>NC_073231.2:138870625-139471562 GCF_029281585.2 Gorilla gorilla gorilla
CATGTGCCTCGATTTCCTCAAATGCAAAATGAAAGAATTGGATGTAGGCCATGTTTCAGGGTCCTCTCTTGCTCTGGGGTTCCAGGAGTAGAAAACACCCAAGAGACAGAGGAGAAAGGGAGCTGATTGATTATTTGCTATCTCTGCTGGGCAGGGCTAAGCAATTGCCATGAAATCTCTATTAATTCTCAGAAAGATTATAGGAGGTATTGCCCCCCAATTATTTTAAAGATGGGAAAACAGAGGCCTAGAGCCCCTATGGGATATGGCCAGAGGCATGGGACTTGGAAATGCCACCCTGGGGTGTGACCCTTGTCCTCACACATCCCTCATAGTGCTCTAGGCCTGCCGTGAGTCAATCCAGCATGAGCCTTCCCGTAAGGTCAGCAGAACTGGCAGTGTGGTAAGCAGACCAAGGGTAGCAAGTGAAACACTGTCAGAGCTTTGCATACCCGAGGTGGGCCTGCCACAACCACCCAGCCCCAGCACAATGGCACATCTGCCTGATGACATCTTTATTTTTAGATGAGCTACGGCACCCACGCTGGGTTCTTCCTCCCTTTGGCCAGGCCAGCTTAGGAGTTTCTTTCTGAGTCGGGGCATCCTGCCTCCGGGGACCTCTAGGACAGGCACAGGATGTTTTGCTTTTGCATTGATCTTTCTGTACCCCAGCATATTTGGGTTTTTTAGAGAAAAGTTGATCCCATATTTTTTTTAAATCATATATATGTGGTCCCTGCTTTCTGAAAGCAAGGCTGATGCTCATTTTGGTGAAGGGCTGTAGCACCAGGTGGCTTTGGCACTTATTAGGTGCATGGGAAGTACTCTCAGATAGTGTGTTTTCTCTTCTTTGATACTGAATGTACAAGAAGCAAGCCAAGAACTTGAAGATACCTTCTGAATTTTAAAAAAGTTATTATTATTATTCAGTCTGGGAAAACCCTAACTGTTAAGTATTTGGGGGTAAACACGGTACTCTCCTACTGTAAATCTCATGGTCTAGATCAGGGAGCTGAGGCTTAGAGAGAGAGAAGCAGTAACTTAGTAATTTGTAAGGCTAAAATTGGAACTTGGGACCCTTGCTTTGAATCATGACAAAGAGCTCACTCTATTTGTGTTTTTACTGTGGTACTTAATGCATATGATGCAAGGAAATTGTAATGCTAGTGATGATGGTGACTGTGTGAGAGGACACGTGATTCTCTGAGCTGTCTGATTTAGTTACGGAGCACAGAGGAAACTGATATTGGGACTGTCTGTGCAGCAAGAGCAACACAAATATTATGACATTTGAATCTCACCACACCCTTACAAGGGAGAGGTGTTCTCTCCATTTCACAGATGAGAAAACTGAGTTCAGACAAATCAGTCACAGAGCTTGAGAGCACAGCCCAGGCCCATACCAAAGGCCACGTTCTATCTGCACAGCATGCTGCCTACACACTGCGTTCAGTTTTGTTCTCAGTTGCTGGAAAAATTTCCAGCAGGAGTCATCAGGCCTGACGTTGGCCAGGCCCGTGGCAGTGCCCAGCCGGCTCCCCACTGCCTGTCTCTAGTCCCCTTGCTTCCCCACTGGCCTCCCCAGCAGCGTGTGGGCTGCAGGGAGCTTAACTACATCGGATCAATTTGCATGGACGTAGGAGGAAGGAAAATGAAGCCGCGTAATGAGTCAGCCAGGAGCAAAACATGCTTGTCTGCCCCGGACGGGGAAAGATGAGTTGGGGGCCACTCACCTTTCTTGGTCTCACTCTCTCTGATCATGAAGGAGCCGACCTTTGTGTCTGGCAGCTGCAGCAGCTCCTCGGCCTTGTCTCTGCCCAGGCCCTCAAACAGCCAGCTGGGAAGGAGGAAGACAGCCATTAGGATCCGGAACAAGCCCTCCCCCAGGAAAGGCAGGAATGCGCCACCCACCGTCCTAAGCACCTGAAACCTAATCCTCACCTCAACCCACTGAGACAGGAAGCATCATCTCTCTTCCACAGATGAGAATACTGAGGGTTCCAGTGATTAAGTAGTTTGCTCAGGAAACCAGGTCAGCAGTTGATAGAGTTAAAATTAGAATGCATTTTTCTGGGACATCCAATTCCGTAACCACCACACTTCACTGCTGCTCTTCCTTTTATTTATGTATTTTTTTTTGAAATGGATTCCTGCTCTATCACCCAGACTAGAGAACAGTGGCGTGACCTTGGTTCACTGCATCCTCCACCTTCCAGGTTCAAGTGATTCTCCTGCCTCAGCCTCCGAAGTAGCTGGGATTACAGGCATGCACCACCATGTCTGGATACTTTTTGTGTTTTTAGTAGAAATGGGGATTCACCATGTTGGCTGGGCTGGTCTTGAACTCTTGACCTCAAGCCATCTACCTGCCTCGGACTTCCAAAGTGCTGGGATTACAGGCGTGAGCTACCGTGCTCAGCCCTGCTCTTCCTATTTGATATGTTAAGGGATGTGATCACCTCTGTTGGATTGGTAGCCTCATAGGGCCATAATTATGTCACTCCTCCTGGTTCCTTACCACCCCCAGCTTGTGCCAGCTGCAGCCTTACATCTTCAGCATGAAGGCATTGATGCATGCTTGCTAATGAATGAATGGCTCCAGGGCAAGCAGCTGATGTAGAAGAGTCACGTGACTCCCATCTCTTTCAGAATGTGACTCCCACGGCAGCTCCTGCTTCAGTTTTGTTTACCTTCATCATCCTAAGCATGGAAATGGCATCTGGTATTCACAATTAAGATCATGAATACTAAAATTAAACTCGCAGAATTCCAGTCTTCAAAGAATTCAGGTGGTTATCTCTGTTTTGCAAGATGAGCATGTGGCATGTAGAGTCCTCTGGACATGAAGAAGTAACTTAGTGTTTATCAATGGATGCCTCCTTCTTTCTTTTCCATTTCCAATATGCTGTGCATTTCTTTGCCAACTTCCAGCTTCCGTAACTTGACAGATGAGGATAATGTAACTCCAGGAGGTGAAGCGACTTTTACAGGACCCTCACATGGAAGGAAGGAAGCCAAGATTTGTGCCCAGGTGTGCAGGGCTCCAAAGCCACCCAGGAGGCTGCAAAGGCCTCACTGGCGCGACTACAGGAGAAAGCAGGGTGCTTATTTTCTTATCTGTTGAGCTAGTTTTCTAAGATATCTCTTGTTTATCTTACCCATTTTTCAAGGAAGGCACATAAGCATTTTTGGCAGTAAGGATTCTGTGTGTTTCTGGATAGGTATTTGATTAGAATATAGCTAATATTTATCAAGTGCTTACTGTAATGCCTGGCATTGCTCCAAGAACTATACATGTATCATTACATCTTATTCTCCTAACAACCCTACACTTTGATCATATTATCATATATTATTATCCCTGTCGTTCTATGTTATGATCTCTACTTGACAGGTGAGGAAAGGGAACTGATGCATAAAAAGCTTGTTCACTGGCACACAGCCAGTAAGTGACAGAGGCAGGATTTGAACCTAGACACACTGACTTCTAGTCTCTGCACTGTGCTGTGCCCTCCCATAACATTTCCCAGCTGTTTACCACTCTGTGCCAGGAACACCATGTTAGAGCTGAAAGGTCCAACTTCCTTCATTTTACTGAGGGAGAAGTTGAGTCCCAGAGAGCAGAAGAGATAAGTTAGCCGAAGGTTGCTCCTTTCCTTATTGACTGGGTTGGGAGCAGGACTATCTCTTCTTGACCCAGTGCCTTCCTTACCACTATGAATGCTGGAATCTTTGTTCCACCTTATGAGTCACCAGCATACGCATCATGCTTAATTGCTGCCATTTGAGAAAGGTACTCACCCATGGTAAACTCTGGCCACACATATTCCAGGGATGTAACTCTCTCGACCAGTGCTAAGAGAAATAGCTTTCCACCAGCCCCCTTCACTGTAAGAACAAGAACAGAGAAGAACACAGAGATAGGTAAATAGCAAAACCAAAGGATGAATGAACAGAGTAATCAGATTTAACCCAGGACAGGTTGGAACATTCCTCTTTTAAGATCTGTCGCTGGCCACATTAACCCGTATTTCGTCATCTGAAAATTTACTTTTTAAAGTATATGTGTCCAGTGGATAGCCCTCCATTGCAAGCCAACCGGTAAACCCTCCCATGTGCTAGAAATAGCTGCTTTTCAGGGATTAGCAGCTAATGTTCCCAACTGTTGGAGGCTTTTTAAAAATAAATGTTTACTATGTTGACTTATACTCTGCAGTATAGCCAAAGATAGTTTCGTATATCTGCATCAATGAAGATCTAAATAAAAGGGGCTTAGAACTCCTGTCGTGTTCTATAGCCCATATTGAATCAGACTGCAGAGGTAAGAGGAGAGAAGGCAAATTTTTGTTTTTTCTCATCTGAAACATTTCCAGACCCTGGGGGCTGCCTTCCCGGTCTTCATTCCTACATAGCATCAACACTGCACGTGTGGTGGGAGATAAGAAGAATATGAGAAGAGGTTGGATCATAAATGATCTCAAAAGCCAAGTTAAGGAATTTAAATTTGATCTACCAGGCAGTGGGGAGCTATGGAAGGTTCTAGAGCACTGGCCACATTAAAGAGGAGGGTTGCAGTATGGGTCAAATTTCTCACCTCATAATAGGACCAGGACTCATGTGGAACTAGACCACTCTAGCTAACAATCAAATACTTTTCTCCCAAACCAAGTTTATCCTGCTTTGAAGATTGCACAAGTTTTGGAGAGCTGACTCACTCAGAAATCACACGCAGTTTCTCCCCTCGGCGGAATATCGGGGGGCTGATGTCAGGAGACGGGTAGTCACTTAGCACGGCAAGGAAGTCGCTATCCAGTCCTGGGGAAACAAAGGCAAGGGGGAAGGGGGCAAGGTGCTTTTTATTCACAAGGAGCTTAAAGGTAGACTTGGGAGGGAGGGTATGAAGATGAGATTTTCCAGCAGGAAATACCTTTCTTGTTTTGAACCACCAATTTACAGCAAGGTCCTCTCTTCAGAGATGGCTCTGCAGGGTGTGCGTACGAGCCCTGAGGGTCAGGTGACATGCTCCTATTCTTAAGCCTGCCTTGGCCCTCATGTTCTCATCTGAGAAATGGGATCCAAAGGCTGTGAGATGAGTCATGGGGTCTGGCTTCAGCGCCTGTTCCGAGTCTACTAGCCTCACCCTCTCCATCTTTAAAATGGGACTAATACTACCTCATTCCAGGGTCCTTAGGAGAGGAGATGAGAGTATGTTACACCACATACGTTCACATAAGTTGCTATAAAAACACCCCTTCTCATTACCAATGCCTCGGGTGTCCACTCTGGGACTCAGAGTTGTTATATCTATGACATTTTTGGGGAAGGGGTGTGAGGCAAAATGAGTTCTGAGGACCCATTAGGACCACGAGGCAGTAACTCTGAGGTTAAACAAAATACTTATTTCTTGCAGAATATAAGGCCCCACGCTGGGCATTTATTTAATAGGGACATTTGTTGAGGGTGGGGGTGATGGAAGAAAAATTTAGTACTTTTCCTAATAGTGTATTGAAGGGAATTCTGGTGAAGTTTTGAAAAGGAAAGAGAGCTGTCTGGTTCCTGACTGTAGAGGAGAGACAGTGATTTTGCTTTTTGACACTGAGCGATACGTCTGCTTCTATCCTTAGCGATTTGATGTAATTCAGATGCATGAGATGCAGGGTAATATTTGGATACATTTTTGGGGGAAATAATAAGATGTCTTCTGTATCAGCAAATACAGTTATTATTTGCTATGACTTTCATCACTCCACCTGCTGGCTGGGACTTTGAACTTAAAATTCTGGGTATCATCACCTGTTCATTCATTCGGCAACTACTTACTGAGCACCTGTCGTAAGCAGCATAGGTGAGAAAAGCAAGCCCATTCTTGCTGCTGTCATGGAGCTCATGTTCTACAGGATACATAAATAGTCATGGGAGGAACTGTTCCCTGGTTCGCTCACCCCAAGATCTGGAGAAATCCCAGTACTCAGGCATGTGGGCTCTGGGGCCCAAACAAGCCACTTTCTAGGATCCACACACCTCTAGATCCTGCCTCTTACAACTCATATGTCTTGCAGCCTCTGAGTCATAAGCCTCTTGGGCAGACTAAGTCTAAAGAGAGATTAAATACTAGAATGAGTGAGAAAGATGAGTGAGGTTTTGGGTGAAGGTTATGCTTATCGATTGATAAATAAATTAGAAACAAGTAATCACGGTGGAACAGTGCAGTCAAATGTATTGTTCATTTGGGGAAGCTGAGTCCCTGACAATAAGCCATGTAAAAGCAAGAGTTTCTGTGTGTGAGACAGAAACCAAGAGTGATCTTTAGTGGCTTTACAATATGGAAAGGGATCAGGGCTTTTGAGAAACAGTCGTGTCGGGACGTAAAAGGGCTGGCCCAGCCAGACCTCTGACCTGTCCTGCTGCAGACCTTCCCCAAACCTGTGGGGACAGCTCCCTCACATTCTGCTTTGCTGAATTCAAAAAAGGGATTCTTCCCTGTGTAGCTTTGACTCCACCCCAGTAAGTAGAGGCAGCATTACAGTTGTGTTAAGTTTGAAGCCGGAAGTCCCAAGTTCTCACAAAGGGCAGGTTCACATTTGGCAGGGCATAAAGCTTAAGCAAATTTGGCAGTCCTCTTTAAGAAAAAAATACACAATTGCAAATACAAAATGAAGGACAGACCCCAGCAAGGTGCTGTACCAGCAAGGGGGTCTCAGGCGTATGATTTGTTTGGCTTCCTGGCAAATCTGCCCAGAAGCTGAGGCTGACTTTGCCACTCACTGAGTGGGACACCTCCTTCTCCTCTTGGGCCTGGGTTTCCTAGTCTGGAAAATGAGAGGTTGAAAAACACCTTCAAGATGGAAATCTATCTTCCTGGACTAATGGCCCCCACATATGAATGGGCCGTTTATTAACATGGCACTGTGCTGCCTCGGCTACATGTGATGGGCCTTTCTCCAACTTGCCAGGCACCCTGGTTCTCAGAGCCTCCGGATAGGCTGTTCCCTTTGCCTGGAACACACCCTGCTCTTCCCTCCTTCACCTCTCCCACCTTTGTCAACTCTAAACTCACCTCTGCAGAGGCTCCAGAGGAGGCTCAGCCTTCCTGCTGTACTAATTCTTCCTCTTGGCCCCTAAGATTTTCCTCTGAAGCGGTTACCCCAGGTTGCATTTTCCCATTTGTGTGACTGTCAGGGGAATGCCCATCTCTCCCCACCCCCGGCTGTGAGTTCCGGGAGGGCAGAATACTGGTGTCTTCTGTGTCTGTAGCCTGTGCCACACCTGTTTTACAAAGGATGCTCAAAGCAGTCTTACTGAATGTGCAGAGCAGTCCCTGTGCTGCAGTGCCCCTTAAATACAGCTGTCAAGCTGCAGTTTTAAAGCAGATCCAGGCAGAAGGAAACCTGATTTGTGGGAGGCAGCTGGGTAGGTGGCCATTGTGGAACCAGCCCCTTGTGAAAAACGTGTTGAAATGGGGAGGCACAGTGTGTGTTCTCTGTGACAATAATAGAACCTTGAGGTAGATGGTGTGTCTACAGAGGGGTTTGAGGTTTGATATCAAATTCAAGATTAAGACTGTGGAACAGAACAATTGTCTTTCCTAACATTAAAAACAAAAACCAACAGAAACAAAAACAAAAGCAAAATCCCATTATAAAAACCACTGTTCCAATGAGGGAAAGGGAGGCTTAGAGTGTTGGAGAGTTTCAATTTCACAATAACAAAGTTAAGTTTCCTGTGGAATTTCCGTAATAGTGATGTTTTGATAGCTATGGCACTTAAACATCACTGAGGAAACTTTACATCTAGGCTTTTGCTTAAGGGTCAGATAACCTGTGCCTGATCCTTTGCAAGAGATTTCACCTCTCTTTATCATCACCATTAGCCAAACGGGACAAAGTCACTGGGAAGGTATTACAGTTTGGCTTGTACTTCTGTGGGGCAGGGTGGCCATTTTAAGCAAGGCCTGGTGCCAGGATCCCTTCAAAGTCTTCCCTGAGCTTTGGTTGCTACAGAAAAATAAATGCAATGTAGGAAATTTAAGTTTGTTGGTAAAGGTGAAACATATTATCATCTACTCCTAGAACTCCTTAGCTTTATGGAGAGCTCAGCGTTTGAATTCAAGCAGAGATAAATGAGTGAGGCAGAGAAGAGGAGAGTTGAGGAAGTCAGTGGAATTACTGCAGACTTAAGATAAGGAAACAAATTAAGTGAAGACATATGCACTGCGCATGAAAGAAGAAACCCAGAGAGAATTTTCGGGAAAGAGAATGGGGCTTTGAAACCAATCAGAACTGGCTTACATCCCACCTCCGCCACTACACAGTGATGCGATTTGGGGGGAGATTTATTTTTAACTAATCTGAGCTTGATTTCTTCATGAATAAAAAGGGAAATTGCCAAAATCTGCCTCATAGGATTGAGTGAAGGATTCAAGATGCCTTGCATTTTAGGGCCTGCCTTAGTAAGTGGAAGCTAATATTATTTTCATGGAGAGCAGGGTCACCAGACCATAACTCAAGACCAGTGTTAGCCAATAACTTTCTAAAATTTGCAAACTAGTAGTGTAAACTTGATAATTTCTTACTCTCTAAAAATGAACTCCACTTGGTGAGAACAGAAGATGAAATTCAAAAGACCAAATATTTGCTGATAGCTCAACTTAAGAATGAGTCAGGTTGAACAAAATGTACAAAAGCGTAAAATAGGAAACGAATCCACAAAGGGGAGGGACCCAGGCAGGCCTTACGGGACTTAGTCAAGAGAGGACAGGCCCTTTTGTAAATTGTCATTCTTTGGTGCTGCATGACCATTTCTTTTTAAATGCTGAGAACATTCTCAGTCACTCCCACTTATAACTGTCTAATAAAACTAGTCGTTTGTCACTTCCAGTGCCCTGCCCAGCCCTACAGAAAATACGTGATTATTTAAGGGTGAAGAAGCCAAAGCTGGGAGAGTTTTAGTCACCTATCTAGGGGAAAGTGTGAAGACTTCAAAGCCCAGGGTCCTTCACGGAGCCACACAGCTCTCCTTGGCACTTAATCTTCAAGCTTTCCTCAGCCCACACTTGACCCTTAACAGGGGAGACAAAGGCAGACTCCAGGTAAGTTGTCAGGGTTAGCATAAGCAGCTCAGGGCAACTGGTGGGTAGGGAGCTGTACAGCCCAGGGATTGCAGCCTCTTGTTTTACATTTCCTGGAGTCATGCCTAAACTCATGGTCTCCTCAGGGGTCAAAGCAAGCCTGACTTTCAGTGTCATCTTCAGGACACACACACGTACACACACACACACACACATACACACACACACACACGCACACAGGATTATACATGCAACTAACCAATCACACAGAGCTGGGCCATCTAGCCTGGTAGAAGGTCTGCCGAGTTCTGCGGGTCACCATGAACCAGGCTTGTGAACCCTCTTAGTCATATGTAAAGGGCTGTGTTTGAGACCCGGTAGCCCACAAAGCTCTTTTCTGCCCAAGCCTTGGTTTTTCCGTATGTTAGCGGGGACAGATTGGAACTATACAGACCTTGAGGCTTTTCAGGGTCAGTCTCAACTCTCTTAGATGCTAGAGGGATATAGGCAGGGCTAGCACAGAACAGAAGCAAGAAATAGTCAAAATGAATATTTTGGACTGCATAGACTCAGAATGTGCTTTACTTGGGCACCCAGGGCTTCTCAGACTTCAGTTGTTTTCATTCCACCATTCCCTTCCTCCCCCTCCTCATCACCAGCAGCAGTGGCAGCAGCAGCAGCAGCAGCAGCAGGGCACACAGCTCTGGGGGGAATCAGGCACTGGGCTGTGGTGGTACCGAGGTTACCCCTGAAGTCCTCACGCCTCCCTGTGAGGTTGATAGATTGAAACTACCTTATTTTGAGTATAAGGAAATAGAGGCACAGTGAGGTCCAGAGACTGCCCAAGAGCACACACCTAGGAAGCTGAGTGCCAGGTTTCAAAACCAGATCTCCCTGGGCAGGGCAGGGCATGGCTGTGTTTGAACCACTCAGGTCTCCTTTGTCATAGTTGACAGCACTAGTTACTTGATAATGTCTTTTTAAAAATTAATTTACTTAAAAAAAACTTGAGTGCTATTCTAAGCAATGTGACATCATGGATTTCTTGGGCTAGTTATATATTTTATGATGTTCATCAATGTACAATGATGTAAAAGTTGAATGATCAAGTTTCACCTAAGACCATCTCATGTACCAGCAGCGAGGTTAGATGCAAACAGAAAAAAGGGATCTGGTCCAAGATTTGACATGGAGTCACTGTCTGTGGGACCCCTTGCTAGGGCACTTGAACATCTGGGTCATTAAATCTGGTGGCCAGGCACATTCTCATTCATTCGAGAGCGAGCCCATCCTCTTCCAGAGCATGCAGGCTTCTTGAAACCCTGTCCTTTCCAGGCACACACTGAGGTGGGGAGAGGGACCCTGGAGTCAGACCACCTGGCTTTGAATCCCAGCTGTCTCCTCTGAGCTGTATGGCCTAAGGCAAGTCATTTAAGCTTCTTGTACCTCAGATTCTCCAACTGCAAAACGCAGATGATAATAGGCAGAAGCCTCGTGGGGCTGTGAGAATCGAGTCTGCATATGTAAAGCACTGGGCACTGTGTCTGGAGGCTGTGAGCACCAAGCGGCTCTAATCATTCCCGTTTTACAAAGGAGGACAGAGAGACTAAGGAGATAAACTCTTTCTCATCTCTCATTGTGTGTCAGTGCAGGGGCAGGACTAAAAGCTGGTCTGTGGTCTGCAAGCTTTAGGGGTTACAGAGTCCCCAGGGACTCCTAGGAAATTCAGCTGGCGGCTACCTTCCGCCATCCCCAGGTTCTGATTCGTAGGCCTGGGGTGGGACCGAGGAATCTGCATTTCAATTACTTCCCAGGGGATTCTGATGCAGGTGGTGCGAAGACCACTTACTGAGAAGCTGCAAGCTGGGTTTGAGAGGTCCCTACCTCCTTTTTCCTTCCCCGAGCCCCACCCGCCCCCTTCTTTCCACTGGGCAACTATGTAAACAGCATTATTTCTACCCTTGCACGGACAGAAAGGGGTCTGTGCTGCTGCCTCTGTTGGTGCCTCTTCAGGTTAGGGTGATAAGAAGAGAAGGAGCAAAGAGGGGAAAAAGATCACAGCAGAGAGACAGAGTGCTCATTTTAAGGTGGAAATATGCCATTTCCTGACCACAGCGGGACTTCCCTAGGTTATATTAAAAAATCCTGTACTGCCCATGTCTGGTACAGAAGTATGTATAGAATTGTAGAGAAAATGAACACTTTGGGATGATTTGAAAGCAAATTACAGAACTACCAGTTTCACCACTTTAAAACTTTTGGGGAATGGCCATTTAGATATAGCCTGGTGCAGTCAGGTAACCCCAAACAGAGTTTTTAAAAGTTTCCACACCCTTCTTTGCTGGTGCCTGCCCTGCATCATGCTGTCGCTGTGAGGAGGGACTTGTTCCAGATCTCTGGGGCAGGCCGAGTGACTCACCTAAAGTCACACAGCTTCCACGGAACATTACTGGAAGCTCAGTGAGGGCCTTCTGCCTCTGAAACTTGCTCTATTTCCCTCAAGTCCTGCTTCCTTTTGTAGGTTTAAGACATTAGTTCCTGAGAAATTGACTAATCAAGAATATTCTGGAAATCTTAGTTTAGCAAAAAAAAAAAAAAAAACCAAAACAAACAAACAAAAAAAAAAAACAAAAAAAACAAACAAAAAAACAGATGGGTAAAGCCATGTTGCAAGGCATTCACTGTCCTGGCTTGGGAGAAGAATGATCTCCCAAAAGCTCAGAAAACATGGTTGTCTAAAAGTGTCCAGGCTGGCCTCTGGGTGATCCTTGTGCACGGCCAGGGTCTGTGGTGCCTCTCCGGCACTGAAGCTAATGTGGGAGCTGGCTCTAATTGCACATTGGCCTAAAGCAACCAGCAAGACCTGCACCGTCTCCTAGGTTACTTGTTTGAGGGTAACCGGATGAGCAGCCATAGGAGCTTGAGCTGAGTAGGAGCTCATTCCATAAAAACCCTGACCCTGTGCATGAAGCAGATGGGGACTACTTAACACGGCATCACTGCACCGCCTTCCCCTCCCTTACTCAAGTAGGTAGAAGAGAAAAGAGGAAACAACGTTAGGACCAATGATCGGGGGAACGTTTCAGGGCTGGGGGTTGGAAAAGCAGCCCACCAGCGCTTGATGTGGTTGCCTGGATCACAAACGGGGTATGACCAGGGGAATTCTCTTCACCAGGGGGTGGAGGGGTGGGGAGACCCCTCTCTCTATGTCTGTTCTAGAGGTGACCTCCCACCCACATAATGGAACAAAATCAACTTATTTCATGACGATTTGCATTGAAAAGTTGAAGGCAAATGAGCAAGCCTTGGAGACTGATGTTTTCATGAGGTTCGCTCAAGCATGCTGCCCCCTCTGCCCCAGGCTGAGAGGTGACGACCCAAGATGGGTTCGGTGGGTGGGTGCCTCCCCAGCCTGCCTGGGCTCAGGGCCCTGCGGTGTCAGTTTTCTAGCAGTGGTTATGACCAGAGGAGGAGGCTGTGGCCAAAGCCAGTTTGGAGAGCGTGAGAAAGAGCCCGGCATTCTCCTGACAGCAGCAGCAGCTCAGCCGCCCTGCACGTTGCATGCTGTTCTGAGTGTGGCATGGGAGGTAGAGGGCTGCTGTCCGCAGGGCCCTGAGAGCACATGCTCTGTTCCACCTTGTCATCTGGTTCCACCTCCTTGGTCCTGGGGAATATTCTTTTTGTTTATCCCTCTTGCATTTGGCTTGAGAAGGAGAGTTACTTCACTAGATACATGAGAGCACTAGGATTGTTCTGCATCTGACTTGAAAGGGGTGTGGGGTGACTGGGTCTTGGCATGCTGGCTTGGGGGCATCGGAGGCCATCAGACCACACAAGCTGGGCCTGTCCGTTTTGGAAGCAGTGAGAAGGCTCCTTTGTGAGGGAGCCACAGAAGTCATGAAATGTGCAGTACCTGGAGGCAGCGCAGGAACCTGGCTCAGTCCACTTCCCTGTCAGGCTCGGCAGACAGGGCAGCCATCTGCGCCAGTGAACTCCGCCCAGGGCGGTGCTGCAGGGGCTGCTGGGAACCATGTGTGGTCACCCCTGCTAGGAGATGGGACACCAGGCCCCAAATGCTACCATGTAAAGTGGGAAGCAGAAATGTTCCAAGGTGCCCCCTGGTTTCCCTAACCGTCCCTTTCCCAAGACCCCACAATATGAGAATTATGGACTAGGAATCTGAGGAAATAAAGGTCAGGCCATTAGAAGGGGCCAGCATAGCTGAGTCCACAGCATGGTGGATTTGATGTTCAGCCTTTACCCTTTGTTCACTGGTGTTCCCTCCTAGGCCTCTGACCAGTTGCTGAGGGACTCTTTGTAGCTTTGGGAGTCTAACCAAACCTGACATCTCTCCAAAAAGCTGACTTTGGTCATCACTGATTAACCTGCAATATTAGGCTCTTCCCCCGAGAATGCTTGTCACCTTGCAATCCCACCAATGGGACATAAGGTTTCCTTTGTTTTCAGGAAGATGTCACAGGACGGTGCCTAGCTTAGAAAAGTAACACAGATCCAGCTCTTGCGGGGCTAAGTATAAGCATGATATTATATTATGGGCTGCCAGAATTTGGTAAACAGGAGTCTAGGTTTCAGAATTGGATGGGCCTGGATTGGAAATTTATCAGCAAATGCCCAGTGATGTGGATCCCATTCCCTTTGTGAGGCCCAGTCTCCCTACCTGGAAAATAAAGCGATTAAACCAGCTGATCTTGGGGATCCATCTCAAAATGCCAAAGATTTGACACCCTTCAGGTGCGCCAAGCACCCAATTCTTTTCATCTTTTAATTATGAAATATTTGAACCACAAACAAAACTAGAGAGACAGATATAATGAGCCCTTCGGTACCCATTGCCCCGTTTAAGTAGTTACCGGCATCCACCATCGCCCAGTCTTTACCACAGGCTCTTGTAGCACAGACTTAAGCATCTCACCAGAGAAGCCAGACTTACCCTCCGGGTTGGGCAGGGGCCTCTCGGCAGGCGCAGGGGTGGATTTCATGCTGTTTCCCATTTCTTTCTTTTTCCCTGGGGCCGCTGGTGATGCCCAGAGCCTGTGGTATAGGAGACAGACGGGGAAAGTCAACCGTGCCCTGAGCCCTCCAAGTGGAGAATGACCCAGTTTAGAGAGCATCGTGCATCATTTTTCTGGCAGCTTGCTTCTTGAAAGCCGGCTGTTTATATGTGAAGATGAGATTGGTGAAGATTGGTTACTTTTGCGCAGCTCAAGTTCTTTTATCAAGGGAATGACAGAAAAACCACAGAGAGGGAAGTTGCTAGCAAATGCTGTTGGTGGCAAAAGTTTCCATTCCTCCGCACCCTTGCTGAGGATGGTAAGCAGCCACAGCAGGGTTTGTGTGAGAAACCAAGCAGCATTTCAGGTGGCCCAGAAAGTATCTCCACTCAGGGGCCCTCACCATCAACTCTGTGTGCCAGGAATTTGGAGTACAGGGGTTGTGTGTCTGTACAACCAAAGGCATGAGGAGAAGGTACTTTCTGCTGCTACTTTTTGTCATCCTTTTGAGTTTGTCAGCATGCTTTAACAAAGGATGAAAGAGGAAAACTTCATAACAATTCTGTGGACTGGCTGCATGCTGCTGAAGCCCTTTCACATCAACTGTTACTTTTGATCATTGTAAAGTCCTTGCATCATGCTTAAGCCCATTGTGCAGTGAGGGAAACTGAGTCTCAGAAGGGGTAAGTGACTTGTATGAGGTCACATGGCAAGTAATTGTAGAACTGAGATTTGAACCACTGATGCTAAATCTCTGTGTTGCTCCATAACGGTTTTCAAGTTAACCACCCAGGCTTAAATTCTGGCTGTGTACTTACAAGCTAGATGACTTCGGGCAAGTCATTAACCTTTTCTGTTTTTGTTTTTTTGAGACGCAGTCTCACTCTGTCGCCTAGGTTGGAGAGCAATGGCACCATCTCGGCTCACTGCAACCCTGCCTCCCGGGTTCAAGCGATTCTCCTGCCTCAGCCTTCCAAGTAGCTGGGATTACAGGCACACACGCCGCACCCAGCTAATTTTTGTATTTTTAGTAGAGATGGGGTTTCACCATGTTGCCAGGCTGATCTTGGACTCCTGATCTCAGGTGATCTACCTGCCTTGGCCTCCCAATGTGGTGGGATTACAAGCATGAGCCTCCATGCCTGGTCAAGTCATTAACCTTTTTCTGACTGTTTTGGGGAACACTAATTGAACAGTGTTGGGTTATGGTCACAAAATTAACTGAGATAAAGCATGGGAACCGCTTTGAACGTGGCCTGGCATAGAATACATGTTAGTTATTACTCTGTTTACTGATTGTCCTTAATGATAAAATTTCCAAGTCTGGACCTTCATACAAATATTTTGGAAAGGGACATAGATTATCAGAGAATAGGGTTTTAGGGAAGCCACGTTCCCTCTGGATGGTGGAAGCACAGAGAGGAAGGCCACATTCATAAATAGAGCTCTGCCTGCTTTGTGGGGTCAAAGAGAAGAGACGGAACAGGGTCCCCCCGTCGGCCTCCAGCCCAAATGGAAACTAATCTCCCACCTACCTGTGTCTGCAGCTCAGGATCAAACCTTATGAAGGGCACAAAAGTCAGCCCGTCCAACTCCCACCCTGGCCTTGAGTCCTGTCTCCATGCCCTATGTGTACAGGTTCTGGAAAGAAGTACACTCTCAGAGCAAGGCCCTCCCCGGGTTGAGGGAGGTCTGCACTGCTCCATAATTTAAGGGAAGGGGTGGTGTGAGGTGAGACTCCTACTATATTAAGAAACAAGGAACACCAAAATGAGAGTTGTTTAAAAGTCCATATATCTTAGACATTTACATGAACAACTTGTCACTTACTGCTCAAGCTAATGCATAGTAATATTCCCAAGACAATGACAAGGCTCGCAAAAGCTATAAACTCATAGTGCACCACAGAAGGGTTGGCTAGAACGGGCAGCATGTTTAAAGTGAAGTGCAAATCCCATCCTTTTTGGATCCTTGTTGATCTTTGTGACTAGAAAAGAGGATGCCCTTGCAAATTTGAGGCTCGGGCCCTTCTTTCTTCACGCTTGCCCCTACCCTCCTCACAAACCAGAAAAACATGCGCACCCAAAATCCCAGGGCCTCTGACCCTGGTAGGAACTTTCCAGCAGCTGGGCAGGTTCTAACAGCAACACCTGCAGTCCAGGAGGGCAGGGATACATTGGCCTTGTCTCCATTCCTGAGCCTGGCGAAGGTACGCAAGAAATGTGCTTCCCCAAAATGCTTACAGAAACACAGCAGGTGGCGTGACTCCAACCCACATTCCCCACAGTTCAGCAGACACTTCCTGGGCATCTCCCCGGTGCCGGGCCCTGGGCTAGAGCCTTGAGGAAGTCAGGATCCCACCCACATAATGAAGCGTGCTGCCTCCGAGGCCCGGGTCAGGCAAGAGGGAAGAGGCAAACCAGGCCTCCCTGGCCCTGAGGGGATTGTAGCCACAGGCGCTGTCCTGCACAGGCCTCGGGAAGCATGTGTGTGACATGCAGAGGCCGCTCTGCACAGGCCTCAGGAAGCATGCCTGTGACACGCACAGGGTGTCCTACACAGGCCTCAGGAAGCATGCGTGTGACATGCACAGGCTGTTCCGCACAGGCCTTGGGAAGCATGCATATGACATGCAGAGGCTGCTCTGCACAGGCCTCAGGAAGCATGCCTGTGACACGCACAGGGTGTCCTACACAGGCCTCAGGAAGCATGCGTGTGACATGCACAGGCTGTTCCGCACAGGCCTTGGGAAACACACATGTGACATGCACAGGCTGTCCTGCACACACCTGCCTCTGTCCTGCTCCTTGGGCTTCCTGGAACCTGCCAGCTGCCTTGGTTCCTCAGCCTCCTTGTCTATCATCACCGAGGCCTTTGGGCTTCTGGGGAAAGTTCTCAACATGCAGAACTAACTCTGAAACCACATGTGTGCTGGCCTTGCCCATTTGCCACCATCTCCGGTGTCCCCAGACACAGAAAACTGTCCCAACAATGCCTTCCTGTCCTTTCAGCCTGACTCATCAACTGTCATTCAACACCTAGTGATTGTGCCCAGAACCCCGCCCCTATAAGTTCCACCCCTCCAGATGCCAGGGTGCCCCTAGCCCTGCCAGCCTTCCCTCCCCTCCATCCCCTCCCGCAAGCTGCTTCTAAGCAGCAGGCTCCTACCACAATGTCTGATCTCTCCCCTCCTTTATGTCAACCATTCCAGAAAACAAGTCAGAACAAGATTTTGCTATCCATCAAAGAGAATTCCAACATCCTCTCTCTTCCCAACAGCTCTATCATTCTTCTCAAGCATTTGCATGCTATTTTGGAGGGATTCCTGGAATCCACTACAGAAAAAAAAAAAAAAAAAAGCCTTTAAACTTGCATTTTTGAGATTGGAGGAATGAGTTCATCCAGGAAAAGAAACGTACCCAGGGTCACGAGATGAGAAAGTTTGAGTCAGTCCTAGAGGCCTGGGTTCCTCTACGCTAACAGTCTTCTCTCCTGTTGCTTGCACTCCCACCTGTTCTGTCTTGCCAGTCAGAGTTCAGTCTCCGTGACAGAAGGGGCTGTGTCCGGGCTATATGACCACCAAAAAAACCATCAGGTCTCAACAGCCCTTTAGTGGTCTGCTCAGTGGCTTTCTGTAGTCTTCAAGAAGGAGTTAACTTATCTGAAAGAGGCTTTTATTTGAGAAGAGTGAAAATGCCCCCAGAGAATGAGAGCTGGAGTCTCTCTAATGAAATGGCTGAACAATTTGATTTAATCTGTGACAGTTTTATGCAGTGGCTGAAGGTGGGAGAGAGGGTACCGGAGACATAATTGCTTCTAAGAACAATAGAAAAGGGCAAAAGAGAAATGAGTTAATTAACACTGGCTCTGCAAATTCTTGATTTCTTTCTCCCTTTCCTTGGTGGTGTAACTCTTAGGTTTCTGGGTCATAGAATCATAACTGCTATTACCTTATTTTCCCTCCGGTCTTTGGACCAATGTTATTTCCTTTGTGTGAACTTGGACCTTGGTTTCCTGTTCTGAAAAATGAGATGAGTAGAAAAGATGATCTCCAAAGAGCGAGCCTGATAACCCCATTTAATTTTAGCAATCAAGACTCAATGGTTTTTAAAAATTATTAATAGAACAACCATTGGCGTTTTTCAAATGAAGTCCTATTAGACAGAATCCCAATCTTGTCTTTGTGTGCTACAGAATCAAGGGAAGACAGTTAATGTGTACAACCACCTTCTGTGAGGCAATCTGCAGATATTGTTGTGTTTAATCTTACAAGCATTTCCGAGGGCAGATACTCTTTCACTTTGTTAATGTGAGATCAGGGGTTAGTCACCTGCCCACTGTCCTGGAGCTGGAAACCTTACATCTCCGGACTTCAGGACCTACACCTTTTGTTCAGGACCACGCTGCTGTCTCTCCAATGTAAGGAACTCTGGTCAGTGTGCAGCTGGCTGCCATTTGTGAAGAAGCATGGCATGGAGAGGTCACATACTGGCATGGGGTTGCCGTCGACAACGTGGGATATGCCGGCCAGCAGCCCTCCTCTTAATAGGTTTCTGTTTCGCAGATCTGGGTCCTTTCATTGTGTGCTCCGCATTATCTCATAAATCCAGGTGGGGAGGCTTCTCAGAACCTTCCATTCCTGGGACAGTGTCCCAGGACAGTTGTATGCACCTGGTCCATCTTGTGCTTCTGATGCCTGGCCTTGCCGCTGGGAAGGAGGGTAGCCCGAACCCCTTTATCGTGCACCGAAGGGGAGAGAAATTGAGGAAGTCCAACCAAGGGAAGGCAGGTCATAAAGCCAGGAACTGAACCCTTGGTGACAGTTAGAATTAATTTGAAGACATACTTAGGGATGCTACCTTCCCTTTGTTCTTAGAAATTTCTGCTGCAAAGTGTGACAGCTATAAGCCCATTCATGTGACCTCTTCTAAGGCATGGAAGTGTGGTGCGGCAAGTGGCGAAGCCTCAATGTCCACCATATATGTGAATGCCAACAACAACGGTGATGACCAGAACACCCCCATCCCACAATTGGTCAGCAAGCATCCTCTGCCAGGCGCAAAGCTAAGTACTGTCCAGCCAGTATGTCCTGGGTTGCTCAGAACAACCCCACTTTATAGCTGAGATAAATTAAGTGACTTGTCCAAGGTTATACTGCTAGGAAAAGGTAAAGCTGGGATTCCAGCCAGGTCTGCCTGGCTCTAAAACCTGTGCTCTAACTAGCCACCAGTGCTGCCCTGTTTTGCTGTCCTCTGACAGAAGAGATTTTCAAACCCAAGAAGGCAACAGAAAAGTGATTTTTAAAAGTTATCAGGCCGGGCGCGGTGGCTCACACCTGTGATCCTAGCACTTTGGGAAGCTGAGGCAGGTGGATCACGTCAGGTCAGGAGTTCAAGACCAGCCTGGCCAACATGGAGAGACCCCGTCTCTACTAAAAATACAAAAATTAGCCGGACATGTTGGCACATGCCTGTAATCCCAACTACTCAGGAGGCTGAGGCAGGAGAATCACTTGAACCCAGTGGGCGGAGGTGGCAGTGAGTCGAGATCAGGCCATTGTACTCCAGCCTGGGGAACAAGAGTGAAACTCTGTCTCAAAAATAAAATAAAATAAAAGTAAAATAAAAGTCATCAAAGCAAACCTTAGGAAGCATAAACTTTAGGGGAAACTTTAATACAATGGAGGCCCTGAGAGATCTCTTGGATGTCACTTGGCAGTGTTTGGAAGCCCAGGTCTGGGTTTCCAGTGGGGATGAGGGGTGCAGAAGTGCTGCTGGGAGCAGAAGAAACAAGAGAGCGAGGCCAGTTGAGGCATGCTGTGGTCAAAAGGGCAGGAGTGAATCGCAAGGAATGTTTTCTAGCCTTTCACAACACTATTTTTAAAAAGCTGTTACTTAGGAGGCTGAGGCGGGCAGATCACGAGGTGAGGAGATCAAGACCATCCTGGCTGACATGGTGAAACCCCGTCTCTACTAAGAATACAAAAATAAATTAGCCGGGCGTGGTGGCAGGCACCTGTAGTCCCAGTTACTTGGGAGGCTGAGGCAAGAGAATGGCGTGAACCCAGAAGGCAGAGCTTGCAGTGAGCTGAGATCTCGCCACTGCACTCCAACCTGGGTGACAGAGCGAGACTCTGTCTCAAAAAAAAAAAAAAAAAAAAAGCTGTTACTGCTGTGGAACAAAACAAAAGAAAAGAAACAGAAAGGAATACTAGCTGTGCTTTTAGAATCTCTGTTTCATAAAAATGTGCCACTCAAATGCATACACGTGGAAAAATATTAAAGAGAAATTTCCAAAATGTTTCCAAGGACTCTCTCTGGGTAGTGATTTTATATGTGAATTTATAAATTTCTTATTTACTTACACATTTCTAAAATACCCAGATTTTCTCCCAAGTGCCTGAATTGCTTTTATAATCAAAAGGTTGGAAAGAATGAGGGCGCCTTAAAGAAGAGATTTTCAAAGCAGGCAGGCCTGAGTGCAGATTCCAGCTCCCAACCTACTGGCTGTGTGTCCCTGGGCAAGTTAGTTCACTTCTCTGAGCCTTGATTTTGAAATCCACTAATTTGGGATACAAGTATATGCCCTATGGGGTTGTTTTGAGGTTGAAATTATGGGTCATATCTGAAACAGAGATATGTTTGGTAAATGGCAGCTAAAAATTTACCAAAGCTAGATCCCGTGCAGGGGCTGGGGGGTTGGCTAACTCACTGTGCAAGCTTGAGCAAGTACCTTCCTCTGTCTGGGCCAAAGAGTCCTCAAATCTGATGGGGAAAGGGTTGGGCTGAACAGTTGGTCATGGCGCTTTTACCTCAACCATTTTACCGCCGTGACTGTACCCAGTACGGGCACAATTGACTAGGGACTTGCTCAGTGCTGCCTGTGGTCTGACCCTTCCTTTCAGGAAAAATAAGAGCTGGCACAGGGGCTTAGCATCCGGTGGTCTCCCTGGCAGGATTTCCGGGGTCACCCACCACATCCTGACCTCACTTCACAGGTGCACCTCTCCTAGTGTGAGGCTGGGGGCTGCCAAGGCCGCTTACCCTGTGACCCACATAGTCCCCTGCTCTCCTCTAGGGCAGGTGCAGCTGCAGGCCTGTTCTACCTGCTCCCACCCCACCCCCATCTGCTTCTCCTTTCTCTACACTGCAGAGGAGGGCTGCGGCATACCAGGGGCTCTAGGGGCACTGGCAAGACCTACAAGGGCAGGCACTCAGCTCAGAGAGGAAATGCAACTCCCAGCCTTCTTCTCAGGCCTGACTCCAAGCCAGAGGCCCTTAGAACCCCCTGGGGAAGAACGTGGGATCCTCTTACCTAAGATATTTCGAACACCTGGAATCCCAGCATGTTGGGAGGCTGAGGCAAGTGGATCACCTGAGGTCAGGAGTTCAAGACCAGCCTGGCCAACGTTGTGAAACCCTATCTCTACTAAAAATGCAAAAATTAGCTGGGCGTGGTGGCAGCTTCCTGTAATCCCAGTTACTCAGGAGGCTGAGGCAGGAGAATCACTTGAACTCGTGAGGCAGAGGCTGCAGTGAGCTGAGATCGCACCGCTGCACATTCCAGCCTGAGTGACAGAGCAAGACTCCATCTAGAAAGAAAGAAAGAAAAAGAAAGAAAGAAAGGAAGGAAGGAAGGAAGGGGGAGAGAGAGAGAGAAAGAAAGAAAGAAAGAAAGAGAGAGAGAAAGAAAGAAGGAAAAGAAAGAAGGATTCCCTAGAAGCTCAATACATAGAATAGATGAAAGGGAGTAGCTGCCTGGGGCTGGGGGCTCAGCTCAGCATCTCATCCCTCTACTACTCTTGATAGGATACCTCAATCCTGGGGCATCATAAAGCATCACTTGAAAAGTAGCAACTCAACACTCTCACAGGACAAGGGAAAGGCTCAGAGAGGACAAGCAATCTGCTCAAGGTCACACATTAAGTTTGGATGAATGCATGACTCCCTGCCCAGCACTCCATCCCCTGCAGGAGAGGCAATGCCCATCTATCTGTCAACCAGGCTGCAGGCCTGACCCACATGTCCAGGAGCCTGTATGCTGGCCCCCTCTACCCTTGAGTGCCCAGAAGGGGATCTCATACACTCTCAGGCTAACAGAGAGGCTGGGCTTTATGCTAAGACCAGAAGAGGATGGAGGTGTCCTAGTGTACATTTTAAGGTCATTTTAAGATATCATGGAAAGAAGCCAGATTTGAGGCCTGTCAATGCTGGGGCAAGTTTTAATTCCATTCTTTATTAAGTCACTAGACCACTCTTTCTGCTGTTTTTGTTTTTGTCTTTAATGAACATAGTCATATGTGCCTTCCTGGGTATTCTCATGGAAGGATTGGCAAGAGGAGGTGTTGAGGGCTGTGCACACCCTACAGTCTCCGTGGCTCACCACCACACTGACGCAAGGGCCTCAGTGACCCAGACGTGTCAGTACGGTGAGTGGGCGTCTTATGAAGAGCTGTCTGGCATACGGAGGCGGGCAGCATAAGCCATTCCTGACGTGGCTTTGATAGTTCATGGAAATAAAAAGAGCCCATTTCTTTCTTTCTAGATAGACTTTCTGTACACAGAGGCCCCCAACACAGGGATGGTGAGGTGGGGCACCACCCGGTCAGCCTGTGGCTCTGTTGGACCAGAACAAATTTGCTGACAAAACCAGGCTATAAATGGGGTTTGGCCTAGGCCAGGTCCTGGATACCTCTAGATCGTATAAGCAGGCTGGCCTAGCAAACATTGGCAATGAAGAAAGAGTGGTAAAGACAATTATTTTAATCCTAGCCATTACATAGAATGGGGAAACAGTGACTAGGAAACAGGCCTTTTCTTTTCATTTCAAATGTGGATACTTGAGAAAGGGAGGTTTCATCACAGAAGGTGGAGGTAGATGGAAACTTTCATGAACATCCTAAAGGTCACCCAGGCTTCTAGGCACAGGGACTATAAAGTCCGTGATTTCTTTATTGCATCGTATTTCCCAGCAAGAGTTACTTTTCCTTTTTATTCGTACATGTGAATCACAGCATTACTCATAAACTTATCAAGCAAGATGGGAATCAGCATTTCACCTGACACAGCATTTGCCAATGACCTGATCTGGGATCTCCCCTCACTGTCAGTCACTTGTCCAGGGACATGGACCCCAGAACCCCACACTCTGCAGCTCCCAGGCATTTGGTCTAATGGGGCTTGGTCTCTCTAAAGAGATCTCCATGATGTTTTTAATTTGCTGTTAATGTGCTCCTCTTTTGAGCTCACTGTTCCCTCCTTAGCTCCTCAGGAAAGCCAATTGCCTTAGGGTGGGTCACAATTCGACGGTCATTTGTGTGACTGAATGGTGAGTGACCGTCTCCCCTACTGGACTATAAGTGCCTTGAGAGCAGCCAGCAGGTTTGTTTCTACTCTCGGCTGGGCCTCAGTAGATGCTCCTTAGGGAAATAAAAGGGAACAGTTAGAAACAGAAGAAACAGGCCGGGTGTGGTGGCTCATGCCTATAATCCCAGCACTTTAGGAGGCCGAGGTAGGCGGATCATTTGAGGTCAGGAGTTCAAGACCAGCCTGGCCAACATGGCAAAATCTCATCTCGACTAAAAATACAAAAATTAGCTGGGCGTGGTGGCCGGTGCTGAAATCCCAGCTACTTGGGAGGCTGAGGCAGGAGAAATGCTTGAACCCAGGAGATGGAGGTTGCAGTGAGCCGAGATTGTGCCAGTGAACTTCAGTCTGGGTGACAGAGCAAGGCTCCAGCTCCAAAAAAAAAAAAAAAAAAAAAAAAGAAAGAAAGAAAAGAAAAGAAGAAAAGAAAGGAACTGAAGAAACAATGTGGGGCCTGGGAGGCCGTGGATTGGTGGTGTGCTAGTAAATGTCAAACAATCAATGTTTCAGGGGGAAAAATTCCTAATAGTGTGTGCCAATTTCTGTGGTGTAAATACTCCCACCATGCTGACTTCCAGTTTCCAGTGTAACATCTCTGAGGACAGAGTAGGAAAAAGATGAGTGGAATGCTCTCATAAGCCAGCACAGGCTGCATCCAGACACCACTGGAGCGAACCGACTCTTTATGAAATCTTTCTCCCAACAAGCATCTGTTTTTGGAACAGTCGCCTACAGGCCTCTGTATTTGTTTTCAAAACAAAAGAGACTAATCTAAGTGGGCATCCACTATGCGGAGGGCCTAAAGGAGATGTTTAAAATACACGGACTCATTTGATGCCCCCAAGAACATGCTGTTTTATAGACGAGAAAACTGAGTCTCAGAGAGGCTAAGTGACTTGCTCAGGGTCATACAGCTAGCTCAGGGCTGGGGCCAGCATGGGAATCTGAGTCTCAGAGAGGTAAGTAATTTGCTCAGAGTTACAAGGCTTGTTCAGGGCTGGGTCTAGCCTGTAAATCCTTTGTCTTCTTACTCCCACTCCTAATTCCTTCAGTAATACCTTCATCCCAGCTTAATAAAACTTTAATTCTAAAAGCAGATGCTCTAAGAGCTGGGTCTGCTGGCAAGACCAGAGGAGGATGCACACAGGCCTGGGAGCTGGTGTGCACCCTGCCCCGTGTCTGCAGGCACCCTCGCTCCTGACCGTGGTGAAGTTGTCCCTTCTCTCTGGACAGTAGTTGTCAACTCTGTCATAAAATCACTGGGATGGGTGGCTCCAAGACTGTGAGAGGAAATTTATCTCAATTGTTTCCCCTAATTTTATCTAATTTTCATTTTCTTCACTTTCTGTCTTTAGAACCCACAGTGGGCCAATCAACTCCCCTGAGATTGTGGCCAAGTCACTTTCCTCTTTTGGTGTCAGTTAGCCTTTCTATAAGTAGCGAGGGAGCCAGCTGGAGGCCTCCCTGTGTCCACCCCAGATTGGTGCCGGCCCTTGATGAGGCTTCGTGTACAACAACAGGAGAGGGGGCGCCAGTGCGTATTGAGGAATTGTGTGTCCTAGGTGTGTTACATGTACTCTCCACTTGACCTCCACCACTCTCTGGAGTATGCATCATTACACTGAGGCCTTTTGTCTAACCGGGGAAACCAAGGCCAGAGCATTCACATAATGTGTCGGAGTTTGCCCAGCTGGAAAGTGCTGGAGGCGGGACTGGAATCCAGGCGTCTGTCTCTAGAGCCTGGCTCCCAGCTACCGTGTCCTTAGGCCTGAGGAAAGGGATGGAGGGCAGCCTAAAGCAGAGCTCTCCTTTTTTCTGGCAAGGTTATGGTACTTTTTTGTGTGCTAGAGGGTTATGCTTGTCATAGTTATTCAGTAGGTGGATTGATAGGTTTGTGGATAGAGCGGTGCAATGAGAGGTGGGTCCAGACACTCTGGTGCTTGGAACTTGCATTCAGAGGATGCATATTTTGAGCTGATTGTCCATGTGACTTGGATGGCGTGCAGCGGGGAGAGGGGAGGAGTGGGGGGAGGAGGCGCACCTGCAAACTGGAGGGAACACGTTCAGTTCCCAGGGTTAGTGGGAGAATTAAATGAAACCGACTGCACTGACTACACTTGGTCCCCTCTCTTCTCTCTCCCTGGCTCTGTTTCCTTCGTGGCACATACCACGATTTGTCCCTATGTATTTGTTTCTCTAAATGCTTACTGCTCCCAGGGCAACTTTCTTAGGATAGGGTTCATGTCTATTATATTCCTCAATGAAAAGCCATGATCTAGCCGGTGTCTGGCACATAATGCAAGCTCAGTTAGTTAGAATGAATGACTGAAGGTATTGTATATAAACTGCCTGGCACAGTATAGGCAAGAGGTGGTCCGCTTCCAGGGAAGCCTGGATTGTCTGAGGTAGTTATTTTGCCCCAAGCACAAGCCAGCAACAATTCTCACTTTCTTCGGAAGCTCTTTAAGTCTCCCAACTTCACTCACCAACCCCCTCTACACACATATACACACCAAGTCCTCCAGCCCTAGTTCTAGTCTGCCTAGTGCTAAGGAGCGAAGTGTGACTTTGCAAAGCTGTTTGACAACAAAAGAGAAACACTGAGCCCCCGACCCCTAAAATTGCTGTCTTAGCTAGAGTTACCATAATCAAATTGCCTCCTCCCTTAGCGGTTCTCAGATAGGAGGAAGTGGTTTGAACAGAGTGTACTTATTTCCTTCGGAACTTGTAGGGAGATTGAGAGAGGGAGGAAGTCGATCACATGATGTGACCTCAATGGATATTTTATTGCAGGAAGAGAGGGATAGATGGATAGATGGATAGATAGATAGATAGATAGATGGACAGATAAATGTACGAACAGGACCCTTGAGCTGCTAACAAGAACCAAATGGTTTGGTCTGAAATATGCTGGAAATTTTGATGGGAACTTTAAGTTTCAGCCTCTCTCAGAGCTGGGAGAAATACATTCTTGATGAATGTCAAATAAAAACATAAAACCCAGCAGCATCTATTAATGCAGGGCACTGATTTAGGTGTACTAGAATGAATAATTTCTGTCTTTAAAAAGGCTCATTTCCCTTGGAAATACATTGCCAGATTTCACAATTTAGAATGGGGAAGTTTTCTTCTGAAAGTGACTTAGGAAAGTGTTATTCGGAAAGCGACTTTAGTTTGCTGCAATGCAAACCTACCCCTGTCTGTTTCGTTTATATCAGATGGAGGAACAAGCAGAAATACATATTCAGAAAAATGGAGGAGTGCCCCACTCATTGCTTTAGCTGTTTAATCCATCATATTTAACACTGTTTATTAATAGCTTTCTGCCTAGGAAATGTAAAAGGGATTGGATATATTTTAATTGTCTGATTTAGAAATGATATCAATAGCTCCTATTTAGTACCTATTATCTCATAGATAGTACATGTAAACTTCTTTCAAACATACAGAGAAACTGGTCTTCTTTTTACGAGGAAAATACTCAAAGGGGCAAAGTGACTTGTACAGAGTCACAGACTTCTTTGGTGGCCGACCCAGAATGTTGACTCAGGTGCAGCTGATTATGGCACAATCGTTCTATGTTGCCATCTTGCTGCTCTGATCTAGATTCTAGATCTGTTTTAAGATGAAGGAATCTAATTAGATTTCAATTTGTCTATTCCATAGGTTTTTAATATTATTATACTTTCAGAGCATATTAAGCACTCTTAAATAGAATTCTTCTTCTTATTTTTTTTAGATGAAGTTTCGCTATTGTTGCCCAGGCTGGAGTGCAGTGGCGCAATCTCAGCTCACTGCAACCTGCAACCTCCACCTCTCGGGTTCAAGCGATTATCCTGTCTCGCCTCCCGAGTAGCTGGGATTACAGGCACCTGCCACCAAGCCCAGCTAATTTTTGTATTAAATAGCATTCTTCTAAATGGAGACTATTAGTTGCAACAAATTTGCCAGAATTTTTACCTGGGCTTACCTCTCCACTTTTCAAAGGACCACAGCCCAGTTTAATAGACTTGCAGCTCAGCATCTCATAGCAAACCACACAATGACAATTTAAAGACTATGCGGTGCATTTTTCCTAAAGTCAAGGGCACCACTTTAAACACAGGCCTCAGCTCTGCATCTGCTTGTTCTCACTGAGGCTCCCCCAACCCTTTAGAGCCCCTCACTTGCCTCTACCTCCCACCAGCTACGTGACTTGGACAAGCCACCTAACTTCTCTGAGCCTCATTTCCTCAGTTTTCAAAAGCAAATAACAATCACAATCCTATAGGATTGTTCTGAGGATTGCAGAAAAATAACTTTTTATGCATTGCTCCTCCCCAGCCACTCGGGATGGTAGATATCACCTCCTGACACCCCCATGCACAGCCCCAAATGAGGACATTCTGAGGCCAAAGCTCAGGTCACTTCTTTGACACCAGGCTCTCTCCGTATGTAGACACCTAAAAGAATGTGGAGTGTGCCATATTTCTTAGAAAATTCCCGTTGTCCTAAATCTCTTCCAACTCTAACATGCCGTTTACAGAATTTATATACTTCACATGTTTGCCTTTCCTTTGATTCCTCCTTTTCCCCATACACATACCACCTGCTCAGATTGTTATTAATTATCTTCGGCATCTTCTTAAAGAAGATGCATACAATCACACTCCAAGTAGCGCTATTGCAATCCCTCAACCCACCTGGCTCCATGCACCTTTAGACATCATGACTCCAGCCTGATAGCATTTACTGAGCACATGCTGTATGCTGAAACTGGCCTGGGCACCTAGCATATGTCAATTTCTTCACTTTGCCCTATACCTGTGTGCATTAGGTACCATCATTGTCACTTTACAGATGAGAAAATGAAGGCCTGGAGAGGTTTAAATGAGTCCCTCAAGGTCGCACAGCTAGGAATTCTGATGGCAAATCCCAATTGTCCTTTGTAAGAAGCCTGCTAAGTACAAGCCTTTTTGGCGAGGATGTCTCCTCTGGCAGCATCCTGCCCCTGCTCCTCCAGCCCTTCTCTCCACAGAATTATGCATCCAGCACCCACTGAGCCACTGCAGTGTGCTGGGCACCAGGTTGGGGGCTGGGCTTCTCTCAAGACATTGCCCCACCTGTTCTCAGGGAGCTCCTTTCTGACTCCAGAAAGTCAACCCCTGCCAACTGCGTGTTGAAGAGGCCCTGAAGTCTCTCCCCACCCCATCTCTGCCACATCCCCCCCAAATACCTTCACACACTGGGCATGACTCCTGTGGGAGCTGTCTGCAGAGGGATTGCTGGGTGCAGAGTCACTGCCTCTCCGTCTGTCAACTGCTGCTGCTCCAGAATAAACAGGCAGCCGGGCCTCTCGCGGTTGTGGAGAAGCAGCCCATGCTACCCAGAAGAACTGCAGTTGCTAAACTGGCCGCATACTTCCTCTGCTAGGAACGAGGAAGGCACAGGGCTTGCAGAAGGGCAGGTTCCTGTTTTCAGTAACCACTCTGAGCAAGCTTCTCTCTGCAAGGACTGGGAAGATAGATGGGTTATTAATTTTTTTACAAAGCATTTGAGAATATGGCCAGCTTAACTCTAGATTCTGGGATTTCAGAAGCTTGGTCTTCTTTCTCTAATTAAAAGGCAAATCAATGGGGCTGTGAATTTGCTCTTGTGCATCCCCAGAGCTCTCTGGGCCCACGAAGGCTGTGGCTAAGAGCTGCAGCTTCTCTGATTTCGGTTTCCCAATTTTTACAGCTTCCTTCTGTTACTGCCGAATGGACCCCAGAGCAATGCTTTGAGATTAAAGGAGACTAAAGAGACACAATGACTTGGTGCCAATGTGTGGGTCAAGGGAAAAAAACTAGAAAGAACATTATGAGATGGCAGTTGTTTGAATATATACTGCACAGTTGATAATACTGTTCCAGTCTTAAGTTTCTTGGACATGGTAATAATAGTGTGGTTATGTGGGAGAATGTCTAGTTCTTAGGGGACATGTGGTGACCAAGAGGATGTCTCGTATCATGACGGCTATATCTTTCAAAGAGTTTGTTAAAAGAAAAGCTGCATCCCTATATCTACAGCCATCATATTGGCACAAAAGTTATTGTGGTTTCTGCCATAGAAGTAATGGCAAAAACCACAATCATTGTGGCACCAACCTAATACATCTACATCTATATATCAAGACACAGAAAGAGAATGAGGGAGACAGAAGGCAAACGGGACAAAATGTTAATACTTGGTGAGCCTAGGTGAAGGGGATATAGGTGTGCAATGTTCTACTCTTGCAACTTTTTGGTGAGTTTGATGTTAAAATACATGTGTCTTTATGTTATATATTATAAAATGTATGTTGTATATGTTATACATTATGTAAATATTGCATATAAAATCTCCCTACTTACAGTATGTGAGTCTCAAGCAGGGAAACTCAGGCACATGGGGCTTCAGAGCTTACTGATGAAACAGGTAAAATTTCTGGAATGCTGACCCCAAGATTGCCTGGGAATTGCCTGCTTGAGCTTGGAATGCCAGGTAACCCACACTGGGATGGCCCTCAGAGCCCCTCACAGCCCCTCACACCTCACAGAGTGGACAGAGCATCAGAGACTTGAGTGATCTGTGCACAGTCACACAGCTAGTCCCAAAGAAGAGCCAGGGCCAGAATCTACGGCTGGTGACCCAGGCCCCAGTCCAGTGAGGCCGACACAGCCACCCTGGGACAGTCATTTGGAAACCTCACTTGGGGTAGTTTGCAAAGATGAATCAAAACCCTCAGAGCTGCTTCTAAATTTAGCAGGCAGGCACTCTGCACTAGAGAGATGGTTCCTTAGACAACTTGTGAAAACACCCGCTCAAGAAGAGCATGCTGGGAAGGTACAAAGGAACTATTGCAAAAGACTGAGTGGGCAGTTTGCTTTACAGGGAAGACTGGATAGGCAGAAATATGCAGAAGTGGAGATTTTCCCCCAGATTCACACAGAGGAGTAAAAGAGCTTTAGACTGATAGTCAGAGGTATGAGTGTTGTGATGACTTTTTAATAGACACTTACCAAGAAAGAATCTAGTACAGATGAAGCTCTGAATTTATTCCCTGTCATTTCTTTAGTAAAACTTTATTGAGCAAGGCATATTCCACAAACTGGGATTCAGCTGTTAAAAAAAAAAAACAAAAAAAACAAAAAAAAAAACTGCAAAAGCCCTGCCCTTTCCTGTACTTAATTTAAAGGGGACTACAGAGACATGGCGACTTGGTGCAATGTGTGGGTCATGGGAAAAGAACTAGAAAGAACATTATGGGGTGGGAGTTATTTGAATATGTACTACACAGCAGATTCTACTACTTCCCATAGGAGGAGTCCTATGGGAAAGACTGAATATGTGACTATCAATTATGGTGACCCATCAACGAAACTCAATGGGTTGATGGGACCGAGGGGCGCAGATGTGCTACTTTGCACAGGTGGCCAGTCGTGGGGTGGATGGGCTCTCTCTAGAGATATCATTAGGCTGAGAACTGTAGGAGGAAAGGAAGCCAGCCCTGGGACAAGCCAGGGCATGAGAGGTGTGCGCAGAAGGGACTGCTGGTTTCACACAAGCTTTAAAAGTTTTTGGGAAAGACAATCAGCCCTAAAGATGTTCAAGTCAGAGGCAGAGGCAGACAAGAGAGAGGCCCATAGAGTGGGTTCCTGTTCCAGGGGTCCCGTTCACAGGAGAAGCTACAGAAGAAGGAGAAAGGCAGGATGCAGAGCCCTGGAGGTCAGGGCTGCAGGCTCTTCTCTGTTTTTTTCCAGTGGGTCATTGGGTGACTGGGGGGCTGCTGCTAACCTCCCCCGACCCCCAGCCCGGGGTGTTTATGACCTCCCTTTCGCCTCCTGGAGTAACCGAGGAAACTCAGTAGGTTTGAGAAAGTGTTCCTCATACTGGGCACTGTGCTATCCCAAAGCCTGGGCTGTGCCAGAGCAGGGGGATGGAATGGAGGTGTTGGCCCTGGGCCCAACCAGAGAGGGCAGGGCTGAAGCCTGATGCCACGCTAGACAGGTGACTCAAATCTTAGGCATCTGTTTTCGGTAACCCCAAGCGGGGTCTCAGCCTCAGCACTTTGGACATTTTGGATCAGAGCATTCTCTGGTGTGTATGTGTGTGTGTGTGTGTGTTTGTGTGTGCATGTGTGGGGCAGAGTTGCAGGGCTGACCTGTGCATTGGAGGATGTGCCACAGCATCTCTGGACCTGACCCCCTAGACAGCAGGAGCCCCCCACACCCCTCCAAGTCGTGACAACCAAAAATGTCCCAGAAATTGTCAAATGTGCCCTAGGGAGCAAAAATTGCCCCCAGTTGAGAACCACTGGATCATACCCATCCCAAAATAAGACACGTGTGAAGGTTGTTCTTTCTTGGGTTGTAAAGTGCTGCCCTGAGGGCAGTTGGTTTTCCTGCTTTTGTGTGGACTCAGCTCTGCAGCACGTCTGCCTGCGCTCTCTGGTACACATCTCAGAAGCTGCTGTATAGCAAGGCTCCTTTGGGTGGCTGTGTCACCCATCCTTCCTCTCCACCATCATACACGTGACCCAAGAAGAGGAACTGGTTTGTGGTCTGTTTAGGAGTCCCTGGGAATTAGGGCTTGGAAGCTACAGTATGGGCAGCCTGTGAGCTGCATCTTAAAGGAGGAGCAGTTTGCTGTCAAGAACTGGGGTGGGAGCGTGTGAGCCACGAGCTGCCTAAGGACAGTAGAGGAAGAGCAGGAGGTGGACTTCTCACAACAGAGGCCCAGCCAGGGAGGACTGTGTTGTGAGTTCGCTTCCATGTCTTCCCTGCTCCTCCACCACCCTAACCATTCCTCTGTCAACCATTTTCCATACTGTTCCTCAGTGATTCACACACCTTTTTCTTCTAATCCATCAAGAAGTCTCGAGTCCAAGAATATTGTCATTTATTCAAGCATGCGTTTTGTGCTCCATACATTCATTCAGTTATTCATTCAACAAACTTTTGTTAGCACTCACTGTGTGCCAGACGCTATGCATGTAACTGTACTACGTGCCAGGCAAGACTAGGCCCTACCCTCAAGGAGTTCAAAGCCAGACACTCTTTATTCTCTGTTTTCCAGGCCCAGAACAAAACAGTGTTCACTAAGTATTTGCTGAATTACTCAATTTAGCCAACATCTATTGTAAATTTCGTGTATGTATAACCTATATTCAGAGGACAGACGGGGAGAGAAATCTCAGGTAGTGCATGAATGTATCTCCATCCCTCCCCGCCCTCATGGAGTTTCTGATCTAGCAGAGGAGACAGACACACATATCAAAACCCCAGGGGGTAAAGAAAGATGTCGGTAGGGAGGGGGCCAGGAGAGGAGACCAAGAAACCTCTAGGGCTCCTGGTTTCACACAGGAACTTCATGGCACTGAGGCATGGCGGGACCACATTAGATTCCATCCCAGCAGCTTGGTCTTCTAGGTCCATGTACTGAGTCAGCACAAGAAGCAAAGACAAAAACACATAGCAGGTGATGCCCCCACCAAGGACGTCAAGTGTAAGCATGGAGTCAGGCCAGGCTCTGCTGTACTGGCCGAATGACACTGTCAGGAGGTCAGGCTTTAGGACTCAAAAAGACACCCAGTACCATCTGTGTAGGAAGCAGCTGATTTCCAGAGGGCTTTGCAAATTAATTAGAATTAACTATTGGGGCCCAGACTAATAACCATAGGCAAATAATAACAATGCCAGCCATGCATGGATTGAGAGTCACTCAGTTAAGTACTAGGCTGTGGTCATCACCTTATTAAAGTGAAATGTTCCCCTATGTAAAAACTAGCTTTACATACTTCACGTTGTCAGGAGCCAGTTGTTATATTTCTCCAACATGGGTTGATGGGTTTCCCAGGGGAAGCAATAAAAAGCCACTTCTCCAGCTTCAGGTCTCGGAGGAGTTCCAGGTTCTAGGAGGTTAAGAGATCCTAAGGCAATTCAGCATCTTGCGGCAGGTGTGATATTGCAGCCCCATGCTGGGTCAGAGTCACAGCTTGGTCCAGTATGAGCAGATTTCCATTCCTACTTTATAGCTTGATTTGTTTTCCTCTTTCAACAGAAATATTCAAAAGTTTGGAAGAAGGAAAAGGCAGTCTTGGGAACTAGAAAGCTTTCTATCAATGGAGAAAACCAAGTGTAAGCTAATTCATTTGGTAGAGAAGTTCAATACCACTTATTGAATGCAAGGCATGACACTTGGTGCTATAAAACTGTTGATGGGATTCCCATATCAAACCGTATGACCTTCAAGATCGCATACAAGATAGAAGTTCTCGAGAGTAAAGTTTTGCCCCCTCTATGGCTGGATGAGTGCTGACCCACTCATACAATAATTTAATAACAGTTTTTTGAACTCCTTCTATGTGTTAGGCATTTCTCTGGGTATGGAGTTAGAGAAATAAATGAGTAAAGTCGTAGAAGGGAACTGAAGGCATGGGGACAGTAAGAGGAACTCTCCCCTTAGAAAGGTGACATTTGAAATGAGTCCAGAGTGACTCTGGCATGAAAATCAGAGGAAAAAACACCAGGCAAAGGACATAACTGGTACAAAAGTTTGGGGCTGGAAATGCTTGTGTTCAAGGAGCAGACAGAAAGGAAAGGGAATGAATATGGGGGAAATGCAACTTGGCCTTTGCGTATATTACGTATTTAGTCTTTCCACTCACTGTATGTATCTAGACTTCATCTGAAGAAACTGGCACTCATAGGGCTTAACATAGTTGCCTCCAGTCACTCAGCTGATGAGTGACACCACTAGGCCTAGGCTCATGGGCTCTGGAAGTAGGAAATTTGCTGTCACTATTTCACTAGCCTCCCATTGGGTCTTCCCACATCCCACCTCTCCCCGCCAATGCTCCCTTCCCATCCTCTTTCAGCCCTGTGTTTCCAAATAAGACTCAGGCCCTGCTGCCATCCTCCTCAAGCAGCTGCCCCAAACTCAGGACCATCTTCATCCCTTTCCCACAGGATCCACTTCACCCCTTTCCTGGCATTCAAAGCTCATCAATCTGTTCTCCACCCTCCTTATCAGCCCCATGGCAATGTCAGCACTCAAGGCCTCCATGCCCCACTCACCATAGGAACTCCCCTACCACTGTGCACTGTAGACAAGCCCCTCACCTCTTCCTCATGCACTTCACCACTGCCCTTTCTTTCCTGCGTGGATGCCTTTCCCCCTGCAAGGGCATGGGGCAGGTCCCTTCAGGCCCAATCCAGTGCTAACATCTAGGAAGATGTCCATGCATCTTCCTAGATGCCTCTCAACCAACAATGATTGCTCCCTCTCAGAAGGCCACTTGGCGTTTTATTTGCATCCTAGGAATGGGACACATTGCATATTGGAGTAACGAGCAAGAGAGGATTTGAAGTACTTAGGAGTTGTGTGATCTTGTGGGACTCTCTGATTCTTTCTCTCAGCCCAGTGATGTTACTAATACTACTTTTTCATGAGGGTCCATACATAATAATGTGTACAGCCCACCTGGTCTCCTGGTCTAGCGCAAGGCGCATAGGAGGGGACCCACCAGATAGAGGTGCTTTTCTTTCCTTTCAAATTGGAGCCTGAGCTTGGGAAGGCAGGAGTATGTCTAACCATGACCATGGAGCCTAGCACAGAGGCTATCTCCAAAGATGTGATCCGTAACTATCCCTCAGTAAAAGAATAAATGAAGGTTGTGCCTTTTGAATTAAAGTACATAAATTGTGAATGGTGACTTTTCACCTCTGGGGAAGACAATAAGCTAACTATGAAAACCATCTGCGGGGAGAGCAGACCCTATTGTTTCTCTGGAGATAAAAGTTTATGTTTCTGGAACATCTCCAAAGTTGGATCAGTGGTCCATCTGGATGATCTGATTTCTCCAGCTGGAGTGGAACCTAAATGTGTATGTCATCAGAATCTTCGGGAGGTCTTTTGGCACTAAAAATATTCTCAGGAAGAAGAAGAAGAAAAAAAGTAGCCGCTTTATGTCCACCACAACTGTCTGCTGCGAAGAGCTGCACAGATACGTTGATTCGTTCAAGCTGTTCTCTTCTGTCATTGCTCAACCTAGACCCACTGCCTCCACATCGGGGGAAACCTTACTGTTCTCAGCCATGCAAGGGTTGATGAAGAGGTCAGCAGTGTTCCCAGAGGTTGGGAAGTTCTCTGAGCAGGACCCAATTTCAGTTGTTTGCAATGTTGCTTTCTTTGCTCACTTCCTGTAGCTGCACTCCTGTGTAAGCCTTCCTGCCTCTGAAGGATTGTCACACAGGCCCCACTCAACAGAACACAGCTCCAACAGAAGCGCAGAGGAGGAAACAGGCATCTCATTTCTAAGCAAAGAGGGCTCTAGCCAGGAATGTTGAAACCTTGTATTGTATCTTCCCTTGGTGCCAATTTAGAGTCTATCTTCTGCAAAGGGCACAGAGATCCTTGTGAACTCTGTTTAAGGACACAGACAAAAGACAAAGTCTTCCCATGTATATGGTGTATGGTGTAGGGTGTACGGTGTTGGTGTTGGTGGTGTTGGGTGTTGTCAGGCCCCATGAAGGGAATTTTTTCAAGGGTGTCTCATAACACCAACCTTCCTTATCTTTTCTATTGGTCTGACTTTCAAAAACTGTAAGTTCCAAGAAGGCAGGAGTGTATCTGTTTGGCCAGTTATTGACGGCTAGCTTTGGCACTTTGCATGCCTGGGGCAACTAGCAAAGGTCCACTGGAAAGAGGGAGGAAAAGAAGGGACGGAGGGCAGGAGAGACAGGGAGCAAGTTAAGAAAAAAATCTTTCCCTCCCTGTAGATTGCAAACTTTCTTAAGGCCTTAATCATTTTTGATTCCCTGCAGCATTGGGCACATAGAAGGAGCTCACAGATGCCCATGGAATTATCCTGATAATCGACTAGCTTGCTGCAGCAGAGCAGGCTGTGGGCACCGGGAAAGTGGAAACAGCGGCTGGACATTGAGCGATAAGGCCTTTGCGGCTAGCTTCCCCACGTCACCGGAGTCAGGCCTCTTAAACACTCTGCCCTGGTATTTTCACCTCCTAAACAATAATGCCATTAAACCTTGCCCAACCACTTCTAAGTGTGCTTGAACAGCACAAAATGAGGGTAGGATCTGTAACAGCATTATGATGACTTTTATTACAGTTTCCTCTAATGTTCTCATTCTATGATGCCTTAATACTTTCATGGCATATAGTTTTTTTCTAATGATAAGATTCTGTTATTGTTATCAGTTTATGCTGATAGCAATTTGCCAAAGCAAACTCGAAACTAGCCTCGATGTAATTTAAAACAGTGTCATCCAGTTATAACCGACTAGATGGGTGTGAAATCATCTGTCAGCACCTGCTTCGGTGCCCACTGAGCCACAACTAATTACACTTAGTCACGTGGGGCAGACATGGAGGGAGAGCGATGAGTAGGCAGGCCTAGTTGCTATAGAAATAGTTCTGGCCAAAACAACATTTCAATCCCAAAAACCATTTTTAGGCTGGAAAATTTTATTTTTGTTTGAGTAGCAATAATAAATAATTATAACCTGTAAAGCACGGTACAGATGTCAGTTATCATTATTTATTATTGGTAATACTTTATAACCTGTAAAGCACTGTACAGTTGTCAGTTATCAAGTATTTTTTGAACCTGTTACTTAATTTTCACAAGAACTCTTTGAAATATCAATTGATTTTAACAACTGCTACCACTATTTATTGTAAACTTGAAACATGTATGCACTTTACATGTTATCTCATCAATTCATCTTAACAAATGAATGAGGTAAATATTCTCATCCTTATTTTACATTAGGGGAAACTAAGGCACTGGGACTTTAAATAGTTTTCCTAAGAACACACAGCTGGTTAGAGGGGGTGTTGGACTTGAATCTGGGCTGATGGACCCCATGGCCTATGCTCTTGATGCCACACCTTGAAACATATCACATACCCATTTTACAGATGAGGAAATGGAGACCCAGAGAATGAAGCCAATTATCAAGTTGTCAGTGCAAGAGTCAGTAAGATTTCTTCAACCCAAAAGCCCATGGTCTCCCTATTTTTTTCTGCATCTCTTTAAAATAATAATAATTATTTTATTTGAAGAGGATTTGAAGAGGATAATGTTGGAATTGTGTGATGTGGGTTCCAGAATCTAAGCAGGCTCACGGACTCACGTGTGCCCTTCTCATCCAGTGCCCTGCTGCCCCGTCCAGGTTCTAGTGAAGCCACCTCCTCCTCAGATGGTCCCTCTGCACCCAGTGGTTCCCAGTTTTCCCCCTGGCTCCCCTCTCTCTGCATGGAGCCACCTCAATCACTCAGCCCAGGCCATGCCTCCTGTGGCACTGTCCTCTGAGAGGTGACCCTGATCTCTCCCACCATCTATGCCATTCCCTCTCCTGTGCTCATGAGGCCATTCCCACCCATCAGCATCTCAGAACTTTCTGCATGCATTGTGTTTTCTAGGGCAGGCATGGTGAGTCCTTTCTGCTGGTCAAGAGCTGGCCCATGGCATTTACTGGAGGAAGGAGGGAGGAAGCAAAGAAAGGAGGGACGAAATGGAGAGAGAGGGGCAGTCTAGGGGCTACTGGAAGGAAAATAGAAAAAGACTTTGCCTCTGTCTAGGCAGTCCCCACTGCTCTAGCTCTTCTCCTGGGCCCTGAAACAAAGCTGCAGAAAAAAATGACTAGAAAGAAGCAGTCAGGGTCTTTTACAAGTTATAATGATGAAATTATTTTTAAAAGGAAACATATGCCCATGTGTATGTATGAAGTACTCATTGACAATGGAAGGGAGGCTCAGGAGCCTGCATTTTAAATTCTCTTTGAAATAAGAGGGCAGCCATTGCCTCGGCTATCACTCATGGTGTCACTTTTAAAGTGTGACACCTTTGCCTGGGAAATCAGAAATTTTCAAGTGCCAAGCATTTAAATGGCTTCTGACAGCCAGAAGGTGACAGAGGCAATTAGGCTTCATGTTTGTAACAGATGGAAAAAGGCATTTTGTCAAGTCTGCAAGACCTGTAGGAAAATATGACAGGTGCCTGCTCTGAACTAAAGAGACAAAGCCAAGGCTCAGGTCCTCTCCATTTCCCAGCAGAAGTGCCCGGGAGAGACCCCTTAGAGGGCTCCCCCACAGGGGCCTGGGAAGGCCTCCACGCTGTGCCTCCACAGGCAAGGGGGACAGTTCTACAGCTAGACCACATGGACTGCCGTGCCTGTCAAACATGTCTGCAGAAGGCAGGTTGAGTGCAGATTCTGTTTGGCACATGGAGGGTGGGTAGTGTCATGGCTTCGGAGAAAAATGGCCTGAATCCAATTCCCCAGCAGTGGGTGATTTGGGACAAAGTCATTTACCCTCTCTGAGCCTCACTTTTTAATAAAAGAGGCACAGTCGTGTCTCCCTGCTTCAGAGGTTTAGTGAGCACAAACTGAGAACAGCATGTAAAGTGCTTGGAGCACACCAGCTCTGCATTACTTTTTGGTACCTTCCTTCTCTTTCCTCCGTGTGTAGACACAGCTGGTGAGTGATTTAAGCTTGCAAGTATAAAAATATACCAAGGTATAATCTCTCTCTAGGACAGGTTAGCAGTCCATTGTAAAAACAAGTTTTTATATATCTATAGATTGTAAAATATCTATCTATAGAATGCAAGGCAGAACTCGTGGACCTTGCACTAGGCCAGCATTTCTTAGATAAGACACCAAACCTCAGGCAGCAAAAGAAAAAATAGATACATCGGATTTCATCACAATTTAAAAAATTCTGTGCTCCAAAAGATGCCATGAAGAAAGTGAAAAGAAAATCCACATAATGGGAGAAAATATTTGCAAATTATGTATCTAATAAGGGACTTGTACCAAGAAAACATAAAGAACACTTACAACTCAATAACAAAAAGACAGATAACTCAATCTGAAAATAAGCAAAGGATCTGAATAGACATTTCTCCAAAGAAGATGTACAAATGGGCCCATAAGCATAGCAAAAGATTCTTAACACTATTAGTCAGTCATCAGAGAAGTGCAAATTAAACCCATAATGAGATATTAACTCACACACACTAGGATGCCTATAATAATAACAATTTTTAAAAACCAGATGGTAAGCATTACTGAAGATATGAAGAAGTAAAAGCATTCTTTTATTGCTGGTGGGAATATAAAATAATGCGGCCACTATGACAAACAGTTTGGCAACTTCTCAGAAGGTTAAACACAAGAGTTTTCATGTGACCTAGCAATTCCACCCCTACCTAAACATTCAAGAGACATGAAAACATGCATCCCTATAAGAACTTGTATGTGACTGTTCACAACAGCATTATTCATAATTGGCAAAAAGTAGAAACAACCCAAATGTTTACCAGCCAATGAGTAGGTAAGCAAAATATGGTTTCTCTATACAATTAAGTATAATTTAGCAGTGAAGATATACACTACTAATACCTGCTATAAGATGGATGAAGTAAAAGAAGCCAGACACAGAAGGCTACATATTCTATGATTCCATTTATATGAAATGTCCAGAATAGGTAACTCTACAGAGACAGAAAGTAGATTAGTGATGGCCTGGGGCTGGGAGTGAGGGTGGAGAATGGGGAATGACTGCTAATGGGTACAGAATTTCTTTGTGGGATAATGAAAATGTTCTAAAATTAGATGTGGTGATGATTGCACAACTCTGTGACTATAACTAAAAACCATTGAATTAAGTGGGTGAATTCTGTGGTATGTGAATTATATCACAATAACACAATTTCCTAAAGTTAGCTATAGATACCAAGAATCATAGTTTGAAATACTAGATAAATGTTTATCATACAACAAAAATATTCTTCTTTAATACGGATGTTCATGTGGCACCTATTTAATGAGAAACTATTAAAATGCCATGGAAACAACTCATTTAATACATTTTTATTATCTTTTTGATGAAAAAAACTATACCTTTTGACCCAGTAATGCCTTTGCATAAGGAAATCATCATGGATATGTGAATAGATTTAGTTATAAAGATGTACATTGCAGTATTGTCTGTAACATCTTAAAACCTGAAACAGTAATAGCCATCATTTATTAAATATTTACAATTTGTAGTGCACCATACTGTTACAGGAAAACTTTCTCATTTCTTTATTACAACAATCCTATGGGGAAGCTCTCAATATTGTTATGTTCCTTACAGATGAAGAAAGTCTCAAATCAAACAGTTGCAAATCAGAGCTGGGATTTGTATCCAAGTCTATCATATTTCATTGCCTGCAGGTGCCCGTAACCTGTCTATAACATTCTCCCTAATAACCTAAAATCCTAAATGTAATTAGCATGCTGGCATTGAAAACAATCTTGTGAATAAATAAGTAATGATACAGAATGATATCGACAATGGATTGTTAGGTGAAAAAGATAGGCTCAAAAACAATATGCTGTCTAGATTTCCTGAATATATGTGTACACACACACACACACACACACACACACACACACACACACACACACACGGAAGAGACATATTGGAGGCTAATAGCATTTAACAGTGGTTTTCTTTGATTGGGAGGATTATGTGTAATTTTAATTTTCTTTGTTTTGTTCACTTGTTTTGTCTATTTGGGGACTGCTATTTTTGCTGTAAAAATTGCAGAGGGCTTTCTGTTTCACCTTTAAATAAGCTAAGGTCACACTGATGGATGTAGAGCAGTATATGACAGCCTTTTTCTAGAGTACGAAAAGGATTGCATTTGTGCCGATCTGTGAAGACAGCAAGGCTTATTTCTGGACCTCTTCTCTCAGCCAGAACCACCTCCTTCCTCCCTCGGGGTGTGAGGGGCCTCATTTCTCTCCCACCTCTTATTGTCCCTGCAAAGGTTTTCTAAATGGACTTGGCCACGTCACTTGTCCACTGATGTGCTTACACAATAAGTTATAATGACTATTTCCATTTTGACAAGCATCAGTCATATTTTAGTGTGGAATTCATCTTTTAAATGTAATTTAAATTTTTTCTAATTAAAAATTTAACATTAATTCATTGGAGACAAGTTAGAATAGTCTTAAAAAGTATAAAAAGCCAATAGAACTCCTCCATCATTCACTCACTTTGAATTGTTAGAAGGCTCTGTGGATTGATCAAGTCAGACTATTCAAATAAACCCAGTGGGGCCAGGCAGCAGGAGGTACCCTGGGACTGGATGCCTGTGAATGTCACGTGACCTCCTCCAGCTGTTGAGACAGCACGGCATCATGGGAAATGAAAACCTGGGGCCAGAAAACCTGGGTCTTAACGTCTTTCACCTGCTACTGGCAGGATTTTAAACTTCTTAGACACTCTTTCTTGAGTGTACCCCAAATTCTTCTTGGAATGAAGTGGGCCGTACACAGAAGAATGATTAAGAAAGTAGCGGTTTCAGTAATATTGGTTCTTCCTACTTCCTAGGATGGTAGTGGGAGTTTAAAGGAGCCAATAGAGGCAAGAGCTCTGTCTTAAGCAGAATGCAGCACGGTTGTACATGTGAATCAAAGCGACTTGGGATAAACTCTCCCTTGTCTCACAAGGCCTTTTCAGTCTGCAGACATAACATGGTGTGTTTTTGAGCCCTATGGCATTCCTGTGATGGAGGAGCCAGGCTCCCCTCCTGCTTCTCCTCCTCCTCCTCCTCCTCTTGCTGTCCCAGCCACCCTTGCAAAAACCTTGCTGATGAGTGGCCATCCACCAGCCACTCATGACTGGAATGGAAAATAAGGGTCTGTGATGTGCTTGCTGTTTTCTCGGGTAGGTAGCATAGTGTGGGGGGAACAATGAAACCTTTGTAATTCTAGCCCTGCTACTGATCAGTTCTATGACCTTGGAAAAATTACCTACCCACTCCAAGCCTCAGTCTCTCTATCTGTAAAATAGGGATTCTAATATTACACTTAGAGGGTTGTTTTGGAGATCATGAGAGAAAATGTGAATAAATGATGTGGCCCTTAGAAGGTGCCTTATAAATGTTTAATTCTTTTCTGTTTTCCTTTAAGTAAACACACACACACTTTTTATACAAAAAAGAAGGAATAGCATTCACTAGGCCTTCTTCAAATCCTACATTTCGGATTGTCTCCTAGATCATGACTATACCAACAGGTAGTTTTGATACCTTTTTTCCTATGCCCTAAGACTGGGATTTCAAGACGAAACTTGTATTAATTACCGTCCCTGTGATGGAAGTTTTGCCAAAACTGAAGTGTTACAAATCAGAGTAAAACGCAGGCTTTTAGGGATCAAGAAAACAAGATGATTTTAGTGTAGAAAACATGCAAGAGAATACAAATATAAACTTGGATGTTTAAAAAAAGTCCATCTGTGCTTTAGCTTCCAGAGCTCTCTTCCTAAGCTGTCCTGGCTGCTCAATAGCATGCCACAATTCAGCTGGCCCACGACACCTTGGTGGCACCTTCCAGGTGTGGGTGAGTTCCCAGGAGAGGTCGGTGCGAGGGTGGAGACATGGCACTCTGGGTCACACACTACCCCTTTATCCTTAGACCTTACAAGTCACCGACGGACTCCCTGACTCAGATGCTCCCCACTCCAGTCCATCCCACAGTCAACTAGCCGAGCTACCATCCTGCCATTCATTTCCAGTTCTCTTCTGTTCCACACATGGTGTTCCACACCTTGTGCTGGGCTCTGGGGATAGAGGAATAACTACCTCCCAACCCCCACCATCAGAAGCTCACATTCAGGAGGTATTGATGCTCCATCCTTTACTGAGGGCCTGCTGAGCACTACCAACCATTTTCAGCACTGAGAATGCAAAGACAAAGGACCCAGTGACAGGAAATTCCCAAGCCCTTTCTGTAATACCCCATTTAAAAGCCTTTATGGATTCCTCATTGCCCGTTGCCTGAAGGATACCTGCTGTGTGTCCCAGGGTTGGTGCCTTCTAAATCACATCTCTTACTTAGTCTGGGATTTAATTACCTCTGAAGTTTACTTCTCACTACACTTCTATGGAAATTCTTCTCTTCATTTAGAAGTCACTGGTCCATCTGCCTGCCATTCATTCATTTGTTCACTCCCTCACTCATACAGTCATTCACTCACTCATGCAATACATATTTTGAGTTCCAGGCCCTGTCCTGGGGCTGTCAGATTACTTAGGACCCAGCTCCTGTCTATAATTCCCTTGGGTAATCAGCCTCTGACCCCACTGCCATCACTGCCCACTCCCCCTCGGAATGGTCACCCACCCTGTTCCTCCCATTTATTTCCTCCCATGGAAACCCACTCAAGTCCTGATGATTCTCTGCAGCTTCTTCTGGGCCACCCTAGTGCCCAGAAATCCCTCCCTCCCCTGAATTCCCAAAGCGCAAGAATTCTTGGCTTACTCCTGCTGATTATTGCACAGAGCTCATGTGGAGGTCACCAGTACATATGTCCTGCTGGATATAGTACACATTTTTAAAAAGCATCCGCCTAAATGGGGCTTGAGACTTATGCTTCTTTGTGACTCACTTTGCCTGGAATAAAATAGAGTCAAAAGAAATACAAGGTTGATAACTCTCAGGTAATACTTGGCGATTGATTTCAATAAGCCAGCATTCAATAAGCCAGCTAGAGATAGTCAAGTTTCTAGAGGCCCAGTGGTCTGGTCAGGGCTTAGAAATCACACATGTGGTTTCTCCCGGGAGAAGCAGAGAGAAGCCCTGGGTTTGGAGTTGGAACACCTGGGTTTAGGTTCTGTGCAGCAGAGAATTTCTCCCTGAAAAGACATAGTCCTTCCTACCTGATTTAACTTCACAGTGCTGTGGCAGGACATAAATCAAGAAAGTGAGCAAAAAAGCACCTTGGCCCGTGTGTGGTATCACAGGGAAGCGAAGCAAGTTGGCAGCCCCACAGCTGCTTTGCATGTAGAGGCACTTTCCCCCAAGTCAGACAGCGCAAGGGACTTGCTCCCCATCAGCCTAGGTTGTAATGACGAGTTTCATCAAGTTACATTGTAGGCATTAAATCATGGATAATAACATTCCTAATGATGAATACAACCAACTTTGAGTGCAAATTACACATCAGGTATTTTACCTCCATTGTCTCCTTTAATCTGCACATCAGCTCTGTGAACGCTGATCATAATATCTCCATTTTACAGGTTAGGAACTGGAAGCTCAGAAAGACAAAGGAAATTGGCAAAATGGCCATGGGCAGAGCTGGAATTAAAACCCCAGTCTATCTGGAACAAGAGCCATGAGCTTTTTACTTTGCTTTGGCCTCACCCCCCACCCCCCGGGAACAGAAAGGAACTGTCTGCCACAAGCATGAGATGACACACTGGTTAGAACATGGAGCTCTGGCGCCTGCAGCCTAGGCTCAAATCCTGGCTCTGTCACCCCCAGCTCTGAGACTCTAGGGAAGTGGCTTCAACTCTACCCTGGAGCCCCCTCTAAAGTTGAAATAATACTGTTGTTACCCAGCTCCTGGGATTGCTCTGAGAGGTAGGTGAGCTTCTACACGTACAGCCCACATTCAATGCCAGGCACACAGGATGTGCTGCTTGAATGTTTATCCTCGTCTTCATTGTTGTGTCTGTGCTGGGCACTGCTGCAAGGGCTTTGTAGGAATTAACTCCTCGATTCCACGAAGTGCCTGATGGATAAGGAGCTCACTGAGCACCTGCTTACTGGGCTTCCCATCCTTCCCCTCTCCATGTGAGGTAGACACCACTGTAGATGAGGATTCACATTCCAGGGTGGGACTGAGAAGTGTGAGGGGTGCCAGGAGGGAGGCGGAGTCCATCCAGAGGACCCTCTGACACACGGATGCCCCAGGGCAGAGCTGCCAGACCTCCTGCTTGTCCGGGTAGCTGCCCACCCCGCTCTTTGTTGCTTTGCTTCTTGGAGCTGCTCTGGGGAGGCTGCCTGAGGGATTCCTCCCGGGAAATGCTGCAGGGTCCATTTCAACAAGGGCAGCTTTGTGTGTGTGTTTGGGTGTATGTGTCTGAGTGTATGAGTCTATCTGTAGGTGTCTGGGTGTGTCTACGTGTGTGTATCTTTGAGTGTGTGTCTATGACTGTGTGTGTGTGTCTCTGCGACTGTGTGTGTTTGTGTGTCTTTCTGCACTTATGTGAGTGTGTGTCTATGTGTGTGGGTGTATATTTCTTTCTGTAGCTGGATGTTTCTGTGACTGTGTGTGTTTCTAAGTGTGGGTCTCCCTGTGTCCATGAGTGTATGACTGTGATTTTTATGTGACCATGAGTGTCTGTGTGTGTAAGTGTGTATCTCTGTGTGAGTGTGTCTCTATCTATGACTGTGGGTCTCCATCTATGGCCATGTCTGTGCGTGTAAGTGTGTGTTTCCATCTGTGGCTGTGTGTCTGTGCACGTAAGCATATGTCTCCGTCAGTGTCTGTGTGTGTCCTTAACCCACTTAGACAAACTCCGAGTCTCCTGGTGCTGCTTTAAAACAAAGCAAGTCTCCTGTGTTGTGTGATCTCCAGCCAGTGGCTCACTCTGATCTCCAGGATTTTTAAAAGAGAAAGAGAATCCTAACTCCCAGGATCCTCTGAGAAGCGGTACCAATAAACTCCTTGATTGCGTGAGTGTGTCTCCGTCTGTGGTTGTGTGTGTGGATATGTGTGCTTGGCCAGGGGCAGGCCCTGACTCCGAAGCAACTACAGTGACTAACTGAGGTCAAGGCACCTTACCATGTTCGGAGGCCCCAGGAACAAAAAGCAGTGGTCAGCAATTGTGGTTTTGACCTGAACTATTTTTAAAGTTAAAAAAACAACAGCCAGTGGAAACTCCTCGCCATTGAATAGCTAGGTCAGATTTAGATAAAGCCGGAGCCCAGGGCTGCGGACCTACAGGCATGGCTGGGTGGACTGAGAAGACCTGATCCCTTTACATCCTGTGGGGTCCCGTGAATGTCACTGCACTAACCACAGTGCAGCCACAGCTCCCACTGTGCAGAGGACACGCTTCTTCACCTACCTGGCCTCATGCATCTTTGCAGCAACCCTGTAACGTATGGTTGATTGTTCTCATCACAGATGGTCACTTGCCCAAGCCCACTTCATCAGGGAGTGACACAGCTGGGGTTCAAACCGAGCCCTTCTGCCCCAATCCCATGCTCTCTACACACCTCTGCACAGCAACTCCCCTCCTGCCCCCGAGTGCTTTGTCTCTAATCAAGTGCTTTAAAATGAAGGCTGAGTCGACCGTTGGCTTGCGTAAACACCAATTTTCCATGGTGAAAAAGGTTTCCTTCAGAAAGATCAATTTAAACAAAATACTTTAAGAGAAAGAAACATTCTGTAAGCCATCTTGCAATATCAGTGTGACCCACGCCTTTAACCACTTCCTCACCATATCAGGATCCCTGGCTTTTTATAGCCGAAGGAAATATTGAAACAGTCAGTGGGGGCCCCATCCTGACATTCACATCTCCTCTCTGCCTGCCTGTGGGCCCTTCTGCTGTTTGCTATTCAGAACACGGAGTTTTGAGCTTGAATATTTTGAGTGTGTGTGTGTGTTTTCTTTTCTTTTCTTTTCTTTTTTTTTTTAATTTAAAGTACATCCAATGGTTCTTAAAAAAAAGCTGCCCTGCTCATTGTTGGAAAAATAAACCTGAGGGCACAAGAACTCAACAATAGGCTAAATCATATTGACCCTTGTTCCTTGGGTCATTGAATTCCAGGCCTTGGCCTGGCTGAGTAGTTTACTTTTATTGCTGCTGCTTATCAGAGGATCCTGGGAGTTAGGATTCTTCTCTCTCTTTTAAAAATGCTGAGAGCAGAGTGAGCCACTGGCTGGAGATCACGTAGCACAGGAGCCTTGCTTTGTTTTAAAGCAGGAACAGGAGACTCGGAGTTTGTCTAAGCGGTTAAGGACAGAAAATCACGTGTATCTCCCAGCCCTTTCTGGAGTCTATGGACCTAGTTGCCAGGCCTGTTCTGAGAAGCCCAGCGCCATTACAAAAGTTCCTCTGGCACCAGGTCTCACAGCGGCCGTGTCCAGGATCCCCCAATTCCATGCACTTGTGTTTTTCCTTGCCACTGGCTGAGATTCTGACTGGCCTTTCCTCTGACCCTAGCCACATGTCCCTTCTTGAGCTTGACAATAAACAGAGATCATCGTAACAACAGTGCCACCACCTTTCATCAGGAACCTACCAGGTGTATGAAAGGCCACTTCACAGTGGCTCAGTGTTTGGCCGCTGGGGTCAGATCCCAGCCCTGCCTCCTACATAATTGTTACATGGGACGGTAAGAGCAACCGACTTATACAATTGCTGTGAGGATCTGATGAGCTGAAATAGGGAACCTCTTGAGTGAGTTTGTCGGAGCCCTCAATCCACAGTGGTTGCTATTATTTCCATCAGTGGCAGTAGCAGGGGTAAGAGCAGTGGCACTGGTATCACCACCACTGCCTCCCCTGGTTACCCATGACTCTTCAGTGGACAGCCAGTGTCTGAGCTACGGGGAGCCCCATAGAGGATGCGCCCTGGAACTGCACACTGGTCAGGACCCCACTCAGCTCATTTGTTCCTCCCGGGCAGATGACCCAATTCTACCAAAAGTCCGGGCAGAGATGAACTTCCTGAAACCCAGCTCCTACCACTTTCATTATTAGAAAGAAGAAACCTGTCTTTTTTTTTTTTTTTTTTTTGATGGAGTCTTGCTCTGTTTCCCAGGCTGGAGTGCAGTGGTGCGATCTCGGTTCACTGCAAGCTCCGCCTCCCGGGTTCACGCCATTCTTCTACCTCAGCCTCCCAAGTAGCAGGGACTACAGGCACCCGTCACCACGCCTGGCTAGTTTTTTGTATTTTTAGTAGAGATGGGGTTTCACTGTGTTAGCCAGGATGGTCTCGATCTCCTGACCTTGTGATCCGCCCACCTCAGCCTCCCAAAGTGAGAAACCAGTCATTTTAACAGAGAGTACCCTGATTTTGATGAAGCAATTTACCCTTACAAAGACTGTGTTTTCGTCACCTCCTAGGTGGGCTTCCATTTTAAAGTCCAGCTCCATCTTAATGCAGCTTGCTAGTTAAGGAGCCCCCCAGGAGGTGCTGGAGGGAGATGGCTCTATCTTTGCAGAGTTCTCTTCCCAGAGGACTTTGCCAATCTCTGATCCTCTTAAAGAACCATCAGCCCTTTGCCTCTATATACAAATTCATCTGCACAGCCAAGACCAAAGGTTCCCTTGTGCAGCACCCTCACTTCACAGGTTAGGAAACTGAGGCCTAGAGAGACACCTGTTCAGTATCACACTGCATGCTGATATGCGTTGACCAATCCTGATCTTCCCATTGTGTGCATCCCCAGAATGGGTCCTGGGACTCCCAAGCTTGGAGGAAGGATGCAGAACCCTGATGGGGCACTGAGGGCTCCAGGTGAGCAGGGGCTGGAGATGATCAGAACCGTCAGCTCTGAGCCTGCTTTCTCTTCCAGGGAGGCTCCGCACTCTCCCCGGCCGCCGTCATCAGCCATGAGAGGGCTCAGCAGCAGGCAATTGCTTTGGCAAAGGAGGTCAGCTGCCCCACGTCATCCAGCCAAGAAGTGGTGTCCTGCCTCCGCCAGAAGCCTGCCAGTGTCCTCAATGATGCCCAGACCAAGGTGAGCACTTAAGTGCAAGTTGGGAAGGGACATTCTCTGGTCTTTTACAAATAGAAAATGAAGACCTAGGAAGGAGGTGTCACCCACCCCAGCCATACCATACATGAGGCTGATGACCAACTGGAGCTGGAACTCACATTCCCTAGCCCCTAGAGCTGTGCATGCACCACAGCCTGCAACAGTCCAAACATGGGCACTGAGGGTAGACAGATGCCTCTGCAATTTGTCTTTCTTATTTATAACATGGGAATAGTTATACAGACCTTATAGAGTAGGATGAGAAAATGAAGTAACACATGTGAAGGATTTGGCCTCACTCCAGGACTGTGGTGGGCAGGGGACCAAACCCTTAACAGGTCACAGCTAGATGTATTGAGTATTGCAGACATGGCTTCACAGATGGCAGTGTATTTGAGTCACTTCACTCCCTTATATGGGATAGCTGTGTGTTCCCTTTATAGCATGCAAAGTTCTTGCTTGCAGACCAAATCTCTGGCTGGCCTTCACATTAATGAAGGGGACATTAGCAGGAATAATTGTCATGGCAATTGATGGCCTATCGATCGCCTTAGCAATGAGTCTGGACTCACAGAATTGGAGCAGGTCTTATTCTCAGCTCCCCTAAGTGCAGGCTAATTTGATCATAACTGGAGCTGGTGAATTTCACCTGTCAGAGTCACTGCCTCCTCTTCAACCACTGTCTCCTCCTGCCTTCCTCACCCACATACAGGCTCAGGCTTTCCCATCCCTACCTGGGGACCTGCTGTTACCTCTGGGATGCTCCCCTGGAGACCATCATTGCTGAGAGTGAGATTCATTCACCCTCCAGCCCCTGACTTTGTCACATGGTGTCCTGCCTGCCAGTTGTCCTGGTCACTTTTTCTCAGTAGAGTCATAGATGGATAACCAATATTGGCATTCAGTATGGTTAAGACCTCTTTATGCAAAGCAGTGCAACTGATTATTCCAGGACAACTGATTATTGTTGCATCCAATGCAGCTCCTGGCTGTGAGTGGCCCTTTCCACTACTGGGGTCCTGTGATCGATGGCCAGTTCCTCCGTGAGCCTCCAGCCAGAGCACTGAAGAGGTCTTTACGGGTAGAGGTTGATCTGCTCATTGGGAGTTCTCAGGACGATGGGCTCATCAACAGAGCAAAGGCTGTGAAGGTAAGCAGGGAGGGGACCTCGGATGTCTCCAGCTGAGCATTTCCTAAGGGCTCTGGACCTCAATGTCTGACTTGATCAAGGGATATTGACCAATTGCTGAATAACTACTGTGTGCAATGCCTATGTGAGTTTAGGAGGTGGTAATGGGGGGATTTAGAAATTAGACACTTGCAGGGTAGTGAGCAACACAGGCACATCCACAAATTACAGCTGTGAATGAATCGCTGTGGAAAACTGGAGCTGACCCAGAAGATCTGCAGCTCAGGGCTGCAAGTTAGAATACCCACATTCTGGACCATGCCACCCATATTTCATGGAGGATGCTTGTTGTACTGAGAACTGAGAGATGATGAGGCAGGGAGATGAAGGGACTCTTGTTAAATCATCACCCCTTCCCAATCCTGAAAAAGACACTGAAGCACCAGGCTTCCAAGTTAAATTTCCTAGTAAAAAGAGCATGCACAATGCACCTGGCAAACACGCAGCTTTGTGTGGCTTGCTGGAGGCACAGTGAAGTGGGAGTGAGCTGTGAGGTCTTCAGTCTGCTTGAATGCACAGTTCCTGCTCTCGCCAGAAGTTACAGCCACTCACTAGGATGTGGCTAACCCTGGAAGAGGCTGAGCACATGCTCATCTGCCCACCCCACCCTGCCTTGGACAAGCTACTCTTGGCCAAAGCCTTGTAGGTGGTCAAGCCTACAGGGAAGCCCAGTGTGCATAAAGCACAAAGAGAGGACAACTCTGGGCGTGGGTGGAGTGCACCTTCCCCTGCACATGCATGACATGGGTCTCTGTTGCCTCTGTTGAATATAAGGCAGTCTAACCGGAATTTTATTAAATCATGAAAGCAACCAAACAGGATCCTGAGTCCCTTTGGATAATCCTATTTCCTTTGGGTAATATATTTCACCTTGGGGACTCTATCCTACAGCAATAAAAGCTCCAGTTTTACATGATATATATACAAGAGTATTTATTGCATTGCATTGTTTATTGATTGATTGTGGCATTGATTATTGTGGCAAAAAATTGGAAGCCACTCAAATGTCCATTAACAGGGAAATGGTTGACTAAATTAAGATACAAACAAGCTATTAAATATTATGCAGATATTAAAAAGAATGAGCTAGATTTATCTCTGCTGGCTTAAGGGATGCCTGTGACACATTGTAAAATGACAAAAAACATGTAGAGGAATGTGAAATTAAGATAGCATTCATATTTTTAAAAGCCAACCTGTATGTATCTTTATATTTGTAAGTGTGTATATTTGTATGTTTTTCTGCATAGAAGGATAACTGAGTAAAAAGATTCACAACATGCAATTAACATTGGCTACCTCTGGAGATGTAGAGATGTGAGAAAGAATATTATGCATTATTACTATTGCTGTATATATACACACATGCATAATGTGTTACATATTATATATATTTATGTGTGCATGTGTATGTAGAGAGAGAGAAAGAAGCAGGGCTGGTGAGGTTTGCATGTGAAGTTGATTTCTGAAGGTTCCTATCTGGAAGGTGGGTGTGGCATGTGAGCAGCAATAGAGTTCTCTCTGAGGGTGTATGAGTGAGTCTGTTGTGTTGCAAGGGGGGTGTCAAGTAAAACTTAGTCACCGTCAGCTTTCATCTAGCTAACTCACAGCCAGGGCGAAATACCTTTTGTACCTGATCCATTTCAACATTTTTTCTGCCAAGCACTCACACACAGCATAGCCCTTACCCCGAGGGGCTGAGATTTTATTATTGGACAAGACAACCATTCAGGAATCACTGGAAATGTGCCACTCTCCTCCACCGCCTCAGAGTTTGTAGTCTCTAAAACAGGGATCCTCAAGTTGCTTCTGATCAAGCCCCTCATCAGTTAAGAAATAGTAAGTTTAGTTATTTAAGTATAAATTATATACATGTGTACTCTTGTACTAATACCCTGAATTATTATAAACCCTTTATTGAATCAAAAGAATGTTAAAGCAAGAGAAAGAAATGGAAGTTCTAATCTTAGTATTCTCTTGCTGCCCCTAAACACTGTCCGCCCTGGAGACAGTACTCTGAGGCATGGGCCGACTGGGATGGAGCTGGCCATTGACCAGGGACAATTTCCCACTCACCTCCTTATTTGATACCCTCCTATGGGGAATGCAAAATCTCTGTGCACAAGACACCATGTCCTCACAGCTCTGGTTCTTTGGACCATGTACTGAAAACTTTTCATGGCCATCTTCGACTTTTGAAAGAGAGGAAGAACTAATTTTATATTCCCAGGAGCCTTGGGATCAGCCTAGAAAGGGCTGATGGGGCTAGGGAGGAGGGCGGCCCTGTGGTTAGTTCCCAGACCTCTCCCAACTCAGTGGAAATGCCATCCATCAGGGAGGGTGAGGGGGTTGTTCTTATTGGCAGATCTGGGACCATGGTGTTCAGAGGGTAGCCCGGGCTCATGTTTTCTGATTATGCCCGTTCATTGTGAGAGGGAAGACTGTGGGCTCATGGCTGCCTTGGGCTTCCCTGGTTCAAGCACAGTCCCAGGAGTGTCTAGAAGTTTCCTAACTTTGTCCTGAATTCCTTAAGCAGTCCAGCCAGATACCTGAATCCAGAGGACTGGGATCTCTACTCAAGGATGCATTTGCATTCTTCTCATTGAGCTTCCCTCTAAGGTTTTTAAGGAAAGCTTACTTTGTTTACTTGCAAAGAAAGATGGGGCCACCAGCAGGAGGCTCACTGCCAAACAGGGGCCTGGCTGGAGAAGCCAGCATTGAAATCGGGCACCCCCAAATAGAGAAGCCTCTCTAAGGGCACAGCAGAGCAGCTCCTAGCCCTGCTCCATGGCGGTCATCCCAGATACCAATCACAGGGCAGTGTTCCCCCAGCACATTTGTTCATTGGTTAGACCATTCATTTCTGGCTTCACTTCTTCATTCATTCTCTTGGGATACGCGTTAGTGAAGCCGCTGAGCAGCTTTTGTGAGCCTGCATCCTGCCAAGAACTCATCTAGGTGCTGATTGATGAGGAGGACTACCTGCAGCAGGAGAGTAGTGATGGTGGGACTGGAAGCCAGCTCACAGCTCAGTGCCACTGCATGCAATCATCTCCTAAACATGTGTCTGCATACAGATTTATTCCTCCTGGACTTTTCCCTTGAACTCTGAACTGGTTTAGCCAATGGCCCACTTGACATCTTCACTTAAATGTCTCATAGTGTCTCATCCATAACACACCCAAAGTGGACTGCCGATTCCACCTCTGCTCCCATCCCCAACCAGCATGTTCTTCTGTAGTCTTCACCATCTCAGTAAACAACTCAGCAACTAAACAACTCATCCTTCTGTACTCAGGCTCAAAACCAAAAGTCATTCCTGACACTGCTCTCTCATATCCTACCAGCATTCTATCAGCAAATCCAGTTGGCTGTATTTTCAAAATGTATCCCAAATCCAAACCCTTCTCCCCTACCTCTTCTGCTATCACCCTGATCCAGCCACTTTATTTGAGATTTTTGTGCTAGCCCCCAAACTCTCTCTGCACCTGCCTTGCCTCTTGTAATCTATGAGAAGCACAGTAGCCAGAGCAATCCCTTTATAAGTCAGACCATTTTACTCCTCTGCTCCAAGCCTTCTCTCCAGTGGCCTCCTCTCATGCAGAGGAAAAATCCAGTCTTCTATTAACTGCCAGAGCCTATTTGATGTGACCTCTGTTAGCTCTCTGACCTTAACTCCTGCTGTTCCCTCTTGGCTGACTGGTTTATCCCTTTAGAGTTTCTCAAATAGGCTGAGCACATCCCATATCAGGGTCCTGGTATTTGCTGTTTTTTCTTCTGGAATGTTCTTCCCAGATAACTCACTGCCTTACTTCCTTCAGGGTCTGCTTATCAGAAAGACCTTGCTTGACCACTTGGATTCGGAGGGAAGCCATATCCCCAGCCTTATCTATCCCTACATCCTACACCCTACCCCAGCACTCAAACCTCCTGCCATATTATGTATTTGTCTGTTGTCTTTCTTCCCCAACTAGAATGTTTGAAACTGCTATATCTCTGGTGCCTAGAAATGTTTCTAGTTCTGCTAGACAAATTGCACACAGCAGGCACACAATAAACATTCACTAGGATGAATGAATGAAATTATGAAGAACTGACTATGTGCTGGGCCCTAACCCGGAAGTCTTCAATGAAATAATTCACCCTCACAACTATTACCCTATGAGGTGGGGAGTATTATTACTATATTTCAGAGAGAAACCAGAATTAAAACCCAGTTCTATCTGCCTGCAAATATCCTCTTCCCATGACGTCACTCTGGGAAAAGCCAGGCTTTCCTCTGAGAGCCTTCCATCTACCATCAACGGTATGCTGGGTACTGAAATGTATGCAAACCCAGCTAGAATAAAGGCTACGATGTGCAAAGGGCTTTCCAATTCTACCCACATTCTTTTTTTTCTGTAGTCATTTATTGATTTATTTATAATTTTAAAATTTCAATAGCCTGAGGGGTTAGCCTAAGTGAAGTAACTCATGCTCTTATTTTACTTTATCTCAACTGTATGGCTGTGAGGTAGGGAACCGTGAACCAGTATTTAACACGATTTTTTTTCTGGGAAAGGCTTAGTGAGGTTTACCGGATGTCTCTAGGTCAGCTAACTAGTCCTTTGGAAAGCCAAGTCTCCACTGCAGGTCTCTGACCCCAATTGCAGGGCAGGAGTGGGGAGGGTGGCGGGTGGCAGGCTCTACCCATTACCCTATCTGTGATAAACACTAGATCAGGGATGCACTATCACCACCTTACCCCTACCATACGCAAACATCACCTAGAGAGATCCTCAGGATTCTACCCCACACAGAACTGCAAGAGGGCACAGTGGACAACCAAGTGGAAACTGAGTTATGAGCTATGCTTCCACCCTCCCAACAGTGAGGAAACTCCTCTGGACTTCAACCCAATGTGCCCTTGTATTGCCCTCCCTTGCCTCAGCCCACTCCCAGCCTGAATTTAGAGTTGGGCTTGTGCATTTCTCTGTTTCCCCCAAGAAGGCTCCATGGCACCTGGGTCCAACCACCATCAGCCAAGGAGGACCTGAAGATGGCAGGTTCTGGAGGGCCTCAATCTCAGCCATGCCTTTTACTCCATCCTCTGTCCTTTGATACCCACCCAGCCCCTCCTGCCCCATCTGGGGATGAGAAACAGGACATGTCAGTTGCAGTAAACTGCCACATCCACCTAAACAGGGTGTCCAGCATGTTTTTGTAACACCAACACCTGTTTGTTTAGTCATGCTGGGCCAGGTGTTTCAGCATAAAATACAAATTGAATTCCTCCCCTCATAAGGGCTTGCAGTCAGATGATAACAGACAAGGCAAACAACTGAAACACCATTGATACATACTATATGGAGAGTGGACATCTATTCCAAGACCTCAGGAGATGGGGATCAGGTGCCATTGGGCCCCATAGCAGCACTGTCAGCTGGAGTGACACAATGGCCAGGAACTGACCAGGACCCCGCTCCCTTGGTCATGTGTCAACAGAGCAGGGAGAGTGTCCTGGGTGTCCTTGGATTGCAATCATGAGCATCCAAGTTACCCAGAGTCTGAGCCTCAGTTTCCCTATCTGTGAAGTTGGGAGATGATTAGTAAATATCCTCATAAAGATGTTCAAAAATTCAAATACACAACAATATCTGGAAAATAGTTTGGCTTCAATAAATGTTCGTTCTTTTCCCTTAATTTTTTAATTTTAATATTAAGATTAGTGTCCAAAGCTGTTATCCCTTCTTCAGATAATTATACACAGAAAGCAGGAATACAAAGAACGTCCAATCTCTGAACCACCTCAGCTGACCTGAGACCAATTTTCCAAATTGTAGTAAACACAAATGCATGTTCTCTACTTGTGCCGACGCTGCATAAGTATCAGCTGGATCCCAGTCCACAAACACATGCAGTGCAGCTTCCCAGGGAAGTCACGGAGGGACAGGAGTGGAGCCTCTTACTCCAAGTCCTGCCCCCTGGAGCTACTCACCACCAGCAGAGACCCACCCATTTTCTTCAGACCAAAGACGGAGGGTGGGTACAGGATCCATCAAGTCCCTCTGAAGACCCTCCCCCACATACCACCCCAGGCCACCTATGGCCCACCCAGGGGGTCCTAATGACAGCAAAGTTAGCAACCTACCGGTGGAGCATCAGGGCTGCCTGAGATGTTCTCCATTCGCGGCAAATGATCTTATTTTCTGAAGTAGCAGCTTTCTATTGAAATTCTTCATCAGTCGCTGTCATGGGGAATTTCTCCCCCTTTTCTCTTTCTTTCTAACTGGTGAAATTGACAGTCTGCCTACATTATCCAGGCATTCATTTGCATGATCAAAAGCAGATTTGTTCCAAGATGCAATGTTCTGCCTTCCCTTCCAAGCACAGGCATCTCCAAGGAAGGCGAGAAAAATCAGAAACAGAGCGCCTCTGCTGTGCCCCTGAGCTTGGCCAGGAGTTGGCCTCGTCTGGGAGCAGGTGGAGTGGGGGCCCTGTGGGTAGCAGTAGGGGGAGGGCAGCCCATGTGGGAGTTGGAAAGCAGCACCTGGCAGCCCGAGGCGCTGGCACGAGCCCCAGCACAGGAATATCCAGTCTTTGGTGACAGATTATAGTAAGAGGAGTATGCAGGAGTTTCCAGTGTGTGTGTGATTTCCTGAAAGGAGGCACTGCTGCCTTAAATCCCCAGCACTCAGGGACGGGAGGGTGTTAGGGTCTGAACCCAGGGCATTGCGGGGACCTGGATTCAGAAAAATGGGTCACAATTCTTAGCTTTAGCCACACGATGTAGGAGAGTTGCTGAACTGGTCTGAGCTGCAGTTTCTTTAGCCTTCAAATGGACACAGTGAGAGCCACCCTGTCTCTCTTGCAGTGTTATAAGAAGCGAAAGAGGTATCTCCCAACACCCAGAGAGCCCTGTAGGTCTCATGGCTCTAGGATGCCCTTGCACACTGTAAACCCTCCACCCTGGAGCTATAACCCCACATTACCCCTCACAGCTGACGCTTACACGTCACCTTGTCTAATTCTCCCCAGGGGCCCTGTGAGCTGGGATTATGGTTCAGAGAAAGCTGAGGATCAGAAGGATTGACTTGTCCCCCCCAAAATATTAAAATATTGTATTTCATGACTGCATTGTTATAAAGATGAATGTAAACCAGGCTGGATTCATTATTACATTTTCATTATTATTATATTTTTTCTTCTGATTTTAAAAGAAATTAGAAAGAAAATACTTTTGTGAGTTCCTAAAAGTGCAGTGAGCCCTTGGCCCTGAGCAAGCTGTGCTTGATGGAGAAGTAAGTCCTTGTCCCTTAACACCATAAGGAGCAGTGAAGTCAGGAGTCATTCAAGCATTAACCCATGCAGCATCTCTCCAACATAGATTATTCAGAGGCTTCTGTGCACTGGACTCTCTCTAGGCTTTAGAGGGAACAGTTGTAACCTAAACAGATAAAGCTTCTGACTCAGAGAGTTCATGTTCTCATGAAAGGACACAGATGATGTAAGTAAATAAAGAATTTCAGGTCTTAGAAATGCCCTGAAGAACACTGAAGTGGGGCCATTGCAGAGGAGGCGATGGAATGGGGCAATTACTTTAGGGGCAGTCAGAGAAGTCTTTTCGGAGGAGGTGACTTCTGGACTGAGGCCTGAGCAATGGGGAGCCAGCGATGGGGATTGAGGTACAGAGTGGGTGCAAAGGCCCTGGGGCAGGAGTGGTCCTGGCTGTTTGGGGGTCACAGGGAGGTCAGTGCTAGGAGATCCAGTGGCCAGTGGAGGGACTGGGAGGAGAGGAAGTCAGAGGGATGAAGAAGACCAGTTATGAGATCTTGCAGGCCATCAGAAAAGTGACTTTATTTTCCTTGCAGTGGGCAGTTACTGGAATGTTTCAAGCTAATAATAGAAGGTGATTATATTGATTCACTGTTTTAAAAAGGAACACTTCTGGCAGCTATATGGAAAATTGACTAAGGAGATGTGTGACCCAGGAAGTAGAGATCAGATTGGGCTCTATTGTGGAAATCCAGGGGTTGAGCTAGTAACTTAAATTAGGGTTGCAGACATGGTCACAGTAAAAAATGATCAGATTTGGGATATATCTTGCATTGGCAGCTGACTATATGAGTTGGGAATTCAGTAGAGAGGTCAGGGCTGTAGATACAGCTTTGGAAGAAAACCAAGAAAATGCGGTATCACAAAAGCCAAGAAAAGAAAGCATTTCCAAAAGGAAGCAAAAGTCAAATGTCACAGAGTCAAGAGAGATGAGGGCAGAGATTGGGCTCTTGTAGGTCATGGGAGACCTTGATGAGGGCCATTTCAGTGGAGTAACAGGAAGGAAAGGCTGATTGGAATAGGCTGGGGGAAGAGGGGAAGTGAGGACATGGTCACATTGCTTCCCAAACCCACCCTGTCTCCACTGAGTGATGCTCTCCACTGGATGCAAATGGCCACCCAGGATTCACAGAGCACTTTGCTCATTCACCAGCTGACCCCACTGACTTCACCAAGTTCTGCTCCATGACAGGAATTGTGTCATGTCCATTTGGAATCCTCAGTTCCTACTAGGTTGGTCTTCAATTCATGTCCCTCTAATGAACAAAGGAGTGTTGTGTCTCCATCTACCTCAGAGCTCTAGAGAATTCTGGAGCATTTGTGTATTCATTCACTCATTCATTCATATAATCTTGCAAGAAGCAGGTGAACTCTGGTAGGCTCCCTACTTTTCTGGTGGGGATTCTGCTCTGTGTCTCCTTCTTCCCCAACCTGTGATGTTACAACCGTTTTTCAAAAATTGGAGCATTATCAATGAGCAAAAATTGACTACAGGCTGTCTGTGTACAAAGCATTCCTCCCCTAAGCCCCTGCCAAGAGCAGCATCTCTGCTTCTGCCCCAGTGTGGTAGAGGAGATGTGCTGTGAACTAGGACAGCAGTAGGGGTGGACCAGAGGTGGGGGCAGGTGCCACTCAGGAGGAAGATCGTAGGCACAGGCTACAGCAAAATGTAGGGGAAGAGGGGAATGATTTTAGGAGCAATCAGGAAATACCTGTGTTTTAATCAGGTAATTGAGGGCTGGTCTTAGTCACTAAGGATAGGGAAATAGCAGGGGAAGAAGGTTCTAGAGGTGAGGAAGAACACATACGGATGACGAAGTTAAATTGTGCCTAGGTTGAGTTTGAGGGGCCTGAGAGATTTCCAGGTGATGTGAGGCATTTATATGAAGGTGTGAGGTTCAAGCTGGAGAGAGATTTGGGAATCATTAGCTTAATAGGTCATTCTTGAAGCAAGGAGAGGAAATGGCCCCACCCCACAAGCATTCGTGGACAGAATGGGAGGAAAAGGGGACAGCGTGGCAGCTGGGAGCCTTGGCTTTCAAGAGTAGTCAGAGACAGCAGAACGGGGTTCCAGAAATTAGCCTGAGGCAGAGCTGACTGGGAGGAGGAGATGGAGAGGTGGGGGATGGGGCATCTGCTGGTGGACCTCTGCAAGGTTATCAGTGACCTTGATGGAGGTTGGGGTAGCCAGATGGCCATATGGTAAAGAGGCTATAGGACAGTTGGAGCCCACCATGTAGACATGCTCTTGGAGTGCACATCTAGCTGAGAGCACCTGGATGAAGCAGATGGAGGAGACCCTCCTGTTGCGGACTGCCAGGCAGGCACTTTAGCTCTAGGTGGGGGTGGGACTTATGGAGAGCTGCACACTGAAGGTCCGAAAGAGCCAGTGGGGGAGGTTTGCCCAGCGAGGGGCTCCAGGGCTGTGGGCAGCAAAGACTGAGCCTCAGAGAGAAGGAGGGCCCTCAGTCCAAGAGGAGGAAGGGCCATTCCCTGAGGAGAGGGCAGTGTGGCCTGCAGAGTGCGCTGGCCTTGGGGTTTGCAGCGGGAGGCAGGGCCAGGGGGAAGCAGCGCTGAGGGGCCAGTCGGCTCCTTACTGAGGCTCTGCAGTGCCTGGGGCCAATGCAAGGACACCCGGCCTGGCCTGCTCTGTGCTCCCTGCTCTCTGGCAGGTCACATTTGCAAACCAGGATGGGGAAGCCCTTCTCCCAGGTCCCGCCTGAAGCAAAAAAGCAAAAGGTAGGGTGAGGCTCTCCCAGCCACCCAGCCCACTGTTCTTTCTGGCTTCTCCCCTGCTCCTCTGCCCTCATCACTCCACTGACCCCGTGGACCTCGCTGCTCCCCCTCACCCAGCTGTCCACATGTCTGAACCCCACCCTCTCTAGTCTGGGCTCAACCATCCTCCATGCTGCCTAACCCAGCTCCCCAGGGTACAACTGGGACCCTCACCGCTCCTGTTCTATGCATGAAATCTTGTTCCTTATCGCCCCAGGACAGTCCATATCACATAGATGTGCTGTATATTGTCAGCCTGTCTCACAGAACTAGAAGCCCCATGCAGGCAGAGAACAGCCCGATTGTTCGCTGATGTGTCCCAAATGCCTCGAGCTGCTCCTGGCATACTCAGGCACTCCGAGCATAGTTGTTGAAGGGACGGTAGGATCAACAGCAAGGGCCTGCAGCCATGTGTTCTCATCGTGTCTCTCAGACACCACTCGGCGTGAGCTAAAGGGCATTTCTCACCTGCCTTGCTGATTTTCTTTTTAATCATTTACTAACTAGAAGGAAGAGAGAAGTCATATTTATTGTCTCCCATGTGTCAGCCTCTTTATAATCATTAATGCATTTCGTTCTAACATCAACCCCATTTTATTGACCCGAAATGAAGGCACAGACAGGCATATCCACTGAACACATTTGTTCATTGGAGGTGAATCTTCTGAGGCCACAGAATAGAGCTAGATTTGAACCTGAGTCTCTCAAATGCCAAATTTCACATTCAATCCACTGGGCTCTGAGACATTCAGGTTGATGTTGAGGCCCTGCTCAGTCCCTGGGTGTTTCCAAGGGCTCTTACTTTTCATTAGGATGTGTTAATGGCAGTCCTTTAAAAGCACACACCAAGGAGTGGCCAGTTCATGACAGCCCTTTGTGTAATTCCTGCCTGTAACAAATCTACTGTCTAAGGCAGACCCCGCCTGTAATTACAGCTTGTGGAAGTCAGCACATGCAGTCACACAGTGGCCCCCACTCCCGCCTGCTGACTCTCTAATTAAACTGGCAATGGCATCTGTGCTCGGGGCCTCGCCAATCATGAAGGAATGTGTGTCCCAGGTCTTGCTGAAAATGTGCCCCTTCACATTCCCTTGCACCCCAGTGGGGCTTGGGAATTTATCTCCCACTATTTGGGAGACAACTTTTGGGTCATCTCCAAAATATAGACCAGTCATCAAGGCTGCACCCAATTAGTGTGTTAGATCCCCATAAAATGTGGAACTCTAATCTCAGTCTCATGGGAGCATAAACTGGGCCTCATCTCTCCAGCTACCTGGCTGTGAAGCTGTTCTAGATCATTTTATGCAAGAGAGACTTATTTTTGCAATGCCCAGGGCTTGGTGTCCTAGCACTCCTAAAAGCTCATCTTAGAAGGAGTTTCCGCAGAACCCATGAAGGAGGCTCCATCCATGATTGGGGCCAGTCCTTTTTCTTTTCTTTTCTTTCTTTTTTTTTTTTTTTTGAGACAGAGTCTCACTGTCACCCAGGCTGGAGTGCAGTGGTGTGATCGTGGCTCACTGCAAGCTGTGTCTGCCAGGTTCACGCCATTCTCCCGCCTCAGCCTCCCAAGTAGCTGGGACTACAGGTGTGTGCCACCACACCTGGCTATTTTTTTTTTTTTTTCGTATTTTTAGTAGAGACGGGGTTTCACTGTGTTAACCAGGATGGTCTTGATCTCCTGACCTTGTGATCTGCCTGCCTCGGCCTCCCAAAGTGCTGGGATTACAGGTGTGAGCCACCACGCCCGGCCTGGGGACCACTCCTTTATGTAGCAGGGGTTTGGAAAAGGGGTTCCAAGTGTTTGGGCTCAAGCTCAGTGGGGACAAAGCTCTGCTCAGGCCTCTCTCTCTAAGACATGGACTTTCCCTGGCCTGTCTGAATTGGGCTCAAGGCTGAGTCTACAAATATCTAACAACAACGACAATAGACACAGTGCTAAGCACTTTGTAGGTTTCATCTCATCTAACTTCATATGATGAGGGTAATTTGTTGTGCCCATTTTACAGATGAGGAAATAGACATAGAGCGATTATATAACTTTCCCAAGTTCATACAGCTAAGAAGTCGCACAGTTACCCTCCAAGCCCAGACCTTTCCAACTCTGGGATTTGAAACCCAAGAGGTTTGACTTTAGCATCCCACTTTCAGCCTCTAACCTGTATTATCTCTACAGAGGTCGTTCATTCAATGCATATTTACCTATGACATGCCTGTCACCATACTGAGCACTGGGGCTATGGACACAATCCCTGCCCCCTTTGCCATGTAGTACTCTGGAACAATAGGCAAATAAACTAACATCACAGCACCTGGGTCCTGAGGGCCATGGGGGCCCCTGGTTTAGCCTGGGACAGGTTAATAATCATCACTCAAGTTTGTTGACCATGTGCCAAGCACTGTGCTAAACACTTTTAATGCATGTTTCATTGGGATCTGTTAATAATTCATGCAATAGACATTTTTCATTATCCACCTTGTATAAAGAAGGAAACAGAGCTACAGAGAGAGGCAGCAATTTACTCGGGGTCCTGGAACTACAAGGTAGTTCTGCTCTTTCAACCATTATCTCTAGAGCCTGACCTTTCAACCATTATCTGTCCTGTTTCCTGGAGGAGGTGAGCCCTGAGCAAAACCTGGATTTTCTATGATAATCTTATTGCTGACTGTGAAGTTCCCAGGCCAACGGCATCAGCATCACCTGGGAGCTTGTTAAAATGCACGTTCCTGGGCTCCACTCTGGACCTGCTGAGTCAGAATCTGTATTTTATCAAGATTTCAGTCTACTTTAACGCTTATTGGATTAAAAAGCATGTGTCTAGTTCAATAGCTGTTATCCAGGCAAACTAGGTAGGGAAAGGTGTTTAGGCAGGAGGAACAGCAGGCGCAAAGGCTTAAAAGTAGGAGAGAACATTTGGTGTTGAGGAAACGGCACTCCTCACATGGCCTGGGCATTTTGGTAATATTTCAGCAGCCTAGTTCTCAGGAGTCACAGAAATTGAAGGCCAAGTGGCAGCTTGTCTGGGTGGCAAGGGCAAAGCACAGCTGGGTTTGTTCCCCACCTGTGTGACTTACTCAGCTGTGTAAGACAGCACTTGGCCTCTCTGAGCCAGTTTCCTTGTCCACCCCCTCAGGATGGTTACGGGAGCAAATGAGAAGAGGGTGCACCAGGGGCCCAGCACAGCATCTGACACGCAATGGGTGCTTGGTGCGTGGCACTTGTGCTGACCTCGGCTACTCCCTTTGCCGACATGACTCAGGCAGCATCATTCTCACCCCTTGGCAGTCTCCTCTAAGTTCCAGCAAATGGCATTGCACAGGGAGGAGACAGTTTATGAACTTGTTTTACTCCTCTGCAGCCCAGGAGGCATTGGTATCTTGGCTAGGGCTCTCACTATGACCCCCTCATGTTATGTATGAGAAAATGGTGCCCAGAGAGAGAAAGCCACTCTCTCAAGTTTGTACAGTGATTGCCAGATAGCGGGTGCTGGGACTTGGAGATCCTGGTGCCCAGACCTCAGTATAGCTCCCTCATGTTAAGATTTGAAGGCAGATTATGCCTCCCATGTAGCAAAGCAGCCTGGGGAGAACCCACTTTAGTGCCACTGCACCCTTGTCCTTGTACCCTCCTGGGCTCCCAGAACTGAGTTCTCCCCACTTCCGCTCCAGCCCGGGGCATTAGACCCACCCAATATCTGAGGTGGGGGCATCATGGATTCCTTCTTTATAAAGCATCTGTGAGCAGTACTTGGCCCTCGAATTTGGCACCTTCTGCCTGCCCCACCTGCCTTCACTCATCGCCCAATCTTCTTGTTCACAGCTCAGAGCTGAGCAAACAGGCTGCAGCATTGAGACAGCCACTGGAACGAACTATTATATTTTCTTGCACAGTTTTTCAAATATTCATATTATTTGTATGAAGGAATTAGAATAGAAATAAAAGCAAGAGAGCCTTCTTCCTTGAAGATAGATACACATAGCATTTTTAAAATGCTTTCTTCATCTAATAAAGCGGTTTGGGGCCCTGTGTTCATGCTTCAGTTTTCTAATTGAAACCAATTAAACCCATGATGGATACAAGTAGGTCTCTTTGATTAAGGGCGTATGCCAGACTTTGAGCGAGGTGCTTCAAAACGTTATTTCTAATTCTCAAAACAGCGCTGTGAAATAGATTTTCTTAACTCCATTTTGCCTATGAGGAGCCTGAGGATTAGAGAGGCTAAGTGACTTGCCCAAAGCCACACAGCTGGGAAATGCAAGAGCTGGAACCCAAATCTGGGTTGCCAGCTCCAGGCCATTGCACCTTGCACTGAGACTTCCTGGCTCTTCTTAGCCCGCACCCACGAACAACCAGCCACGACTAGGAGTGGGATCCTTAGCAGGCGACTGCTTTGTTCACTTCGTCTTCACAGGAGACAAAAACAGGGCCCATATGAATACACACAATACATTCACATTTGGAAGATGTCTGGCTCAGAGAGAGGAAAAAATATATTTTCCAAGATCCCCCCAAATTTGGCAGTTAGCACTTGAACCCTAAGTTTTGACTCCAAACTCAATGCTCTTTTCACTGCTCTGGGCCAGGGACTTCGTGGACAAAAACCACCCATCCTTCCATGGGCCGAGGTCCCAGTGTCCACAGCTCTGATGTGGGGTCCTGCTTAAGTTATAACTGGGGGAACGAGCCTGTCTCTTACCAGCAGTAAGACCTGGGGTTAAATCTCACCTCATGCATCCTGTCTGTGTAACCCTAAACAAGCTAGGCAGGTTCTCTCAGCCTCAGAATTATGGTTTGTAAAATGGGATAACATCATGCCCAATTCACCTTGTTATTTTGATGCTTCCTCGAAACATATGTGTGAAATGTTTAGCACAAAATTTAGAAATAGTAAGAGGGGTGCCAGTGGGTTACTAATACCATTTTTGTAATGAAATATTCCAGGCAGAAAAGGACAGAGAATATAATGCAGTTTTTTCCCTAAACTATTAGCAGGTTGTAGAGTCCACATAATAGATTGTAGGTGAGTATTTTTTGAACAGACTAGACTAGACTAGGGTAGAATAGAATGGAAACTCTCAGATGCGTTGTAGATGGTAAGAGTATGGAGTGTGAACATTATTCGTGAGTGCTATTTCAGGTCTGTGTCTGTGTATGTCCATGTGTGTTCTGTTACATATAAAATAACTTTCTTACATGATCATGGTCAAAATATTTAAAAGTCGCTGATATGATGAATATTCACAGATTCACCATTCAGATCTCCCAATTTCATATTTGCTCCAGACTTTTTTTTCCAATAATCAAAGTGTTATTGATAGAATGAGAACGAAGCCCTCTTTGCATGCCCTCCTGGCTTCGGTCATCCTGAAGGATCAGTTAGTCCACAGGATGGTTCAGCCTGGCTTCTCGTTCAGCCGGGTGGAGAGTCAGCCATCCCACCAGAAGGGGCTGTGTTCACCCAGGAGTGGCTACGTTCACCCAGGAGGGGCTGTTCCCACCCAGGAGAGGCTGTTCCCACCCAAGAGTGGCTGTGTTCACCCAGGAGTGGCTGTGTTCACCCAGGAGTGGCTGTGCCCACCCAGGAGGGGCTGTTCCCACCCAGGAGGGACTGTGCTTACCCAGGAGGGATTGCTCATTGATGGAATTCTAATCACATTGATGGAATCCTGATCACAGGTCCTGTGTGCTTGTAAATGTTTGGAGAAGCAATTTAAACACACCAGAGTGTGCTGATAAGCACGTTGCACCGTTTACATAAGGTCCTAGAAATATGTAAACACATAGCACAGGACTGTGCTGGGGCCCAGGAGGCTGGGCCTCACACCAGGGGCTGCATCCCAGACTTTCCCCTGCCCATTGTCTTCAGAAAGGAGGAAACTGGGTCCTGGGGGAAGGCAGTGAATGGCCCCAGACTCCCACAGTGCAGACAGCAGCAACACCAGAACAAGGAAGGAACAGAGAGAGGGGGGAATTTCAGAGAGAAATAGAGAGAGAAGGAGAGAGAAGGGGAGAGAAGGGGAGGGGAAGAGAAGGTGAGGGAAGGGAGAGAAAAGGGGAAGCATGAAGGAAGGAAAGAGAAAGACAGAGAAAAGAAAATAGAAAAAGTTGCTCCCATCTGGACACACATACCCCAGAGAACTGCGTGCCTTTCCTGGCCATCCTATATAAAATAGCCCCAGCCCCAGCATTCCATATCCTTCGTATATGGCCTTATATTTCTTTGTAGCACCTGTTCCCTGATATACCATACATTTATTTGCTCATTTTCCACCTCTGCCACTAGAACGTGAGCCCCAAGAGACAGGGAGCTTGATCGGCATGTTTGTGGCTGTTTCTCCAAGCCTGGGGCACTGCTGGCCCTGGTGAAGCGTAACTATCTGTATGAAAGTGTGCATGAAGCATTCATATGATGAGTGACTGAGTCCATGAATGAAACTGAATTTAGCTCTCCTAACATGACCAGACCACAGTTACTCATGAGTTGGCTGAGCAAGGAGCCCGGGAAAGCAAGTGAAACTCGGGGGTTTGACCTGTTCTCAGACTGCAACAATGGTTAACCTTAACAGAGCACTTATTAAGTGCCAGGTACCATTGTAACTACTTGCCATAATCCTATGTGGCAGGCACTCCCATTTTCAGATGGGGAAGGCAGGCACAGAGAGGGATAGCCATTTGCTTAAGGACACACAGCTAGAAGGAGGCAGAACTGGGATTCGAACTCAGACAGTCTGGCTTCCACTTGTGTTTAATGCCATGCCCCACTGCTTCCCAGAGAGAAAATTCTAGAGCAAGGGTTTGAGGGACACTGACTTGGACCTTTCAGAATCCAACTGAGGAATTTCATATCTTTTTTTTTTTTTTTCTAGCAATTTGAGGAAAGTCAAGGCCGGACCAGTAGCAAAACAGCCTTTTACCAGGCACTGCAGAATTCTCTGGGTGGCGAGGACTCAGATGCCCGCGTCGAGGCTGCTGCTACATGGTATTACTCTCTGGAGCACTCCACGGACGACTATGCCTCCTTCTCCCGGGCTCTGGAGAATGCCACCCGGTAAGCTAAGCTGCAGGAGGGTGCAGATTCCTACTGCTATGTTTTGGAGCGGACTCAGTTGATGTTCAGGTCATGAATGAGAAATAAAGGCACGTGGCTTTGTGCTTGAGGTTTCCTCTGCATCATTCATTCAGCCTACAGCGTGGGGAGTGTCCCTGCTGAGGGGAAGCCCTGGAGGACATGTAGGGTGGACCCTGCTGCCAGGAAACCCCAAGCCAATGAGAGAAATGAGGGGTGACTCTGGCTCTTCCTGGGCCATGAGGGAGCTGTCGGAGGGCAGAGACGAAGCACTTGCCAGAAATGCCTGGTGCACGCTCCACCTGAAGCAGCCGCTCAGCAAATGCTCAGGACAACCTTCCACGCTCCTGGCCTTGCATTCACTGAGCCCAGTGCCCCCAGTCTTGGCTGCCCATCAGGCACACGTGAGTGCATTTAAAGGGTAGGTGACACACAGGGCCCATAGTGGGGCAGCATTTTTCAAAGCTCCCTCAGCTGATTCCACCCTGCAGCCCAGGCTCACCCGGCACGTGGGAAGCAGAGGCCTGGAGGCGGGGAGGTTTTGTGGCTGATACCACTCCCCACATAGGAACAGCCCAAGCTCTGACAGCCCTGCGCCCTCTCTCTGGGGCCCGCTGTTTCTTGTATCCACTGCTTACATGCCTTGTCCCCATTCAAGCTCAAGCTTCTCTCACTGGGGGAAGGCTGCCAAACCCCCACCCCAAGATGGCTAAAGGCTGCAGCCCCCAGGCCCTGCTGTCCCCAGGGTCCCTCTCTTGCAGCACGCCCCCGGCCCCAGGGGTTGTCGGGACAGACCTGCCTCCCTCTCCTAGTACTGCATGAGCTCACTGAGGCTGAGAACTTTTACAGAAATGCACAGCAGATGCACAAGAAATGATTTTTGAATAGAAACAAGAAAATAACCAGGGCTCCAGTCCTTTCTTCCTTCTGAGCTCCTTAGGATGAGACCACAGTGGGGACTGCAGCTCTCAGGTCACCTTTGAGTCCCCTCAGGCGACGCATCTTGGTTTTCTGAGGGCTCTCCAGTCCCAGTGGGAAGAATGGGTGGGATGCGAGTGCTTTTTACATTCTGTGCCTCCTTTTCTCTCTCCTTCTGGGAGGCCCATTTGCTTGTTGTCCCTGGGGACAGAGCCAATGTCAAGGCTCAGCATCCTTTGGTAAACTGGAGCCTGTTGGGAAGGGATGGGCTGGAAGGTGTTAGAGACCCACTGCCCTGCTTGGTCTCTCCACTCAGGAGCCTGTGGTTTCCAACTGGAGGGTCACTGGCTCAGAATAAAACTGTACCACCCACTTGGATCTTGCGGACTAAAAGGCTTTAATTTTCCCTCTAGTGGAGATCTCCACTTTAGATTAAACAGCCAACAGCTATTTTGGGAGGCCTTGCCCTGGGCTGGACCATAAGAACTCTCAGATGTCCAGTCCCTGACCCTGAGAGGCTTATAATCAAGTCAGGACTGGGCTAGATAGATCACATTGCAGAGAGAGCTCAGGGCTAGAGATCAAAAAACCTAGGTTCTTGCCTTAATTTTGCCTTATCTGACCTTAAGGACAACCTGCGTGCTGGGGTGAGAGCTGAGACTGAGGGACGGCAATATCACCAAGTGAGGCCTCACTCAGAAGACGGACTCCAGCTCAACCTTAGCTCAGGCCTTCCTTCTCTCTGGCACAGACTCAGGCCCTGGCCCCATCTCCTTGGCAGTTTCCTGGGCAGTGTCCCACCCGAGGCCTGCCAGTGCGTGATGCTTCCCATAGGTTTGATCCTGTCCCTGTCCTGCTCACAATGCCTCAGGGTGCATGGGAGGAAACTCAGTTGGCTTCATCTGCCCTCAAGATGCCCACAGTGCCCCACCCAACTTCAGAGCCTCACCTGGGAAGACTCAAGCACCCAGCAGACTCACCAAAGGCTTTTATCCCAATGACCAGGAAAGGAAGACGGGCACCCCTTTTGCTGAGGGACTCCCATGAGTGTTATTAAACTTGGGCATTACAAAACCTCTTCCAGGTAGGGACCTTTGGCCCCACTTCTCAGCTGGGAAGACAGAGATTCAAGGAGATAAAAGAACTGCTGAGTATCTCACCTTTACTCTGCAATGCAGATGGGATTGAAAACCTGGTGGGCCCAGGGTCAGCCAGGGTCTGTCTGACTCGTGGCCTGGCTGGGGCCGCCTCTCTAAGCACATAGCCTGTGCGTCAGCACACGCAGGGCCCCACTCTTGTAAGCTGCTGCTTCTGAAATCGATTCATGCTACCCTCAAAGGCAGAGCAAATATATAACTTAGGGAGATTTCTCGGCTTACTCATCTGGACATTTTGGACTGGATCTTTCTTTCTTATGTGGCTCCCTTTTCCACTGTAGGATGTTCAGCAGCATCCTGACCCCCACACACTAGATGCCAGTACAACCCTTTCTGTTCCCAGTTGTGACAACCAGGAATGTCTCCAAGCATTGCCAAAGGGTTCTCTAGGGGAGGTAGAGATGGGGTGGCAAAATCTCCCCTGCTGAGAGCCCCTGGGCTGAGCTAAGGGTACCACATGCTTGAGCTATCTTTGCGGGCTCTGACGTCTTTTAAAATGCACAATGATTTTATGTTCCATTCCACAGTATATTGTATTTAACTCCACTGTATATTGCGTTTACGTTACTATAAAATGTTTTGCTTCCATGTCTTTAAGTGAAATTGATGTCCTGGGAAGATGTTTATTTCACAGGTTTTTTGATGCCTAAAATACATCAGCATGGAAGCCAGTTTTCGAGCCCACCACCTGCCAGAGGGAACTGTGTACCTACCATACCCTGGCTCTCCCATCAATGTGGCAGTGGAGGCACTTGGAGAGCATTGCTGGGGAATGGGAAGAAGGTGTTCTTGTAGGCCTGGCAGGGGTGGGTTGGGGGCCCAGGGGGCCCCTTGCTGGGAGAAGCCCTTTCCAGGCACCATGGCCCATAGAGCCATGTTTAACCAGACTCCCCCCATGTTCTCCTTTCGCCAGGGACTACTTTATCATCTGCCCTATAATCGACATGGCCAGTGCCTGGGCAAAGAGGGCCCGAGGAAACGTCTTCATGTACCATGTTCCTGAAAGCTACGGCCATGGCAGGTAAGACGCTGCAGGGAAGCAGAGAAAGGAAGGTAAAACCGAATGATAAGTCCCAGTTCGATGACATGGGACACACCACTTAACCCCTCTAAGCCTCAGTTTCCTCATCTGAGAAATAGAAATAATTGTAGTAGCCACTTCATCTCACTGTCTTGCAGGCGGGGAAAGTTAAAAAAAAAATGGTGTGAAAGGCTTTGCAAATGATGATGACACACTTTAGAACTGCAATGTTAGTTATTAATTGATTAATTTGACTTGAGAGAGGAGGCTTCTTCATTTACTCTCTATATTGATTCCTCCAGAGACTGAGCACTAGCTTAAGACATTGACTTTCCAAAGTATAAAAAGGCTTTTTTTTTCAGCCAAATGAAAGTTGTATTCATGCTTGATTTATATATCATTCTTACTTCCAGAATAGGTTCCAGCTCCCTTAGAATAAAGTATCAGGTGCAATGAAGTCATCAAAATAAGAAAGAGAAATAAGGTGCAAGTGAAAGGAAACCAACCATAAAGGAAGGGCCAAGCAATGAGCATAGAATTTAGCCTTGAGTTTCCCAGAAGCTGAGGAAAATATTTTGAAAAGAAGAAGAAAAGAAAGATTTGGGTTTCATAGCTCCAATAGCTGAACAAAGGAAGCAGAGAGACTAAGTGACAGGGACGCACGTGATCTCAGCTTCAGAGTGAAAGAACAATGCAAAGAGGGTAGCTGGGGACTTGGATGACCGGCGCTTTGAATGGAGGACTATGGGGCTATCTGTTCTACTGCCCCATGAGCTTACAGTTCTGAGCCATTCATCCATGTGGGAAAACCCCAGAACCCTTCCCACTGAGGCAGTGACTTCGTGCATTAAACCACATCAGATCACAGTGAGGTGCCTTTTGCAAGACAATCTACTCCTCTAGAGGGAAGACAGTAGTGGTGTCCTTGTGCTCAGCCTCCAATAAGCATTCACAGGTAACAGATCATCAGGGAACACATGTCTCCAAAAGATGCAAGAGCATTATTGTTTTACTTTATATAAGAATAGGAGCAAGGCCTGCCATCTGGGGTCAAGAACATTCATCACTCACATCCATGGTCTATTTTATGGGCAACAGGGAGCTGGGTGAAAGGACTGCAGCTTTAGAGGTGGGGGTCCAGCCACACCATATACCCGCTGTGCCATTATAGGTAGTTTTCTTTGTCTCTCTGATCTTCAATATCCTTACCTACAAAATAAGACTAAAGTTTTTCCTCTTAGGGTTGGCATTGACAGTACCTGGACCATAAGTTGTCCAACCCATAACATGGCTTTACCCTGTGTTACTTAGCAAGGCAAGGGAACTCTTATAAACATGCATCATTTATCTTTACAATTAGCAACGCCCCTAAAGTAGGCTGAATAATGGCCACCTCAAGATAGACTCCTTCCCATGTCCTCCTTTCACCAGGGACTACTTTATTACCTGCCCTATAATTGACATGGCCAGTGATTTGGCCACCTTCCTCCCATTCCCCAATAATGCTCTCCAGGTGACCTCACTGCCACTACGGGAAAGAAAGGGCGTTCTCATTTCTCCTAAGCACTCATTAGTTACCTGCTTCCCCCAAACAGATTCTTTTTTTTTTTTTTTTTTTTTGACGGGGTCTCCCTCTGTTGCCCAAGCTGCAGTCCAGTGGTGCAATCTTGGCTCACTGCAACCTCCACCTCCCAGATTCAAGCAATTCTCCCGCCTCAGCCTCCCCAGTAGCTGGGATTACAGGCATGCGCCATGATTCCCAGCTAATTTTCATATTTTTACTAGAAATGGGGTTTCACCATGTTGGCCAGGCTGGTCTCGAATTCTTGACCTCAAGTGATCGACCTGCCTCGGCTTCTCAGAGTGCTGGGATTACAGGCATGAGCCACTGCACCTGGCCCTGACTCTTGCAGTTTTATAGCACTCCACAAAAAAAGTTCAGAGCCCAATTTTTCAGGGTTGAAATGGCCACCTCTGTTTTACAGAGGAAGTGTGTCTCACAGTCTATTCGAGCTGTCATAGTAAAATACCTTAGCTGAATAGTGGCCCCTGAAAGATATCAGGACCCAATCCCTGGAACCTGGAACATTACCTTATAAGGAAACAGAACCTGGGCAGTTGTGATTTAGTTAAGGATCTTGGCGTGGGGAGATAATCCTGGATTATCCCGTGAGGTCCCTGAGTGCAATCTTAAGTATCCTTATAGGTGAGAGCCAGAGGGAGAAGTGCTGTCTACAGAAGACAGAAGGCAATGTGATCACAGAGACTGGAGTGATGTGGCCACAGGGAAGGAATGCCAGTAGCAGCCAGAAACTCGGAGAGCACGGGGAGGGAGTGTGGCCCTGCTGTCACCTTGGTTTTGGCTCAAACTGGTTTTGGGCTTCTGGCCTTCAGAACTATGAGAGAAAAAAGTTTCAATGGTTTTAAACCAGTAAGTTTATGGTGATTTGCTACAGCAGCTGCAGGAAACTCATGCAGTCCCCAAAGTGTTCTCATTTCCCCGGAGCACCCATTATTCATCTGCTTTCTCCAAACAGACTCTTCTGTTTTTATAGCACGCCACAAAAAAATGTCCAGAATCCTTGTGAGCTCTGCAGGGTTGAAATGGTTACCTCTGTTTTACAGATATGAAGTGTGTCTCAGTCTATTCAGCCTGCCATAGTAAATATATCTTAGCCTGGATAATTTATAAACAACGTAAACTTATTGCTCACAGTTCTGGAGGCTGGAAGTCCAAGATCAAGGCATGGGAAGATTTGGTGTCTAGTAGGGAGCTCGCTGACTGCTTCACAGGTGGCACCTTCTTTCTGCATTCTCTCATGGCAAAGGGGACAAACATTTTCCCTAAGGCCTCTTTTATGAGAGCACTAACTCCATTCATAAGGCTCCACCCTCATGACCTAGTTACTCCCCAAAGGCCCTATCTCTTAATACAAACACACTGGGGATTCCATTTCCGCCTGTGAATTCTGGAGGGACGTAAATATTCAGAGCATAGCAGAGTCTGAGGTTCAAGGAGTTCAACATGATTCCCTCGAGGACAAGCAGCGGGTTAGTTAGCAGCAACCCACCCGCGGCTTCTCTGAGCCTCAGAACTCTTTCCACTCTAACACGCGGTCTCTCTGCTTAGAACTATAATTTCAGCCTGACCTACAGATTCAAGCAACTGCCTCCAGGTTGTAAGAAGAAAATAAGTGGCAGGCCAGGATTCTGGGAAGGAGGCATTGAGGGAGAGAAGGAATGATGACAAGAGCCATGTGGTTTGGGTGGAGATGAAGGTGCCCTCCTAATCCAGTGGTCTATGGCCACCCACGGCGAGGGAGGCCCAGCATGGGAAATGTTCCTAGAATCAGCCTTGGCAGTGTCCTCCTCGCCAAGGCTCTCAGGAATCCACCCTCAGTCCACTGACTCTTTTGTCTGGTTCTCTGCCTTCCTCACATGTAAGGTAGAGATTACAATGAAAGGTGTAACTCTCTCACAGCAAGTTCATTAAAAGCCTTACAAATATGCACATACCGTTGGACCCCAGAATTTACAGTGGCAAAATAAAAAAGAAATGAGTCTTCTACATGAGGGTGAAAACAATCAAAGCAAAACAAAATGAAAGCATTCATATCATTGCTGTCAGAATCAATAGTGCTTGGGCCCTACCTGGATTACTTTCATAGGCTGCTGTAACAAAGTGCCACCAAAACTGGGCAGCTTAGAGCAATAGAAATGTATTGTCTCAAGTTCTGGAAGCCACAAGGATGAATTCAAATTGTCAACAGGAGCATGCTCCCCCTGTAGGTGCTAGGGAAGGATGCGTTCCGGCCTCTCTCTTAGCCCCTGGTGGCCTAAGGCGATTCTTGGCTCATAGATATCTGTGTTCTTTGTCCGGTATTTCTTTACGTCGTCTTTCTTCGTGCACGTCAGCCTCTGGATCCAAGGTCCCCACCACCCATATTGGTTAGGGCCCACACGAATGACCTCAGTTTTACTTGATGACCTCTATAAAGATTCTATCTCTAAATAAGGTCCCATTCTGGGGTGCTAGGGGTAAGGACCCCAACATATCTTTTTGAGGGAGACACAGTTCAACCCATAACACTGCCTTTCTCTAAAATAACTGAGCCTGTCAAGCAGGCTCTTGAATGGCAATGGCCCAAAGTGCTCTATTTTGGACCTTGGATTGGGGTGGTCCTCAGAGGAGCAATCCTAACAGAGTGGAATCACAACCTCAGACTCCCATGGCCAGTGTGGGTTTCTCTGTTGCTGAGTAGTGTCCTCATGTCCCTAGAGACAGGGTTCCACTGCGGCAACCCAGGGAACCTCCCAAGAAACCAAGCCATGTTCATGCAGAGGCCCTCATAACTGCCTCCCGTGGCTCCATGGCTCTCTGCACCTCAGAGCCCAGTGACCCTCCTGGCACAGAGGAAGACTTAGTAGGTGCTCAGGAAATCATACCGAAGGATAGATGGTAAGGAATGAGTCCTTTCTACTTTAGTTTTTAGGCTCTATGGGGCTCAGTTTTGCCACCCGTGAAGTGAGAGTAGGGAGGCCGGAGAGGTCTGAAGCACCGATTCTTCACTGGGTTCTAGGCAGCGTGGATCCTGAGCCTCTTTGAGGAGGGGGCAGGTCTGAGCCTCCCAGCCCCTTTCTCCGTATGTCACAGACTGAGCTTTGAGTAACATTTCCAGGTTATTCAGTTTAGAAAGTATGAAAAACTACTGGACCCAGTCACCTAAAGAAATCGTTTAGTTCTCAGTTCTATCATTTTTAGAGGAAAGAGACACGCAGATCCACTGAAACATTTTATAGTAGCGGTATTGCTATTCTTATGGAGGCAAAATAATGCCCTGGTCAAAAGCAGAGACGCTGGCATCTACTAGTTTGGTGAAAAACATATCCTTGAGTCTTATCAGCTCAGTGACCTAAGGCAAGTCATGTAACCTCTTTGGTGACTCAATTTCTTCATCTGGCAAATGGGTATAATAATAGGACGCATCTCAAAGGTTGTGACGATCATTAATTTTGCATAAAACAGAGACAGGCAAATAGTGCTAAGAGTATTCTGTTCTTCTTGGCCATCAGAATGCATTCTTGACAACCCCCTGTGTAGATGTCTCCTCTCTCCATCACCATCACATATGGTGCCATCTATGTAGCAGATAATTGAATCAATGAATGACTCACAGAAACTAACTCATTTGATTTTTGGCAAGTTTATCTTATTGTCCCAAAAAGACATCTCTCTTTCTCTCTCTCTCTCTCTGCCCTGGAGCTGTCACATCTCTCATTTTATTTCTGGCTCAAATCTACATACTTAAAATATACGTGTGTTACATTTTCAGCCATCTGTCTCGTACCTCCATTTCTGTTAGCATATATTAGCTTTCCTGGCAACAACTAGTGAAAAAAAATACAATGAATTATTGCTTTCTTGTAGACTATTGTAAACTGATCACAGAATAGTGTGGTTTTCTTACTGTGCACCTGGATTATAGATGAGATTTTCATTCCTGAAATTGAGGGCAAACTTCTATGGGGAAAGAATAGGCATAACAGATGGAGAGGAGAGAGGGAAATCAAAATCTCTAGTGTGAGAAGAAGGTTCCAGTTTCAGATTCAGATTCAAAGAATCATAGAATATAGAAGATGAGACCGTCTAGCTCCTTCATTTTACATGTAAAGAAACAAAAGCCCAGGGATGTGAGCAGATTATTCCCCATCCCTGAGCCAGTGAGTAGCAGTCTGGACCCATGCCCTGTTCCCTGCCCTCTCTCCAGCTTTCTTTCAATTGCTCCAACGTTATCCTAAACCCTATTGAGTGCCTACAATGGCCAAGTCCACTTACTATCTGTGTGGCCTTGGGCAAGTCACTTAACCTCTCTTAGCCTCCATGTAGCCTCACCTACATCTGGAGAGAGTAATAGGTCCTGTTCCATAGGGCTGTGGGAGGGTTTGGGGGACACTGCCTGCATGGTGTTTAGCTCAGTGCCGGCATCTGGGTTGTGTGAATGTCTCTGCGTGTGAGTGTAGGCATGTATGTGTATCTGTGTGTACAATACCTGGCAGCTTTGATTTCCAAGGCTACTGATGAGAGAAAAAAACTCACCAGCTTTCTCCTGTTCATCTCTGCCCATTGAAGAAACTTTGAGCCAGTTTCTCCCACGGTCTGTCTCTGGAGCCCTCTGTTTTAGGAAGTGGGATTTCCAGCGCGGCCTGTAATCCAGGGCTTCTCAACTTGGGCACTGTTGACATTTGAGGCCGGATAACCCTTTGTTGTGGGAGGCTGTGCTGTGCACTGAAGGATGTTTAGAAGCACCTCTGCCTTCTACCCACCTGATGCCAGCAGCCCCAGTCCCCCTAAGCTGTGCCAACCACAGATGCCTCCAGACATTGTCACGTGTTCCCTGGGGACACAATCCTTGCTGGTTGAGAACCACTGCTGGAATCTATTAGAACTGAAGTTATTACTAACAGTACCTGAAAGGAAGTAGCAACCCCTCTCCCAGACACTGCCCCTGAATCAAGGTAGGATGTCCCCTGCCAAGATGCTGTCCCTGGCCCCTTGGAACCTCCTCAAGCAGATGGAGTGTGCCAGAGAAACAGAGGGGTGGTTTCAGTGCTTCTTTGTGACAAAGCTGACCTGGAAGGCCAACAGGCCTCCAGGTTCACATGCAGAGGGGCTCTGGCCTGCTGTCTCTCCCGGGTCTGAGGCCCTGGGCATTCTCTCTAATGCCTCCTGTCACTTGCCCAGGTACCTTTCAAGGCACCACCTGCTTATTCTGCTGGGATCCTTCCGTCCCTGCCCGTCTCTGGTATTTCCATCTCTTTGACTCACCGGTGATGTCCTCCTCTCTAAACAGCCCCTTTCAAAGGACACACTGGCCTTTAAAGGTCCAGGTATCATTCCCAGGAAGAGCCCCATCTGTGTCCTCTGCTGCTCATGAACAAAGGACTCAGACCCTGTGGCCAGATTTGGGGACTGCACCCTCAGCCCTGGTCTGTGCTCTGGGCCCCAGCAAGTGTAGAAGAGAGCACCGGTTTGTTCTCTGCTGTTTCCTGTCTTTCAAGGGCTCTGCCACTTTCTATGTGCCTCTTTAAGAGTTGGTTTTCTCATCTGTGCAGTGGAGCTAGTAATAGCACTTATGCTTACTATGAAGTGTGTCAGGATTAAAGAAGACAAGGCACACAGACAGCCTCGCCTATGGGCCTAACTGCCTGGCAGAGAGTGAACACTGATTAGGTGAGCATTACTAATGCTGCTTCGTGTATTATGCTGGAAGAATCCAAATTGGAAATCAACAGGTCCTTGGAAGAAAGCAACCACAAGTGAAGTGGTTTCTGGTACCAGACATTGCATGAGGAGCTGTAGCCACTTCAGAGAGGACGTGGAAGCCTGTCATCTTAAAATGCCTGGGGGCTGGGCCAGCTGTGGAGTTCATGGTTTCCATGGAAATTCATCATGAGACTGAGTGTGTGCTATGGCACTTGAATTGTGTGCTGCATCTGGGTCTTTCTTCTGAAGGCCTTGGCCTCCAGGGTGCTGGGATGTCATTCCTACCTCCCGATGGTGTGGAAGATGTTTCAACAAGACCACATTTAACTTTTCTTTGAATGGAAGAGTGGGGGCTGGGGTATGGCTCTTGGGATTAAACATCTACTCACGCCCCATAGAGGATGTTAGACTGGTCTTTCATTTTGGCAGAGGCAGCCCAATCTAGTGAAACAGCACATCCTTTGAGACTAAATCAACTAGAGTTTTAATCGTATATCTACCATTTATTAGCTGTTTGCATTTAAACAAATCCCTTTACCTCAATTTCCTCACCTTTAAAATAGGTATAGCTATATCTACTTCATAGTGTGAATATTCAAGATCATGTACATTAAACATCTGGCTCATTGCAGATGTTCAATGTTAGGTAGCTAGGGTTATTTTCCTTTTAGGAAAACTGAGGCTCTGAGAGAGAAAAACAAAACATTCAAAATGACTAAAGAGGCAATAATGTTCCTCCTTGATAAGTTGTCCCAACCCTGGAAAACAAAGTTTTAAATTCTAGACTCAAGGCATTTTGTACACCACTACACTTGCATTCTAGACACTACTGTGCATTCCAGAGGCTTTTCACATTCCAGGTTCAAAATATTATCTTTTTAGTTGACTGTCTTGGTGAGTTTGTTGGAATTAACAAACCAAAGAAAATACGAAGTGGATAGATTATTGAACTGAATCCATCAGCCTGGCTACATCCTGTGGGATTATTTCCCAGTGTAGATGAAAATAAATCATTTTCTGAAACTGATCACTCCAACTCCTTGACATAATAGGGTTTGCACTATATATCTTCTTCAACATTGATTTGACAGAGATTTACCTAACGCCGTCTATGCTGCAGATCCCCTTCCAGGTCCTAGAAATGAGAAACCTGCAAGGCAGAGAAGAGCTGCCTTCTTGGGACAAAGACTATAGTTGCAGGTGGGGCTGATGGGTATCTAGGAATAGTGTGTAAAGAATAGACAATACGCACATCAATATGCAGCATATGTTCGGATAACAGCACTAGGAAGGAGGTCCACTAGGGTGCCGTGGTCAGTAATAAGAAAAGAACCTTGTGTAAAGGTGACATTTGAGCTGAGAACCAAGAAATAAGAAGATGTGTGATCCTCATGTAGAAGTGGGAAATCCCAAAAGAAAGATCATCAAAGGCCAAGGCCCTAAGTGGGAAAGGGCTTGGCATATTTGAGGATAAAGAAGGCCAGGGAACTGGAGCATTACTAATGCTGCTTCGTGTATTATGCTGGAAGAATCCAATTTGGAGATCAACAGGTCTTTGGAAGAAAGCAACCACAACTGAAATGGTTTCTGGTACCAGACATTGCATGAGGAGCTGTAGCCACTTCAGAGAGGACGTGGACGCCTCTCATCTTAAGATGCCTGGGGGATGGGCCAGCTGTGGAGTTCATAGTTTCCATGGAAATTCATCATGAGGCTGAGTGCGCGCTAGGACACTTGAATTGTGGCACTTGAATTGGAGCCTGTTGAAGAGGAGGGGAGTGGTTGAAGGTGCAGAGGGAAAAAAATGGGTCTTGTAGTTCACATAGGAGTTTGTAAGCTGTGGCTAGCAGAGAGATAGTATTTTATTTGAGTGTGATGAGAAGGCATTGCAGATTTTAAAGAAAATATATATAATGCACAATGGTCTTTTCATTCATATCCAGAATGGCTCACTGAAACATCAGTTATCTTTTTAAAAAATAATAAAATGTAGAATATCAACCCTGTTATCAAATGCGATGGTCAGTTAGTCAGAAAAGTCAATTAAGAAGAGAACTTGTGAAAAATGAGTAAGATAGGTGTGATGCCTTAAATATTTTATTTTAACTTTAAACACATAAATCTGCATCCCCTGGCCATTCTTTTGGTGCAGGATCAGAGGGTTAAGCTGGAAAATGCTATTTGGAGTTCTGCCTTTGAACTTCTTGCAAAACCATAAACATAGTGCATGATCTATTATTTCCAGTCTGGGATCCATGAAAATGGAGTATCTGCATGGTATTCAATAAATTCAATTAGATGTAAAATCACAATGACAAATACAATGACTTAAACAGTTGGGTCTTGGTAAGCACACAACACAGTTATTGAGGATGCATGTTTAGGGCCTGCAAAGTTCATTTTTTTCTGGACAACCGTTATCATACTTTATGGAGGGAATAAAATGTTCAGGTTAATCTAGCAAGATAGTTGAAAGTTTTGAGTCTACTGTGAAACAATATATCATACAGCTTTGCTGAGCTTTAGGAAGTTAGGGGACTACAGCAAATATCTCCTTTGGGGCCGGGGGGTGGGACTGCACTATTTAGCGTACATCAGGGAGCTTATTTTTAAAGGATTGCATAGCAAATTCTCTTGTAAAACACAAGCCATTTGGAAAGCAAATAATTACTTCCTGATTAATTCACATGCAGAATCTGAACTTTTGCATATTAGATTTGCCCAAAGAGAGGCACACTTATAAGCTTCTAGTCATAAGTTATTTAATACTTCCTCAGCTTCTAAACAAAAAAAACAAAAAAACAAAACAAAACAAAAGCCTGGGAAGCAAAGGGACTTTCCTTCCTCCCTGTTCCCTAATTTCCTTTGGAGGAAGCTATCGAGAAAGATGCTGGCTGGGGATAAAAAAAGGGAGTATATTTTATGGGGATGAGGTCAACAGACTTCCTGCAGACAGACAGAAGAGCAGGGACTGAAATCCCTGCAAGCGCAGGCTCTCAAATCAGTCCATTCAGATGGGCCCGAATGCCCATCTGTGCTGTGCCATCTCCAGCACAGTCCTCTTCACACCATTATCAGCAGAATGGCTTCTCCATACAAAACAGTGTCTTATTTCTGTCAAGAAAGATCCTTCCTCACACCCTCACCTCATCATAAGGGGAACCCAGGTTCAACCCACCTCCCCAGCTGAATCCACTGCCAGGTGCATCTCTTTGAATGGATGTACCTCCATCATCCTGTTTCCTGATAAGCCCAAACTTTCATGGATTATGGCTCCTGATCCTGGAAGCTGAGAACTTGTGCAATGGATCATCTCTGAAATGAGGCTTTTGGCTCGCTGGGGTGCAGGCTTAGCCTCCCTGCAGGTCCTCAGCAGCACCAGCAGGATTAATGATGAGCAGTGTGGCAGACAGGTAAACTTGGAGACATTATGTGAAAAGGTTCTGTCTTTCCTGGACAGTTGCAGCGACCCTAGGATTTCTCAGTTCTAGTCTTTCTTCCCACACACCTCTAGTAATCCTTCCAAAAGAAATGCAACTTACAACTCATTTGCTAAGAAACCTCCAGAGTTCCCAGCCCTTTTAAAACATGACCGTCAATTCTTCTGGTCTAGGCCGTCACACCTTTCGAAGAATTAGAGTCCAGTAGACATTAGTAAGCATGCAGTTTAGTGGTTTTTCAGACTTTGGATTTTTCTGGACTAGAAAAAGTTCCAATTGCACTTCTCAGCAGGACCTGTGAGGCCAGTGCCTTTGGGATTGTTTTCTGCCAGCTGCACCAGCCCCCACCTGCCCTGGCTCTCCTTGTGCTCCGCCATACCCCTTGTCATTCCTTGCTCCATACAAAGCACAGAGCCCACTCCGTGATGGCACAAGTGCTGAGTCACTACCCACATGCCCTTCCTCACCTCATCCACTCACTAACCCTACTCATCTGTCCAAGCACAAGTCCACCGCGGCCTCCTCTCTCTCGGTTTCCATAAACTCCTTTCCGTTTTCTTGCCTGGAATAAATGGTATTTCATTTCTCTCTCTTCTTATGGTAGTTGGTAAGTAATTCTATCACTTGATAGATACCTACCTATCTATCGTACAACTCACAACATTTTATTTTTGAAAAGCAGTGGTTGATCGCACTTTCTTGTTAGAACGTGAGCTCCTCAGCAGAACAGCCACCTTTTGAGCCTCAGCATCCATCCAGAGGACGGTGCACAGCAGGCATTCGGCAACTGTGGGCGGAGTAGGGTCTTAGTCTCAACACCCCTTTTCTAACTTGCCACTGTCCTCACTGGATGGCATTCAAATCCTGAAACTGAAACAAAAAGCATGCACACACACACACACACACACACACACACACACAGAGTCATCCGCAGAGCTCTGTGGCTGGTCAGTTCTTTCCACAGTCTGGTTAAATGTAAGTTTATCAACTTCAGCAACCTTAACTCTTCCTGAGTGGCAACTTATAGTTTTTAAAGGAATTTACACCCACTCGATCTACGAGCATCCGATATACCATATGGGAGGCTGAACGGAGATGATCAGACCCATTTTACTGATAGGAAAACCAAGGCTTCGAGATTCAGCAGTGGAAGTGGGACTTGCACAGAGCTTGCCCAGCTTGAGCAGGTAGCTTTCCCAAGCCCAAAGTCTGCCTTTCCATGTGACAAGGAGAAGATTCAGATCTGGCCCTGGGCATAGGATGAGCAGCTGTCAGATGAGGGGCAAGTTCCACTGCAATGTGATTACCAAAAACAGCAGATGACAAGTAAAAGCTAAACGCCTCCAGGCTGACCATATACTGACACAGCTGCCACGGGTCTGGGCCTATGATTTATCAGTGATCAGACACAGCGCAGGGCAATGAAGCCACATGAGCACACATGAACTGCCTACCCCAAGTCTGCGAGCACCAGGGCCACTCAGAGTCTTTCCTTTTACCTTGTCAGACCCTGGCATGTTCTTCTGGGTCTTCCTCTGCTGCTGCTGCTGAATCCAAATCCCCTTTTCTTCCTCCAGAGGGTCCTGGAACTCCCAGCCAGTGCCCAGATTCACCGAGGACTTGGTCCTCGACTCCCAGATTCCCTCTTCAGAGGCTCCACTGTTTGTGCCTCCTCCAGATGTCCCTTAAACTGCTCAAAATAACTCCTGCATCCTGATAGAGATCAGCTCTGCTAAGGAAAAAACAGAGCAGAAATCCTCATACACAACAGGCTCTCAAATTAAACAGATGGGATGGGCTGGAATGCCAGGACTTTCCCCCAAAGCAGTGCTCTGTGGCCTTTCTAAGGTCGCAGACAGTGGTGGCCTGGAGCTGGCTCATACAAGTTCACGAGAGCTGGTGGTACACATTGCTTCCCAGCACCATGCTCAGTGATATCACTTTGAAATTGGCTAAGGTGGGAGTATTTACACTGTAAAAATTGGCAAATATTACAAATAGGATTTCCTTTCCCCCAGAGAGTCAATTATTAAACTTTTTTCTTTTTTTGAGACAGAATATCACTTTGTCACCCAGGTTGGAGTACAGTGGTACAATCGTGGCTCACTGCAGCCTCGAACCTCCTGGGCTCAAGTGATCCTCCTGCCTCACCCCTCCAAGTAGCTGGGACTATAGGCACACGGCACCACATCCAGCTAATTTTTGTAATTTTTGTAGAGATGGGATTTTGTCATGTTGCCCAGGCTGGTTTTGAACTCCTGAGCTCAAGCAATCCACCTGCCTTGGCCTCCCAAAGTCCTGGGATTATAGCCATGAGCCATCACGCCCAGCTGATTATTAAATATTTATCAGATCATTACCTTCTTGAGAATGTGATGGAGGATATGAAACATCTCTCAAGAGAGATCCACCTATACACTTAACAGCATTTTATGTGTAATTTTAGGGAACTTGTGGATCTCCAAAACCCTGCAATGGGACCTCCCCAACCTCCCACAAGTTAAGGACTCCCACTCTTAAGCTTTCAGGTGTCTCTCTCAGTTAATCAAAAAGGAAATAAGTATATGAGCCAGAAACTGGGTCAGAGAGATTAAAAATATTTTATTGCTAAACCTCGTTCAGCATCTGAAGTAAGCATAATTGTGTCACCATTTTACAGAGGAGGACACTCAGACCCAGAGACATTAGACAGCTTGTCCAAGATTGCACACTAGTCAGTGACTGAGCTGGGGTTTCAACAGAGCACTCTGGCCTTTAAAGTTTATTTCTGTTCACTAGAATACTTGGAATGCAACTTCCTCTGGAGGAAACAGTAGACCAGGCTATTGTAGTAACAGTTATACCCGCGCAAAATGTCCAAGTCCTAAACCCTGAAACCTGTGACTATGTTACCTTCCATGGCAAAGGAACTTTGCAGGTGTGACTAAGGTTCAAGACCTTGAGATGGGAGCTTATCCTGGTAAGCTCAATTTAATCACATGAGTGCTCTAAGCAGGGGAGTGTTCCAAAGAAACGCAGCATCAGAAGGACTTGGCCACTGAGGATGGAGGAATGCAGTTCTGATCGGCAGCCTCTAGTGACTGGGAATGGCCCTCAGTTTGTAGCCAGCAGGAAAATGGGGGCCTGGGTCCTCTACCTCAAGGAACTGAATCCTGCCACAAATTTGAATGGTCAAGAGAAGTATTCTCCCCAGGGCTTTCAGAAGGAATGCAGCCCACTCACCCTTTGATTTTAGTCCACTAAGATCCATCCTGGATTTCTGAACTCCAGACATTGTCAGATAGTAATCTGTGTTGTTTTAAGCCACTGAGTTTGTGGTAATTTCTTAGGGCAGCAATAGAGAATTAATACAGCCAGTTTTCCAGAAGCGCCTCCCGAGAAACAGGCTGTTGCACCTTTCATCCCACTGAGGAGAAGGACTAAGCCCCGGTGGGGAGAAAGTCGGCCAGATATCACTGGAGGAAGAAAGAGGAGGGGGGCGCCTATTAACCCCGGGCCTCCTGGCTTCTCTGTGGCCACCGCAGAGGGAGTGTGGTGATTGAGAAACAAGACAGCTTCAACAAGACCGGCAGTGGGGTATGACTCACCTTCCAGAAGCCAAAGGCAAAGTCCAGACCTCTCTTTGGGCAAAGCCCGATTTTTTACTATGCAGTGGTGAAATCCATCCTGGCTTTTCCACTCTACCACTCTCCCTGCTTCCCAGTGCTCACTCCATGGCCCATGTACCAGGCTCCTCAGCACCAGCTCCAGCCCAGGCCATTCACACCACTGGACTGGCTTCCAAGTCATTATTCCTACCAGGATGCTGCTTCCTAGATATCTAATCTAGTCTAGCATGTATTTATTGAATAACTCCTATTTGCCAGGAACTGTGCTGCGGTGGGCTTCACGGATAAATGTCTTCCTTGAAAAGTCGTAAGAGTGTGAGTTGTATATGAACACAGGCTAGCGTGGAGAATGGGCTCAAATACAAGCTACTTTCATTATTGCTTTTTCAGTGACTAGAAGAACACCAATATCCAGTGATACCATAAGTATCATGGTTAGAATATGACCCAAAAATCATTGTGTTGGGAGGTTTCTCGCAGGCATTGTTTCCAGAGACTTCAGTGTTCAGTGTTGGTCTCACTTTAGCAACAGACATGCCATGGATCTCCCCGCAAGGGGCCACTGGACTAAATTTAGGCCAAGACAAATCTCCATTTAACTGGGCCCTAAACAGGATACTTGGATATGATATAAAGAAGGGAAAGTCTTGGTTTTGGAAGAAATATTTTTGTTTGTGTGTTTGTGTTTTTGAGTAGTTTACTTTTTCTTGACCTTTTGCTGCTGCTTTTCCTCTGTTTTCTCAGCCTGGAGTTGCTGGCGGATGTTCAGTTTGCCTTTGGGCTTCCCTTCTACCCAGCCTACGAGGGGCAGTTTTCTCTGGAGGAGAAGAGCCTGTCACTGAAAATCATGCAGTACTTTTCCCACTTCATCAGATCAGGGTAATTTTGGGCCACTTGTTCAGAATTCTGTCACTGTGCTTTTCCTCCCCCTTCCTTCAAGCAGAACGCAAAGGCCCAATTTGCATCGATAGACTCATCCTTTCCTCCATAGACACTATAATCACCAGCCACTGGCCTCCCTGTCTCAGTCACCCCCTCCTAGCCAAAACTGCTTTTGCATACATTAATCTTCATGAAGGAAAGCTCTAATTATACCAGCTGCATTTGATGACTCTAGATCAGGGTTTCTCAACCTTAGTGCTATTGACATTGGGGGCTGGATAAATCTTGGCTGTGTCCTGTGCATTGTAGGATGTTTAACAGCATCCTTGGCCTCTAGATGTCCACCAGATGCCAGTGGTGCCCACCTCGGCCCAGTTTTGAGAACCAAGTATGTCGAATGTCTCCTGGAGGGAAAACCACTTGGAGGAGAGCCACTGTCTCTCCACAGAGGGGAATACCAGTGCCTTGGGTTTTCAGCTTAAGTTGAAATGCTCAGGGCCCTCCTTTATTCACCTTGAGGCTCTTCCTCTCCTTGCCTGCCTGTACTCCAGTCCAATGAAGTATACTCGCTGTCCCCACCTGCAGAATTGGTTCCTGCTCTTTCCTCTTCATGGTAGTTTACCTGTTTCCTTTTATCTTTTTGCCTGATGTGAGTTGATTACCTAGAACTGTGCTAGGTTCCCTGGAAAGATAAAAAGGTGCAAAAGTCATGACCCAGCTACCAGCTACTAATAGTCTGAAAACACAAAAATGAACCATAATTCAAAGCAGGAGAAAATAAAGCTTTATGCAGTTTGTTATGGGAGTTGAGCAGAAAAACACATTTCTTGTAATTAGGGTTTTAGAAAATATTTCACTGAGGAAGTCACAGTTAAGCTGGGCCTTGGGGGATAAATAGAATATTTATATAAGCAAAGAAGAAGAAGACACTTCCAGGAAAGGAGGTCTGGGCAAATGCAGCAGGGATGAGAGGACACACCTTATCTGGGAAACGTCAGATGGCTGCAGGGCTGGTGTTTGGGCTACACGGCAGGACATGCCGGAAGATGGGCCTGGGCAGCAAGTTTGGGAAGGAGCCTTTATCCGAACAGGTCTGACATCCCCTTTATGGGGCAGCTGGCCTACAGATTCACCCTCCTGCCTGGGCCTTGGACAAGCAAGGACATTCCAAAGGCTAGCTATGGTGTCTAGATCTGAGGACATCAAGAAAGAGAAGAGCACAGTGATCTCCTGACCATTCACAAAGACAGAAGGGCAGCGCTAGGTCCTGGGTAATGCTACCAGGTCATGACCTTAACACCTTTCCTCACCCAGAAATGGCCTAGCTTTGCAGTGCTAGCTTTGCAGTGCAGTCAAGATCACAACCCCAGAAGCCAGATTTGGGGAGTTCACATGCAGCCTTGACACCTACAGATACATGAATTATCCCTCAGATACCGAGTGCAAGTGGGAAGTGATTCAGGTGATGAAAGGAAAGACAAATTTCCCTCATGGATATTTCTTTCTTCTCATTTGCCCAGAAATCCCAACTACCCTTATGAGTTCTCACGGAAAGTACCCACATTTGCAACCCCCTGGCCTGACTTTGTACCCCGTGCTGGTGGAGAGAACTACAAGGAGTTCAGTGCGCTGCTCCCCAATCGACAGGGCCTGAAGAAAGCCGATTGCTCCTTCTGGTCCAAGTACATCTCGTCTCTGAAGGCATCTGCAGGTAGCAAAGCCCTGGGACAAGTGGAGGGAGCTGGGTGTTGATCTCAGCATCTGCTGTGCTCGCTGCATGAGACCTGTGCTGCGCGCATTGGAGCCAAGGGGTCACCAGTGCCAATGGCACAGCCCCTTCCTGTGAGGTGTTCATGGTCTGGGGAGCTCCATGTTGCCAAGGGCCTCCTGTTCTGATGTAGGGCTGGAAGGAAAAGAAAGGGAGGCACAGGAAGAGGGCAGTGGGGTGACTAGGAGAGAAGGTCTGTGGGGGGTAGAATGGTGAACCAACATCAGGGCTTCCAGCCTAGAACGTTGGTATGGGAAGAGAAGGGAGTGTCTTGAACCTCATCCTCACAGTCGTTGAAGTCCTAGATAGAAAATCTTGGAGAGGTAACTCTAGCCAGGGGAAAAGTGGGCATTTCTACCTCTTCCAGTTGCAGAGATGTTAAGGAGAGAAAAGAAATCATAATGAAGGCACTGGGAATAGAGAGTAAACACAATGCCCTTAGGAAGCTTTGGAATAGCGGGTGTGAGTGACACAACCCAGGGGATGGCCCTCAGCTTTCCTGGGGCCATGATGGAAATCTGTGTCTGAGTGAGCAGAAGCCCAGAGGAAGGAGGACTCACTCCTCCCTGGAGGCTCTAGGAAGGGTACCCAGGAGAGGTGATGCTGGGCTGTGGTTTTTAGAATGACAGGAGTTTTTCAGGTACAGAGAAATGGGAGTGGACCATTAAACAGGGAAGAGATCTTGTCCAGCTATAGTTTAGATTTTCAACTCTGCTTTTAGCTTCCAAGGCCAAGTGTCTGTCTGCTGACAACAAATCCAAGTACCATCATACCCTTAGCATGTCCCTATAGCCAGGAGACCCATCTGGCACCTCAGCCAGTGGAAAATTCCCTCTAAAGGGCATTAGCAAGAAATGTCCACTGGAGGCTGGGGTCTCTTTGGGACAAAAGGAAGGGACGAGAAGAGAAGTCCTAATCTGGCTTGGACCAACCTTCCTTGCCCCTCTGTTTCAGATGGAGCCAAGGGCGGGCAGTCAGCAGAGAGTGAAGAGGAGGAGTTGACGGCTGGATCTGGGCTAAGAGAAGATCTCCTAAGCCTCCAGGAACCAGGCTCTAAGAGCTACAGCAAGTGACCAGCCCTTGAGCTCCCCAAAAACCTCACCCGAGGCTGCCCACTATGGTCATCTTTTTCTCTAAAATAGCCACTTACCTTCAATAAAGTATCTACATGCGGTGAAGCATTGTTGACTCTAATGTGTGAATCCAAGGCAGTTCGTGGGTAACACCAACTATATCTTAATAATCTTTCTAAGGTTTGAATCCCAGGCTGCTGTTTCCATTCAACAAATGTTTATGAGCATCTGTTATGCACCAGGCCCTGTGCTGGGTGCTGGGGAAACAAGGACTTTGCTCCTCCAGAAGGAGAGAATGCTGGGCAAACAGTGACACAAAAAATGGGGATCCATCAAGAGCAGGCCCCAGGTGGCAAAGTCCCACCTGAGTGGTAGAAAAGACTCACTCACAAAGGTTCCAGAGTGGAGGTAGAAGACCAACTGGAATGGGTGCAATGGTCCAGCGAGAAGCAATGCACTCTGAAGCAAGACAGTGAGGATGGAGCTGGGGCAAGAAACAGAGCCACAGGCCCTGGAGGAAGTAGAACTGATGGAACTTGATTAAATGTGAGAGGGGGTTGGTGCAAGGTGATAGAATTGCCCCAACTTTGGGATGATTTGGATTCCTGGATAAGCAATGTTCACCCTCCTGAGGGACACACGTTTAAGGCAAATATTCTGGTTAAAACGTTCTGTCTCTCCACCCCCTTTCACACACACATGGACACACACTTCACCCGAAGTAAAAGCAAGTGGAGCTGGTTAACAGTCTTGTTCACTTAGATGGCATGCCATCAAATGCATTCATACCCATCATGTTATTTGAGTTCAGAGCAAATTAATGATGATTTGTAGGCTGAGATTTTTGTCCTATCTTGGAAATGTGGAAGGTGAGGCTCAGAAAGACTTACACTATACCTGAATTCACATGGTGAAGAGGAGGAGAATCAGAGTCCAACTCAGGTTTTCCCATTTCTCTGTTTCCATGCACTGTATGGACTATAAAATATAGGCCTAGGGCCACGTTGTGTGTCCTACAAAACCTACTGATAGCACTGAAAGCCCTGACTAGCCTCCAACCTGCATTATAGGCTCTGTTAGGATGGTTCAGCGAAAGCACCTAAATACTGAACTAAAAGGCCTTAACCAAACGAAACTCGATAGGTAGATGGTCCCAGGGTTGGTCAGTGTCTCAGTGATGTCATTAAGGACCCAGACTCTTTCCAACCATCCTCTTTGCCATCTTCAGCGCATGAATGGTGTTTCAATTCACTGACATATTATGGCTGCCACAGCTCCAGACATCGCACATAATCCCCAACAGCATCTCATGCTGGAGGCAAATGGGGAAGGAGCTAAAGGGCTTTCCCCTCCAGTGCTTCTTTCTTTTTTTGGAGGAAAAGTTTTTTCCCAGAGGTTCTCAGCAGAATTCCCCTTACATCTTTTTGGCTAGAACTAAGTCATGTGCTCCTTTTTTTTTTTTTTTTTTTTTTTTATGGAGTTTCACTCTTGTCGCCCATGCTGGAGTGCAATGGCACAATCTTGACTCACCACAACCTCTGCCTCCCGGGTTCAAGGATTCTCCGGCTTCAAGGAATCCCAAGTAGCTGGGATTACAAGCATGTACGACCATGCCTGGCTAAGCTAATTTTTTTTTTTTTTTTGTATTTTTAGTAGAGACAGAGTTTCACCATGTGGGTCAGACTGGTCTCAAAGTCCTGCCCTCAAGTGATCCCGCCTCAAAGTGCTGAGATTACAGGTGTGAGCCACCGCGCCTGACCATATGCTCCCTTTTAAACCATCACTGGCAGTGAGGGATGAAAGGGCCTTCTGTGATCCAATTATACCAGGCATGACTTATCCTCCAGAGTAGGACATATTGCTGTCCCAACAAAGCTGGGGTGCATTTAGCAGCAATGAATGAGGAGACAGTTATTGGGTAGACAATGGATGCCCCCAAGACTATGAGAGTTGGGGCCATTTCCCCATCCTTGGGTCTCTCCTGGCATGGCCCCGGGTTGGAGTTGGCCTCAAGCACCTTTTTACTCCTTTAGTGCAGTGTGGGTTGAAAATCATGTGCTGTATTTGGAGGTGCTCTCGAGTTCCCAGAATCAGGGGTCATGGCCCTGGTGCTTCCTTGGTGTACCCTTAATCCAGGGTAAGGCTCCAGGATCTGGGGGCTCAGACAGGGGCAGGAGACATGGCTCCAGGAGGTAGTGCTCTGCATTCTCACTGTGTTTGGGTCTCCTGTGGTATCCAGACTGGGGGATGGATGAGACCTCTATCAGTTGTCTGTGGCTACTGTCAAAATTTTCACAAACTGAGTGGCTTGAAACGACAGAAATGTATTATTTCATAGTTCTGGACACCAGAGGCCCTGGATTGAGGTGTTACTGGGGCCGTTCCCACTCCAAGACTCTGAAGGAGGATCCAGCCCAGGCCTCTCTCCCACCTTCCAGTGGCTGCTGGTGGCCAGTGTGTTTCTTAGCTCATTACTGCCTTCTGATCCCTTCCTCTGTCCTCACTGGCCTTCTTCTCTGTGCATCAAACTTCCCTCTCTTTTCTCTTAGAAGGACACCAGTCATTGGATTTGGGCCACCCTAAATCCAAAATGATCTTATCCCATGATCCCTAATTTAATTACATGTGCAAAGACCCTAATTCTAAACAAGTTCACATCAACAGGCACTGAGGGTTAGGACTTAGATGTGTCTTTTGGAGGGGTCACAATGTAAACCACTATGGGACCCAGGGCTTGGGGACTGGACAGTATGTCCAGGAGGGGCGGGGGCTGGGCTGATGCAGTGCTATGGGAAAGCCCTCAAATCAGACTCTCTAAGAGGAGGAAGAAGAAGGGGCCTCTGTGGGTTTTGGAATGAGGCTTCAGGTATCTAGAAGGTCCTTCCGGCATAGCCCTCTCTATAGTCTGGCCCTAATAATGATAGAAATAAAATAAAAGCAATGTCATTTATCAAGGTCTCATGCCCTATATGAGGTTCTGTCCTCTGAACACTGTCTCATTTTTCTTTCCGAAAGGAAAGCTTGTTCTTGTGTTGCCATCAGGAATTCAGTGCTTGATATTCTACCCCTGAAGCTCTGTTCCTTTGGTTTTAATCACAGTCTGTTTTTAGTTAAAGTGAAAATTCCCTCCAGCAAAAGGGTAGGAGGTTTCTCCTCCACCAGCCCCTTAGTGGGACTTTGAAGTGAGGTAGGCTGGGCTGTAGTACCATGTTTGTCCAGGTGTTTGGATGAATTGGAGTAATTCCTTGGCCCAGTGGTTTCCATCCTTGACCGTTCATTGGAATCACCTGGGAACTTTCACAAACTCCCAACGCCCAGACCATATCCCAGACCAATTAGATCAGAATCCCTGGAGGATGGGGCCAGGCGTTAAGGGATTGCAATGCATAGTCAAGAGCGGACACCACTCCTAATCTCCCTGTTCTGCAGTTTCCTCACCTGTGGAATAGATTCAATTACACTGGGTGAGCAATGCTTAGCAAGGTGCAAGCTGGAAGCAATGTTGTTTCTTTCCCACCCTTCTCCATTTGTGGTAGATGGGATAACTAAGACTAGAGGAAATTAAAGTTGCAGATGGAGTTAAGGTTGCTAATCAACTGACTTTAAAATATCTGGAATTACACAGATGATGCTGATGTAATCACAGGGTCCTTAAAAGTAGAAGAGGGAGGCAGAAAAGAGGACCAGAGAGATGGCAGCATGAGAAGAATTTGGCCTGATGTTGCTGGCTTTGGAATAGAGAGAGGAGACCATGAAGCTAGGAATATAGGTGTCCTCTAGAAGGTGGAAAAGGAGAGGAAAATTATTCATCCTTAGAGGCTCCAGAAAGGATTGCACCCTGTGGACATCTTAATTTTCACCCATTTGAGATTCATGTTGAATTTGTGACCAACAGAATGGTAAGACAGTATATTTGTGTTGTTTTAAGCCCATAAATTTGTGAAAATTTGTTGTAGCAGCCATAGAAAACGAGTGCATCACTATACCTGTGCAGATATATATTTTATCCTGCCCTTGGACCAAACCTCATATACCTAGCTTATGATTTTTCTGATAATAAAAAGTCTACTCTGGTATAATACAAACACCCCTTAAATTAACCAGCATTGGCCCTGAAAACAAATTGTTCATATTCCTTCACATTAGAGTTTAGTGATGGGCTAATGTTGGCGAACTGGTTTTTGACCGCCCCTTTGCAAGCCCTGCACGTATGGTCTAGCACCACCGGATGATGCCTGCTATTTTGTTCTCAGCCTTTGAAAACACACCATTTTAACATCCTGTTATAATAATAATGCCTACTTTGCAGATTCACCCTGGTGACTAAGGGTGTGAATATATGTGAACAGAAAACAGCAAAGTGCTGTTCACAAAGATCTTGAAGTTAACCATGGATTTGAGGCACTTGCTATGTGCCAATGCATGAGAAAGGTAAAGATGGGAAATAGGAGGGACCCAGAGGCCAGGCGATCACAGTCCTATCCTGGAACGACCTTCAGAAACCTGTAGCGGAAGAGACAATCTACAATAGCTAGGGTGTGTGAGCTGCAGGAAATCAGAGTTCCTATTAAGACAAGTAGGGGAAGGTAATGCCCCAGGCCCCACGGTCAGCCCTCTCAGACCTAGCTTCCAGAACTCTGGGCTCTGGACTCCCACTGCATCTTTCATGTGTTGCAGAGATTCCTCTTGAAGTCACATGGGATTGCATAACCCATTCCCAACTGCAATGGGCAAACATGAGTGTACATCAGGGCAACTGTAAAGGTGTCATAATCTCTTTTCTCCATCTTTAAAGGACAGGAAGGTCACAGTACACCCACATCAAGCTTAGGGTCAACCAAAAGTCAACAGGTGAATGAGACATCACCTCGCATCGAGAACCAGAGTGATATTCACAATCTGCAAGGCATGAATTAAGAAACAAAATGAAGAAATTATCTGGGAGCTCACTCATGAGACTGGGTCAACTTCCTCCTGAGTTAGAAGCAACCAGGAATTACAGGAAGATGAAGCAAGTGATCTTTTCAAAGGGAAGTTATGAAGTAACCCTGCAAGCTTCCCCAGCTTCCAAGCCCCTTTTCAAAGGCAGCAGAAATGCCCAAAGCTCAGAGATTCCCCAGGTCCTCACTGAAGCTGGGGAGACAAGAACAGCCCCTCCCAGGCCATCCAAAGCCATAGACAATGGTTCCAAGACAGGGCTGAGAGCATAAAAGTTACCTGAGTAGCTGATTAAAATGCAGATTCCTGTTCCCAAATTTTTTAGAATAAATAGATGTAATATAGCACTCATAAACCTAAAGGTTCAAATAAATAATACTTCTACTTAGGAAATGTCTTATGTGGTCCTCCTGTCTGCCATAAATCTATTTTCCAGAAGCAACTTCTTCTAACAGTTCCCATCTTAGTTCAGTCACCCCAGAAGTCTAGATAGTGTGAGTTTACCTCTGTTTGTGACTTATCAGCTTTATCTAGACCTATTGATTCCTTTCGGAGAAAAATGAGGGTTTAGCTCACTTATACCACCCACCTCCTATACTTCCAACAGTACGTTTTTATTCCTTCTTGAGATTTCTTTTTAATTCTAAAAAAAAAAAAATTCTCTTTTGTATTCCATACATTTTCTAATTATTTCCTGCCTTTCTACATAAATGATGAGCATACCTATATCTGTCTTAGTCCATTTTCTGCTGCCATAACAGAATACCACAGACTAGGTAATTTATAAAGAACAGAAGTTTATTTGGCTTGTGGTTCTGGAGACTGGAAAGTTCAACAGCATGGCACTGGCATCTAGCAGAAGGCAGAAGCGAGTTTTGAGAAACACAGAAGTGGGGCCAAACTTATCCATTTATCAGGAGCCCACTCTCAGGATAATTCCCACGACAACAGCATTAATCCATTCATGAGGGCTACTATGAAGGCTTCTTAAAGGCTCCACCTCTCAATACTATTACATTGGCAATTAAATGTCAACATGAGTTTTGGAGGGGACATTCAAGCTATGGCACCATGCTTATACCCCCACCCCTCCTTCTTCCCTCTTTGGCCTCATCCCTTAACACCCCTTCTCTTTAATGTCCACACTCTTAGACTTACTTTGTCCTGCAGTCTCAAATCAGCCTTCTGAGCTTTGTTCCACAGGTCAGTTCCAACAGCCGAAGGCCAGTTAACCTTATTTGCTGTATTAAGGCTATATATATGTATTGTTATCCTAACCAACACCCATGGGGAACTGACTAATACCTGGGGTCTGCCAATGTTACATATATAGTTTACAGGCCAAGCAACATGGTTAAAATCATAGTTTGTATTCTCTTAGTACATGTTATAACCCCTGGGCATTTAAAGAGGAACATTGTTTACCTGAAGATCACATTGTAATATTATATAATATATGTAATATTATGTTGCATCTTATTGTTCTATCTAGACTTTATAATTGTTTTTCTTTCCTCTTTCTCTCTCTCCCTCCTTTCCTTCCTCCCTTCTTTTTTTCTCTCTCAATTCCTTGAATTCTGTGTCTTTATCATATATCTTCAAGGAATTTGCATGTTTTTATAATATCCTGATGGTCTTGTCCAGGTTTGTGATATCACTGCTTTAAGGCTTTGGATATAAAGGAAAGAATATGGATATTTGGAGCCTGACAGGCCTTTGAGTCCTGACTCAGCTTCTCACCAACTGGATGATTCAGAACACACCCCTTCACCAATCTGGGCATTAGCTTAACGTGGAAAATGTAGATAACTAATTCCTCTCCTAACAGTATTGTGAGGTTCTTAAAAAGCAAGAGAATTAAATGCTCTGCATAATTAGAAATTGGTGAACAATAATTAGAAGACATTTTCATGACCAGAATCTACTTCTGTTGAGCTCATTCATCACTTTGGACTGGGCCCCTTGCTTGGTGCTGAAGGCACAATGATTAAAGCTCCCTATGCTTGAGGAGCCCCAAGTCTAGAGGGAGACACAGGCAAGTAAAGAGCCAATCACAGTTCTGTGGAATACTTGTGATAATAGGGATAAAATAAAGGGGAGGCTTCAGGAGCAGAAGAAGGGTACCCAAGTCATATTAGTGGATGTTCTCCATAGAGGAGACCCCAAGCTGAAAACCAAAGGACAAATAAAAATAAGCTTGGTGGCCGGGCATGGTGGCTCACTCTTGTAATCCCAGCACTTTGGGAGGCCAAGGCAGGTGGATCACGAGGTCAGGAGTTCAAGAGCAGCCTAGCTAAGATGGTGAAACCCCATCTCTACTAAAAATACAAAAAAAAAAAAAAATAGCCAGGTGTGGTGGCAGACGCCTGTAATCCCAGCTACTCAGGAGGCTGAGGCAGACAATTGCTTGAACCCAGGAGGCGGAGGTTGAGTGAGCCGAGATTATGCCACTACACTCCAGCCTGGGCCACAGAGTGAGACTCCATCTCAAATAAATAAATAAATAAATAAATAAATAAATAAATAAATAAATAAATAAATAAGCAAGCTTGGGGCAGAGTATTTGGGGATGTGGGGGTGGTGGTGTAGGCACCAGTACTGAGCCTAGGAGCACTTCAGGCCTTAAAACATCTGGTGAGTTTCCACAGCCTTAGTGGCTGCCTTCCCCACTTGCTGGGAAAGCCCCGGATCCCTTCTGAAGTCCATGTCAAATTGCCCATCAGCTCCCCATCTTCCCAGGGGTACTTCCTGGGACCCTGTCCATCCTTCTCTCTGCAGTGATCCCAGGTTGTGCCCAGAACAAGACTGCAGGGTCTAAGGCAGTGCCCTGCACTCCCTAATAATGCCTATGTGAGTGGCATTCTGGCCTTTCAAAAAGAGAGTTATGGCCACAACGGGGACACAGGCAGGGAAGCAGCTAACCAACACTCATGGGGAACTGACTAATTCTGGGCTCTGCCAATGTTCTGCCCCCAACCTGAGCTCCATCTGCTTTGAAAGATGATGCAGGGGCTTGTGTTTGTCCCTGGCCTTTGCTGGTCCTTTTCTAAGATCACCAACTTTTGGGATTTTTTCCCATCCTCCTTGTCTCTTTCTCATTCAGACTGGAGCTCATTGTGTCTCCCCACCATCTGAACGAATTCACAATCCTTCCTCCCTTGTCCTAGTCCAGCTGTTGCCAAACATTCATGGAGTCCAATTGTGTGCCAGGCCATAGGAGGGCATGATGGGGAGGGAGGGTCCCCAGTTCCCTCACTGAGGAGATGACATCTCTGTGCGTCTGATTGAGGAGCTGGAGCTAGCCGTGGAAGAGCTGGGAGAAGGGTATCTGAAAAGAAGAAAAACAGGAAGCAAGGAAAAGTAAGCAAAAGTCAGCCCCTTTAGGCAGAAAGAAAACCCATGGATCTCACCTGTCTTATTAGCGTGGAAAAGTCAGTGTGACCTCAGAAATCAGTCCAGGTGTCTGGACCTTTCTGGTCCTGGAAAAGGAAAACATAGCATGAAAATGCCCAAGCTCTGGGTTCAGGCTCCAAATCCTCCCTTCCTTCCTCCTTCAGGTGTCCTTCCTTACTGTGGCTCCTTATGGTGCCCCTTGGCCAGGCGCTCCAGCCTTCCTGAGGCTCAGTTTGTTTAACTGTAAATGGAGACAAGAAAATTGCTGTCTGCACAGAGTTGCTGCAGGAATAAAATAGAATCGTGGGCTGGGCATGGTGGCTTACGGCTGTAATCCCAGCACTTTGGGAGGCCAAGGCCGGTGGATCACCTGAGCTCAGGAGTTCGAGACCAGCCTGGAAAATATGGTGAAACCCCATCTCTACCAAAAAATACAAAAATTAGCCAGGCATGGGGGTGCACATCTGTGGTCCCAGCTACTCGGGAGGCTGAGGTGGGAGGATTGCTTGAGCTCAGGAGGCAGAGATTGCAGTGAGCCAAAACTGTGCCACTGTACTCCAGCCTGAGTGACAGAGTGAGACTCTGTCTCAAAAACAAACAAACAAAAAAATAGAATCATGGACTTGGAGGAATTGCTGGTCCCTCTGTGTGGCCTGGGGAAAAGAACACAAGTGAGCACTGGCAGAGGACACACCTGTGTTTGAAGCCAGCCTCTGCTCCTTTCTAGCTCTGTGTCCTAAAACAAGTTACTTAACATCTCTGAGCACGTCCTACGTTAGTGATAAAATATATAAATGTCCATCTCTCAGGGTTGTTGTAAGGAGTAAATAAATTAATGTACATAAAAAGCACACAAAAGTATCTGTTACACTGCAACTGCTCTAGAGGTGATTGCTATAATGAAGAAGAATATTCGAAACTGGAGGTAAATCTCATGATTCTGCACTTTTTATCTGGATGTTGCTGGCTTTTCACCATGGCTTTTCTGACGTTGTTCCACAGTGTGTATAAAGCACCTAATCTGTTCCAAGTTCTTTGTAAGACTTTAGTCTGAGGACTGAAGCCCACAGCACATTGCCCTTTAAAGGAAGAGCTATAAATAGTACACTGGGTCATTAAAAAGAGGAAGGAATGCACCTGGACAGCCAAGTACATGTAAATTTAGCCAGAGGAGACTTCGGGGCCCAGAGCATGCCCGTCACCAAAGTCTCCCCTGGCTTCTGCAGAAGAACTCTGGTCATCCAGGTGAGGGACCACAGGCCAGCCAGCTGTTCCTTCCAGACGTCTCCGGAAGCCTCTATGAGTCCCTTGGAAGGTAACAAACTCAGACCAAGGTGAGTCACATGCCTCCAGTTCTAGACAGCCTCAGCCCTGGGGGAAGAGGGAAAATGAACCCTGGCGGGGAGGGGCCAAGGCTTGGTCCCAGCAGGTGTGGTGCTTCCTCTGTAGACTGGACTGGAGGTATCTCGATGGTCAAAAGTCTGGAGAGTCAGAGAGGAGAGGAAGGGTGAGTACTGACTGCAACATAGAAGCTGGATGATCTTGGCCAGTTTCTCAACCCCTGAACCCCAGAGCCCCAGCTTTCTCATGTGTGTAATGAGATGCCGTTTGGGCATTACAAAGAATGCAGAAAGTGTGTCTGGCAATAATAGACGTTCAAGAGTCAGTTCCTCTTTCTCCTCTTCCTCTTCCTCCTTCTTAGTGGTCTTAGCATTTCCATTTTGTATCCCAAACATTTAGAAAAGTTCTTGGCACATCGATTTCTTGCTCGATGGATCTTTCTGAGAGAGTGAGGAAGAGCTCAGATATCCCCAGCTCAAAGTCTCTGTCCATTCTCACAGTGAGACTAAATTCACTGTGGTGTGTGGTAGACTGAATAATGGCCCGACAAGGCATTCATGCCCTAATGCCTGTGGCCCATGAATGGTTTCTGTTAGTTACATGACAAAAGGCACTTCACAGATGTGATGAAGGTTAGGATGCTTAACATCAAGAGATTTCTGAATCATCTAGTTGGGGCCCAGTCTAATCATATGATCCCTTAACAACAGAGAACTTTCTCTGGCCAAAGTCTGAGCAGTCAGAGGAAGAGGAAGGCAGAAGGGGAGGGCACAGCTATCTCAAGCTCGAGAAGGATTCCGCACATTATTGCTGAATCTGAGACATGGGAGCACACATACAAGGAACAGCAGAGGCCTCTGGGAGCTAAGGGTGGCCCCCAGCTGACAGCCAGCAGGGAAAGAAAAACTTCTGTCCTACAACAGCAAGGAGCTGGTTCTACCTGGAACTTGAAGCTTGGAAGTCAATTTTTCACCAGAGCCTCCTATAAGGAAGGCAGGTCTGCTGACACCTTGAGTTAAATGTGGTATGGCCCATGTTAGTCTTCTGACCTGCAAAAAATGTGAGATGCTACTACGGGTTATTTTAAACCACTAAATATGTGGTCATATTTCATACTGGCAACAGAGAAGTAATACACAAAGCCTCCAGATTATGAGGAAGACAGAAACACCCACCTCTTTGGCAAATACGTCCGTTCACCAAGCACACCAGAAGTGCAGCCGTCACCACCATGGATAGGTGTCGCTGAGTCAGGCACTGTGCTAGCGGCTCCACAGACCACCCTTCAAGTTATCTTATTCTGAGGCTACAAAGGCTCCTGGCCCCTGAGGCTGTGGCCTCCAGGGTGCCAGGCAGGATAAATTAGGACCAAGGCCTTTTGGCCAGGACAATCTGTGGAGAATGTATTGCAACTAAGCAAATCCCATGCAATGAGAGTCCAGTCATGTTCCACACAAAGTCAAGATTTTCCCCAAACATTCTGTCAGCTCCATGTTAAAAGAATGTCCTGGCCGGGCGCGGTGGCTCACGCCTGTAATCCCAGCACTTTGGGAGGCGGAGGCAGGTGGATCACAAGGTCAAGAGATCGAGACCATCCTGGCCAACATGGTGAAACCCCGTCTCTACTAAATATACAAAAAATTAGCCAGGTGTGGTGGCGGGCGCCTGTAGTCCCAGCTACTCGGGAGGCTGAGGCAGGAGAATGGCATGAACCCAGGAGGCGGAGCTTGCAGTGAGCCGAGATCGCACTACTGCACTCCAGCCTGGGCGACAGAGTGAGACTCTGTCTCAAAAAAAAAAGAATGTCATAACTTCATTCCCACAGATGCCCCCATACAATCATGTGACACCCCACATCCATTGCATGGGTCATGACGTGGCTGGTGGTGATTGGGAGTTGGTGGAGGAGACTGCTGGAGAGAGCTTGTCCCTCGTCCCCTCTTAAACTTGGACATCTCAAGAAGGTCATGCTTAAACACTTCGGGGTCAAAATCTTTTAGTTGTGGTTCCACATGCCAGAAAGGCAAAACCCGCCACTCTTCTTGTCAACCTCTTTTCTTGCTCGCAAGAGTTGAAACTGGATCAAAAATGTGGGTGCATGATGGTTTAGACAGAGGTATGGTCCAGCTCCATCAGTGGGGCTAAAAAGAACCCAGAAAAACTGCCTGGCTTTTCAATGACCTCGTCTGTAAACATCTCCATGGCACCTGGGAAAGGAGACCAAGCCAAATGTTTCTTTCTGAGTTCATTTCTAGTGTTAGTATTAGATATTTGTTCTGTTATTAATAACTGTCTTCATTCCCCTTTCCCCAGTGAGAAGCTGAGGCTGCGAGAGTTTACGTGGGAAAGTTAAGTTGCCAGAGCACTCCCAAACATCCAGAAGGAGTGAGGGTTCTGAGATGCAGGAGAAGTGGATGATTTGCTTAACAAACAGTAAATAATCACCCGACAGAAGCCAAACTGTCAGGTATTGCTCCACTTACTTGTACATAAAATTCTTCATGTCATTCCCACAAGAAATGAACAGTGAAAAATCCATTTCACCCAATTCCTGAGAGGTCCTGCCCGAGGCCATGCTGCTGTAGGAGGGATTTAGACCAAAACAGTCTGGCATGAGGGCCCAAGCGTGGCCACTTCTGCAATCAGAAGAGGAAGGACATCTGCCCAGGCCCTTGGGGATGGGTTGTTACCATGCAGGGCACCAAGGGGCTGCTGTCGGGCAGAGGCGTCAGGAGGATGAGGCAATGTCAGGGGTCAGCCCTCCAGGGCACTGGGGAATAGTCAAAAGTGACCAAGAAAATCTCCTGTAAAGCCCAGGCGATTCAGCTGTTATTTGAGCACTGTCTCTCGATTGTGCAGTGGCAGGAAGTCAGCAGGTTGGGCAGGACCAAGAAGGCTTAGGCCTAAGGCCAGAAAACATCCCCCAGGCCTCCAGGCCCAGGCATGGCTCCTGTCAGCTTCTCCACGTGCAGCTGTGGAGCCCCTTGGGTATCTCTTTGGGTTTTCCTGTGGGCAGAAGCCGGGAGACAGCTCTGGAGGGAATAAGGGGCCACCACGAACTCTCCTCCCTAGTGACTTCACTGGCCACAGAGCCGCCAGCCAGGCAGTGAATGACATCATAACCGCAGCCGAGCTGGCTCGCCAGGTGACATCAGGACCCCAAATAGCTCTGACATGTGTTAGCAGTTAGGAGAATGAGCGGGGTTAGCATGGTCTCTCCTCTCAGCCATTGGCATGCCCTGTGGAATCCTTCTGGGAATTCTTCCCCAGATGGCTTCTTGGATTGACTTATAACTTTGATTACAGAGGCATTAAAGATTATTTAAAAAGGCAGACAAGCAAAAAAGAGAGAAATAATACCCAAATCCCAACACCCAGAGAGAGCTTCTCATAACGTTTTGAAATATAGCCTTCCAAGCTTGGCCTGTTTATTTATGTTTTAAAGAAATATCATTGTGTATATTTAAGGTATACAATATAGTGTTATGGTACACATTTAGATAGTAGAAAGGTCACCACCATGAAGCAAATGAACATATCTAGCACCTGGTTTTTGTTCGTCTGGCAAGAGCAGCGTAAATCTACTCCTCTAGCATGAACCCCATGTACAGTCAGCACTCCAAACTCATGGGTTCTACATCCATCATTTCAACCAACCACAGATAAAGAATATTTAAAAAATAATAGGGCGGGCACAGTGGCTCACTCCTGTAATCTCAGCACTTTGGGACGCCAAGGCAGATGGATCACCTGAGGTCAGGATTTCAAGACCAGCCTGGCCAACATGGTGAAACCCCGTCTCTACTAAAAATACAAAAAACTAGCCAGGAGTGGTGGCCCATGCTTGTAATCCTAGCTACTCAGGAGGCTGAGGCAGGAGAATCACTTGAATCCAGGAGGCAGAGGTTGCAGTGAGCTGAGATCACACCACTGCACTCCAGCCTGGGCAATAACAGTGAAACTCCACCTCAAAAAAAAAATAAATAAATAAATAAATAAATAAACAACAATAAAAAACAGTACAAATGAAAAACAATACAGTGGAACAGCTATTTATATAGAGGTGATTTAAGTAGGCGCAGTGGTGCACCTCTATAATCCCAGCTAGTTGGGAGGCTGAGGCAGGATAATCACTTAAACACAGGAGCTCAAGACCAGCCTGGGCAACATAGTGAGACACTCCATCTCTAAAAAGAACACAAAGAAAAAGAAAGAAAGTACTATATGACACTGTGTGTAATTTATATGCAAATAATACACCATTTTATATAAAGAATTTAAGCATCACAACTTTTCCCATAGGCAGAGATCCTGGAACCCATCCCCCATGGATACCAAGGGGCAACTATACGGTACAATTTTTGTTACCTATAGTCCTCACAGACTTGATATGTTTAAAAACATATCCCTATAGCATATAATTATTTCCATGTGTAAACAAAAGTGATTCATCTGCTATTATTTTGTAATCTGCTTTTTAAAAAAACTTTTAAATAAAATATGGACATTTACCATGTCATTAATTATTCTAAACCTTTTTTTTTTTTTTTTTTGAGACAGAGTCTTGCTCTGTCGCCCAGGCTGGAGTGCAGTGGCGCGATCTCGGATCACTGCAAGCTCCGCCTCCTGGGTTCACGCCATTCTCCTGCCTCAGCCTCCCGAGTACCTAGGACTACAGGCGCCCGCCACCACACCTGGCTAATTTTTTGTATTTTTAGTAGAGACGGGGTTTCACCATGTTAGCCAGGATGGTCTCGATCTCCTGACCTCGTGATCTGCCCACCTCAGCCTCCCAAAGTGCTGGGATTACAGGCGTGACCCACCGCGCCTGGCCATTTTAAACCATTTTTAATCACTTTTTACTAGGCTAGTACTGAATCCTGCATTGTTGGGAGGAAGTTAGGTTCTGATATCTTAAGTGAAAATCCTAGATTGTCAAAATTATGTTGAATGTCTATTATGTCCATAGACATACAGTTGTGGTGCAGGGTATAGCCTCTCAACTCTAACACAATCTGTTTTTTTCTCCAGTGTGGGAGTAGATCCCTGTTTCTTTGGTTCATTATAAAAAAAAGTAGTTGGTTTGCATCTGTGGGTATTTGATGCATCATGGCTGTTTACCTAGCACGTAGAGTTAAATATTCGTGTTACAACGTCACCATGTTTTATCCTGTGGGCCTTCCCTTTTGCTGGACATTCCTCAGCCTCATTTTGACCTCCTCATTGAGAACTAAACAGATGTTCTGAAGGTCCCAAATAGTCACACTACAGACTGAATTGTATAGAAATTCAGTTCTTGGAAAATGTCAGAGTTTGAAGGAACATTTAAGATCATCTCACTTCCCCTCCTCTCCCATTTTTGAGATGGAAACTGAAGTTTGAAGGGAGTAAGGGACCCCCAACAGGTTGACAGTGGCTGAGCCTGGCCGACCTCCGCCCACGTAACATGGACACCTGCTAATTGAGGTCCTGGCAGGGCTGGCAGGAATCTTGGGTATGATATAATATGACCCCTGCCCCCACAGTGACTTGACACACAGTTTTTCAGAGACCAGACTTCCACTTCTGGACGCACATACACACACACTACCATCTTGTGAGTGCCCATAGGCTGCGAATGCTCATGACTTGTCTGAACCTTACAACAGCTATGGCAGGTTGTCCAGGGTACAGATTATCATCCCCATTTCACAAATAGAAACACTCAGGCTCAGAAAGGGAGAGGAACTTGCCCAGGGTCACAAAGCTGGCCCTTGGGGTCTCCTGTGAGTCATTTATCTGACATCAACTCCACGGCGTATTTTTGTTCATCGTATTCCTCCTCTGACCCACTATGTCACACTGTGTTTCATAAGTCAGTGGGGAAGTAGAACCATTTCTCCAGTTGGGACAGACCCTCCTGGGGAGTGAAGGCAGAACTAGAACATAGGACTCCTAGCTCCAGGCCAGTGGTTCTGGGACCTTTACTCATCAATATAGAGAGCTTGTTTCACTTAGAAAAAGGTCCCCCACTCTGTGGAGGCCCACCCTCTAGGATTGTGGCTTGGTGGGCAGAGCAAGGGCTGGAGTTCCACCACGACTCTTCCTCAACAGGAACTAAGCTGATACGATTGTGCAGGACACAACTTCCTCAGTCAGTTACAGCAGACTCGTCTGGACTTACTCAACCGAGTTCTCTTCTGGTGACGACATTTCTCTACCACGCTGGCCAGTCACATTGCTGTGGTAGCCATTACCTATCCTCAACTCACTGTCTGTCTGAAAGATGCAGAATTTCCTCCAACTAGCAAGCCACCCCTTCTACTCTGAAAGGACAGTGAGAGAAGGCAGCAGGCAAACCTGGGCTATTAACCACCCAAAGCCAGCGCCTCCTGGCAGAAATCTTAGTGTTTCTGGTTGTAGACACTCAGCTTGGCAGAGGTTGAGAAAGAATGTTGTTTCAGAACAGCTTCTCGCAGACGTCAACCCCAACTTCCAGGTCAGGCTTATTCACATCTCCTGCCTCTGCTCAGGTGGCATTCCTGCCCTGCCTGGCATGCTCTCCTCTCTTCTCCCTGGTGACCTCCTCTTCCTTTTCGCATCTCCCTTTCTGTGAACCCTGCCTTGGCCTCTCTAGGAAGCTGGGAACTCGCTTCTCAACTCTCCTACAGAATATCACTGGTGCCATTTACCACTTAGAACATCGACTTGTAATCAGTTACACACCTGTCTCCTTCTCTGGACGGTGAGTTGTTCAAGGGCTGAAAGGTGTCATACAGATATCTGTGACTCTGGAGCCTGTATAAAAGACCTCATTTTCCCAGACTCTCTCCAGTCCTTTTTGTGGTCACCTTTTCTTTTAATGAGAATAAATGGCTCCAGTTGCCATCTCTCATACCTTGGGAAATCAATTGCCCTCCCTGTGAACTCTGGAAAGAGCAATAAGAGATTGTCTGGCAATGGCCTGGGGAACTCACTATGTGCTGCCTGGACAATAAACTTTCAGGGACCAAGAGCCCTCTCCTCCCAGCTAGAGGGGCTTCACTTGGGCTGAGCTTCCCGCTAGACTGGATCTTCCATCCCCGGTGGCAGGGACTGCAACTTTTCATGGTGCTCAAGATATCCAAGCATGGAGCAGCCGGTTTCCCACACAACAGCTATAAACAACTGACACCCAAATGCACTGAGGTGCCTGGCAATTAACCTCTCCACTGAGAAGGCTGCTTTCTCATAGCAGAGGCTGTGCCCCTTCCCTGGGAAGTCACTCTGCCTCTCAGAGGTGATGGAAGGGTGAGTTTCCTGTGTCCTCTCCTCTTGCCAACCTGGCCTTGGAAGTTTCCTTTTAGCAAGAAAACCAACACCATGCCAACACTGGAATTCGTTTCCAACACTGATGCCTGGCCAATGGTGATGCCCAGACAGGCCATCCTCCTGTGCCCACCTCCAGCGTGTGACCCTCTAAATTCCAGTCCTCCTCACTCAGTGTCTGCCTCCTGCCTCTGCTGCCTTCTCCCTGAAATGCCTCCCCGATCCATGGCTTCGATCCTCACCCTCCTTTTCCCAAACCCAATTGCTTTAGTAGTAGGAGTCTTCCTAAAGGCCGAGACATAAATATGACCCACAAAAGATCAGGGAAACACTGGATAAGTAACACAAGATCATTCTGAGCTCTTGGCCATCATACCACTGGACAACTACAATGTCCATCCTTCTCCCCAAGCCCAGCCTCCCACTAGCCTGTGGAACTTTCCTACTAAGAAATGTTCCTATATTCTCTTCCTCTTCTCTTTCCAGATTGTGGCCTCTCCCTCCCTCTTCCCACCAGAAAAAAATCTGAAATTATGATTATGTTATCAGGAAAGTTGTCTTCATCTATGACTAGCCTATGTTCATGCCCTGAGGAGGGAAGGGAGAAAAGTTTTGCTTTTCTTAATCCAAGAGACTCGCATGGCATTTTTCTACACCAACGAGCCATCCACCCATTTTCCTTCCCATCAGAAAAAAGTCTGAAATTATGATTATGTTATCAGGAAAGTTGTCTTCATCTAGAAATAGCCTATGTTCACACCCTGAGAAGGGTGGGGAGAAAAGTTTGCTTTTCTTAATCCAAATGGCTCACATGGCATTTTTCTACATCAAAGAGACATCCATCCCTGTTTTCCATCTTTAGCCCCACCGAAACAACATTTCTGAGGCTTTAAAATTCTAGTAGTTCCTTAGTGTGCACTTCAGCAGATTCACTCCCTGCCCCTCCCAACTCTACTAATGATAACAGAGGGTCCTGTATCCAGTGGAGCTTCCCTGGGGCACGTGCTCTGTGACTTCTTCCTTTCACTCCAGCGCAGTGTGAATGAGGGGGTGAGTGAGTCGATGCTCTATTTCTGCATGTGTGTCAGGGGAGCGGGTATACATGTGTTGGAGTTGAAGGTCACATGTATGTGTGATTGCATGTGGATGTACTCCCTTGTGCTGTTCCGGGAGGGATGTGTGTGTGCCGTGCACATGTGTGCTTACATGTGCTAGGGCTGGAGGTCAGGTAGCGTGCAGAAGAGGAAGAAATTTGTATAGGATTTGAGATTTCTCAGGCTGCCTCTTGCCAAGTGGTTTCCTCTGAAGCTCAGAATCAGCCCATATGGGCTGGGGTGGAAAATAACCACTGTAAGCAGGCCGTCCCTGACTCATTCCGAAAGCGTGTGGGCCCACCACTTACTACAATGTGTCTCACAATTGAATCTGCTCACCCTGCCTTCAGGCTGTGCCTCTGAGGCCCCGTATTCCTTTCCAAAAGCTTGGGAGAAACCATGGAGACCCTTTATCACATCCATCTACTTTTTCCCTCCTGCCTGGCCCTCTTCCCTGGAACAAAGCTCACACTGCCATTTCTTCAGACTCTGTATCCAAAGATCTACCCATTAAAGCCTCTGTACTCTCCCCAAGAGGTCCTGGAGAGTGCCTTCAAGGTTCCATTAGTGTCCTTGTGGCTGTATTTGCTCTGTCTTCCCTTTCTGTCTCTCCTACTTGCAACCGCTGTGGAGACCCATCACCCCAGAGCCAGGTAGAAGCGACATCATCTCCGGGAAAGGGGACCACTGAGACCATCTCCAACAGAGAAACCATTACAGCGTCTGCTTCTTAGTTCCATAGAATATGCACCCCAGACACCTCATCTGTCCAAGATGATTTCTCTGTTCCTAATCCTTTCCCCTAACCCTGAGGTGAGAGTATGGCTAGGTCGGGCTCACAGGTAAGACTCATGAATATTTGTTGAGTACATTAGGCAGCAATACGGGCAGTCATTTTATATTCAGACCCAGCCATCTTGATGCATCATGAAGTGGCTTGAAAATGCCTGCCTCAAAAGGTCCCACTTTACTCCCAGGATGGTGCTACCTACTGTGCTTGGAGCTGTAGCCTATATGCAGGTTATTGTCCTGAGCTATGCTGCCCTGCACTACCACAGTGTGTACGTCCTGCTAATGACAAGAGAAGCAGTGCTGATATTCAGCTGGAATGCATCGACACACCTCTGCTGGTTATTTATAGCCTGCAAGCACACCCATAGGTTATCTGCTGACTGGCTGGTGCCCTTCCACTGCCAATGGTTTATATGCTCCCCTGGGGGGGGGGGGGTATCCCTCCCACCCACCTCCATACACTCCCCCTACACACATGCACACTCACTCATGCATTTAGAACCTTGCTGCTATAAGACACCCTGGAGGCCCCCTTGCCAGGCCAGCAATTCCTCTGGACAAACTGAATGTTCTATCTATGCCTGTAGCCACCTCTTCTTAGCACTCAATAGACCATGAGCAGAGTCAAAGGACAACTTCACATAGCCTCCTATCTCCCTAAATCCCCTCTCCTAGTGCCTCTGTTCTTCCACTACTCTGTCCCTCCCTTCTGTATCTGCCTTTGATTTCTGCATTAAGTCCATTTGCTGCCAGGTTCTAGGGACCTTATGGTCTTGGGCAATCCAAAGTAGAGCTCCACATGGCCCATGAAGCAAAGGCTGGGCCATGGAAAATAGATGTTACTGCTTACTGGTTGAGTTAGCCTCATTGAAAAATCTCAAATGGGGCCAGGCACTGTGGCTCATGCCTATAATCCCAGCACTTTAAGAGGCCAAGGTAGGCAGATCAACCATGGCTGGGAGTTCAAGACTAGCCTGGCCAACATGGTGAAACCCCATCTCTACTAGAAATACAAAAAATTAGCTGGGCGTAATGGTGGGCACCTGTAATCCCAGCTACTCGGGAGGCTGAGGCAGGAGAATTGCTTGAACCTGGGAGGCGGAGGTTGCAGTGAGCTGAGATCACACCATGGCACTCCAGCCTGGCCAACAGAGCATGACTCTGTCCAAAAAAAAGAAAAGAAAAGAAAGAGGGAAGGGAATGGAAAGGAAGGGAAGGGAGGGGAGGGGAGGGGAGGGGAGGGGAGGGGAGGGGAGGGGAGGGGAGGGGAGGAAAGGGAAGGGAAGGTTTCAAATGGGAAGCTCGTTACCAGAGGGAACTTCTGATTATCAACGCAGTGGATTGTAAATTTCACAGTCACAGAAACAGATAAACAAAAGTCCAACTTAAAGTCTACTCTGGGCCCTCATCTTGCCAGATAACAGAAAACATAATTTAGTCATTTCTTGACAAATGGAGTCACTGCGTATACATGTGCAGTCTCTTTGGGATAGACGGTCAAGGGACTTCTCTCTCACTGAGTGACATCTGAATTCTGTTTGCCAATGTCATGACCTGATGTTAATGTTCTCTTCCAGGATTTGGTCTTTGCTTGTTGGGTGGCCAGGAAATAACAGCTTTGCACAGGCTGCTCAAGGTGGTGAGAGAAAGACCTATAGCCCCTTGCCTGACTCCAAACCACTGTTTTTTGGCTATTACAAGATAATTTATAAGTGACTTATTTGTATGCTGCATACTATTTTTTGCTGCTATACATTTTAATTTCCAATGTTATTTTGGGTGACTTAAAGGAAGTGGCTGGGAAAGAAAGCTTTGGCTTGACATATGGAAACTGCTACTTAACCTATACAGAATAAGAATATGGGCTTTGGAGAGGACAGATCAGGTTTGTCAGAGTGTGAATTCTCTGACTCATGAAAGTTAAAATGTAATCAATAAACATTCTTAACGGGGATAAGTGTATCAGTGTTAAAGCCACATTTTACTGAAGTTTGTTATTTTTTTCTTAAAAAATGTTCATTGCTTTTTTATTTTAAAAAGTCACACATTTAAAATGTAAAAAGAATTATAACTAAAAAATTGAAAGTCACCAGTAAACCCAACAAAAATTCCAAAAATAACCATTTTAAATATTTTGATGTATATCCTTCTGGCCTTTTGTCTCTATGTGTGGATGTGTATAAATTTAAAGATAACACTAATTATTTATATATACTTTCATTCCTTTTTTGGTGGGTTATTATATTTGCTGTATATCATGAGCTGTTTCAGTTTTTCACTAAAATATCTGTGAAGCCATTGACGATGAAATTGAAAGAGAAACTTAAAAAAGAAAATCTGGCCGGGCACTATGGCTCACGCCTGTAATCCCAGCACTTTGGGAGGGCAAGGCGGGTGGATCACCTGAGGTCGGGAGTTCATGACTAGCCTGACCAACATGGTGAAACCCCATCTCTACTAAAAATACAAAATTAGCTGGGTGTGGTGGTGCATGCCTGTAATCCCAGCTACTCGGGGGGGGTGAGACAGGAGAATCGCTTAAACCTGGGAGGCAGAGGTTATGGCGAGCCGAGATGGCACCATTGCATTCCAGCCTGGGCAACAAGAGCAAAACTCCATTTCAAAAAAAAAAAGAAAGAAAGAAAAAGAAAAAAGAAAATCTGTCTTTTTTTGAGCACATATCATGTGCCCGTCATTGTCTGAATGTCTAATATATCTTATCTCACCTCTCTTCACAAGAGCCTTAAGGGTTAGGTACTATCCTCTCCCCCATTTCATAGAACAGGAAAGTAAGACTTAGATGAGTAATGTGTACAAGGTAACAGACAGAAAGTTGTGGAAATAAGAATTGAATTGATACATAAGATTCCCAAAATCAAGATCTTAATCACCACACCATTAATTAATTAATTATTTAATTAATCTGTTCATTCATTCTACAAATGGTTGAGTACTTGCTATTACCAGGCATTATTCTAGAATACATCCATGATCAGAACAGGCAAAAAACAACGCACCCATAGAGTTATATTCTACTGGGGGTTAGGTGGGCTGAAAATAGACAATGAATAAGAAAAAGCAGAAATGTTACAATACAGTAAATGTCTGTCAGTGCTATGGAGAATAACAAAACAGGGAGGTGTGATGGGACAGCCATGCAATTTGAAATAGAATGCATAAGGCAGACCTCATTGAGAAGGTAATATCTGAGCTAAGTCTTGAAGGAGGTGAAGGAGCGAGACAGGTTGATGTCTGGGGGAAGAACACTCAAGCAGAGGGAACAGCATGTGAAAGCCCCTGAGGCAAGAGGGTGCTTAGACTGTGTGAGGAACAGAACGAAGTGAGAATAGCTGAGACAGAGTGAGCAGAAGAAAACATGGAGGAGAGGAGATTGGAGATTTGGGTCCAGTCACATTGTAAACCTATGTAAAGACTTGGGCTTTTTCTTTAGGAGTAATGAGAAGGTATTAGCAGACTAAATAGAGTGGTGTCATCCAGCTTGGATTTTAACAGGATGCTTCTGGTATTTGTGTAGAGAAAAAGCTGTACAGGGAGCAAGGATGGAGAGTCAGGAAGCTAATGCAAGCATCCAAGCAAAAGACGAGGGTTTGGACCAGGGCAATGATAGGGAACGTGAGCTGTGGTCACATTCCAGTTCTATTTTGAAGACGGCAAAGGAGGCACATGAGCATGGGAGTGCTGAGGGTTACGCTAGACATTTAAGGCTTTGAAGTTGGATGAGATCGCCAAGGGCATGTGTCCTAGATAAGAGTAGAGGCCTGAAGACTGAGCCCTGGGCATCCTAACAGAGGTTGGAAAATTAAAGGGAAACCAGCAAACAATGAAAACAATGTAGGTGGTGAGACAAAATATCAGTCTCTTTTGAGAGCCAATCTGGGGCAAGTTCATTGACCTGCATTATTTCATCAAATCCCTATTCCAATCTTGTCGGGGAAAGTATCCTACCCATTTTATAGATAAGAGAAATAGAGGCTCAGAGGGAAGAAATTATTCAAGGTATCAAATAGGCAAGAAACAGAACTAGGATTGAAGCCTTTTTTTGGATGTAAAGGGCATGTTTCTTGGCCTGGCTGGGTTCTTGCCCTGTGCATTATACAAGGTAATATGGAAGCTCATGTTTCTCTTGCCACAATAATCTCCAGGAAGCAACCCTCAACCGCAGCAGAAAGGGAGTTGATTGGTGCATATTTCAGCTTCCTCCATCTTGAGTGAGGCAATTCTGAGGTGTGCCATCCACCTTCTCCCAGAACACCGCAGTGGAATTGTGACGCGGTTGCCCATGGTCACTGCTGTGAGTTGACAATGTTCCCTGACTGGTTTCCTTTCAGTCCCTGCCTCACCTGCCCATTCCCTTAGTGGCATTGCTCAGATCACCTGCCTTACAAATCCCTTGCACTCATATTCTTATTGCAGAGGCTGCTTCTGGAGAAACCCAACAGTAGACTCTGGTGTGAAGAACAAAGACACAGAGCTCGAGCCTGGGGACGGACACCTCCCAGCAGCCCTGGCTGCCACTCACTGCTGTGCTGCAGCCTGAGGTGTGTGGGGATGGGTGCCGTACACACTGTGTCTACATGTACAACACACGTGCATCCAGGTGCACATCTATTGGTGGATGTGGGCAGGTGTCCATGTCTGTGTGCCAGCTCAGATGTTAACAGCAGGAAAGGAAAACTGAACCAGCTCCTTATGTAAATATTGGACAACTAGAACACTTTTCTGTTTCTTTGAGTCATTTCAGAGTTTCTGAAACTTTGCCGCCACTCCCCTTGGATGGAGGGTGGGAGTGGAGGTGGGGGGAAAGGAGGTTATTTTTGGCCCGGGGATTTCAGAGCTCCTCCGTTATGTGTGTTTCTCCTCTCTCTCCTGCCCACTGAAGCCCTCAGAGGGGAAGATCTGCTGAAGAGACGGAGAGGTCCTTGCAGTCCCTTGGCAAAGCACGTGCTACCTCTGTGGCTCTGGATAGCAGAGAATTCACTGAAGGACATGAGATGCTGAGTGGCTCCCCCATGCCAACCTACCCCAATGCTCCTAACTCAAGAGAAAAGAGGTGGGCAGACACCAGATTCAAAACAGTTCCAGATTTAAAGACAGAAGCTGTAGGTTTGCAATCTCAGTTTGTGTCCCTGACCATGTCATTCAGCTGCTCTGAGTGCAGGGCTCTTGCCTGTGGAAAGAGGATGAGGAAGCCTGCCCCATGGTCCCTTAGGGTGGCTGTGAGTCTCCCGTGAGACTAGCAGCCTGAGGAGGGCATCTGAAAGAACACTTTTGAACCAGATAGATACAGGTTCAAATCTTATCTCTGACATTTCCTTAACCCAACCTTGAGAAGTAAATTAACCTCTCTGAGCCTCTGTATTCCCATCAGTAAAATGGTGATTAAAAATATTTTAATTTTATTTAATTAAATAATGTAACATATAAATTACCCATTAATTCACTGGCAAGTAGAATGTGCTTATAAATGTCTGTTTCCTCCTTTCTGTCTACCCTGATACTTCCCAGGACAGTGAAGGAAAATAGAGACGAGTATAGGTAGAAAAATGGGAGGGAAATAGATTTGAGGCATAGAGCATTTTTCTTTGGTTAACCAATTCGGAGGGTTACTGGAGAGTTAATTTAATCCAGTATACAAACTTTACTGCCACAGACGATAAGGACAGGTAGAGAATGAAGAGCTGTAATATTCAAAGATTCGTACTACAAATTGACAGGAAAAACACAAACCACCCAATAAAAAATAGGAAAAAGTGTAAAATAAAGCAATCCAAATGAGCAATACAGATAGTAAAAGATACTTAAATTCACTAGAAGTCAGGGAAATAAAAATTAATATAAATTTCATGTAATTAATGAGACATTATTTTACATTCATCCAGCTGGCATACCTGAAAAGAGCATTAACACTTATTGCTGGTAAGTGTTCCATGAAAAGAACGTTTGCATATATTGCTGGTGGAAACGCAAATTGTCACAGCATTTGTATAAATCAATAGGGCAACATCTATTAAAATTGTAAAACATATTAATATGGTTTGGCTCTGTGTTCCCACCCAAATCTCATTTTAAATTTTAATCCCCATGTTTCAGGGGAGGGACCAGGTGGATGATGATTGGATCATGGGGGCGGATTTCCCCCACGCTGTTCTCGTGACAGTGAGTTCTCACGAGATCTGCTGATTTTTAAGTGTGTGGCCCTTCCCGCTTCGCTCTCTCACTCTTCCTCCTGCTCTGCCATGTGATGAAGGTGCCTTGCTTCCCCTTCGCCTTTCACCAAGATTGTAAGTTTCCTGAGGCCTCCCAGTCATGCTTCCTATTAAGTCTGAAGAATTGTGAGTCAATGAAACCTGTTTTCGTCATAAATTACTCAGTCTCAGGTAGTTCTTTGTAGCAGTGTGAGAATGAACTAACACACATATATTCTTTTATCCAGCAATTCTACTTTTGTGACTCAATTCCATAGAAATTAAACATCAGCACATCAAGATACACACACACACACAGTCAGGTGAAGGTTTAAACAAATAATGCTACATTATGCCATGGTGCATTATGTGATTATTTAAGAGACTGTATTTAAATTATATTATTAGATTTCCATGACATATTATTAAGCACTAAAAGTGGATACAAAGAATTGTTTTTATATCATATGATGTCATTTTTGGCAAAGCAAACAGTAACAAAAAAACTATACATGGATGCACACATTTGTGCAAAGCAGAGTGAAAAGTCAGAGGGAGTGACTGTCAGGTTGGTAACAAATTACTCAGAGTGGGTTCAAGGGTTGGGGTAGGGGAGGGGTCTCATCATATGACAGGAAGAAGGTAAAGAGAGTAAAAAAGGAAAGGAAGACAAAAAGCAGGACCATGAGACCAAAAGCATGTACGATATAATCCCATGTATGTGCATCGACGAGCATTAAAAAGTTCAAATAAAAGATAACATTAGATATATAACCTACTGACTCAATAAATGAACATTATACATTGTTGAGTAAAATAAAATTTTAATGACAGTGAAAATGCAATGAGTAGGACTTAAACTTCCAACGCCTCATGGAAAGGACAGCCCCACAAAGAAATGAGTAAGACACAGGCCTGGGGCAGCCAGTACTCAGAGGAGCTGGAGGCGGGGCAGACCACTGCGAGGGTGAAATTAAAAACACAAAAAACTCCCACATGCACACGTATCCCAGAACTTAAAGTCAAATAAAAAAGAAGAAGAAGAAGAAAAACACAAAAAAAGAACCCTTTCCTGCGATAGAATGACCAATAGAAGTTGTGAGGAAGTAGAGAGAGAGAAGCAGAAGGAGTGAGGAAAAATAAGGGAAAGTTTTGGGGTACTGATTTTCTTATTCTACACAGTGGAAAATAAATAGGTCCCATGTAAATACGATGGCTTAAAAATAGTAGCTTGAAGTGGATAATATATAAAGCTCTAATCATAATAAACAATTAAAAATTAAAATATTTTAAATTCTACATGTTGTAAATATTTAATTTTAAACCATATGATATTATAAATATTATATTTTAAATTAAATATAACCAATAAAATAGTAGGGGTGGGAGAGAAAGGGGAGTGAGATCTCTGGCCCACCATGGCTAGCAAGAAGTCTACTGAGATGACAGTGATGACAAGACTGCATGGTCTCTGCCCTGTGGAACCCGTGGTACACTGTGGAAGACTGGAAATAAACAGGGAAGTGAATGATTTCACATTGTGGTCAGAAGTAAGCTGTAATAGGCAACAGTGGGGCTTGGGGGTGGTCCTCAGCAGACCGGGTGGTCAGGGAGGCTTTTGGAGGAGACAGCATTTCCACAGAGATATGAAGAATGGAAAAGTGTTGACCAGGAAAGGCACTCTGGGCAGAAGGAATCTCAGGATGCAGGTCTGGAGCAGCAGGGAGCTTGACCTGCCTGAAGACTTGACTCATGAGGTTCGGGCAGCTGGAGCAAAGTGAGCAAACGGGGTGATTATTGGCCAGAAGGGAAGAAAGGCAGGCAGGAATCAGGCCATCATCAGCAGTGGGGACCTTATTCTCAAGGCAATGTGAAGCCTTTGATGTGTTTTAAATGTGGGAGTTACAAGACTACAGTTATGTTTTTGAAAGATCACCATGGTGGGGCAGGAGAAGACCTCGGAGGCTGCTGGGTGCAATATAGGTTGAAGGTGGGGAAGTGTAGAAAACAGACTGATGGAATAGCAGGTGCTGGCATTTTGCAGGGAGTAGAGAGAAAGCTTGGACCAGAGTGGTGACAGCAATGGGAAGGAGAGGAATTACAAGACTCAAGATCCAAGGAGGATCTTGTAGTCAAAAGGATTTGTTAAGAGATTAGATAAGGAAATGAAGAAACATCTCCATTGTTCTGGCATTAGCAACCAAGCGGATGGTGTTACCATTGACTAACATAAAAAGACTGTGGAGGAACATTTTGGAGATCCCACCAAGAGCTCAGTTTTGCACATGCTGTCCCTGGGGTGTCCATGACACATCCGTTGGGCATATGAGTCTAGGGTTCAGAGGAGAGGCCTGGGTGGGAGGTACACATTTAGGAGTTGCTGGCATCCCATGGTATTTAAAACCACTGGAATGTATGAGGTCACCAGAGCAGAGAAGAGACCCTTAAAAAGTTCAAAACTCAACGCAGTTATTTCCAAAAAAAATACTCAGATCCTTGAGGATTTTGGAAAATAAATGACTTGGAAGAATTTTTCCCCTGGCACTTGGTTCCCCTCATCGTCTTTGGCTGCAGGAGTGATGCTGCTGGCCCAGGCCTTGGTCTGCTCACAGGAAGACGCTACGCCAGCTTGAAAACCACATCTCCTCCAAGGGTCCCGTGCCGGGCCCCGTGACCCACCTCCTCCCTCTCCCCTCCCTTTCATTCCAACTCTACTATGAGACTGCATAGAAATTATGTTTTCTGTTATCTCGCAAGATGAAGGCCTATACAGAATAGGAATGGGCTTTGGAGAGGACAGATAAGGTTTGTCAGTGTGTGAATTATCTGACTATGGATTTTACAAGATTCTGTCTTCTGCTACAGAGGATGAAAGCTGGTGTGAGCCCCTTGCTCAGATAAAGCGTGGCTGCAGAAACTAGCTCTCCTCAGCCTTGCCTCTCACGCCCCTTGAGCTCTTTTCTAGAACAGATGCCACCCCATGTCCCAACTGTCTGCTTGATATTCCTTCTCAGGTTGTCTCGTGGGCTTCTTCTCACTTACTATGTCCAAAACAAGATTTTTGATGTTTTTTTTTTTCTCCAAAGCTGACTCTTATTCAACTTTCCTAATTTCTGTTAATAAAAATCATCATTCATCAAATTTGTTAAATCAGAAGGAAAAGATGGATAATCAACAGAGATCCCTTCCCCATCTCCGTGGCCCATGACCATCAGTCTCCAAGTTCTCTTGTCTCTGTTCATGGCTGTTCTCTCCTCATCTTCTGTCACTACCTTAGCCCAAGCTTCCACCAATCCTTGCTTGTCTCTCTTTGCCTGGAGTCTCACCATCTGATTCCTCCTAACTCCTCAAAATCTACCTTCCATATCTGATCTTTCCAAATCACAAATCTGATTCTGTCTCTACCATAAAACCCAAACAGCCTTCTCCCATTCCCTCAGAAGAAATTCCAAGTTCCTTAGCTATCTAAAGGTCTCAGTGGCATGGCTACTACCTGGCTTCCCAGTCTAATCTTCCCCAGTTTCCTCCTACACTTTCTCTTTCATCTTAGTGAGGTTCAAGTAGCTCCTCTAATTCTCTGCCCACACACTGTTTCTATTGCCCAGATGCCTTCTTTGTCCAGCTACACCTTCTTATCCCTCCCTGTTTCCCTCCCCTTCTCGCCACCCCATCTCTGATTGCTATGCTGTCTCCTCTGTGATCCCATTATTATGCTATCCTGACCCTTTTCATCCTGTGATCTGTTCTGTAGTGGAATGAGCTGCACCCCCAACCTGTCTGCATGTTTTTTGAAGGTAGGGTCTGGATCTGATTGGACTTTGCTTCCTGTGCTTCCCACAAGGCCTGACCCTGAACACATCAGGCAAGATACCTGAAGGAAATAGGAAGCATGTCCAGAGGGGACTTGAAGAGGCATCCATGGAGGGACAGTTGATTGAGTTGTAAAGAAGGGATGTGGAAGCACCAGGGACCCAGCAATAGCACACGGCATCACTTCACCTCTGTGAAGGGGGCTAGAAGAGGGCACGGTCCTACTGGAATGGGACAGGAGCTGGACTGTGGAGGGTGGGCCACTCTGCATGGCAGGAGCTATAGGACCCATGGTGATCGCCCAGCACATGGGGATCATTCCTATTGGCTTAGTTGCCTGTCTTCCTCAGGGGACTGTGGGATCCTTAATAAACCAGGTCTTGCTCATCTCTAGACCCCCAGAATTAAGCACCAGGTCTTCCACTGAGTAAGTCTTAGTTAACTAATTAATTGAGGCCTCTTGATTTCCTAAGACCACTCACTCCTTGATGGTGATCTCTTTACCTACCATGGGCTTCCCCCAAAAGAGACATCAAGGGCTGAGCTGATCATCCCTGTCCCCAAATGGCCACACTCATGCAACATTCAATTTCCACTGGATGTGCCCCTCTCCAAGTGGGGTGCAGGGCTCTGGATCCTACCTCTCAAACTGAAAAAGCAGCATCACTGAGTGCACACATAGATAAATACAATGAGTTATGGCCGAAAGTTAGGGCTCCAGTAGAGAATTCAGAGAATTCAGGTGTCTGAGATGACTGGGACAGCCGGAGAAAAACCCTTCTGGATTTCCATTCTGTCTTTCTGCCTTCTTGGGGTTAATATGGAAATAGGGAACCAGGCTCAGCCCCTAAAATCCTTCAGTTCAGTGTCTCAAGAGCAAGGGTTAAACCATGTTCTCTTTATTTTCTCCACACACAAGGCAGTCTTCTTGTGAAAGTGAGTAGATTATGTCACCCTCATGTGTAGAGCTCTTGAGTGGGTCCCCATTCTACCTAGAACTAAACCTAAGCTATCTCTGTGGTCAGCAAGGCCCTTGAGCATCTGGATCCTGCCTAATTCCCCTTCCTCACCTTACTCCACATCCCCTCCATTCACTGTCCTTCTCCACAGCTACCTTTCTTTTGTCTCCAAATATCCCACACTCACATCTCAGGACTTAGTGTCCTCTGTTTTCTTTGCATGAAGTGCTCTTCCCCCAGACTATCTCATTCTGCCTCTTTCTTGTTACTCAGATACCAACTCAAGGGCACCCACTTTGCCTGGTCTTCCCTGAACCTAGCTAAGGAATGTGCTGCCTCCTAGTCATGCTCTACCACGTTCCCTTATTTTTTTGCCATCACAGCACTTAATAAGACCTCACATTGTTTTATTGATTTTGGTAGATATTTATGGTCTGAATTTCCTTTGTAAGAGCAGCTCAGTTTGCCTTTGACATTATCATATCTTCAGTGTGAGACGTGCCTGGCACAGAGTAGGCACTTAATAAATCATTGTTGAGCAGTTTATTAACTGTAGTGATGAGAACTAATGTTTAATAACCACTCATTGTATACTGGGGGAGATGGTACTTTGGGGGGAATTTGAATTTCAGATTCTTGTTTTGCCCATATTTGCTGTGTGTTTTGCCCAACCTACTGAACCTCTTTGAGTGAAATGGGAATAACCACAGCCTTTTCTTCAAGGAAGTGGGGATGGAAAGGGCATTGGAGTTGAGAAAGTCAACTGGATTTTTCATACTGACAGTTCTCTCATTCAATCTTCCCAAGCCTTTTGAAATGTGTGTTTTCATCCCATTTTACAGATGAGAATACTGATGTTCAGAGCAACCGACTGAAACCCTGGAAGTCACACATACTGAAAATGGCAAAGCAGTATCTGCCCCTGCTCTGTCCAATGCTAACAGGACTGCTGAGGCCTCCCCTTCACCTCGCCTCAAGTTGACATTGGGCCTGTGGAAATAGACCTCTAAGCCAGCCTTTCTTGCTAGTTTGGTTTTAGCCTCTCTTGGCCTCAGCTTTGCCATCTGTGAAATATGTGAGTCGTCTAGATAGTGTCTGAAACCTACCAGCTCCAAGTCTATGGTCCACGGATGGGCTGTGAGGACAATCAAGACTGAGGCGGGTTTTCACTCAATTCCTGGAATATCTGGTCATCCTTCCAGGGTTCTTCATGGCAGGGAAACAAAATCAACAACTGAAGAACATGAGGTTCAGGAGATTTAAGTCTGAGTTCCAGTGTTGGCTTTGGGTGCCTCTAACCAACCACAAATCTATCCCAAGCCCAAGGCAGGCTGGTCTTACTCAACATTTATGGGGTCTTGCAGGGCTTATGGGTGAGCTCATGTGGGTGAGCTGTGGGTACCACAGGACCAGCACAGATTGCTCCAGCACATTGTCCAGCCACAAGACAGAATTTCCCTCTTACAGATCCATTGAATAGCCCTGGCCTGTGGGTTTGCTGTAAAGATGCAAAAGCCCTGAAGCATTATCTGCCAAACCTCAGCCCTGACCATGGTTAGGCTGACATCAGGGGAGGCAGCAGGAGAGGGAGAGAAAAGGGTATCTCATTGCGGAACTGGGGCAGTGGTGGGCAGGGGCTGATGCATGAGGGGTGCCATGGCCCACCTGCTCTTCACCCACGGTCCTTACACAGACCTGATCCTGCTAATTCTGACTCAGCTTTCAGACTCAGCCTGTGGACACTCAATTTTTAGTAATAAGCAGTCTCCTCATAATTTACTATATAGCAAAATAAATTTTTAAAAGATATTAATAGTTGGCACCAGAGTCTCTTCACTTCATTTATTCATTTTTACAGCAAACATCTATTGAGCCCCTGGGATGTGCTTGTGCTCTTTTGGGCTGTGCAGATTTAACAGTAAAGATAACAATGTTCCTGTCATACTCAAGTTTGCATTCTGATGCAGAGAAAGACAATTATAAATCATAAAATATGTATAATATCAGTTAAGGATTGGTGCTTGGAATAAAATAAAGAAGTAGAGGGGGGAACTTGGTCATTTTTGATATGATGGTCCAAGAAGCCTACTGAGGTAACATGTAGCAGAGATGATTTTTAAGGAAATGACTTTGATCAGCAACATGAGATTGGTATTGGAATATCGAGGACATAAGTAAGACACAATAAATCAGAAGGTGTTAAAAATAAAGATGGATTCATGACTGAGGGGTGGGGAGAAAAGAGAAAAAAGACAAAGAATCATGACAAAGAGCCAGACAACTACAATTCTAAATTGTTTGTCTTACTGTGAATAACTTTTCTTCCATATACTTAAAGCTTTATACTAAATTCTGCTACAGACAGAGGCTGTGTGTGCATGTGCATGCATGTGTGTGTGAGCATGTTTGTGAAGAAAAGGGCTGTGTTCCAAATTTGAGTCCATGCCAGGACAACTTGTAGAATATAGAAAAAAAGTGCAGTGGTGGCAGAAGAAGGTGACAGCTGCAGGTAGAACAAGAGTACTTCTGAACTCCTGGTTGTTCCTCCTATGGGAAATCACCCCTGGTCTCCCTGGCTCCTCGTACGTCCTGCCCAGGGAGGAAAGCCTGGGCATGCTCAGTGCAGTTCTTGCCCACTTCCTCTGGAGAGTGAGTTTTCACCGGGAATAGGCATTCTTCATGGCTTCTCTAAGCCCAACTATTATCTGGGCAAGGCCTCCATGTGAATCCCATGGAAAATTCAAACCACCCCTCCCTTCAATTCAGAAAGAACTGAACCATCCACTCAGCTAAATATCAGTTATTATTATCATAGGAGTTATTATTAAATATAGACTGAGTCTTGTGTAAGCAAGCCAGCAGCACTAAGCACACAGAAAAGCCACAAATCTGAGACTTGGAAAATCCAGGCAGCTTCATTACAGGAGGCATTTCAGCTATTTCTTGCTGCAATAACAAACTACCCAAAAGTCAGTGTGTTAAAACAATCATTTTCTTTTGCTCACAATGTTATGGTTCAAGAAGCTGGGAAAGGCTCAGCTAGGCGGTTCATCTGTGATCCACGTGGCATCAGCTGGGACAGCTGAGGTCGGAGCACCCACTTCCAAGATGGCTGCTTCATCTGGGCATCTTGGAGAGATGGCTGGAAAGCCTGGCCTGCATGCACCTCTGTCCTCCACATAGGCTTAGTACCTCTCCTGTAAGATTCCAAGAGACCAAGGTGGGAGCTACTTGTCTTTCTAAAGTCTAAAGTCAGAACTGAGTTATTTCTGCCTTACTCTACTAGTCAATATAGTCATGGAGACAGTCCAGAGTCAATGGAAGTAGAATTAGACCCCATTTCTCATTGGAGAAGTATCAGTGAATTTACAGCCATCATTAATCTGACCACAGAGTGAGGTCCAAACTCAAGGATTTGCTAACATGCACCAAGCACTTTGTAGGTGGCAGACACTGTTCTGAGCACTTTATATGTGGTAACTCCCTTAAGTTCCCCTGGAGCCCGATAATATGATAGGGTATACCTATGATATAGGTATAATTATTAGCCCCATTTTAAGTTTCTGAAAGTGAGGCTCAGAGGGGTTGAGTAACTTGCCAAATGCCATAGGCATAAAAGGTGGCGAAGTCAGGAGTAGAACCCAGGCTGCCTGATCGAGGGCCTGCACTGTGTAGTGCTACTCTTAGGATGGGCCAGGTGAAGAGGCTTGGAAGAGAAGGTAGATGCATTATCTGGGGCTGCCATAGTATATACCACAAACAGGGTAGCTCAAAACAACAGAAATTTATTCTCTCACAGTTCAGGAGGCCAGAAGTCCAAAATCAAAGTATTTTCAGTATTGGCTTATTCTGGAGACTCTGAGGATGAACCTGTTCCTTGCCTCTCTCTAAGTGTTTGCTGGTTACTGGAAATCTTTGGCATTTCTTGGCTTGTTCATTCCATTCCTTGGCTTGATTGTATTGCATGACTCCAATCTCTGCCCGTCTTCACTTGGCCTTCTTCCCTTTGCATCTCTCTGTGTCTTCTCCTTTTCTTACAATGATGTCAGTCACTGGATTTAGGGCCCAAGCTAAATTCAGAATGATTTTACCTAGAGATTCTTAACTCATTCCATCTGCAAAGACCCTATTTCCAAGTAATGTCATGTTCTGAAGTTCCACGTAGGCATGAATTTTGGGGGGATACTATTCACCCACTACAGAATATAAGATCAGGGATGCATCTTCTGGGCTGAGAGGAGGGGATGGATGAGTCCAGATGAAAAGACAGAATGGAGAATCTGCAGGAACCCAGTTGCTCAGGTGGGGCACAGAGTGTGAGAAGACACGAGAGCAGAGGGCTTAGCAGAGGATGTACCTCATAGGGGCTTAGGAGTTTGGCAACCAAGCTCAAGGACTTTGTGTTATAATGGAATAAAATAAAACAACTTTTATGGATTTTAAGAAAGAGAGTAAAATGATCAGATGTCTATTTTAGACCAATCACTATTGCAGCTGGGAGAGAATGAATTGGAGAAGGATTCCTGCAAAGGTAGCAAAGAGAGGTTTGCTGTAAGATGCGTGTTTGGGCTGGCCATGCTGGCTCACGCCTGTAATCCCAGCACTTTGGGAGGCCAAGGTGGGTGGATCAATTGAGGTCAGGAGTTCGAGACCAGCCTGACCAACATGGTGAAACCCCAACTCTACTAAAAATACAAAAATTAGCTGGGTGTGGTGATGTGTGCCCATAATTCCAGCTACTCAGGAGGCTGAGGCAGGAGACTTGCTTGAACCGGGAAGCAGAGGTTGCAGTGAGCTCAGATCATGCCACTGCACTCCAGCCTGGGCCCCAGAGTGAGAATCCGTCTCAAAAAAAAAAAAAAAGATGCACATTTGGATGCTCTGACCTCTACATGACAGCCCTGCTGAGTCTTCTTGAGATTCATGTTAGGGAGCTGTCCGTGTACAGGAGGAAGAAGGGGGCTTCATCCAGCACCCAGATCTGATTAGACCTGAGTCCTCCCCCATCCTTTGCAATGTTTTCTTAACTGTGGAGTAAATAGAATGAGAAACACATGGTGCTGGGTTTTTTCACTTAGAAAAACAACAACAGACTTGAGGGTTTACAAGAGAAATGTCTGAACTTGTGCTTTGATGCTCTGGGCCAAACCCTAAGGGATCAAAAAACAAAGACTCTGAAGAAATACAAAAAGATTCTTGCCCAATCTTTTGTGGCCTTGCCCACTGTATCCTAAGCCCCATTCCCTCTCCCCTCCCATCCAGGCAGGCCATGTGGGCAGGGAACAGGTGCAGGTTCTGAAAAGTGCACATCTATAGCTCCTTAGTGAGATGTTGGGTGGCGACCTGGCTACTACGTTTCTGGAAAAAGGCCCAGAGAGACACCACAGTTGTATGGGGAACGGGGGGAATGAATAAAAAGCAGAGATAGAGTTTGAGAAACTTCAGATACATTGACAGGATACTGACACCTTAGCCCTATAGGAAGGGCTCCTGGGTAACTAAATGGTCATGTGCTTTGGACTCAGACAGAACTGGGTTTAAATCCTGAGCCTTCCCTGCCAGAGTGGTGGGAAGCTGGAAGCAAGTTAAGTGTCCAACAATAGAGGACCATTCTCACAAATCACAGCAGGTCCATACATGGGACACCATGCAGCCATTTCAAACCAAGCACCCACAGGGTATTCAAGGCACAGAAATGCTTAGTTTATAATGTTAAGTAAAAAGCAAATAAATACAAGTACCATGAGTCCACTTTCTAAATATACATCTAATATACATACATATATACAGAAAACATACTGAAAGTCCCTTAGAATGTAACAGCACTTACCTCTGAGAATAAGTCTATGGGCACCTTTTTTGATTTCTTTCTTTAAAAAGTTTCTTTGGGCTGAGTGCAGTGGCTCACGCCTGTAATCCCAGCACTTTGGGAGGCCGAGGCGGGTGGCTCACCTGAGGTCAGGAGTTCGAGACCAGCCTGACCAATATGATGAAACCCCGTCTCTACTAAAAATACAAAAATTAGCCGGGCATGGTGGCGTGCACCTGTAATCCCAGCTATTCGGGAGGCTGAGACAGGGGAATCGCTTGAACTGGGGAGGCAGAGGTTGTAGTGAGCTGCGATTGCATCACTGCACTCCAGCCTGGGCAACAAGGGCAAAACTCTGTCTCAAAAAAAAAAAGTTTCTTTGATAAAAAAAATTATTTTTATATATATAAATATATATATTTGCATATGCTTACAGATGTACCTAAACACATACACACACAAATATAAATCAGTATTAAAAATAGCCAGCATGCCTCCATGTTCCAGATGTTTGGCCAGACTCTATAAATGTTTTATTCTCATTTCCACAAAAGCCCCTTTTGGCTAATTATTAGCAATTTTCACTTATAGATAAAGAAACTTGAAGGTTAAGGAGCTTGTTTAAAGGCACCCAGCAACTGAGCAGTTGAGTCAGTTCAGTTCTGCCTAAGCCTCACTTCTCTTCAAGTCCGAGGTGCTCAGCCCTGAGCCTGAGTCCCCACTCCCCACACCACACACCTCATACCCAGGAACCTGCCACATCTGCTGAGTGAGCCCGTGGGTGGAGTGAGTTGTTTTGGAAACTAGTCTCATTTGTTGTTCCTGTGGAAGATCACGTTGAGCTCAGCTTGTTGACAAATGCCAGATTCCCACTGACCTGGCAGCTTTGTCGGGGGCAGAATTTGTTGAAACTCATAGAAAAGAAGGCAGGAGAAGAAAGCAGACAATTTATCTAACCCAGATCTTGAAAAGGAAAGACAGTCAGCATTGTGCCCTGGAGAGGCGTGCAGACTGGGGACAACGCAGACCTGGCAACCCCCTGGAAAGGCTGCCCACGCAGAGTCAACGATGCCCCAGGAATCTGCAAAGGCAAATGGATCAGGTGCCTTTGGTGCCTTCCAGCCAAAGGCCACAGCCAGATAAGAGGCTGTCCCTGATTCCCCTCAACTCAGGGAAGCCACCTGAGGTTTGCAGCGAAGTCAGGGAGAGCCAGAGACAGAAGGTCTTCTAGAGAGTCTGTCCAACCCCTCAGTTTACAGAATAGGAAACAGGTCTAGAGGGTAAGGGACCAGCCCAGGGACCCACAGGGAGGCAGTACACAAGTGTGCTGCAGAACCCAAACACCGCATCAGCTGGATCCAAAAGGAAGGTACATGGACTCTATACCAGGCACCATGGAACCAGGGAACCAGCAGTGGGTGAGGTGCACAGGTCATTGCTCACCCAGAGGCTGCACACCCAGGTGATGAGCACTGTGTGCCCATTTAACAGAAAGAGAAACTGAGTGCTGACAGATTATGCAGTTTGCTCCAGGAGCACGTAAGCAGGAATACTGAGGTCTTCCCTACTGTCTTTGTACACACAAAAACTCATAAGTAGAAATATTCATAAATTCAGTCAGGAGTCAGTCTCTAAGCCTGGGTCCTCAAACTAGCAGCCAAGTGACCGTCTCATTCTCTGAGACCCCCAGAGCATAGATCGTAGGGCAGGCCCTGCCATTCCCTGGTTTACAAACCTCAGAATTTGATCTTTTTCAGTTTCCCAGATATGTGTTCCTTCATTTACTCATCCATGTAATCACCATTCATCTATCCTTATATCCACCCACCCATCCATCCACCCATCCACCCATCCATCCACCATCCATCCATCATCCATTCATTCATTTATCCATATATTTATTTTCCCAATTTATTCTTTTTTTTTAACTTATTTTTGCTATTTATGCTCTCTGTTCCTTTTCTCCTTTCCTCTCTGCCCACTCTCTTCCTCTTTCCATCCCCCTCTTCCTTCCTGTAAACACTTAACTGAACACAGGTCAGACATACAGCACAGGGGATACACAGGTGAATGAACCCTTGTTTCTGTCCCCAGATCGGTCATGATCTGTTGAGAGAATTGACAGTGCATCCAAATAATTATAATACATGTGAGACACATGTATATTTTGTGTATGAGATCTGTAACTGTCATTTGAACTGTACAGAGAAAACCAAAATGCTACAAGAATCAAAAGGAGAGAAACCTCTGGCTAGAGGCTTGGGGAAACCTATATGGAGGAGACACACTGGACATGAGAAGACCTAAAAGCATTCAAAGCAGCAGGAAAGTTGTATGAAGGGAGGAGCCAATTGTTATCCCAAAGACACAATCCTGAATGCCATCATCTTGAATACTGAAATCCCAAAATATCAAAATCCCAAAAATATAATTCTGAAAAAAAATAATAAAAAAAATTATTTTAAAGACACTTACTTACATTTTTAGGAGATTTTGTCCGGGTGTGGTAGCTCATGCCTATAATCCCAGCACTTTGGAAAGCTGAAGTGGGAGGATCACTTGAGGCCAGAAGCTCAGAACCAACCTGGGCAACAGAGAGAGACCCTATCTCTACAAAAATAAAAATAAATAAATGGAGATTTATTTGAGAAACATAAAAACATGACAGAACACTTCATAGGCCACTTTACACAACAAAATAAGCAGGCAAAACATACATATCTTTGCAAGCATAAACAGGTATATTAATGACAGTCTCACAGTAAAATGTTTTTGAGCAGATGAGCCATATTTGTAAAGAAATCAGTAAAAAAGCAAAATGTAAAAATGCCTATCATTATGGTTGGTAATTGTATGCACCCAGCTTTATAACTGTGGTCAACTGAAATATCAGAATGAACAACCTGAGTCTTTTGATGGGATAAATAAAAAACCACAGTGGGTCACTGCTGTATAGGTGGTTGCCCAGAGCTGAGATCCGGAGAAATTTTATCTTTCATAAATGTGCATGTTCAAAAAGAAAATCTCTTCATTTATTGAGGAAGCTTCAAGGTTTATATGTTCAGAACTGGGGAGGTCGACGGTGTGACTTGCATTCTGAGTCTAAAATCCTTAGGACCAGTGGGGCCTCTGATGTAAGTCATGGAGTCCAAAGGCCAGCGAGCCTGGAGTTCTGATGTTCAAGACAGCAGAAGAAAAATTCATTCCAGCTCCGAAAGAGATCAATTACCCTCTATATTTCTTCCCTCCAGGCTCCCACTAACACTGAGGGCAGATCTTTCTCACCTAGTCCACTCAGGCTCGCAATCAACCTCTGGAAATATCCTCACAGACACACCCCCAAATAAGACTTTACCAGGTTTCTAGGTATTCCTTAATCCAGTCAGGTTGGCACCTAAAATTAAGTCCACTGCTTGTCAACTTGTCATCCATACACATCTCCTTATACTACACTTAATTTCCAAACAAAGACAATAACAAAACCAAACAAAGACAATAACAAGGCAATAGTTCCACGTAACACCATGCAGTTATCCTGTGATTGTGATTTTTGGTCTTTTAGATATTAGGAATTTTAGACATTAGGGTTTTAAACATTAGAGATTTTGATCTTTAGGGATTTTGATCCTTTGGGATTTCAACCTTCAGGATCATGTCTTATGGAATTACGATAGAAACCCAATAAAGAGAAGTCATCTATCTCCAACTCTGCCTTGGGTTTCAATACCGAATCTCTGCTCCCATCATTCCTCCAGGCACTGTGCATTCCATGAGGACATGGGCCATTGCTGACTTGTTCCCCAGCTGTATCCAGCACCAAGCACACTGTTGGACAGTTAACTGAGCTATTCATCTTTCCTCTCACTCTCCACTCACACCTACTTTTCTCACAGATGCAGCATTGAGCCCACATGGGCAGAATGTTCAGATTATTAAGTCAATCAACTCAGCAGCTGTTAGAGGTGAGCTTTCATCAGCTGTCACTTCTCCAGGCTGTTATCCTGGGAAATATGGAAGTACGGAGGCCAGGAAGCTGTCTCCCCACTTCTGTTCTTTCTTTCCAACACGACTAGTCCACCCATCCATTCATCCAATCCTGCATTAATGACTTCATTCATCCATCGCTCGTTTTATCCCTGCGCAGAAGCCCTTGGAGATCCCACCACCCAGAGGATGAAGTCCACCTCTGTCCTGACACTGTCTCCTTTCAAAGTGGAGCCTCTATTTCACTAATTCTCTCATGTGCCCTGAGCCCCAGCCACCCTTGCTGCACCCCATTTCCAAACCCTACCCAGGAACAGCCTCCTACCTGGACTCCCAGATGCCAACCCTCTCTGCACCATGCCCCTTCCCTGAGGTAGCCCTAGGGAATATTCTAGAAGATCTGACATTAGCATCCTGTTGACACCTTTCAGTGACTCCCATAACCCCCAGAGGGATGCCACAATTTTTCATAGGGGTTTTGGGATCTGATCCCTCTGTGGCTCTCTTATCTTCCCTCTTCCCAGAGTGTCCTGCCCAGCCAGGCTGAATTCCTTTGGCCCCACAATCAAGTGGCACTTTTTCTCGCCCTGGACCACCTACTCTTCCTTCTGCCTGGAAAGCCACAATTGCTTTCTCCACCTAACTTAATTCTATGCTTCAAGTCTCAGCTTCCTTCATCTGCAAACTCTCACCCACCTCTGGCTTCATACCCCATGGCTACCCCTGGCTGAGTGAAGGGTCTTCCCTGTATTCTCATAATCCTTGGGCTTGCCTCAACTGCAAACCTATGGCATAGGATTGAACTTGACTATTTGCTTATATATTAATGTCCTTGGGGGCCAAGACTGTAATTATTTGAGCACTGTAATCCCAGCTCCTTCCAGTGTCTGGTACATAGGAGGTGTTCAGTGAACTGTGTATGACAAATGGGAGATTCACCATCAGCATTATAGAAAGCTAGACCAGAATAGAGTTGAGGAGTGGACTCTGAGCCATTTTCCAGCCATGGAACTTGGGGCAGGTGATTTGATTTCTCTGCATCTCTGTTCTCTCACATACCAAATGCAGCTAAAAGAAGGAAAGCTGTGTTTTGTTTCATGGTGAAGATTAGTGAATGACTACGTGTAAGGTGCTTTAAATAACACCTGGTACATACAAACAGCTTGGTAAATGCTACATTGTATTGTGAATGTGCACTTTTTTTCCTCCACCTAAAATTTGAGTCCCCTCATATCCCCTTACCCAGATACCAGACTCCTATTCATCCTTTATATGCCTTTTATGGCCCTTCTATGACCTTTCTAGGTTTTCTCTCCTTGGTCCACCCCAATCTGCCCTATGGAGAAGTTGTGTGTGGACCTGCTGTGATCCCCCATGGCCCTGCAGAGGCTGGGACCTGAGTTTGTCGCTTCGTTCATGTTTGCATCCCTTCTGTACCAGCATGGACTGTTGGGTCTGCTGACACTTGTTGAGTTAAATTGACTCCCCTTATGCTAACAGTAGTGAAAGAGTAGACACTAGAGAGGCAAGTGTCTGGGCTGGTGCTGAGGGACAAGAGGCCATCAGATCGCTTCATCGCAGTGACATCAGCATCTTATCTGTGACATGGAAGCTAAACACAGAGCTGGGAAGAATTCTGAAGGCATCCAGCACTCAATGACCCTAACCCCAGAGAACATTGCTGCACAGATGAACTGGGGAGATATCACAGCCATGTTCAAAAATCCCAGATGGTCTTGGCAGGAAAAGACTCCAAGCCTCAGATGCTGTCTGACTCTTAGGCCTTCTTAGTGTTCGAAACTCAAGAGCCCTTGGCCAAATTCAGAGTTTATGTCTGATTCCAGTGGCTGACCCCTAATATTGAGGCAATCTGAGCATCATTGCTCAGGGAAGAGAGTGCCTTGTCACAACCCTGCCACAGACCTGTCATTTGTCAACCCAGAACATGTTCCCCATGCTCCGTGGAGGAAACAGAAACCCAGTGGCGACCAGGCTTCCCCAGACCTCAGGCCACACTCTTCTGGGTTGAGTCAAGCCTGGTCTAACCTCCACCCTGCCTCGCCCCACATCCACTTGCCAGTCCTTGGAGAATTTGCACTTGTGGTTGACTTAAGGGAATTTGGCGAGAGCACATGCAGAGAGCCAGGGTGCCAGTCCAGAGGCTCAAGCACGTTCAAATCCAACAGGTGTGTGAGGATGGCGGGGGTCCAGGGGTCAGATCTCCACGTTGTGTGTACAGCACACCAGCTTTACAATCTCCCCGAAGGGGCCAAGTGACTACAGATTCTGAATCACGATTTGTGGCTCTGATTGTCTAGCAAGTGCCCTGCACACTGTGCATACTAGCACCATGCTCAGAAAAAAATCCTGATGGTGCCAATCAACATTTGTTTGTGGGTGGATAAAGGGCTGAGCTAGCCCAAATGTCTGGTTTCAAATTCTAGCTCTGTTGCTTTTCAGCCATCTGTTATGGGCTGAATTGTGTCCATCCCAAAGTTTTTATGTTGAAGTCCTAACCCCCAGTTCATCAGAATGTGTATTTGCAGGTAGGGTCTTTCCAGATCCAATTGCACAAAGCAAGGTCATGTGGGTGGGCCCTAACCCAATATAATTGGTGTCATTATAAGAAGAGATTAGAACACAGACACGTGCAAAAGGGAGACCATGTGAAGACACAGAGTGGAGACAGCCATCTCCAAGGCAAGGAGAGAGGCCTCAGGAGAAACCAATCCTGCCAACACCTTGATTTTAGACTTCAAGCTTCCAGAACTGTGAGAAAATAAATTTCTGTTGTTCAAGCCAACAAAGTCTGTGCTACTTCATTTCAGCAGCCCTAGCAAACTAACACAGCATGGAATCTCTCTGAGCCTCAGTTTATTTCCCTGATCTCCTGTTTCCACAGCTGTAAAATGGGTGTCATAATACCTGATATTGTAAGATTATTTTGAAAATAGAATGAATCATAAACTTAAAAGTGCCTGGAACATGGGAGATTTCCCCCAAATTTCAGTTCCTCTCCCTTTCTTTTCTGTGACCAATTTTTAATTTGTTCTTCTCCATTGCTGAATAGTATTCCATGGCATGGCTGTGCTAAAGTTTCTTTAAACATTTACCCATTGAAAGGCATCATGGTTTCTTCCAGTTTTGGGTTATTACAATTAAAGCTGCTATGAATGATCCTGTAAAGGTTTCTGGGCAGACATAAGTTTTCCTTCCTTCCTCCTCTTTCTCCCTTGTCTGCTTTTCCCCATCTCCTCCTCCCTCTCCTCTTCTTTCTCCTCTTTTATCCTTCTCCTTTTCCTCTTATTTCTCTCCTACATCTCTTTCCCCTCCTCTCCTGCTCCTTCTCCTTTTCCAACCTCTCTGAAATTTCTTGCACTGTCCTGGATGCAGAAGAGTGAGGCTAACTGAATTTACCAGTCTACAGCTCGTTATCATCCATGCAGCACTTGTTCGCCTTTTGGCTCCTGTGTTGCCCTTCCACCCCAGTCCCTCTCCAATCCTCTCCTTCACAGCCATAGGCAGCATCTCTAACATGTGTGTCTCTGAACATGTACATGTACATTGCAGGATGAGGTGCATCTGATTCTAATTCACATCACTGGTGCTGACTGGAGGTCTCCTCCCCGTTTTACTTCTTATGTTCAGCTCTGGGTATCAACTGTTTCCCTGTTGTTCTATGCACATCCATCTCTTGTTTTGAATGGCTGCTTTTACTTTCCTTTCCTTCAAATCAGATGCCTAGGCTGCCTCCAGCTCCTTGTCACTGCAAGCAATACCTGGATAAGTATCTTCCTGCATGTCTTTTTATGGTCCTTGGGAAAATGTCTCAGGGGCATACACACAGAAGGCCATAGGGCACATGATTGCTTCATTTTATTAAGCAATGCTAGATTGTTCTGCAGAAGAGCTGCCCAACCTACATTGGGAGGAGGGGTGTGGCCATGCAGGCTTCCCATTTTTAGTGGGTCATCTCCAGGAAGCAGGGGGAGTGAGAGGGTGTGGTTTTAAGAAAGCAATGACTCCCAGCCCTTGGTCCCAAGCATCCAGCAGTTGACAAACAAGACCACCCATGGCAGATACCACATTTCCCATCCAGAGCTTGGGAGAACTGGATCTATAATAGAATATCATGTGCCTAGAATGTTTTTCTCCCTACAGCAAGGACATGAACCAGTAGGAGATATATAGATATACGTATACATTTAGAGATAGAGGTAGAGATATGGACAGATTTATATATAATTGACTTCTGTGACTATGAGGGCTTGCAGGTCCAAAATCCACAGGGGAGGCCTGCAGACTGGAGACCTTCAGGAAGGAGTGGATACTGAAGTACACATTTTTCCACCTAAATGTGGAATAGGGAAAAACTGTCTACTTGGACTTGTCCCTACAGACAGGACAATAGGCACTCAATGCTGGGCCCTTTCTTAGCCCTCCACCATATACCCATCTAGGATATTCTGGCCCTCATTAATCAAATTTCAAGCTTCTTCCCAATCTCTTTTTTCTTCCTTCCCTTGCCCTCCCTTCTCTCCTCCATCCATCTCCCCATCCCCGTGCTATTCAGTCACAGCACAATGATGGAGACTACAGACACTGTAGAGTGAACCCAGCATGGTCTCCCAGGCTTCTAATCCTAGCTTGTTGTCTATTAGCTGGGTGACCTTGGGCAAGTTACTTAACCCCTCTGTGCTTCACATCTCTTGCTTGCCAAGCAAGGATAATAGCAATAGAACCTACATTATCAGGTTTTTCTAAAATTACATGGCTTATCACATAAAAGGAACATAGAACAGGGTTGGCTCGTGGTAAGTTCTAAGTAAATAGGAGTTAATATTAGTATTTATGACAAGAACAAGGATTACAGCCTTTACTTCTATAGGTAAAAAGGGATGAAGAACAAGGAAACAAGTACAATTCATTGTGGGAAGGTAAGACAGCAGGAGAACTTAGGTGGGTGAACAATACATAGTGGACATGGAAAAATGCCAAGAACTAATACAATAACAGTTAAGTGAAAGGATTGAGACAGAGCATTTAACTCTGTCTCTGGGGTCTCCAAAGGTGAGTTGGATTGCATGTGCCAATTTGGCTGAGGTTGAGAATGTTAACAACCAGAACCCCCTTCTCTGTATAATTCCAAATAGACGTATCCAAAAGTAAAACTTGAATGAGACTAGAAGAACAGAAGTAAGGATGAAGTGATCACTCTAGAAGATCAACATGACTATTTTAACTTCTACCTGGGTCAAGAACTGATAACATGCAAAACTTTAAAGGTCCTGGCACCTGCTCTCCTACAATATTTTAGTAGTAACAAAGAATCTAAGTACTTTAGGGTCGGTTGGTTGCTCTCCAGTACACTGGAGAACTTAAGGAAAGAAACTGATCTTCAGACTTTAAGTTCCCAGCTCAAAATCTGAATACTGAACCACAAAGCTTCTACTGTGGTCCTGAAAGAAATCCTTGTCTTTTGTAGCCAAAGGATTGACATTTATAAAAGCCAAACACAACACCACATCCTGAGATGGCTGAATTATAATGCAAGTTGAATTCACAAATTTGCAAGGAAGGAGGAATGGGGAGAGTGGAACCCTCAATATTGAGTTGGGAACATATGAGCAGATTCCAAATGAATTTGAGGACCTGGAACTCCCAAATTCTGTAAGCTTTCTTTCCAGTTGAAACCACCCTTCTTCCCTATCTGAGAGGTTGAGTTCTCCATGTCCATAGAACATATTATGAAACATCCTGAGATAGCTGCCTTGCAAGGGAACTAATCCTACTAAAAATCCACCCCATAGCCTCTGATTTCATCTAGACTTATCACCAGATGCAATCTTCAGCAGCACCAGGGGATACAATATACCACCTACAAAATTTTGCTAATTTGCATCAACAGACACTCGGAGCATATGAATTTAAATAAATCCTAAGAATGTTGGATCAGGGTAAAAGGAACACGATGTTGGCACAGGCCATATCCACTGACATGGGCTCACTAGCTAGAGATCCCGGATTTAATGCATCAATCAACTCAAGCAACTGGGAATAGTTCTAACAGTTTGTTTGGTAGTTTCACTGAAACCTGAACCCCAAAGTGGCCACTTTGGAGTAAGATTGAGATACAGAACTTCTTTCGTGTTCCATAACGGACTTAGGGAGGTCAGATTGCTAGCGTGAGTTTTCATACCATCTGCTCACCCACAGCTGAGTTATACCCCCCAGGAAGGTCCAGAGGACACTCCTTTTCCCAAGCCTATGGGATACACTGGTGGAGAGAGCACCAGCAACCATGAAGGCCTCTGCTGGGGTCATCCTCTGCAAGCTGGTGGTTATAGTGGGATGTGTTCCCATTAAATGGGCTCCCTGAATTCGCTGAAGATGATGAAGTCCCAGGCTGAAATCTGCAAGAGATCAGGAGGGTGTGGGTACCGAAATGGGCAGCAAAAATAAAATAAAAATTCAGTAGACTGATTAATGGCTGTTCTCTGACTCCACCCCTATTCTCTCCTCCTAGATCTTCACTGTCCCTGTTTCCCATTTGTGTAAGCCTGAATGCCTAAAATTCCCATATGGAATAAGTTTCATAAATAAATGGCCATGTGGAATAAATGGAATCCAGTGTCCCCTTATGGTGACTCGTCCTGTCTCATAGAATCCTGAGTGATACAGAAGCTTCCCAGAGGACAAAAGTCTGAGCAGAATCTTGAAGGATGAGCAAGAGTTGGTAGCAAGGCATGTGGTGAAAGGCATTGTAGGAAGAGTCAGGTCATAGGCAGAGACCGGTCCTGCGGGAACTCTGGGTTGGCCAGGCTTATCTGAGCTGAGAGGAAGGAGAAGTGGGTGTGGTGGGAGAGGAGGCAGGAGGCAGTCCAAGATGGTCTGGGGTACAAGACTAAGGAAATTGTTTTCTCACATCTAGAAAACCCCACTTTCTGCTGGAGTCCTCCCTAATCTCCCTTTTCTCTGAACCATTCCTGCCTATACAGTAGACATAAGTCATTCAAATAGAGAGCTATGTGGCTGGGAAGGTGCAGAGAGCAGTGGCCTCTTCAGCACATGGATGGGGTTCTGAGGCCCAGAGGGGCCACTGATTTGCCCAATTTCAGGAACCATTTGCCACTGTTTGCCCCTCAGGAACTGTTGGGCACTTGGGCTGACTCTTGTAATCCTGATTTCCCCGAGGGCCAGCCAGGCTCCATCCCTATATCTGGTGAGGCTCTGAGTTCCATCGTGGCCACTGCCCTGAACCTATGCATCTAGCCTCAGCAGTTTCCTCAGCCATGAGAGAAGCCACTCAGCTCTTCTCAGGGTGGCCACTCTCCTGGGGTGACACCATCCCTGCTGGGTGTAGGTCACAATGCCTATATGGTGGTAGTGTAGGTGATAAATGATCAAATTGTGCATTTTAAGGTGGGGATGACAGGATTTAATAACAGATAAACAAGAAAGGGCAGATGGAGGAGACTGATATGTACTGAGCATCTATTATGCCCCTGACATTGTCCTCAGAGTTTTCATGCATGTTGCCATAATAGGATGAATGGTGGCCCCAGAAAGATATGTCTACATCCAGTCAGAGCCTGGGCACATGACTTTATTTGGGAAAGAATTCTTTGCAGATGGGATTAAGTTAAAAATCTTGGTGTGAGATCATCCTGGATTATCTGGGTGGACTGTAAATCCAATGGCAAGCGTCCTTATAAGAGACACACATTGAGGACAGAGAAAAGGCGGGACCAAGACAGGGATTAGAGTGATGCAACCACAAGCCAAGAACCCCTGGAACTACAAGGAGCTGGAAGAGGCAAGGCAAGCGTCTCCTCTAGAGCTCTTAGACAGCGTGCTGCCCAGACAACACCCGATTTCTGATTTCTACCCTCCAGATCTGTGAGAAAGCAAGCTTCTGTTGTTTTAAGCCACTGAGTTTATGGAAATCATTATGGTAGCCCCAGGAAACTCATCCAATTGCCTCATTCCATCCCCACAACCTGCAGTGGAACATATTATCAGCCCATTTTACAGATGGGAAATCTGAGGCTCAGAGAAGGTAAATAGCTCCTCTGTGATGAAACACTGGCAGGAAGTGGAGTCAGATCCCGCCCCTGCCTGGATCCACAGCACACACTTTTCCACTCTGCCGTATTTCTTAAAGCAGGCTCCAAGGATGCTCTTCCTCTGACTCACCCGGAGGTGTTTGTTTAAAAGCAAATTTGCAAACCCTTACCAGACACACTGACTCAGAACCTCTGGGTCACAGTCCTGGGAATTTTTATGTTTTAAAAGCTTCCAGGTGAATTCCATGCACCAGGGCTTTGAGAACGTCCGTTCCACAATGTGCTGCATTTGATGTGGGCCAGCTGCTAAGCCCTAGGAGCTCAAGAATGAAGACACTCTCATCGCTACCCGCCCCCCAACCCCCGGCCCAGGCCCCCAGGTGGCTCCCTAGGCATGGTTCAGGGGCTGGGGTCACTCTAGGTTCCTGGCACAGTCTGGCTTTGAAACCGCTTCTCTCCCGTTTTCTCCATGGGTGCTTTGGAAACACTCAACACCCAGGACAAGCACAATATCACTCCCTTTCCCATGGCAGAGTCACATGTCAGCTGCTCACTGCTTCCCAGCCCAGAACGCCTGCTTCCTGCTCGCTGCCAACCCAAACCAGTGCAGCCTCCAAGCCCCACGTGCACCCAGATCTTCCACCAAGTCTGCCAAACACTCCAACCCACACTCTCCTCCTCCTAGGAACACTTGGAAGGCTCTGGAACCCTGAGTGCTTCTCACTCAGAGAGGCCCACACCTGCGCAATGGCACCACCACAGTCAGGTATCCGATCCTGGCCCCTGCCTGGCACGTGACTTTGAACAATGACTTACCTCTGTGAGCCCAATGGTGAACCCAGAAACACTGTTTCTGCCTCTGTAAAATGGGGAGGATGTTAACACCTGCCTCATCTGTGGCTCCGCATTAAAGAATCAAAACCCAAGGAGGGCTTGGTGGAGCCCCCAGCACGTATTCTAGAAGCAGCCAGCAGTGCTCTTGCCACAGGGATCTGAGAAACAGAGAGGTGCACACTTTCTGTGATTTAAACTCTCAAGAGCCCCATGAGGTAGATGACACCATCCTCTTTTTATAAAAGAGGGTGAGCAGGACTTATTCTTACATTGAACATCTATTGAGCACCTACTGCACGCAAGTCATGGGGCCAGACCACAGGGCACACAAAGATGAAAGGGCACGATGTGGCCACGGTGGCCCACAGCAGGAGCCTCACATCCAGCTGGGGATCTATGTGGCTGGAGTCCAGGTCCTGGGGCAACAGGGGTGAAATTGAAAGCTGGACACAGAGCCCTGGCTGAGTCCCCCACAGCAGAGGAAAGGACAAAGTCCCAAGGCTAGAGTCTGAGGCCCCACTGCAGACCAGAACTGGACAGCAGGAGTGGACTCTCCAACTGCAGCCCTGAAAACACAAAATACTGTGGCTGGAGCAGCCACACCAGCGAATCTCACGGGCACCATGTTGAGCCATAGAAGCTAAATGTAAAAGAGCATGTACTGTACGCTTCTGTCTGTGTGAAGTTCAAGAACAGACAGCGTGAATCTAGGGTGATAGAAGTCATCATTGCAATTTGCGGGGAGGGAGGCATGAGGGAAACTCCCTATCTTGAACTGGGTGAGTGATACACACAGAAGTTCTCATAAATCATGTATAAAATTTATCAAGCTGTACACTTAAGATGTGTGCATTTTAATGTAAGTTATACTTTAATAAATAGTATTCTTTTTTAGAGACAGGGTGTCACTGTGTCACCTGGGCTAGAGTGCAGTGGCATGATCATAGCTCACTGCAGCCTCAACCTCTGGGGCTCAAGCAATTCTCCTGCCTGAGCCTCCCAAGTAGCTAAGACTACAAGTGCACACCATCATGCCAGGCTAACTTTTTAATTTTTTTGTAGAGATGTGGTCTTGCCACATCTCCGAGAGGAGAGTGGCCTTTCCAGGATCTCCCAGCTGTCATGCAATGCAGCAAGGGTTTCCTTGTATATTTAGCAGAGGCCAGCCTGACGCCAAAGCTCTTGAGGAGGCTTGGGAGACCTCACCTGTGGCCAAGACTGGGGCTACAGGTGAGTTTCCGCCCAAATAAGCTGTGGCTCAGGATCTGAGTGGTAAGAAGGGGAGCCAGTCAGGGGTTTCCTAGTGCTGCCAGCCTCCCAGAGTAGACCTAGCTGTTTAAGGTAGGGCATAAGGGACACACCTTGGCCCCTCTGGCCTCTAGGCAGGCCTGGTGTCGAGGGTGCCCCTTCAATGGTTCCTCCATCCTTGCTTGGGCCCCAAGAAGAGAGGCAGAGGCTCATCTGGGCCACACATCTGCACTGCCGGGAGGCAAAGGTCTAAGAAGAACCCATCCTCACCCCCCTCTGCTTTTCCAAAGCAACTGTATTGGCTCAGCAGAAATGCTTTGTGTGCATCTGAGTCACCCAGGAATGGGCACCTTGCCTTCTGTACAGTGTGGGCTCTGTGCATGTTCATGGGACAAATAAACGGCAAACAAATAGGCTATGAGTAAATCTGGTGCAGATGGGAGCTGCAGGGGACTCTGGGGTGCCTGGTCCTGAGGCAGCCTCTGGAATCTTCTGTGCATCTGTCTGTGGTCAAGGCGGTCTTACTGTTTGGTATAGGAAAGCTCTTGCCTGGCCTCTGTTCTTGAGCCCCCTCCACCAGCCCCTCTCTGGAATTTATTTACAGCTGCCCTGAGAGATCTGCTGCAGGACCTGCCTGGAAGCCCTGCTCAGAGCTGGATGCAGGGACCCCAGGCCCAAAGAGGAGGAAGTGTGAGGCCCCACCTCCAGTGCAAGGTTAAATGCAGGCCGGAACCCAAACAATGTCCCCACCATGGGCTCCCCTGTCCTTGCCACACACATCAGAAGCACCTACTATGTGCCAGGCCCAAATGTGGGACACAGAAGTGACCCAAGCCGGACCCTGCCTTCAAGGTGCAAGGGCAAGTGACAAGAATATGCATCCTAGATGAGGGGTTTTATTGAGCACGTACCATGTGCTAAGCTGTGTAATAAATCCTTCTACATCTCTTACTCAGTGCCAGGAGCAGTTAAGAGTGATTGGTACTGGCCGGGCGCAGTGGCTCATGCCTGTAATCCCAGCACTTTGGGAGGCCAAGGCGGGCGGATCAGGAGGTTATGAGATCGATCGAGACCATCCTGGCTAACACGGTGAAACCCCGTCTCTACAAATACAAAAAAAATTAGCTGGGCGTGGTGGCAGGCACCTGTAGTCCCAGCTACTCCAGAGGCTGAGGCAGGAGAATGGCGTGAACCTGGGAGGCAAAGCTTGCAGTGAGCCGAGATCGCGCCACTGCACTCCAGCCTGGGAGATGGAGCAAGACTCCGTCAAGAGAAAAAAAAAAAAGAGTGATCAGTACCTCTCTCATCTCCACTTTATAGACAAGGGAACCAGAACACAGAGAGGTTATGTGACTTCTCCCAGGGCGCACAGCAGTAAGTAGCAGGAGGTAGAAGTTCAACCCAGGCCTGTGTGGACAGCTTTGTACCATCAGCCACATGAGAATGACATCAGCCAAGGTGGCAAGCCCTGAATCCCAGAGGAATTCCTTAACAGGCCTGAAAGGAGCAGTGGCTGGGTCTGCTGGTGGGAGTTGGAGGGAACTTAAGGGTCCCTCATGGGGGATGGGATGAAGTCACACTGGGGAAACCAAGGCAGCAGTCAGGAGCCACTCACTAGGAAGGGGCTGCCAGACAGATCTGAAAAATATAGAACTCAGTGGAAAAGAGGAAAAATGGAAGGAGGCTGTAGCACCCACCACCTACCTATATTAAAAACTCACAAAGGCGCAGGACTCAGGAGCCCACTCTCTGGCTCCAGTCTGTAGTCAAATGCCTGCTAGCTGTGAGACCTGGAGCCAGTTCCTTTAGCTTTCTGTGCCTTGATTTCCTCAAATATAAGGAGGACGTGGTTTGAGCACCTATCTCAAAGGCGCTTAGCACATAGTATGTACTCCGTATGTGATTATTGAATGAACAACCTCACTGTGTTTACAAGGACACGTGCAGGCAAATCATCCAAGTTCAGGGATGCAGATCCTGTTGTCAGTGGGGAGCAGAGGAGAGGCATGGGGAATTAGGATCAAGGGAGAACATTGGTAAATTGTTTAGAGGGGACCCTGTTCAGTGGGGGACCCTGTGTAGCCTTGGCAGAATGCCATGAACCCTCTGCAGCACCGGTACCAATAAATCACCATTGACAATGAAAATAAGTCACCCTGTGTGATGCCTATGGGCCTGACTCCTGGAGAAAAGGCAGAAGATCACCCCCAGGACCTGCAATCTGCACACTCCTACCTGAGCTCAGCCAGGATGACGGCCACCTCCGTCTTTCATTTACCCCTTGATGCTCCCTCCATAAGTGGTTCCTGGAGACCTGAAATGGGCTTCATCTTCCTCTCAGCACCTTGAGGGAGCAGAGTTTGGCTCTTGAGGAGCATGTGTGGACACATTTGTCTTCTCCTCCAAGTATTTCCTCCTTCCTCCCTTCATTCATCAACCCATACATCCCTTCACCACCTCATTCATCTACTTCTTCATTGGTTCATTTGGTCATTCACTAAAAAATATGTCTCAAGTACCCTCTGCATGCCAGGCTCTGTGCTGATGCTGTGGACACAGTATAGATAGGAAGATGTGGGCCTGGTCTCACCCTTGGACCTCAAAATCTATGAGGGAAATGATCAATACTCAATAAACAAACAATGGCACACAGGGCTAGAACCATGAAGGAAGAAGGTGGGTGATTGAGCTACAGACCAGCCCGGAGGGCCTATTTAGACGAAGTGATTAGGACAGGGGGACATCCTTGCGGAAGACTGTCCCTGGAAGTCCTGGGAAATGGGACATTCCAAACAGTGGTATGATCTCCCCACACTTGAGTGCATCCATCCCTCTGCCCATCCATCCATCATCTACTGAATTCATTCATTCCTTACTTATTCATTTATTTGTTCAACACATGAGGAAGCTGGGTCTACTTGGGCAAAAAATTGTTTGAAGCTGCACAGATCTGTGTTCAGGTCACAATTTTGCCATGTACTAGCCGAATGGCAGGGAAATGTTACTTATCTCTCCATGCCTCCATTTCCTCATCTGTCGAATGGGGATAATAATGTCTAATGGGAGACTGGTTGTGAGAATGAATTGAGATGAGGATTTGGTGAGATGGTGTCACCTGGAACACGGCAACTATTGTTCTGGTCCACTGGCCAGACACTTAGTGTTTGCCCGGCTCTTGTGGGGATGGACACACAACAACTCAATCGTAGCAGCCTAGGCTGCAGCCCATACTGGCTCCTCTAATCAGGAAAGTGGGAACACACCAATTATCTCCTTTTGGCCTCCTGAGGACCCTATCTGGTAGACACTAACATCATTTCTTTAAACAAGCAAAACTGAGGCACAGAGAGGTTGTTGATTGTCCGAGGCCCCCAGTAAATGGAAGAGCTGGGGGACACCTTGGCATTTTGCCTCCAAATCTACCATCCTGGCCAGGTCACTGGGCCGTTTGTTTTCAGTTTCACTGACACTGAAGAATGGCAGGTGCCCATGAGGCCCACCGGGTCATGTGAGGTTTCACCCACAGGTGGAAGGGTCAGCACTTTGATCATGTTTTGGGGTACCTGCTTCAATTGCTCGAGACAATTGGATTTCCTAAAAATGATGGTGGAGTTCAATGGCTTCCAGCTCTGCAGGCTCTTGTTACACTTAACATTGAGAGGCTTTGGCAGGTCAAGCTGGCTTGGAAATGTCTGGTCCTGACTCTGTGCCTTGTCTGAGGTTAAGAGACTTTAGTTTCAGCCTCAGATCTACTACTCATACGTGTGCTCTGAAACCATCTAGCATCTCTGAGATGTGTTCCACCTATTTCATAACACTGTCTGCCTTGTAGTCATGAGATGCTCTACAGCACAGAGCCTGTTCATACTTAGTGTTCATCAAAAGCCAAGTGAGCCTAGATTGGCCCCTAACACCTTGGGTTATTTATTAATGACACCTGTCAACAATGCTGGCTTCCTAGGATTTATTTTTTGCTATGTTTGTTTGTTTTGTTTTGTTTTTTGAGACAGTCTTGCTCTGTCACCCAGGCTGCAGTGCAGTGGCGCGATCTCGGCTCACTGCAACCTCTGCCTCCGGGGTTCACGCCATTCTCCTGCCTCAGCCTCCTGAGTACCTGGGACTACAGGTGCCCGCCACCATGCCTGGCTAATTTTTTATATTTTTAGTACAGACAGGGTTTCACTGTGTTAGCCAGGGTGGTCTCGATCTCCTGACCTTGTGATCTGCCTGCCTCGGCCTCCCAGAGTGCTGGGATTACAGGTGTGAGCCACCGCGCCCAGCCTGGGATTTGTTTTTAAGCATCAATAAATTAATGAGAAGAAAATGACTGACATTTATTGGGCAGTCCTTACGTGCCCCCCACATACCCTGCCCTTTAATTTTACATATATGATTTTAGTAATCCTCATGTATCAATTAGTATACAACTTGACTCCAACAAATGAAAATTCAGACTAACTACAGTTTAAGCAATAAAATATTAAATTATTTCACATAATGAGAAGTCTGAATGGTGGTTCCAACAACAACATGAAGTCCCAACGACTCAGACCTTTTTTTTGCTTCCACTCTGCCATCCTCAGTTTGTTGACTTTTTATTCTCAGCCTCATATACCCAAAATGGCTGCTGCAGCTCCAACCATCACATTTGCACACAAGGAAAGAAAAGAATGAGTAGATGGTCATTCTCTTCCTGAGGAAGGGAATCTTTTCTAGAAGACCCTAGCAGGTTTCCCTTATGTCTCATTGGCCGGAATTGGATCAGAGGCACATCCCTAGGTCAGTAAATGGAGAAATCATCAGCACCATCTCTTCTGGGGTCATGTCTATAGGGATCATAAACCTCTTCCATGAACACAAGCCTGCTGCTACCTCCAAGCAGCCACACATGCTTCAGCATCCCTTGTTAATAAGCTACAGGAAAAGAGAAGAGAAGGAGTAACTGTCATTTAAACCTCAGTGTCGAGTATTCCTACTGAGACCTGGAGATGCTGAGAACTTGCCAAGGTGTGAGAGGAGTTGCAAGGAGGCCATTGTGGTTGGGCATGGTGCACAAAAGGGAGAGAGGAAGAAGTGTACAGGGAGCTGGCCGGCCCAGGGGCCACACCAGGACTGGGGATTCTGTGCTGTGTGATGGGCAGGCTTTGGACAGTTGTATCCAGAAGATGATCTATACATGACGCTAGTTCAAGGATTGTTCTGAGATGTGTGGATGGTAGAAGGTGGGCAGGGAGGCTGGGTATCAGTCAGGAGGCTGTGGCAGCGGTCCCCATGGTGAGCACAGGGCTGGACTAGGACAGCCCATAGAAGACATCCCATCTCCTTTCTTGCCCAAGGAAGAGACTCAGTGGCAGCAGTGCAATAAGGGTGCAGGCCAGGAAACCCAACCCCCCAGGGATAGCAAGCATCCAGAGACACGTGGGGACAGCTCCAGCACCAAACGGCTTCTGACCAATGAGCAGAGAAGGCAAACAGCAAATGCGTTACCGTGGCTTTCACGTGTCATGAAGGTGATGCTGTAATCTGAGCCTCAGAGCTCATTCTATTTGTGAATTCCTATCATTTCTAGATGGGTGGACTGAAAGCCGCCTCTTTCGCTTGCAGCTAGGTAGAGGGGAGTGCAAGAGGACAAATGAAAACCAGAAGTAGGGTCGGGCGCAATGCCTCACGCCTGTAATCCCAGCACTTTGGGAGGCTGATGTGGGCGGATTACCTGAGGTCAGGAGTTTGAGACCAGCCTGGCCAACATGGTGAAACCTCGTCTCTAACTAAAAATACAAAAATCAGCTGGGTGTGGTGGCACATGCCTGTAATCTCAGCTATTCAGGAGGCTGAGGCAGGAGAATTGCTTGAGCCTGGGAGACAGAGGTTGCAGTGAGCAGAGATCGCGCCACTGCACTCCAGCCTGGCCGACAGAGCGAGACTCTGTCTCAAAAAAAAAAGAAAAGAAAAGAAAAAGAAAAAGAAAACCAGAAGTAGGAGCAGCCTGAAGAAATGACAGGGAGTTGATTTCCCACTGGGAGCTCTCTCAAAGCCCACACACCCGCCTGCCTGGGGTAACAGTATCTCCTCGGCCATCCTGCACCCTCCCACGCTCCCCCCTCCCTACAGTAGTGAAAGACCTAGGCAGGATGACCCCAGCTCCTCTGTGAGAATTTCACACCCTAGTGTGAAGTCATAGCCTTGTAACTTTCCCTTTAAGAACTGTCAGAGCTGGGGAGGCTGGCCAAGCTCAGGCTGGAGGTGGGGACAGAGGGAAGAAAGAAAAAAAAAAAAAAAGAGAGAGAGGCAGGAAAAGTTTTTTTCAGAGGAAAATGCAGGGTTTGTCCTTCACCCTGACGTCAGATCTTGCTTTAATAAAACCCCCCAAGGGCTGCGGAAGAGGCATATCTGGTGCTCCTGATGGGCCGGCCAGTCTGGGCCCAGCTCCCCCGAGAGGTGGTCGGATCCTCTGGGCTGCTCGGTCGATGCCTGTGCCACTGACGTCCAGGCATGAGGTGGTTCCTGCCCTGGACGCTGGCAGCAGTGACAGCAGCAGCCGCCAGCACCGTCCTGGCCACGGTGAGTCCTGCCTGGAGGGGCTCAGAGGGAGACCCAGCTCCCTTCCCTACTGGGTCCTGCTACATGGGGGCTGGTGGGCAGGATGAAAAGGGCCAGGAAGGTTTGGGGCTGGAAGGTGGCCACTTACAGGGCAAGGACAGAGCCCAGGGTGAGGAGTCAGCTGCCCAGGTTGGCTGAAGCTGGCAGGGTGAGGAGGACGGTGTGACACTTGGGGAAACAAACTGCACAGGTCCAGCCTGCCCTCTCTCCCCACCTGAAACAGTGCAGAAAGAACGGGGCCCTCAGCAGAACTGGGAGTCAGGGGCCCGGGCTCCAGACCCGTCTTCGCCTAACCTGGCTGTGTGGCCTCGGGTGGGTCACTCACCCTCCCAGAGCAGCGTAAAGCGACGAAGTTGTTAGGCGACTTCTAGAGTCTCTGAGTTTGAAAACTCCAAGACTCCAAGCATTGGAGATGCTACGAAGATGGGACATGGAAAAAGCCAAAAAAAATTGGAAAGAAAAATGCCAGCTTTCAACAAAAGCTCCTTATTGAGCAAACAGTGCTCAGGGTGATGTCTCACCCCAACTGCTGTCACCTCCGGTCTGCACAGCCCTCTGCAGTCTGCAGAGTGTCCATACTTGGGTCCTGCCTATGAAGCCTGCTGTTCCAGGGTGGGGGTGATGTGGGCACCCCAGAGTCTCTCTCTCTTCCACCTGCACCCCAGGGCACACCAAGGGGAAGGGACAAAGGTCTGCACCTCCAAAAGCCAGGGGAGTCACATATATGACCGTGTAGAGCCAGCCAGCTAGGGCCAGGCATGGTGAGGAAAAGGCAGAGGCAGGCAGTGCAAGGAGGGCAGGAGGTGGGTACCTGGCAGCTTCTGAGCCCCAGATTCCACAGCCCAGGGCAGGACCTGCTCCTGGCAGAACAGCCTAGAGACGGAGGGGTGATGGCAAAAGGGTGTTTATCCCCAAATGACACTGATGGCTTCCTTGGGGGTTAAGAAGCCCCCTTCACAGATGAAGAAACCAAGTGTTGGGGTTAAACCACTTGCCAGAATCAGACTGTAGGTCTGCTTCAGCCAGAACTGAGGCCGAGAGCTGACAGCAAACTGAGAGCTGGGAAATAGGAATTCCTCTCAATGCCTCGGTGTGTGTAATGATGGCGGGGAGTGGGTCTGTCTCATCTATGGTTAAATCCTCATGCCTGGCATGGTGCCTGCCTATAGTTGGTTCAGAACCACCTTACCAGAAAGTTATCAGCTCCATTTCACAAATGAAAGAAATGGAAAGTGAGAGCAAGTAAAGGACTTGCCCAGGAGCTCCTCATTAATAAGTGGCCAGGGCCCAAACTTAGATCTTCTGATGCCAATTTGTAACCATTCCTACTTAGGGGGAGCTGACTGTGTCCTACAGGAGTGCCCAGAAGGAGCTAAGTCGCTCTTTATTTCGGCTCTGGGTATGGCTGCGCCTTTATTTGGGTATAGCTTTGCAGGTTGCCATGTCTGGGAGGGCAGGGAGTGGATGGAGAAAAGGTGAGTGTTTGAGAGAAGCCAAAGTCTGAGTGGGCAGAGGAGGCGGGAGGTTTAAGCATGAGTCCAAGTACGCTGGAGCCCCAGTCAGCTCCCAGAACAGCCGGTGCTGAGGAGGAGTGAAGGACAGAGCTGAGGACTCAGCCAGAGGAGACCAGCAAAGGAGCAGAGCGTGTGGAGGGACCCAGGGAGCAGGTTGGAGGGAAGGCTCCCGGGACCAGCACAAGGTACCTCTCTTCTAGGCAGCCCCTGCCTGGGGAACCCAGACCACCCACCCCATGCTTGTTTCATGATTTAGATGCTTCTGGGACAGAGGTGTGCATGGCACTGGAGTTCTCAGGATGTCCTGAAAGCCCCGCCCGCTGTGTGGGCTGTGAGACTGATAGAAACGAGCTGGACTCCACTCGGAAACCAGCCTTGTTTCATAGCCAAATCCCATACATGGTCATCCTCCCGAATTAATATGCAAAGGGAGCACATGTCCAACCAGGGTCCCAGTGAGATCTTAATGGAGAAAATGGTTGTAAATGTTCATATTGAAGAAAATGCGTGTGAGAATTGCCAAGAAAACTTTGAGGAAGTAGAGTTACAAGGGGGACTTCTCTGGGAGATATGAAAGCACTCTGTAAAGATTCTGCAGTGGAAGGAGGAAGATGGCGGCCCAGAAGGAGATCGGCCGAGGAGGAAGGCACTGGAGTGATCTCAGGAACAGCCGAGTGTATTTGGGAATTTAATCTGTGCTAAAGGTGTATTGCAAATATGACTTATGTTTTCATCTCTTTATTCTTTTCTTCTGCATTTGTTGAGCATGTCCACCATGTGCTAAGAGAAAGGGACTCCATTTAATGTGCATTAGCAAGCACTGAGCCAACACATGTATAAGACCAACCTCAGTTCACCCAACAAACATTTATTAGGCACATTCTACAATTCCCATAACAATATTATTTAGCAAGTGCAATTATCGTCCTTAACAGATATGAAAACCGAGACTCGGAGAGGTTAAGTAATTTGTCAAAGGTCACACAGCTGGTAATCAGGGAAGCTGACATTTGAACCTTGGTCCAGCTCTTGGTAATGTAGCCTCCTGCCTCCCTGGTCCAAGTGCAGAAACCAGGGGCATGTAGTCCCTGCCCAACAGAGTTTACTGGCTAGTGGGACAGGTGACAGGGGTAACGTCAGCCAGAGTAGAGGGGCTGGAATCAGGCTCTGCCACTGGCTGTGTCAGCCGCAGTAAGTCCCGTTGCACCTCAGACCTCACTTTCCTCATTTGTTAATTGGGACTAACTGTCTCACCACACCAAGCTCCCTGCTGCTGAACGTGAAAACGTGACTGAGGAAAACCTCTCAGAAGCGTGTAATTCAGCAAACGAATGCTGAGTGATAAAATCCTGGGCAAGCATTAGGCCTGTGGTGGTCTATGTATAGGTCTACAGGTAAAACCCACATCCTCCCTCCCGTATCAGTGCATGTGGGATGTGCATAGCTGCACTGTGTGTGTGTGGGGTGGGTGTGTTTGTGAGAGGGTGTGTGGGGGTATGCGTATAGTGTGTATGTGGGGTGTGTGTGGTGTGTGTGTGTGGAGTGTGTATGTGTGTGCCTGTGTGGTGTGTGTCGGGGGGTGGTGGTGTGTGGGGGTGTGTGTGTGGGTTTGTGTGGTGTGTGTGTGGTATGTGTGTGTGGTATGTGTGTGGGGTGTGTGTGTGTGTGGTGGGGGTGTGGTGTGTGTGGGGGTGTGTGTGGTGTGTATGTGGTGTGTGTGGGGGGGTGGTGGTATGGAGGGGTGTGTGGGGTGTGTGTGGTGTGTGGGGTGTGTGTGTGGGTTTGTGTAGTGTGTGTGGTATGTGTGTGTGGTATGTGTGTGGGGTGTGTGCGTGTGTGGTGGGGGGGTGTGGTGTATGTGGTGTGTGTGTGGTGTGTGTGTGGTGTGTGTGTGGAGGGTGTGTGTGGTGTGTGTGGGGATGTGTGTAGTGTGTGTGTGGCGTGTGTGGTGTGTGAGGGGTGTGTGCTGTGTGTGTGGTGTGTTTGTGGGGTATGTGCCTGGGGTTTGTGGGGGGATGTGTGGTGTGTGTGTGTGGTGTTTATTGTGTGTGGTGTGTGTGGTACGTGTGTGTGTGGTGTGTGGTGTGCGTGTTGAGTGTGTATGTGGTTTGTGTGTGTGTTGTATGTGTGTGGTGTGTGGTATGTGTGTGTATGTGTGGTGTGTATGTGTGTGGTGTGTATTATGTATGTAGTGTGCTTGTGTGTGTGTGGTGTGCGTGGTGCTTGTGCGTGGTGTGTGTATGGTGTGAGCATGTTTGTGGTGTGTGTGTGTATGTTGTGTGTGTGTGTTGAGTGTGTATGTGGTGTGTGTTGAGTATGTGGTGTGTGTGTGTTGAGTGTGTATGTGGCGTGTTTGTGTATGTGGTGTGTGTGGTGTGTGGTGTGTGTGAGGTGTGTGTATGGTGTGTGTATGTGTGTGGTGTGTGTCTGTTGAGTGTATATGTGGTGTGTTTTTGTAGTGTGTGTGTGGTGTGTGTGTGGTGAGTGTGTATGTGTTGTGTTTGCGTGTGTGGTGTGTGTGTGTGTGAACCTTGTGTTTGGGTGTGAGATACAAACTCATTCTCTGCTTCCAGAAGCAACTGCAGAATAATGTGGGTCAAGTGTATGGCAAAATATCCCCTTTAGAAAACAGAGAATGTGAACAATATGTCTTTTCACACCTGCTGTTTAGAGTTGGAATCTGAGTGAAGATTTCAAACCCCATCCAGACCCCACACCCCCAACTCCCCACCCAGAGCCTCTTTGGGCTCCCTGAAGCCCCTGCTGCCAGCTCAGGGCCCCTCCAGCCGACAGCTTATCTTGGATGCTGGCACGAGGACGGCACTGAAAGGCATTTCCCCCTCGGCATGGCATTTGGAGAAGGAGTGGGCACGGGAACAGGCCTCCGCCCAACCAGCTCCTTGAGAGACAAAACGCTACCTTGTGGGCTGAGCAGCACTCCTGGATCCACAGCAAGCCCCGCCAACCACCCCCAGGTTTTAGAAAAGGCTCCGGCCCTGTGCCAGCAAAGCACCCACATGCCAGGAGGCTGCCCTTGGCTTTGTATAAACAGCAACCCAGGGATCTTCCCAGGAACCTCAGCCATCCTCTGGGCAGCAGGGAGGCAAACTCCAAGGGAGGTGGGCTCTGATATGGAAGCAAGGGTGGCGAAGCAGCCATGGTCCAGGTGGGTTCCTGGGAGGGGCTGAGAAGGGTGCCAACCACAACCAGGAAGCAAAGCGAGCCAGCCAGGGTCACTGTGGAGGTTTCAAAGCAAGGCTTCAGCACCGCTGTCCCCTCATTCAAGGACACTGTGGTGGGCCCTGAATCCCTGTGATGTGGATGGTGGCAAGGGTTCACATTGAGCATGTGCCCACTCTACTCTGGGCACAGTGCCCTTTTGCACACACCTATGAGGCAGCGGTGTTGCTGTAATCTAGACCAGCCAGTCAGTAGCCACGTGCGGCAGGAGGCCACTCAGCACTTGAAATGAGGCTGGTCCCAGCTGAGATGTTCCGGAAGCATAAGATACACCATTGATTCCAGAGACATGGTATGAATGTGAGAGCGCAATGTTCCCATTAATAATTTTTATATTAACTCCATATTGAGATGATAATATTTTGAATATACTGGGTTAAACAAAATCTATTATTCCACTAAACTTCATCTGTTTCTATTACTTTTTAATACCACTACTAGAAAATGTAAAATTTCATCTATGGCTCTTATTGTATTTTACTAGACAGTGTCGGCCTAGAAAGACACAAGTGTGCCTAAGGCTATGATAACAGGTAGGGAGGGAGAAATGCCGAGGGTTCTAATCCCAGTGTCTCCACTTACAGGCTGTGTGCCCTCGGGTAAGTAGCCCAGCTTTTCTGAGCCAGGATCATCTCTGTATAAAGGAATATATTAACATTAGTACTATTGGCTTGTTAAGGGTGTTGAATGGGGAATGAAGCAGAGACAAAGCCCACAAGGCCCCAGAACACCCAAGGGAAGGATTCTATTGTTCCAATAGCAGCGCAGGGGGATTCCAACTTGAGTGGATGCACCAGCTACCAAGGCTGAGGGGTAGGCTAATGGGCAGGCTGTCCTGGCTCAGTGCTGGGCATGTGTTCTAAAGATCCCACAGGTTCCATAGCCTGGCCAGCTTACCTGGCACACTTAGAGGGTCAGTGAACACTTTTGGGTTATTGTGTAGGAGAAAGAAATGATGATGATGATGATGATGATGATGATGGTGATGGTGGTGGTGGTGGTGGTGCCTGTAGGTGAGATGTGTATCTTACTAACCTGACTCAGGATGACATGGTCCCTCAATGCCAACTGTGAGTTTCTGAGCCTATTTCCTTTTTCCATGGATCCCAACAGACCCAACTATATGCCCAGCCACTTCCAGTTTCTAGAGGTGTGGTGGTGAGTGGTCTCTCTGTGTTTAAACTGGAGGATGGTTCCAGTGTGGAACAGAGGTTTATATTAGCAGAGAGGGGTATGTTTAGGACTCAGAGGGGGAAGCTCGGAGAACATGGGAGATGGTGAAAAACATGTTCTAGAACCCTGAACCAGAATTCCTAGAAAGACCTCACCCTCACACATCTGCACATTAACCAGCACCCTGATGATTCTTATGTATACTTGATTTCAAACACCAGTGACTGAGACAGACTCTAGTCTCTCCCCCAGCTCTGACATTCCATTAACCAGTCAGCTCCCCTCCTCCTCCTCCTCTCTATGAAAGAAGGAAGAGAGACAGAGTTAAGGGAGAAGAGACTGCCTCGCAAATGTGAACGATGGGCATTCCAGGGGATGCGATAAAATCTGAGCCCGCCCACCCCACGGTCTCCAATCTGGAGGCAAGTTCAGGCTTGGGGCTTTGAGTGTGGATCTGCTAAGTCTTGATTAGGGGTAGGGGGTAGGGTGAGAGAAAATGAAAGCCCAGGCCCAAAGGAAAGGAAGGGAGGGGTCCACCCTGCAGCTCTAGGAATCCTGCTCTGAGTCTGGGAGTGGAGAAAGGCATGTGTGCTATGAGCCTGCCCATGACTGGGAGGGGATGAAGGCGGGTAATTCTAAGAGTAGGGGAATATCCTGAGAGAGCAGGGACTCATACCCCTGCCCTCAGAGCAGAACAGCAGACTCCTTGCCTAGAGAGCTAGAAGACCAGGGGGAAATAGCTCCTGCTGTGTGGCTTTAGGCAAGCCACTTGCCTTCTCTGTACTCACTTTCTCATCTTGAAAGTGAGGAGATTGGACTTGATCCCAAAGCTGGCTTCCAGCTGGAGCTGCCATATATTCCAAGAGTCCACTCATTCATTCATCGGGCAGATCCATCATTTAACAAGCAGCAGGGGAGCTCACGCTGCTGCTTCTCTAGAAAGGGGTTGTCGGCACCCAAAATGTATGTCCCTTGCTCTAGGTGTCTATTTAGATGTGCTTTGTCCTCTTACAGTGTCCAAAAATATTATCCTTTCAGCCCACGTCTCTTTTGTCAATCCTCAAAGTGTAGCTGTGTTTCTGGCCCACAGCAGCCTCATAAAACTGAAAATCACATCAGCACCTGGACGTCCAAGGGGTCCCACCATCTCAGTGGTTTCCCAAGTAGGCCCTCTCCCTGCTCTTCCTACACAAGCCTGTTTTCCCAGTCTCTTCCTTTGGTTCTTCTCCCATTCACCTTCTTTTCTACTTCATGAGCCTTGCTGTCAAATACTCCTGAGTTCCGCCTCTGTGCACATGGCCAAGCTGTTCCTTTGCTCTGAAATGCCTTCCCCATCCTTCTCTGATTCATGAAATTGAAGCCATCTGAACTGGTGGCCTCCTCCAAATGGAGCTGCAGACATCCTCCTGTGGACACCCATGGGTTCTTGTTCTTGCCCACGTGGAAGGAAACACGTCACCCAGCTGGGACTCTCTGCTGGCCTTGCCCTGTGTTTGAGCCACCCTCCCTCCTCCCTCTACCCTCCTGCAAAGCCAAGCCCTTTGTCGCTTCCTGACCACCTGTGCCCTCAGGCCCCAGGGCCTTTGCACATGCTGTGCCCTCTACCAGGCTTGCCCATACATCTTCCCTGCTCTGTTGCTCTGTCACTGTCTATGCCTGCATATTGCAGGTGCTCACGGTGTACTTCCTGATAGGATGAATTAAAGCAAGAACCAGAACTGACATGGGCTGGGGAGAATATGTGTATAGGAGATGGGGGAGGCTGGGAGGGAACACCACTGATTTTTTTTGAAGTGGAAGCTTCATGCTGGGGAGGAAAAGGAGGGAATTTGGCAAGAGGGCCTGGACTCAACTGCTAAGAGGACTGAGTGGCAAGCGGCAGCTTACGGGCTTGGTTCTGGAGCAAGGACAGAACGAGGAGTCAGGAGACTGGGGTCTCTGCAGGCTGTGCCTGCATCTCTGAGCCTCAATGTCTTTCTGTGAAAAAGGAAACAAGAAGAACGCCCCTCTGCTCATGCTTGTGCTCTAGGCAGGGTAGTGCGGTGGTGAAGAGGATGCGGGCAGCACACAGCCTGGGTCAAGAGCCAGCTCCACCACATCCCAGCCCCAAGCCCTTAAATTTCCTGGGTCTCAGTTTCTCATCTGTAAAATGGATGTAAATGCCCATGTCACAGAGACCTTAGGACTAAGAAAGAGGACTTAGAAAGAGGTTGGGTGTGGAGCATGTGTCGAGAAGGGGCTTGGAGGAGCCATAATTAGACAGGGAATATCGAGCTGCTTTGAGATTAGACAGTGTTGTCTCATGGTCCTTTTGGGAGCTCATGGATAACAGAGCTGGCAGGCGCTGCATGGAGTGAGATTGCAGCCACCTGTCTTCCCAGCCATGCTATTTGTATTTAAATCTGTCGCCTACATACACATGCACACACGCACACACAGGCACGCATGCCAGTTGACTTCCTTGACAGCTGTTTCTGGCCCTGTGCTCCAGTGGCCAAGTCCTGATGCTTGCAAACTTTGGCTGTTAGATGATCAAAGAGCCAGCCCTTGTTGGGCCCTTAGTGTGAGCCAAGGCCCACGGCAAGCCCCTTCCCACAGGTCTCCTGTGATGCTCACGAAAGCCCTATGTGGCAGGAGCTCCTATCAGCCTCATTTTAAAGAGGAGAAAACTGAGGCGCCGAGAATTTTAGGCACTTCCATGGCATGCAAGGTTCAGAACACCACCGTGTGCCCCAAGCAGGCTGCCCAGACCAGCTCCTAGGGGTATCCTTGTGTGTCAGTCCCTTAGGCCAGTTCTGTTTCTCCCCATCTGAGCCAGGGATCCAGTGCAGGAGGAGGGAAGGGAGATGGAGTCACGCTCTGGGCAGTGGAGGGAGGACAGATAGACTTTATCCCCTGCTTTATTTCCCTGATCCATGAACCATTGCCAGATGTGGAAGGCCCACAGTGATCCCTTCATCCCAGCCTGCTCTTGTTACAGAGAAAGTGACTTGTCCAAGGCTACCAGCTTCAGCATGGGGACTGGAGCCCAGGGCCTCTCCCCTCCAGGGAAGGAGCTCAGGAGACTGGAAGACGATCCCTACTACCCCATCGGGCAGATGCCCACTCTGCCCTTGTAGGTGGAACAAGCCCGAGCCCAATGACAGCAAAGAGCTTCATTCTTCCACCCGTGTCTGTGTTCTCTGTGGCTCCAGGGCTGGCCCCCTCCATGGTCACCCCATAGCCACCGCCAAGCCCAGGCCTGGGACATGAAAGGCCCTCGGTTACATTTGGTTATTTGAATGAACTGGACAGTGGGCAAGAACAAGGTGCCTTAGAGGTCGCTGGAGGAGGATAGGACCTGGAGTCAAAACAGCTGACTGTGTCATTTTCTTGTTGTGTCTCAAACTTTTTGGGTCTGAGTTTCCCATCTGTCAAATTGGGGCCATCAATGCTGACCTCATGGGGTTGTTTTGATGATCAGGAAACTGACTTCAGGAAAGACCACTGCCTTCCCCAGGGGAGGGAGCATGCATCCTCTGTCCTGGGCCCCTGACTGCCATCTCCGTGTCCTTGAACACTAAGCCCTAGCAACATGGCCCACTGGTCATCACGTGTCATGCCACGTTGCTTCTGCCTGCACACCCCTGCTCATGTCGTCCCCAGCTTCAATGCCCTCTCTGCCCTCCCTCTCGTCAATTTCCACTCAACCTTTAGGATTCAGTGCAAATGTCTGCTCCTCTAGGGAGCGCTCTCTGCTCCTACTCCCAACCCCATGCCCTTTCCCCTCTTCATCTCACCCTCATAGCCCTTACCTAGACTATGCTAAGTTACCTTATAGTGTGGCCCTTAGGTGTGAAGCCTTAAGAAATGGATGCTTTGAGTCCCAGGGCTGAGGTTCAAACCTCAACGTTGCCATTTGCTAGTGGCTTTGGAAAAATTATCTGACCTTTACCTTTTTGTGACTCAGTTTTGCTCATCTAACAAATGAGGAAGCTAATAATAAAAGCAGCCCGCCTCTTAGGATAATCACAAGGATTAAATTACTTACTTAAAATGTAGATGATCTTGATTCAAAGAAACCATCTGTAAAAAAAAATTATTTGGGAGAGTGCAATCTGAATGTGGACTGGGTATTAACTAGAGAAAGTTACAAAATTGTAACTAATTTATTGGTGTGATAATTGCATGAGGGTTACATTTTTCCTAAAAATTCCTCATAATTTAGAGACACACTGGAGAATTTCAGGTAAAATCTCAGGCTGTCTAGGATTCGCTAGACTTTTAAGAATAAAAAAAGCATACGGCCAGGTGTGGTAGCTCATGCTTGTAATCCCAGCACTTTGGGAGGCTGAAGTGGGTGGATCACTTGAGGTCAAGAGTTTGAGACCAGCTTGGCCAACATGGTGAAACCCCATCTCTACTAAGAAATACAAAAATTAGCCGGGCCTGGTGGGAGGCATCTGTAATCCCAGCTACTCGGGAGGCTGAGGGACAAGAATCACTTGAACTCTGGAGGCAGATGTTGCAGTGAGCCGAGATCACGCCACTGCACTCCAGCCTAGATGATACACTCAGATTCAGTCTCAAAAAACAAAAAAGAAAAGAAAAAAAACCATACATGTGTGGGGAAAATGGAAGGAACAAGACCAACTAAGTGTTGATAATTATCAAAGCTGCCGATGCATATGTAGGGTTCGTTATATTATTCTCTCAACTTGGGTGAATATTTAAATATGTCTCTAGCAAAGAACACAGTTTAAATTTGTGTACAGTATTCAGTGTTTTTTGTTGTGGTTTTCTCACTACTCTCTAAAACTGTGAGAACATTCAGCATTCTTTCCCCTGCTCAGTAAGCAGGTCTTGTGCAGTTAAATGAAAATGATGTATTTTACCCTTGATGTTTTGTTAAAATGACTGAAAATGGGAGAAAACCAAAAGGAGTAGCTCCCGATGAAAAGACCCTTAAGTTCTTCACCTCCCTGGACAAACAGGGTTATCATATAGTGGGCAGGCCCTTATAAAAATGTCATGAGCCATCTATGGCTCTTGGGCTGTAGTTTTTGACCTTTATAATGCGGTTGCCTGTTTTACGTTCCTGTCTCCTTGGAGGCTGGACGTTCTCAGAGGCTTTGTCTCTGACACTGGCCACTGCATGTGGGACTTAGTAGATGCTTTATATACAGATTGACAAATGAGTGAATGCATGCGTGAGTGAACACATGGACTAGGGCTCGTTATCTGGAAAAAAAAACCTGGCTTCTTGCCCCTTGTACCCTCATCATGTAAAGTTGACTTTCCCCGCCTGCATGTTTATAAAACCAATTAGTAGAAAATCTCGAAAACCTTCTACATCCCATGACATGCAGCCTGGCCAACAACTTTCTGGAAACCACCCTTGGGAGATTCTGGGCAGTGCGGTGGGGGAAGGAGGAGGATGTACCTGGCTCAGACACCTTTCACGGGTTTGGAGCTAAGAGCTTTCAAAGAAGGTGATCTACCCAGGACCACTGTCCCAGGCCCCACTTGAAGGGGAGCCCCCACCAGGGCCCGGGATACAGGTGCCTAGGGGTGCAAGTGCCGGAGGTATTGGGAAAAGAGGTGTTTGTTACCTGTGGCTGACTCAGAGGCACCCGATGCGCTTTGAAACAAGCGTGGGGAAGACATGGGCACCGGCCAGGCCTGTATTCTCTCACGGTCCCCAGGGCTTCTCTTTTCAGCAAAGCAGTGAACAGAAGCTGCTTCCAGCAGGACAACCCTGTCCTGAAAGCTCCCGGGCCCAGCTAGGGCCGGCTCCGGCCATTCCTGCCTCAACCCTGCCCCCTGGTGGAGTATCTAGGTGCGGCCTCCGAAACAGGGCAAGCCAAGGCCTCCGACTGTCCACACTGCTCACGGAGCACTTGCCCAGGGTGTGCCAGGCGCAGTGCCGGGCACCCAGGAGGCGGGAAAGGGCAACCCGTCCCTGAGAATCCCCACAAGGGCTCCTCACTCCTCTTCTGGGGGCCCTTGGCAACCTGGGCTCAATTCCACTGCTATCTTCCCAGGGGGTGAGGACCCTGCCTTGTTCATCTGAACAGCAGGCACATAGTAGACGCTTGGTATATGTGTGTGATGGGCGGGTGGAGGGAAGAACGAATGAATGAGGGAGCCGTGCAGCAAGGTGATTACAAGTAAGGGTTCTGCAGGGACACTCTGGGTCAATAGACCACCTTCCAGCTGCGAGATCTTGAGCAAGATTCTTGAGCTCTTGGAGCCTCATTTTCCTCATCTGTGAACTAGGGATGACACTAATAACTGCTCGTTAAGGCTGCTGGAGGATGTTGACATCACCATCATTTTACAAATGATGAAACAAGCTCAGAGCAAGTGAGCACGGCTCCAGATCCCAAAGCTGGGAGTGGCAGGAGGTTGGGGAATTGTCAAATGGGGTCCCCTCATTGCAGATGACGTGCCCTTTCTGCAAATTCCATGCCCTGTTCACAATAAACTGTACACACTCTTAGAAGAGAAAGGGATCTATCTCCTCCATCAAATGGGACGCTTCAGGTATCCTGTGCAGTCCATCCCACCGCTGCTAGCCTCCCACGTTCTGCTCCTATGCCTATTGCTAAGCATTTTTGAAAAAATGAAGTAATACTGATACGCAAACGTCAAATTATAGAATTACCTCTTCCCAAGTCCACTTTCAAAGAGCTGAAATACATCATAATAATCAGTTACCACTCACCTTTAAATATTATCTCAAAAATACATGTGAAACATTTCCTCCAGGGCTTTATTTTTTTTCCTTCCTAATTTTAATCAGCTTAAGTTTGTCCAATAAGTATGATTGAAGGGATCACTTCATCACTGTTCACCTACCTACTGATAAACCTGTTTGTCCAGTGGGGTTAAGGACTTAGGGGTCTTATCATCGGGAGATACTCCTTTTGGTTGTCTCCCATTTTTCAGTCATTTTAAAATATCAAGGATAAAATACATCATTTTCACTTAACTGCACAAGACCGGCTTACAGAGCAGTTGTGTCACCCTGATGAGTCACAGAATGCGGTATGTTCTGCAGGTCTGCGTGAACTGCTGTGTGAAAGCAGCTTAGCAGTGTCGGTGGGTAATGAACATGGGTGTGGGTTGTACAAAAGTCAGATGTTAAAAAAGGAAGATGGTCTAAAATCTCCACACTTTTCTCTTATCCCCACCCAATGTTCTAAGGCAGTGGTTCCTATTTCTGTAAAAATTCCCAAGGGTTGCTGGTCAAACTACTACGGATTCCAGCCTTCAGCCTAGAGAAACTTAAGGCGAATATTCAAAGAGGGATCTAGGAATCTGGTTTTTATCACTCTGTCACCCAGGCTGGAGAGCAGTGGTGCAATCTTTGCTCACTACAGCCTCTGTCTCCCGGGTTTGAGCAATTCTCCTGCCTCAGCCTCCTGAGCAGCTGGAACTATAGGCATGTGCCACTACATCCAGCTAATGTTTGTATTTGTAGTAGAGACAGGGTTTTGCCATGTTGGCCAGGCTGGTCTCGACCTCCTTGACCTCGAGTGATCCACCTGCCTCAGCCTCCCAAACAGCTGGGATTACAGGTGTGAACTACATGCCTGGCTGAGGAATCTGTATTTTAACAAGTTTCACAGGACAGTGATTCTGAAACTTTGGGGCATTCAGAACCACCTGGAAAAAATCCCAATGCCCAGGCTCCTCCCAGGCCCCTTAGGTTGGGATCTCTGAGTAGAGTGTCCATTAAAGCTCCAGGGTGGTTGTACTTTGCAGTAAAGTTTGGAAATCAGCATCATAGTACCTGGGTAGCTAGGAGGGGTTGCTGAGGAGGGAGGGGTATGGCAGAAGGGGTCTCAGTGGGGTAGGTGGGGCCCGGTGGGCTCAGAGGCTGCAGCAGGCAGAAGTGAGCAGGACCAGGCTGTGCCTGAGCAAGCCCTGGGCATCTTGCCAGCAGAAGCACCGCGGAGTGGCCACCACCTCTGTCTTCCCCATAAACATAGTGTTATCTGCAGAGTCTATTTCCAGAAGTACATCATGAAAGAGACTTTTATGTGAACATCTGCAATTTGGAAATCCCAAGGCTGTTTTGGTTTGTTGTTGTTCTTGTTTGTTTGTTTTTGTTTTTGTCTTTTTTTCCCCCCTCCTCTGGCCTTCCCTAGACAACACTCTCCTTGACTTACGATCTTTTCTCCTTTTTGCCTTCTTGGCTTCCGTTGCTGGACAGAATGATGCAGGCTCCATATAACAGTGTGTTTGCAAAGATCATTTTCTCCATCTGCAGAACAGGCCCAGTCACCCCAGCTCAGGTAGCTCACGGTGGGTAAGAAGATAGCCGTCAGGGCTCTCTGGGGACTCTACAGGATAGGATATGGGGCAGGCTCCTGCCTGTGGCTGGGGAAAACAGGAATAGCTTCGAATCCCCAAGGAAAATGAAAGCCTGGTAGAAACCTCAGAGGGTCCCAGGGGCCCAAGCAAGCATCCTGGGGTTCGAGGATGAGCCCCAGCCCCCAGAAGGAAAGTACTATTTTTGAGATCCTACAGAAGCCTCTGGAAAATGTGCAGGCCTTTTTTTGTATTGTTTAGCTGCAAAAAGATTCCTCTAAACGTTCATATTCTACTAATTACCTCTCTCTCCCAGACCCAGGCAAGCCAAGCAAATAGGTATTTGTTTTGCACAAATACCCATTGCTTACACAGAAATGGGTTTATCGTTTTTATTTTGACAAAGGCCATACTCTCATTGTCCACTAAAGATAAGGGCCAGGTGTGGCTTAGGGGCCCGAGCTCCCGGGCTTCTTCACCGCACAGCACCACAGGTGCAGCATGGGAGTCCCACCAGCAGCCAAACCAGGGTACTAGAGGCTGGGATGATACAGCTGGGTTACCTATGGAGCCACAGCTCTGACCCAGAGGTGCTACGCATTTCCTTCAGGATGTGTTGATGTTCTGGACCAACAGAGACACCCCCAGAAAGGCCCCAGACCAACCACTCAAGGTCAACACACATACGTGCCCCAGATATTCCCCCAGTGACTCCCCATCATGACAGGCCTGGGTGCACTGAGGAGGTCCCCAGGCAGCAGGAAAGGGTGGGGCTGGTGGTACCTGGGCCCTTGGATGACTCTGCAAGCGGATGTGCAAGGAATGGGGAGTTGAGAGCCCACATAGGACGCACAGACAGAAGGTGGTGTGGGAAACTCTCATCCCCCTTCTCTGGCTGAGATGCTTCCCCCACTCCTTTTTTTGGGGGGTGGAAAAAGAGAACCATTCAGTGAAAAGAGCTGTGAACCAAAGCAAAGGACAGGTAGAGATGTCATGCCATCCTGGATGTTGAAGGAGGCTGATGGTGTGTGCGCATGTGTGTGTGTATATGACAGAGCGAGAGAGAGAGAGGCCCTACACTGGCCTTCCAAGCAGTTGAAGCCCCAGTGAGTAGCCTTCGAGGGATGCTCAGGGGATGAGCTGCCTCAGCCTGCCTGGGGCCGAGGGAGGCTGCCAGTGGATGGGCACAAGGTGCCAGGGATCATACTGGAATTAAGGTCCCAGAACTAACTGGGAGGTTCTAAGATGTGACCTCGCCACCCCTACACTCCAAGCCACTGCCAGGGGGTTCTTGGACAGGCTTTTTCATTAGAAGCTGATATCATTCACTGTATATGCCACCGGCCCAGGAGGAGTGAAAGCCGCCATGGCACCATGCACCTCCAATTGATCAGGGCCCCAGAGCAGCTTTGGAGTGGAGCAGGAAGGCAGGAGGGAAACTATGGCTTCACTCAGGGAGACGTGGAGACTGTAAGCGCAGGCTTAGAGTCAAGCACTTCAGACTAGAGTCCTTCTGCCGTTCCCTGCTCATGCAGGGACAGATTGGGTAAAGGAGTTCTAAGATGACTCACAGCGTTAAGACTCACCAGCTCTCCAGAAGAAGTTCTGGCCATGAGGCCCCTCCCAACCCTCACTCTTCAGCAATGAGCATCATTTGTTGTCTCTGGAAGCTGAGTGCTCACGCACTAGACCACCCGAATGGCAGCTTAGGCTGGGCTTCGGGGGAGAAGCAGGGCAGTGGGCCGTTATCAGCTCATTTTGGGCAGCAACAAGAACCCTGAAGGGACAGGTACCCCCACATGGGGATCCAGCTATGTCCCAGGATCCCAAAGCCTCTCCTTGAGCTCCCAGCCCCCATGAAATATTTGTTTTGCTCAAGATCTGATGGGAGCATGTCCCCAAAACTCACATGTGCACAGTGTTCTCTGTGCAGTGATCAGAGGCAGAAGAGTTAGTGGCTCGAAAACTCTGGACAAGGCAGACCTTGGTTCCATCCCTGACTACCTGACCTGTGTGGCCTTGCACAAGACATTTACCTCTCTGTGCCTCTGTGTTCTCACTGCTCAGGGGAACATTAGCAGACCTGCCTTGTGATTTGTTAGGGGATTATATGAGATAGTGCAAACAAAGTTCTCCATATAGAATGAGCCCTCACTCAAATCTTAGGTATGTTGATTGCAAGGGCCTGTGAGTTTGTGCATGCGGGGGAACAGATGGGCGGCATGTGGTTTCTGCCTTCAAAGGATGGCAGATTAGTTGGGGAAATGAACATTCACTCATGTATTCATCCTATCAACAGATGCTTATTGACACCTACTATGTGTCAGGCTTTGTGAGGCTTGATGTCCCTCTACAACTGCCAGCCCAAATAATTGTCTAGCTGCTTCTTGATTACCTCCACTGATGGTGCACTCACTACCTTTCAGCTGGTTTTTTTTTTCATCAGAAAATTCTCCCTCATGTACAGTAGTGGGAAAAACATTAACTGAAACAGATCTAGATTCAAATCCAAGTTCTGTCACTTACTAGGTGTTGGGCATAAGCAAGCCACTTTACTGATCTGTTAAATGGGAATAATAATACCAGTCACTGTGCAGAAGACAAATGAGATCAGCCAGAGTCACTGAGGGCTAGGGCAAGACAGTCCCCAAGTGGTCATCGGAGTGATGGTTTGCAGTGGATGTACCAGCAGGAGGAATTCCAGCTGTGACCTCATATGATGCTCACTTCCAGTCACTTGGGAGCTAAGCGATGGTAGCAATGCCGTTTTACAGAGGAGAAGACAGGCTCAGAAAGTGAACTCCCAGAGTAACATGAACAGTGACAAAGCCTGGACTGGATACAGTGTGGTGTTTCTAAAACACAAATCTAACCCTGCCGTCCTCCTGCTAAAATCCTTCAACAAACCATTCTTCCAGACCTCAGCCCAAACCAAGGCATTCAAGGTCTTCCTTGATGTATGCTGCGCCTTGAATCCATCCTCATCCGTCCTAGCCTTCACCTCCTCCTGCCTCCACCCTGCACCCTACACCAGGCTCTGCAGGCCCCAGGCCCTGGCACATGTTGCCAGCTCAGTGCCTGTGCACTTGAGGGTCCTTGTGCATTGGGTACCCTCTCCTGCTTCCTCACTGATCTATTCCCACCCCGTCTTCGAAACCCGTTCCCAATGCCTCCTGTCTTGGGAAGCCCTCTTCAGCCCCAGCGTGCACAGCCCAGCCACTCCCCTGTCATCCCACAGGCAGGTCTGCTTGGTTCTCACGCTGCATCCCCAGCACCTAGTGCTGCACTTGGCACAAAATAAAAGCTGACTACAGGTGTGGTGAATAAATAAATGAAAGGGAGAATGAATAAATGAGTGGATGCCATTGTTATAGCATTGATTGCAATGAATTGCAATCACTATTTATGTGTCTGTTGGCCTCACTAGGTGGGGAGCCAGTCAGGGGCTCTGTCTTAGGCACCTTCGTCTCCTCCCAGCCTGGCACAAAGCCTGTGCATAGTAGGGATTCAATAATCCTCGGTCCCTAGAATGACTCAGTCATTGTGCACATCCCCAGCTAAACTGTCAGTACCGGAGGGCGGAAACCGCCCTTGTGCCAGTCATCTGCTTTCCCTCGCGCTCACACAGAGAGGTGAGGATTGATCGATTATCAGGAGTCTGGACTCACTTCTGGCCTGCAGACCCAAACCCTAGGTAAGTGTCTATGCTGGACATACCCTAGGTATGTGTCAATGCTGGGCAAGGCAGCTGGCACTCAGAGGCTCACACACCAAACCCAGCAGTCCTCAGGCCCTGGGGTCCAGAGGTTTTTCCCCTGCACAGATCTTGTCCAGCACCTTCTCCCGTGGCCTGAGTCTGGGAGATTTGCTACCACTAGATGGTGCCAACTGCAAAGGCTGGCTCAGCCGACTGCCCACAGCCCTTCCCTCCTCTGCCCAGGGATGCCATAAGCGGCTCCCCTGTCCAAGGGAGGACTTCTCTGCACCTTCCCCTCACCAGCTGCGTGCCCTGGCACCTCCAGGCACTTAGAAAGGAAGCTTCCTTCTGGGCATCTTTAACTTGGGATGGAGACAGGAGGATGGATAGTGATCCCAGGAGTGGGATACCCACCCAGTTCCAACCCATTCCAGCTCAGCTCAAAGTGTCCAGATCCCCAGCTCTGTTCTGGGCACAGTGGGGTCAGGGAGGACACACGACCAAATGGGTGTAAGAGGAGACAGGCTTCTGTGTGCCATGTGACATGTGCCAGGCCCTACCTAGTGCCACCGCATCCACAATGACCCTTCACCCTTCCAACTGCCCCCAAAGGGAGGTGAGCGTGATTGTGCCCATATCACAGATGGGAATGCTGAGGCTTAGAAAGATGAAGATGCTGTTCCAAGGCCACATGGAAAGAACGTACGTCGGACTGTCTCAGGTTGCATGTTCTTTTCTTGACACTCAAACTTAGGGCCCAGAGGAGAGGTTCCAGTACATGATGCCTTGAATATCATAGATATCCAAGCCTTTTTAGCCGACAATCCCCCATCCATCCATTTCACCAATCAACACATATGAAGCCCTACTGTGTGTCCTGTGCTGTGTTTCAGGCGCACAGAGAGATGCAAGGCCCGCGCCCTGCCCTTTCCAAGTTCACATTCCAGTGAGCGAGGCAAGGGCAGGGAAGCCTTCCTGGAGGAGAGGGCATCTTTATTTCCTCTGCCAAGAGCACGTCCTGAGTGTGGTGGCTCTGAGAGATGGTCTGCTAGTGCTCATGAGGCTCTGAGGCTTCTAGAGTCACGGCCTAACAAGGAAATGTCTCTCCCCAAAGTCAAAAAGAGGGGTGTGTGTGTGTGTGTGTGTGTGTATGTGTGTGTGTGTGTGTGTGTGTGTTTACTGATTCGGAAATGTAGGGTTTTCTTGCATCCTATTGTGTTTTTGAGGAAACATGAACAAGGGCAGGCTAACTAGTGCCTCCTCAGTGAACCACCCAGAACTGCCAACTCCGAGAGCTCTCTGTTCCCTACCAGCAAGGCCTTCCAAGGCCACATCGCCCACAGAGCCCTTCCTCCCTGCAGGGGGCTGCAGGGAAGATTTTTTTTGGCCATTCTGATGTCAGTCTGGGCCATAACAGAGACGCCACCCATATGTCCCCAATGAAGACTGGCACTGTGCAGGCACTCTGTGGGGGCCTGCCCCACCCTGCCCTCACCCCATGGAGTTCACCGGCATTAACCTCCAAACACACACAAATGTCTAATTTCTGAGCCTGCCTAGCGGCTTAAGGGAAAGCCAGGCACACACAGGTCAGCGAGTCGGGAGAGTCCGCCCAGAGAAAGGGGCCCCAGGTGAAAAAGATAGGAAGGGCCTCTCAGCCACAGGGAACTGCATCGCAGTGGCCTTGAGGTAGGGAAAGGGTGGATTTGACCAAGTTCTGAAATCAAGCCTATGGGAGATGAAAGCTTCAAGTCGGGTTTTGTCTGTTGACTTGCGAGGGCTTTATTTATTGCATCAATATTTACTACATTTATTGTGCGCCAGGTTCAGAGCCTAGTCAGACTAATTCAGAAATTCATCTGAACCACTTTCCTCATCCCTGGTCCTTCAAGGTGCAAGAGTGGACCCCACTCTCCTGGGCAGAGCAGTTACTGCCCTGGTGTTCAGAGAGCTTCCATGCCTCCTTGGAATGCCCAGCACTTTGCGTAGTAAATCCCTCGAGTTGCAATAAATCCCTCGAGTTGTAGTAAATCACCTCTAATACTTGCCTCTCCCATAAGCTGTGGGTTCCCCAATCACAGGGACTTTTAACGCTTATCTTCAAATATCTAAAACTTAAGAGAGACTATGAGCTAACTCTGCAAATGTCTGTTGAGTGAATGAAAGAACCCAGAAGAGGCAAAAGTAGAAGCTGTTGTAATGAGAGTTAGGAGATTAATTTGCATCTTGGCCTTGCTGTGAACTGTGTCATCCTGGGAGTGTCCATCTGTCTCTTTGGGTCTTGCCTTCCTCCCCTGTAAAGGAGGAAAGAATTTGTCTGAGTAGCTCAGCACTGGAGCCTGGTGTTCAGAGTGGAAAGCAGATCTGTGATCCCACAAAACAGGCTCCTCTGCTTCCAGATGGAGGGAGCAGCCCAGAGCCCAGCCAGCCCCCTGGAGGACTGACTCAAAGCCTGGCTCCAGTCCCCGCTCCTGTGTCCTCAGGCGATTCTCTTCCTCTTGCGGGCCCAGGTCTCCTTCGAGACAGAGCAAAGGGCACAGATGGGATTCAGGGGGGCAACCAGATGGGACGGCAGGTGACTGGGTGCTGGAGATACAGGCAGCTTGAAGCTCCTGCACTCAGACACCCAGGCATCTCCATCTGCCGCTCCTCAGGCCTGGGCAGCTCTTAGGGCCTTGGTTTCCCTTCCCAGCTGGCCTCTTGTGTTCATCATATTTGCCAAAATAAAGATGAAGCTGTTGACTGGGGGATGGGAATGGGGATGCTGGGGAGGAGTGCGGGTTGGTAGAGTGGAGTGTGTATGTGTTGGGTGGGGGGGTCTCATTGCCCTGAGAGCAAAATAAAAGGGCTCCTCCATGTAGGGCTTGTGCTGGCAAAGGAAGCGCCAACTCACTCCCCAAGGGCTGGGGCCCATGTAGCTGCCAGGAGCTATAAAGTTGAATACCTGCCACTGCACCACGCCAGCCCTTTCCGGATACTCAGAGGGGAAAAAAATAATAATAGGTCAGCGGGCCGAAACCGGTGTTAAGTAGGAGTCCTCTGACTCAGAGAGGCCTTAAGAACTCTCGGTGAGTGAAGGAACTGGCCCTGCAGGTCGTCACAGAAGAGCCATGGGATCCGAGCCCCGCGCAGCCACATGACTCACAGCCAGCTTCCACCTGCTCAGGGCCTCCGCTTTCTCCCTGTAAAGTGAGGCCACCTCCCTTACCTCGGGGCTGCAGCGACAATCACTCAAGAAAGGAAAGGAGCAGGGTCTGAGGTGGAATTTGGGCCCCACCGCTGACCAGCGGAAGGATTCGGGCAATTGGTTTAACTTCGCTGCATGTTGGGCTCCTCTGTTCTATTTGTTTTATTGAGAATAAAGGAGATATTTGGCTATCAAAAGCATGATAGAAAAAATAATTTTATGAAAACCTTTTGAACAGCATGAGGACAGGAATGCAATGGCAGGGCCCTTTGGGCGTTGAAACCCCTGCCTCAGCAGCCCCCCTTTCCCTCTGCCCTCCCCCCGCAGGCCCTCTCTCCAGCCCCTACGACCATGGACTTTACCCCAGCTCCACTGGAGGACACCTCCTCACGCCCCCAATTCTGCAAGTGGCCATGTGAGTGCCCGCCATCCCCACCCCGCTGCCCGCTGGGGGTCAGCCTCATCACAGATGGCTGTGAGTGCTGTAAGATGTGCGCTCAGCAGCTTGGGGACAACTGCACGGAGGCTGCCATCTGTGACCCCCACCGGGGCCTCTACTGTGACTACAGCGGGGACCGCCCGAGGTACGCAATAGGAGTGTGTGCACGTAAGTGAGTCCCTCCATACCTTCTGACCAGCCCCTGAGCACCCCCAGCTCTGGCCCCAAACCCCTCTCCCTTGGCACCCCCACAGCCTTTCACCTGGCCAGGCTTCTGTTCAGCAGGAGATACACCCCATGATCAGAGGCCAGAGGCTGGGCCCTTCCTGGGAAGGGGAGGGAAGGATGCCTGCACTCCTCTCGCCTCCAGAACTTTGCTTCTTGCTTTATTCTCAGTCCTGGAGGCACATTCATGGCTGTCCCCAGGGAAGAGGGAGACGCCATGAAATACCTAAGCCTGGTTTTGTTCTCTTAGTGGTAGGATATTTTAACAAATGTCCATGGCCTACTAGGACACACCAGCATACTTCAGAACTCCAGATATTTTGGTAATATTGTAAATTAAAACAATATGGTTTTAAAAATCCAGTAGCCTTGAAAGAAGGAAAATCAGCAGCCTGCAGTCATCCCTTCCCACCAGCTACCTACATTTCTCAGTTACTACAGTCACTTTAATTTTCTAGTTATTTCTTCTGAAATATAATATAGTATATTATAGAAATATACTATATATTCTATATAGTATAGAAATATAATATAAAGATATATATACACTATAAATATTATCTTTCTAATGAACTTGAAGAACAGTTTTCACAGGGGGAAATATACTACATATATACTATATATAGTAGTTGCTACTATAAAATGTATGTGTTCTGCTGTATATTAATTGCCTTGATATATCAATTTTTGGATAATATATTAATATTCTAAGATAGCTGATGATTTAGCTCCTCAATACCACCTGATGTACCCCTACCTTCCAAATGACATCACCATAATTTTTGGTTATACAATCATCAGTATTTATAATATTATGACTATGTAAATATTGTTCACTGCAGTATGAGATCATGTACTTGCTTGAATTTCCTTCCTTATGATGCTTTTTGTTTTTCCTGGACTTTCTAATGGCCTTTGCTTTTTCTTTATTCTTGGTGTATTCTGATATCCTCCTGTTTGGAGGTGGTTGTTGTTGTTGTTGTTAGTTGTTGTTTTCTTTGGTCTTCAAGTGCTCCATCACGGGTATTCTATCCTTTTTTGTTCCAAGACACCTCCTTTATGAAACTTTCTGACCCCCTGCTTCTGTCTGGACTTGTATTCCCTTGAATTGTGTAAGCATTACCCAAAATATATGACTCATCAGATTAAGAGAGCTAACTAGGTATTATGACGCAGCAGCCTAACTTCTGAAAACTTCCACAAAGTCTCATAAACCCAAAAACTCCCTTCTTCCCTTAGTGCTGAATCAAGCGTTCCCCTTAACTATGACTCCATATACACCCCATCACATAGTCACACACAACGTAGTCTCTCATCCTCAGCTAACCATTATATTTTTGAGGTGGATTGTCCATGAGGGTTATGTACATCATTTGCAGTCAGACAATTTTATTTTATCTGAACCTCATGGTTAATTTATGACAGTTTCTTCTATCATTGGTTCATGCTTCAACTTTCACACTAATCCTTGTGTCTTTGGCTTTCTGTGAATAACCATCCCACTTCTCCCATCTTTCTAATTTTTCTTCTTTTACTGAAACTCATTAGCAGCCACATAAATGGTATGTTCAAAGAGAACTTGCAGCATCAGCTGCACAGAATCATCTGATATGTTGGTTATAAATGTTATTCTTGAGCCCCACCCCAGACTTGTTGAATCAGAGTCTCTGGAAGTGAGAATGAGGATCTAGTCCTTTAACAAGACTCCCAGGTGATTCTCATGCATGCTAAAGTTCAAGAATTGCTGCTAATATACTCAGTCATCTGTTCCCTCCCCATAACCCAGGTAGGGAAACCTGGCCTGGACTTCTTACACTAGAACCACCTCCAGTTATATGAGCTTGTCTCATAATTTATTCTGCCAGTAAAAACTGTTCTTCAAGGTCATTAAAAAGATAATTCTGTTCACCACCATTGCATTAATCTCTAAAGCTGTATTGAGATCTTGTCATCTGCCAGGCACCACTCATTTATAGACGTTCTGTCATGGATCCAAAGATTGTGTGAACCCAGAAACTGCCTGTCCTGCCTGCCTTCCCCACCAGTGGCCTGAAAAACCCCCTTCCCTGTCCTCCTCACCCCCTATCTCTGCATCTTAGGTCCTGCCTTGACCCGGTACAGCCACTTAACTTCCCAACACCGTGGGCTTCTGTGTACTTCCTTTCCTTTTATTTGAAAAAAACAAAAACTGTAGGCCAAAGGAGATTGTAATAGATTTTACACCTACCAATGGTTCCCTGGTCATGAAGTTTTACAAGCATTGAGATAAATAAAGCTAACCAGGAGCTATAGAAATTCTCAGAGGCTTCAAATTTTCATGTCCATTGCCAAATTCCAAAAGAGAGGTATCATAAGCTTCATAATAAATTTTTTAGATGTATTTAATACTAAATATTTTCAGTCAGATAGTTTCTTACCCACCCATTACACTACACACACACACACACAAACACACAGTTATACATATACACATCACACACATACGTGCCCACACGTGCACAAACACAACTCACTAGTGCTGTATTGAACATGTTCCCAGAAGTGCTACCATAGTGTCTGAATTCATGAGACCCTAATGCAGGAAAGAAGAGAGTGTGAGGTCTGCAGAAGAATACACCTCTGGGCCAGAGGGTAAACAGAACAAAGGGTTCCTCTAAGAAACAATCTTTCCACAAATGGTCAGCTAAGCCAATGGACAGTTCCTAGGACAGGCTAAATCTGTCCTTAAAGATTTGCATGCAATTCGACCAGAACAAGGCAGGTAATAAAAATGAGCAATTGCAACCCTGGCTTATGTAACTCAAACAGAGTATGATGGGGACAATGGCAATCTGGTGTGTGCAAGCCCTGGCTTTCAGAGATGACCCTACTGGGCCCAGCCACTCTGGCCAAGCAGAAAAAAGCTAGGTCTTGTTCAGCATGCTTAGTTTTCAAGAGAATCCAGGTACATAGATTTGTGTATGATTTGTAAACATTGGCAATACATTCAAAAATATTTTTAAAACCACTCTGTGGGCCAAACTAAATACATCTGTGGGCAGAGGGTGACCTCTGAGTTACATCATTTGGCTATTTCAGTTGCACAAACACTACTCTACGTTTAAATGAAGCTGGGTCAGGCCTGAGGGCAGTGTGGTTTGGTGGAAGGATTATGATATTTACAAGCTGACAGACTTGGGTTTTAGATCCTGGCTCTGCCACTTGCTAGCTACGTGACCATGTGCACATCACTTAAGGAGCGTCATAAAACCAACCTCACGTGCTTGTCGCAGAATAAATAAGGAAATGTCAAAAAATAAAAATAAAAGTAATTAGCTGCTCTTGGCTTGGCTTGCAAGGAAAGTTACCTCAGTCTTATTCACGGCCACCTTTAGAGGAGGGAGCAGGTCTAGCTCCTGGCCTAGATCCCCCATACTGAAGAGTGAGGGAATAGTAAATTCATGCATGCTCTTTGGACCTAGACAACCGAGCTGGAATCCCAGCATCATCACTCACTATTACTATGACTTTAGGCGAACTACTTAGCCTTTTAAGTCTCAGTTACTTCTTCAAGGAAAATGTGACAAAGTTTATATCTCTGGGTGGTTAGAATGTCAAGTGCCTGCTACATGGCAGGAGCTGAATAAAGAGTAGAGCTCACCCCAGCTCCCATCCATCCATCCCTCCATTGATTCTTCACACAATAAACATAGGTGAGGCAGCAAAAACAAACAGAGCTACAACAAGGTGTGGCCCACTGTCCCTGCTGACAGCGTGAGCTGACAGTCCATGGGAGGTGTGGGAAGGGAGGGAAGGCCCCATGGCAGAGCAAGTTGACTTGAATTCCTGAAAGTGCTTCAGTAAGAGGAAATCTAACTCGATCACACCTGCACTTGCAGATCTGAGATTAGATAGGAGGTGGTGAAGGAAACCCAACTGTCTTCACCATCTCGCCTTTGATTAGTTAGAAACTTAATGAGTCAGCTGACGGGACCATCTGCAGCCATCATGCATCCCACTAGCCTGTGGTGGGCAGGCTGGTCAGAGCCAGTAGCAGCATCTCACTTCCCCACCCAAAGCCCCAAGGAGAGAGACTGGAGCGCCTTCTAGTTGCACTGGTTTTCAACCTTAGCTGCAAACAGGATTCACCTGGGGAACTTTTAAAATATGGAGATCAACAAAAGAAGAATACTGACACCCAGGTTCACCCCCATATTCTGAGGCCTGGCATAAGCATCACAATTTTTAAAAGCTCCCCAGGTTCCCCTGGGGTTACCCTGTGCAGCTGGTGGGGAAAGCCACTGTGCTGGGGACTCCGGGCATCTAGCACTGACCTCTCCCTCCAAAGTCTCCACATGCAGGGGCAGAGTTCCGGGCTTAGCCCACTCTCTTCTCCACACACACACACACACACACACACACTCTTCCTGGAGAGACAGCATGCAAGCAGAGGCAGGGTGACTCAGAATGCAAAGATGAATGATTCACCCAGCGCTTCCTCTGCTTTTTTTGCCTTCCTCTGTCCCCTCCTTCACTGGTGTCTGGTGGCAGGAAATGGGCTGTGGAGTCAGGTCTCCTGGGTTTGAGTCCCAGCTGTATCATTCAACAGTTTCGTGACCTTGAACAAACGAATCATTTAACCTCTCTGAGAGCTTTCCTGCGCATCAAAGGAGAGAAATGAAACTCTCTTCATGAAGTCATTGGGAGAACTGAATGAGATAATGTATCAGATGATACCTGGCACTAGATCAGAGGGTCAGTTGATGTTAGCATCTTTCCTTTCTGCACCTCCTGCATGGATAACCGCACCCCAAAAAAAACAGTAGCCGCAGCAAGGTTCACACAAACCTGGATTCTGCTTCCCGCTGTGGTCACCTTGGACGTGATGTGTCTTCACCTTGCTGAGACTTTGTTTTGCTATATATAAAGACAAAGATGATAATGTGATAGTGTTTCTGTACAGAATAAAATAAGTAATGCAATGCACAATACAGAGGAGACCCAGTATCCAATAATAGAGACAGTACTTCGAAAACCTTCATGCTTGCTAGACATTAGGATTATTGCTATTATTAATAGCCACCTTTGGGCAAACCCTGAAGGACAGAACTGTTGGCCCACTGCAGATTCCAAACTGCTTCTCCTTGGGTGGCCACTCATGATGTCCGGGGCTCTTTACCTGCATTTCCAGAAGCTGTCCTCCAGAGAGAGCATGGTATCAAGGGTGATATCTGGCCCAGAAGTTCCCAACTCTCCCTGACTCCAAACTGGCTTAACTAACTCCACATGGCCACTTGGTTGTCAACCAGCCATCTCGCGCATAATGGAGAACACTTGAGTCCACCCAACCCAAACCCTGCTTGTCCAAAGAGGACAGAGCATCTTCCTCCTTCTCGACTCCTCTCCTTTCCCCCACACAGCCCCTCTGTCAGTAAGTCCTGGCAGCTCTCCTTCCAAATCTGTCTGGAAGCCGAGCTCTTCTCTTTCTGGCTTCAGACCGCTCTCTCCCACCTGGGTCTCAGGGTGGTCCCCCATGCTACCTTTGCCCTCTGACTCAGCACCGTGAGTGTTCTCATGTCCTCAACTCAGCACCATGAGTGTTCTTGCAAAGCATACTTTTCATCATTCATTCAGCAGTTGCTTACTGAGCACCTACTATGTGCTAGGCTCTAACAGCTTGGCACTTCCTCTGAGCCTACAAGGAAGCCTTCTCTGACCTCCTCTCCTTCCCTTTTCCTTCTTGTCTCCCCTCCTCAGACCTCTCCCACAGCCCAGGCTTGCTCCCACCTGTGGTCTTTTTACTTAAGTGGGCCCCTCCCTACCTGGAAATCTCCTCCCCCAACCCCTGGGCGGGCTTCCTTCCTCACCCCCTTCAGGCTTTGCTGAGCATCATCACCCAGTGAGGCCTTCCCCATCCACCTGATTTAACCCTATTCCCATTTGCTCTGAGAATACTCACCAGCAGCACTAGAGGCTGCAGCATTTACCCCAAAATAACTTTGCCACAAAATATCTCACTTTTGTTATTCTATTCACATCATTCTAGAATACCAACTTCGAAAAACAAAAGATATCATTCTATTTACAGCATTGTGTTTTTTTAGTAGTGGTATTTCCATTTACAAAATATAGTAATTCTCGATCACTGAAAATGTCAAATCCTAGAAAATCCAGCATTCCTATGCATAATTGTTCTTCAACAGTTGGCTGGGATTCACTTGATGAATCTGATTTTTCTGAAATAGATTGTTCTGATGATTCAGACAATTCTGATGTTAGTTCTGTTTAGAAAGAACTCCAAGAAACAGTTTTTATATTTTATTTTTACATGGAAAATCAGTCAGATTTGCTTTAACCTCAAAAAGTGTGTTTATGTAAAATTAAATGAGCTCTGGCAGCTAGCTGAACTTTTTTTCTAAACAGGGAAAGGATTATTAATAAATTTGCAACTGTCTCCCCCCTCCCAACTCCCCCTCCCTGCTCCACTTTCTCCCAGAGACTTGTAACTGCCAACATTCCATATGACCTTTCCACAGCATAAGCTCTTTGAGGGCATGTCTTTTGTCTGTTCTGTCCGCTATTGAGTCCCCAGCACATAGAAGGCCCATGAATGTGTATGGAATGAATGGAACACATGTTTCGAAGTGTTCTGGCTTTTTTTTTACAAGTCGGTCACCTTCAGAACCATGAGCCCTAACGGCAGGTCTTTGTCAGTACCAGGCTTTGTGCCTGGTGCTGGGGACCCTGCAGGGAGCAAGCCAGCCAAGTCCCTCGGAATGCTGCATCCTTCCACTCCCTGGGTGCTGGCTGAAGCTATAAAGGAACTCCTGCACTCCCTTTGCTGAAGTTCCACCAAACACTCAGCCCTGCCCTGTGCGCTCTCACACCTCCCTGCCTTTGCCTTTGTGCCTCTGTTCCTCCTCCATGCTGGGAGCCATCCCCGGGATTGGGGCATGGTCCACATGGAGCCCCTATAAAGGCAGCTGGGCCAGCCAGGGGCACCAAGGCCACTGGGCCTGACCGGCCACCTGTGTTTGCAGAGGTGGTCGGTGTGGGCTGCGTCCTGGATGGGGTGCGCTACAACAACGGCCAGTCCTTCCAGCCTAACTGCAAGTACAACTGCACGTGCATCGACGGCGCGGTGGGCTGCACACCACTGTGCCTCCGAGTGCGCCCCCCGCGTCTCTGGTGCCCCCACCCACGGCGCGTGAGCATACCTGGCCACTGCTGTGAGCAGTGGGTATGTGAGGACGACGCCAAGAGGCCACGCAAGACCGCACCCCGTGACACAGGAGCCTTCGGTGGGTGTGGGCCCGAGTGGGCTGGGGGTGGGACCCTACAAATGGGTTGTGGACCCTCCTGGAACTCTGACCACCATAGAATGACTCATTCCCCAGTCCACTACCTACTAGCTTTGTGACCTTGAGAAAGTCATACCTCCCCTGAGACCCTATTTCCCCATCTGTAAAACAGAAATAATCCCATCTGTCTAGTCTGTCCTGTGGGATCCTCCCAGCATAAAATGAGGAGTGCTTTGTAAAGAACAAAGCCCTAAAAGTGCAATCCACTATTATCCTACTAAAGAGTTAGGGATGGGTGGTGGAAGAAGGGTGGGTATGTGGGTACCTGAGGAGAGGAGGTATGAGCAAGAGGAGATGGGTCTAGTAGAAGCTTCATGATGATTTGGGGCTTCCCCCTTGCTATGAAGATGGGTGGGCAGGTGAGATTTCAGCCAGGTAAACCAGATAAGAGGAAGCCCTGGAAAAGAAGAGTGGGGACAGGCCCAATTGTTTCACTGCTGCTTACTGGAATCTAGCCCAGTGCCATACACTTAGCAGGTATCCAATTAATGTTTGTCATACTGATGGGTGGGTAGATGGATGGATGAATAGATAAATAGATGGATGAATAGATAGATGGGCAGGTAGATGGATGGATGGATGGATTGGTGAAGAGATGGATGGATAAATAGATGAATGTATAAATAGATGGATGAGTGGATGGATAGATGACAGATGAATAGGTGGATGATGGATGGATGGATGGACGGATGATGAATGAATGGGTGGATAAATAGATGGATGGATAAATAGATGGATGTATGAGTAGATGGGTGGATTGATGAGTGGATAGATGAATTGATGGATGGGTGTATAAATAGATAGATGGGTGAGTAGATAGGTGGATAGATGAATAGACAGATGAATGTATGAATAGGGGGATGGATGGATGGATGTATGGATGGATGGATGGATGGATATATGTATAAATAACTAGATGAGTGGACAGATGGATGGATGAATGGATGGATGGATGAATTGATAAATGGACAGATGGATGAATAGATAGATGGATTTATAAAAAATTGGATGATTGGATGGATAGATGATGGACAAATAGGTGAATGATGGATGGGTCAATTAATGGATGGATGGAGGATGGATGGCTGGCTGGATGGATAGATGTATAAATAAGTAGACGAGGGGACAGATGGATGGATGGATAGATGTATAAATAAGTAGACGAGGGGACAGATGGATGGATGAATGGATGGATGGATGAATGGATGAACTGAATGGATGGGTGGATGAATAGGTAGATAGACATATAAATAAATGGATGATTGGATGGATAGATGACGGACAAATAGGTGAATGATGGATGGATCAATTAATGGATGGATAGAGGATGGATGGATGGATGGATGAATGGGTGGGTAGGTGGATAGATGGATGGGCTAATGAGGATCTGAACTAGGGCAGTGGGAGTAGAGGCAGTGAAGAAGGAACAGACACAAGAGGCATTGCTTGAGTAAGACTGAAGGTCTTAATGTCAATCTAGTGCATGGGGTGAAGAAGAAAGAGGGACAGAGGCTGACTCCCAGGGCTTGTCATTGCCTAGGATCAAATACAAGAGAAGGAGCACATTTGGGCCAAGGGAGATCTACTTTGTTTGAAACAGACTGAGTTTAAGGCAGAGTGCCCTGCCCACGGGATCTTAAGAGGAGCTTCCAGTTTCTCTTTATGGGGAGGAAGGAGACGAAATAGGAGAGCTCTGAAGTCATCTGCTTGGAGCTGCTGGTGGTGATGGCTGGGATGGCCTGAGGGTAACATCCATAGTGAGACAGAGGGGGCCTGAGGCAGAGGTCTGGGAATGCTGACATGTGAAGGGTGAGCAGAATAAGAGGAGGCATGGGGAAACAGAGAGGAGGGTTGCGATGTATGAAGAAAACCAGGAGCATCTGATGCCATGGCAGGCAGCTGATGAGGACATTTCTAGAGGAAAGTGCTTACGAGGCAAGCAGTAGAGAGCAGTAGAAAATGGCAATAGAGTGGGAGTTCTAAGAGTATTGGTAGTTTTTTTTAAAAAAATTATATATGCTGAAGATTGCTCAGGGACGGTGTGGGGCAGGTTTCTCAAGCTCGGCACTGTCAACATCTTGGATGAAAGAATTCTTTGTGGTGGGGTTGTCATGTGCACTGGAGGATGTTTAGTAGCAATCTAATGCATGACTACTAAATCCCAGCAATCTAATCCCTGGCCTCTGCCCACTAGATGCCAGAAGCGCCCTCTCCCTCAGAGATGTCACAACCAAAATCACCTCCAGACATTGCCAAATACACCCTAGGAGACAAAATTACTAGGTGGTGAAGCAGTCCTGTGAGGATAGGAGGAGGCGTGGAGGAAAGCTTTGTCCCCAGCAGCCCCAGGGCAGCAAGGCAGCTCTCCCACCACCACCTCCCCAGCAGGGCCACACAAGGGTCACAGGGGGAGCAGGGAGGCAGAAGCTATCTGCCATTGTGTCTGGCCCAGTGACCCTGTTCTGACCGAGCACAAGCGGAGCCCCTGCCTAGCCGAGGTGACCCAAAAACCAAAGCCTCTTTATCCTCCTGAGCAATTCCCTCCCCACCACCTCCCAAGATGCTTGCTGCTCCAGCTCCTGTCAGCCCTGCCCCTCCTGTCCTCGGATGCCTCCCATTTCAGGTCTTTCCCTCTCTCACTCAGTGATTCCTGCATTCATTCATCAATGTTCCCAGCACACCTATAAGCTTAGAGGAACTGACTTACCTTTCCTCTTTATCCTTCTAATCCTAGTTAGATTTCTCTTCTTTTCTGTGTTTATCTTTTCCCCTCTCTTTCCCTCCCTTCATTATTTTTATTACTTTTATTACCTTCCTCCTGTTTCTTTCTCTCTCACATGCACACACGCTTTTTCTCTCTCCTCCTCTCCTTCTTTCTCTCTCTTTTCTCTGAGCTTCCATCTGTCTTTCCATCCCTTCCCTGTCTGCCTGTTCCCTCCTCTCCTCATGCACATGTGTGTTCGGATGGGACAGGCCTCCTCTCCACTGCATCTTGTTCCATCTTTCTGTGGGCAGTTCTGTCTTAACAACTTTTAACCTGCTTTGGTCTCGAGCTCACTACCATTTTCCGTTTTTCAGATAGTTAGAGAGCACCTACTATCTTCTAGATGCGGGAGATACATGCATCAATAGGACCATCCAAGAGTGGGTAGTTGAGTTGGCTGACAGTCAAATGACCACACAGACTAACATTAACTAAGGGCTTTAGCTTACTAAAGGCCGGGGACAGCCTGGGTGCTTTCATAGGTGTGAAGTCATCTTTTCTATCATGGCACTAGAAAGAGATGCTATAGCCAACCCCATCTGCAGGTGGGGATCCTGAGGCAAGGAGGTGTGAGCTAGCTTATTGGAAGTTACATAGCCAGCAAGTAGCAGTGCTGCCAGTTGAACCCTGGTGATTTGACTTTGAAGCCTGTATGTCCTTTTTTTTTTTTTTTTTTTGAGACAGTCCTGCTTTTTAGACCAGGCTGGAGTGCAGGGGCGCGATCTTGGCTCACTGCAACCTCTACCTCCCAGATCAAGCAATTCTTGTGACTGAACCTCCTGAGTAGCTGGGATTACAGCACATGCCACCACGCCTGGCTAATTTGTGTATTTTTTAGTAGAGATGGGATTTCAACATGTTAGCTAGGCTAGTCTCAAACTCCTGACCTCAAGTGACCCACCTGCTTTGGCCTCCCAAAGAAGCCTGTGTGCCCTCTTACTCACTATGCCCTCAGCATCACTGCGACAAAATGTTAGGTGCTGGGATGTAGCTACTTGCCTTTGAACTTCCCCCAAATAAACTTTCTCTCTGCAGAGGCAGGAGAATGTCTTTTAAAACTCTTATTCCTGGTCAGGCATGGTGGCTCATGCCTGTAATCCCAACACTTTGGAAGGCTGAGGCGGGTGGATCACCTGAGGTCAGGAGTTTGAGACCAGCCTGACCAACATGGTGAAACCTCATCTCTACTAAAAATACAAAATTAGCCGGGCATGGTGGCCCATGCCTGTAATCTCAGCTACTTGGGAGGCTGAGGCAGGAGAATAGCTTAAAACCCAGGAGGCGGAGGTTGCAGTGAGCTGAGATTGTGCCATTGCACTCCAGCCTGGGCAACAAGAGTGAAACTCTGTCTCAAAAAAAAAAAAAAAAAAAAAGTCCCATTCCCAGCACCTAGCAAGATGATTGATGCATATTCAGTAAAAATCTAGGCCCTATTATTGTGTTGCCAGCCCCACAGGCAGGTGTTATTGTTCTAATAGGGAGACAGGCCCAGGGTGGGTTATCTAAGATCACACAGCTTATAGGTGGTAGAGCAGAATTTGAACTGGGATCCACCTGTCTCTAAAGATGGGTTTCCTCCCATGCTTCCACACTGCCTCTCTTGATCAGAAACATACAAGGAGCTGAGAACATGTCCTCCACTCCCTGGGTACCTTTGCTGATTAGAGGCTAACTTGCTGTCCTGTGGGGAGGTACAGCCAATTTCTGTGTTCCTCTGAGTTCTGGGGACCGCAGACCTTAGTGTGGTGAAAGTGAGGGTTGGGGGCTGGTGGGAGCTGTAGATTCATGCAGATTCTGTTCCCCACACACAGATGCTGTGGGTGAGGTGGAGGCGTGGCACAGGAACTGCATAGCCTACACAAGCCCCTGGAGCCCTTGCTCCACCAGCTGCGGCCTGGGGGTCTCCACTCGGATCTCCAATGTTAACGCCCAGTGCTGGCCTGAGCAAGAGAGCCGCCTCTGCAACCTGCGGCCATGCGATGTGGACATCCATACACTCATTAAGGTGGGTCCAGAGCAGGTGTGGATGTCTAGACTTCACAAGCAGACAAATCTGGGTTTGAGCCTGGCTGCTGAACTTCCTCGTGGGGAGCATTTGTAAAGTGGGAATAGTTAAGCTCACCTGGTAGGTCTGGTGTAACAGCTATTTCGGATAATGCAGGTCACCAGATTGGTGCGTTGTGAATTTCAGTCAATGGAAGCTTTGGTAGGTATCATATTATTCGAATCAGGATCACTCCAGAGAAACCTCAGGGACCCTCAGGAGTGGTCTTCTATAATGATTCTGAGGGATCCTTACCAATTTCCATCCTCCCTTCACTCCTGTGCCAGCCCACCCACACACAGCAGCCACACTGGGTGATATAGAGAGCACTAAATGAGGCTCAGGACCCCTAGAGTCAAATGTCTACTTGCATTAATTGCATGTGACTGTGGCCAATCTCTGCTCATCACTGAGCCCCCATTCCCTCATCATTAAGATATTGGAGTTGATCTCTGAAATCCCTTTCAGCTTTAAGAGTCCAAGATAATTAAAATAAAGCATCAAAGAAAATTGGGCCATATTAGTTTGAGCCCCAGTCTCAGAGTTAAAAGTGGATCTGATTTATCTAATTCAAGTCCCCCTCACTCATGCCTTAGGAGTGGTCAGCCTTTTGTCACAGGAAAAACAAAGCAAAACAAAAAATTCAACAGTTATTCCATTTTTGGAATGCTGATGTTTCTTAGGGATGTTGAGGACAGGGTTGCCTCCCATGTAGAAAAGACAGCACAGCTTCTTGTGATCCTCTTCAGACATCCAACATCACTCCTCATCCCCTAGACACCTTCTCCAGTCATCTATATATTGATCAACTGGATCCATTTTTCTTCTTCCTTCTCCTTCTTCTCTTCTTTCTCCTTCCTCTCTGATTATTTTTCCCTGTAATATTAGCTTTTGTATTTTCTGCGCTTGGTATACAGTAAGCATTCCATAGACATCTCTTAACTGAAAACGTACATGGAAAAGGTACCAGCTGCAGAGGAATGACAGCAAAGGTCGTTAGCTGAGTGAGATGGCTCTACCATTACTGGACCACGTAATGCAAGTCCAAGCCAATTTTGATTTCCAACCAATTTCTTTCCAGAATTATGTGCCCTCAGAGGGTTTCCCAAATTGGGCAAGCTTCATGCCGCCATACAGCCTAGATCTAGCATACTGTTTACACAGTAGACCCTGAGAACCCTCAATCCAATGGGTTTAGTAAGTGCCTACTCTGTACTAGGCATGGAATTATACCACAGAAACACAGAAAGAACAGTAAATCTCAAGTGGCCCATAGCCCAGTGGAAGGTAGCGTTACCTTTAATGTCAACCATTTGAATACATTGAATATTAAAGGTATGTGTGAAAGGCCACGAGAGGCAAAGGCAGGAGGGGAGGTTAGGGCAAAGCATGTCCCCTGAGTGTGGAGTCCCGACGCCAGTTCTGCCACTAGCTAGCCAGGGGAACTTGCTTGGATGAAGGAGCTACATAGGCTCCCCATGTTGGTGAAACCATGATGAATGACTGGCCATAGGCAAGACAAAAATGCAGGACAAAAGAGAAACTGCAGGCTGTGAGATACAACCCAAACAAAACATTTTTCTCTGTGGTCCTCCATTTACCCCTGTGCGGTATGCTGGATCTCACTGTGTTTGCTGTTGTCCCTCCTTGCTTGAGGATGCTGTGAAGCTGAAAGTAAGGTGGAATGCTCCCACATAGTGAGAAGGGAAAAACTGGGGGCTCAGGGGAAGAAGGTGGTTGTCTATTCTCTGAGCACTCCCACTGAAACCTCCTTTCCTTTCCTTCAGGCAGGGAAGAAGTGTCTGGCTGTGTACCAGCCAGAGGCATCCATGAACTTCACACTTGCGGGCTGCATCAGCACACGCTCCTATCAACCCAAGTACTGTGGAGTTTGCATGGACAACAGGTGCTGCATCCCCTACAAGTCCAAGACTATCGACGTGTCCTTCCAATGTCCTGATGGGCTTGGCTTCTCCCGCCAGGTCCTATGGATTAATGCCTGCTTCTGTAACCTGAGCTGTAGGAATCCCAATGACATCTTTGCTGACTTGGAATCCTACCCTGACTTCTCAGAAATTGCCAACTAGGCAGGCACAAATCTTGGGTCTTGGGGACTAACCCAATGCCTGTGAAGCAGTCAGCCCTTATGGCCAATAACTTTTCACCAATGAGCCTTAGTTACCCTGATCTGGACCCTTGGCCTCCATTTCGGTCTCTAACCACTCAAATGACGCCTGATGGTGCTGCTCAGGCCCATGCTATGAGTTTTCTCCTTGATATCATTCAGCATCTACTCTAAAGAAAAATGCCTGTCTCTAGCTGTTCTGGACTACACCCAAGCCTGATCCAGCCTCTCCAAGTCATTAGAAGTCCTGCTGGATCTTGCCTAAATACCAAGAAATGGAATCAGGTAGACTTCTAATATCACTAATTTCTTCTTTAGATGCCAAACCACAAAACTCTTTGGGTCCATTCAGATGAACAGATGGAATTTGGAACAATAGAATAATCTATTATTTGGAGCCTGCCAAGAGGTACTGTAATGGGTAATTCTGACGTCAGCACACCAAAACTATCCTGATTCCAAATATGTGTGCACCTCAAGGTCATCAAACATTTGCCAAGTGAGTTGAATAGTTGCTTGCTTTTGATTTTTAATGGAAAGTTGTATCCATTAACCTGGGCATTGTTGAGGTTAAGTTTCTCTTCACCCCTACACTGTGAAGGGTACAGATTAGGTTTTGTCCCAGTCAGAAATAAAATTTGATAAACATTCCTGTTGATGGGAAAAGCCCCCAGTTAATTCTCCAGAGACAGGGAAACGTCAGCCCATTTCAGAAGGACCAACTGACTCTCACACTGAATCAGCTGCTGACTGGCAGGGCTTTGGGCAGTTGGCCAGGCTCTTCCTTGAATCTTCTCCCTTGTCCTGCTTGGGGTTCATAGGAATTGGTAAGGCCTCTGGACTGGCCTGTCTGGCCCCTGAGAGTGGTGCCCTGGAACATTCCTCTACTCTTACAGAGCCTTGAGAGACCCAGCTGCAGACCATGCCAGACCCACTGAAATGACCAAGACAGGTTCAGGTAGGGGTGTGGGTCAAACCAAGAAGTGGGTCCCCTTGGTAGCAGCCTGGGGTGACCTCTAGAGCTGGAGGCTGTGGGACTCCAGGGGCCCCCGTGCTCAGGACACATCTATTGCAGAGACTCATTTCACAGCCTTTGGTTCTGCTGACCAAATGGCCAGTTTTCTGGTAGAAAGATGGAGGTTTACCAGTTGTTTAGAAACAGAAATAGACTTAACAAAGGTTTAAAGCTGAAGAGGTTGAAGCTAAAAGGAAAAGGTTATTGTTAATGAATATCAGGCTATTATTTATTGTATTAGGAAAATATAATATTTACTGTTAGAATTCTTTTATTTAGGGCCTTTTCTGTGCCAGACATTGCTCTCAGTGCTTTGCACGTATTAGCTCACTGAATCTTCACGACAATGTTGAGAAGTTCCCATTATTATTTCTGTTCTTACAAATGTGAAATGGAAGCTCATGGAGGTGAGAAAACTCAACCAGAGTCACCCAGTTGATGAGTGGGAAAGTTAGGATTCAGATCAAAATTGGACTGTCTTTATAACCCATATTTTCCCCATTTTTAGAGCTTCCAAATGTGTCAGAATAGGAAAACATTGCAGTAAATGGCTTGATTTTTCAATGTCATTTTTCCCTCTTATAGTCTTTCTAGCTCTTTTTCAAAGGACAAGAATATCTGATTTTCTGATAATTTAGGTGCTTAAGCATCCAAAATACATGGGACACACAAAAATCCAGGAATCCCCTGTAGCTTATTCCCTCTTTCCCATCAGAACCAGCTATCATCACACATTTAAAAGATGATTCTGTTTACCCAATGCTGCATATTGAATGTTGTGTAGTTATTCACAGGGAATTCTGTGCAGTGTGCAGAGAGATTCCTAAACAGGAAAAGGACTGGGAATACACCCTCCTCACTGTGACCTCCCCAAAACCTAGTCCAGTGCAAGGTATACAGTGGTGCTCATTAAATACTTGATGAATACAGGAAGCTGTGCATGTGTTCCTACTTTTATTCGAAGCTCTCTTCTTCCAAAGCTACATGAAAATAGAATTTTAATAGTCAAAATTTTATATTAAGTGCCTTAGCAAAAGAGACATTTAATATTTTAAAGAAATGCATGTGTATGTATACATATACTTGTGTATGCGTATGCAAGAATTCTTGTATAAAGAGAATTCACTCCATGAATGATCTCTTCTGTAAGTCAGTATGAATCATGTTAGATTTTCTGAGAGTGAAAACACCTGCCATCTACAAATTACAAGGCTGGATAACAGCTCACTCCATTTGAAATTCAGTGGAAACCCAAGAGCTAGGTTCTTACTGAATTTGCATCTCAATTTGGGAAACTGAACTTAGCTTTCAAAGATCATAGGAAGTCTGGCTGGAGAAACTAGGGATTATTCTGGCAATGGGTGGAGGAAGGTGGTCAGAATAACCCAGTCGCCACTGGTTTTGAGAAATGGAACTATCTTATGCAGAGCCCGGAGGGCAAGTCTCAGAACCATGGGTTGAAGCCATGGAGAAGGAAATTTGGATCCAATGTAATGAAGCTCTTTCTAAGTCAGAATTTCCCTGCAATGGTGTGGCCTGATTCAATAAAAATTAAGAATAATAAATATAATGGAAAAAATCTCCACTGATTGAGTGTTTACTTGGTGCCAAGCACTATGCTAAGTTGTTCATTATCTTATTTAATTGTTACAGCAATTTTGAGTATGCGTCTCTTCACTATTTTATAAGTGGAAAAGAGAAGTGCCCCCAAAAAGTTAGAGCTCAAACAGCAGCTTATTCTACCAGCCCCTGCTCTTGCGGAGGCCTCTAGAAAAGACCTGAATGACTCCTATTGGAGAATCACATCTACAAGGGGCTTCAAATAGACCAAATAGATCATCACCTCTGTAGTCCCTTGTTAACTATATGTTCTGAGAAAAAGGAAAGGTACCCTAAGGGTTAGTTAACCTTTGCTGAGGAAATTTACATTCATACTTAGAGTGAATTACTCAGGTGTGCTTAGGTGTGCAAAAGGGAAGGAGACCTGAATTCACCAAGTTAAATCTTGCTAAACCTTATCATAAGCATTTTTTGAGCACTTAGCATACACCAAGCCTTGTGGAAGGTGCTTTCCTTCCATATCTCATTTAATCCTCACAGCAAACCTACAGAATATGGCATTATCATCTGAGTCTCACAGAAGTTTAATCGTGTACTCAAGGTCTTACCAGCTAGTGAACAGCAGACCAAGACTGGAAACCCAGGATAGTCTGATACCTGAGCCATCTCTTCTTGTGCTACGCCTAGTTATTCTGTCCCCCAAATCAAAAGGCATGACCTTTATAAGAGGCGCTTTACTGACAATAGCTGCAATTTTAACTTTGAAAATGATTCAGAATTATCAAAGATAGTAGATTCAAATGACATGATTGTCTATAATCTCGCTAGCCTTGTACTGTGTGTGCATAGCAATTACAGGGAAGTAATCTAGCTCCTGACTATTATGTTGAACTATGTCGCTGCTTTTTACAAACTTGTCTTGATCCAAAGCAGTCACAATGATAACCCTGCATATCTGGGAATCATAACAGTCAACTATGTATCTCTGTGTGTGTATATATATGTATGTATATATCTATTTTCAAACTGTGATTTAATATTTAAATATTCCTACTGCCATTTTTGTGACTGAAAAACTACACATGAGGAAACGTCTTAGAATTTTCCAATAGAGGAAAAATAACACTTGGGCAATCTGTCATGTTTCACAACAGTCCTCATTTTTCTCATGATTTGTGTAGCGTGGAATGTGTTTGCTCAATGTGAAGGGTTTTCATTGCTCAATTTCTCTGTGTAAGTCTTTTCCTTAAGGTAATAAACCATCAGCAAAGTCACATACTGGAGCTGGTGGCTTTTCTTGTACAGGCAGTTGTCATGAGACAGTGATGGAGCATTGAGCATGTTCAATAAATGTGCAGATGGTGGAAACGAGGTCCCAGATACTTAATATACTGAAATTAAAATGGCTAAAAAAGTTTGGAAATGGGCTTAGAAACACAAATTTTAGAACTCAGAGAAGACAAGGGCTGCCAGTGTATCCAGGCTGGAAGACACCTCATGTAAATATAAAATGAAATTTTTGGCATTCATTCATTCACTTACTCACATATTCAGTGTCTTTCTACATCCCCAACGAGACTGAGTATCATGAGGTCAGGGACTGTAACTGCGTCCTCTGAGCCTAGCTCAGAAGCAGGCGCATGTCAAGAACTGAGTAAGCAAGGACTGGATGGATGGACAGAGTATCTATTGCCAGCTGCCTCAGGAAACAAGAGGAGGAAAAAGAAGCCTAAGGGAGGGTACAGATGCAATGGAAACAATCCTGACTTTGGGCCTCAAGTGGATCTTGATATACCTTTTTCCTGACTAGGCCCATCTGAGCCTCAGTTTCTCCAGCTGTAAGATGTAGAAAATGATAGTACCTACCCCTCAGTGGGATGCATATTGCATACAAAATTTTAAAATAGAACTTAGAATACTAAGCACTTAATAAACTTAGAACATTAAACACTTACTAAATACATCTATTATTAGCTGAGTTTCTTCATAAACTGGGGGTAATCAGCAAGGCAACAGTAAGAATTAATGTCAATGTGTGTGTTTGTATATTTACTTTATGTAGCCCTTATTTAAAATAGCAAATGTAAAGAAAACTATCTGTACTCAGTTATAGTGTCACTATCTATACTCAGTTGAATGCTCTTTTACCTCAACCATGGACTGCTTAGCCCCTTAAATTTTTGCTTTTTATGTTTTCATTTTATGCTGTAACTTGATTTGAAACCCAGCTTCTCTAAAGTAGGAAGGGTGTGTTATACTTTTCCATGTCTCCCAAGCCCAACACAGCACACAGCATATGCTGAGCTGTATGAACAGATGTGCAGATGGCTGGGGCACATTAAGTGAATGCCTCTTTTGATACCTCTTGGCCAAATCCCTCTCATCTACTTGCCCCCAGAACACATGATGAGAGTATAAAGAGTCAAGGGGAGGCTCCATTCCAATAAAAATATAATTGTCACACGAATTCTTTCTAGGAACACCTCTATCCTGAAGCATATTGGTTTCAAAATTGGAACTTAGATCGTGGAGTCCTGTGGGTGCCTCAGATTAAGATGAATGTATAGATGTTAGGGCAATGTTTTAGGACGTCAGGCGGCTGAATTGGGGGGGAAATGGGATTTAGGGGAAACGGCCAGAGCATTTTATTATGAAGCATTTTATTTTCAAAAGCATATTGCAGAGATGCCAGTGTTCTCCATCACCCCTACTGACAAAATCGGAATTCAAAGGCATCCTCTGTATTCAGAGAGCCAATTTCTAGTTGAATCTGGGTTCTTTCCAAATGTAGGACTGAGCAAAAATGGCTTCTGAGGAGACAAACAAGCTGTCACAAAGCCCGTGCACTGTTTCATATGTTTTATTCTGTAGCGAATGTCTCCAGATCTCCAGCCTAAACCTCACTGCTCTTGTTTTTCACACAACCCTAACAATGTAGATTTCTGAGTCCATTCCATAAAAAGGGAGAGGAAGCTGCCCGAAGCAGGCTTATTGATAGCAGAGGCCAGCCTGGCAGCAGAGGAGGAGGTGGAAAAATTAAAAACCAGATGAAAGATATAAAAGCAGGTCACCCAAGTCAGAGTGGGACTATCTAATAACAGAGGGACAAACACCCGCCGCAGTCAGTAACAACCTTACAGGCATCCACAGTCTTAGTTAGTCCCAGGAACTTACTGATGCTCCACAATCCCAAGACATCAATAGGTGGTGGCATGAGTCACGTGCTCAGTGAACTGTTTTAAAAGACAACAAGACAACAAGGGATTTAATCCGTTTTAGAAATGGCTGGGCAAGTGATTTAATCTCTCCGAGCCTTGGTTTTCTCATCTATGAAGCAAGGACAAGTCCTCACAAATAAATAGTAAAAACGGGGAAGAATCTATAAAGCACACTAAATATTATTAAAGGAAGTGTGCATCTGTTAATTTAACAAAAGTCTCCTGTTATGTGCCTTGCTCTATGCTGGCCCTGTCAATACAGAAGAAATCCCACCCGCCTGGCCAACATGGCAAAACCCCATCTCTACTAAAAATACCAAAAGTTAGCCAGGCATGGTGGCACGCCTGTAGTCCCAGCTACTTGGGAGGCTAAGGTAGGAGAATCGCTTGAATCCGGGAAGCAGAGGTTGCGGGGAGCCGAGATCACGCCACTACACTCCAGCCTGGGTGACAGAGCAAGACTCCATCTAAAAAAAAAAAAGAAGAAAAAAAAATCCCTAGTTTGCGAGAGAAAGGACACCCACAGTGACATGTGTTACAAATGCTAGATGTCCCATCTCTGCAGAGTGGCGCCTGCCTCGTGGGGCAGGCTGGGCATTCAGCAGACACTTCTCAAAGCAGGGATGAGAAAGGGCATGTTCTGCCACAGTGAGCTTGGCTGTCAATGGGCTCAATCATGCAACAGATACACTCAATTCACCACCACAACTACATCAATTACTCAGACACCTGCTGCATGTATGTGGGGGGAAGGGGGCAGGAGTAACATGAGCCCAGTCACAGTTGATTAGACAGGGAGTGGCACCTGAGTAGAGCTGGACCGATGAGATTCTTCCCCTTAAGAGACAGAAACACCTGATTAGTTTGGGGTTCAAGAACCAAAAGGTCAGGTAGCCCTTGGGTTAGGGCCACCATTTTATGCTTCAGAGTTACACAAAAATCTGATCTTAGAAAGGAGGAGGCTAACTCCTCCCCAGTCCTGTCTCCCACCCCATAAGGCCAAGCCTCACCTTCTGCTCTTGGATTCCATGTGGGACGCTAGCGAAGGGTTTCCATGTAGCCCATGAAGCCCAATATAAATACGTAAGCCAATGGATTTAGGCCAGATCTAGGGGTCAACCTAATGACTCTCTTAGGGAAACTACGGAAAGGGCCAAGGACAGACCCTGCACATCCTAATCTCAGCACACATTTGGCCTCCCAGATGCTGCTGAAACCCAAGAGTCAGGAGATTTGAAACCAAAACAAGCAGCTAGGAGACCAGAATCAGATCCCCAGCTGGCCAAACAGCCTTTGGGCATGTAGCTCTAAATAGCACTGATACATGTAAACACCTGCAACAGTTCCTTCCTCGAGGAAGCCAGACCACAGCAAGTCTCTGTGCCACACTGACTCCTCAAAGCTGGCACAGCCCCCCTGCTGTGATGCTTCCTCGCCAGTTCCTTCACCATCCGCTTTATCTTAGTTCCCGACTCACACAGGACACAGAGTAGGAAAGGCACTTCTTATGTTTGTTGAATAATCACAAGCCAACATGCTCCTCCCTCCCCTGACTTTAAACAGGGCTTCTTAACCTGGGGTCTCTGGGCCCTCCAAGGATCTATGTATAGAATTCAGAGGGCCCTGTTCTCAGATGGGGAAAAAAATGCATCTTTGTTGTTCCTAACCACCAATTGCAACTTAGCATTTCCTTCTATCTAAATGTAGGCGGCAAACCCTAATAGTATCAGCAACTGTAATCACAGATAATCCTCTTATTTCAATTGCAGCAGATAGCTCAAAGTACAGGACTTTGAAATTGCAGCGATGTTGAGATCTGCTTCCACATTACTGCTGAAGAAGCGCATGTGACTAGGTCACACAATAGTCACATCTGGATAATTATACTTCGCTATAAGTGGTTTTTGTAGTCTTATGTATTTTATTTTATGCATTTAAAACTCTTCGGAGGAGTCTGAAGCCTTCTCTTACTTATCAATAGGGCCATCCGTGGCACAAAGAAGCCCGAGGACCCTGCCTTCCCCTGAGCTCCTGCTGGGACAGGGTGGAGTTGTAAGGGAGTCACTCTCTCTGAAAGCATCACTCCAACCTCACCTCCTGCCATGCATAGCTCACAAGGTCATCTGCCCAGGTCTACATGGCACGTTCTTCACAAGGACACATACCAGGCTGGGCACGGTGGCTCACTCCTGTAATCCCAGCACTTTGGAGGCTGAGGCAGGCGGATCACCTGAGATCAGGAGTTCAAGACCTGCCTGACCAATGTGGTGAAATCCTGTCTCTACTAAAAATACAAAAAATTAGCTGGGCATGGTGGCACATGCTTGTAATCCCAGCTACTCCAGAGGCTGAGGCAGGAGAATCGCTTGAACCCAGGAGGCAGAAGTTGCAGTGAGCCGAGATCATGCCATTGCACTCCAGCCTGGGTGACAAGGGCAAAACTCCATCTCAAAAAAAAAAAAAAAAAAAAAGATGCATACCATCCACCCTCAGTGCTGGTGCCCAAACTGGCCCCTCTGCTGGGAACGCCCCCTTGCTCTTCTGTGCTGAGGTGATGTCCCCTCCTTCTTCCAAGTCTAGATCCTAAACAGCAGGGCTGTGAACTATGGCACATCCACATGCTGCACGATGGTGCAGACTTAGAAAGTGTTTACAGCTAAACATTTTACGCAGCCTAAGAAACTCTTCAAGGGAAGTGAAGAAAAACCAACATAGGGAACAGCATGATAGCTGTTTTCAGTGGAGGCATGTCCTTGAATGTGGGCTGCACTTAGTGACTTGCTTCTATGAAAGGAGAATCTTGGGGCCCCCAAAATCTCTAAGCTAAAGGGGAAAGTCAAGTTGGAAATTGATCAGGGCAAACCTGCCTATTTTATTCAAAGTCATCCCTCTGCTCCCTGAGATAGACGCATGTTCTGATTGCTTCCTTCGGAAAGGCTAACCAGAAGCTCAAAATGTGCATGTTGTGCACATGTACCCTAAAACTTAAAGTATAATAATAATAAAATAAAAATTAAAAAGAATGGAACCAAGTGTCTGTCTCTCACCTAACTGTGACCTGGAATTCCCCTCCCTGCTTCTAGTTGTCCCCGTTTCTGGATGGAACCTATGTACGGCTCTTTTTTTTTTTCTTTTTTTTTTTTTTTGAGACGGAGTCTCACTGTGTCACCCGGGCTGGAGTGCAGTGGTGCAATCTTGGCTCACTGCAGACTCCGCTTTCCGGGTTCACACCATTCTCCTGCCTCAGCTGGGACTACAGGCATCTGCCACCATGCCCGGCTAATTTTTTTGTATTTTTCGTAGAGACAGGGTTTCACCATGTTAGCCAGGATGGTCTCTATCTCCTGACCTCGTGACCCACCTGCCTCGGCCTCCCAAAGTGCTGGGATTACAGGCATGAGCCACCGCGCCCGGCTGTATGGTTCTTACATGTATGGATTGCGGTCTCATGTCTCCCTAAAATGTATAAAACCAAACTGTGCCCTGATCACCTTGGGCACAGGTCGTCAGGACCTTCTGAGGCTGTCACAGGCGCCTGTCCTCAGCCTTGGCAAAATAAACTTTCTAAATTAACGGAGACCTGTCTCAAATTTTGGGGGTTCACATTTCCAAAGAATGAATATGGAAAAGTGGAAAGGGTAACTTGATGATGGAGAAATCTGGCAAACACTACCCCAGCCAGGCCATCACCATTAATCCCATCAGTGATAAACCACAGTGATAGCGTGTGGCCTGGATATGATGTGAGAAGCAGGACAAATCACCTCTGTGGGTTTCCCCGAAAAACCCACAGCCCCAAGTTGTACTGTGAGAAAAACTACTTACAAACCTCAGTGGGGAGACTTGCGACAGAATGCCTGACTAGTGCTTCTCAACGCTGTCAAAGAAAAAGGAAAATCTGGCCGGTCGCGGTGGCTCACACCTGTAATCCAAGCACTTTGGGAGGCCAAGGCGGGTGGATTACCTGAGCTCAGAAGTTGGAGACCAGCCTGGACAACACAGTGAAAACCCGTCTCTACTAAAATACAAAAAAATTAGCTGGGCGTGGCAGCCTGCACCTGTAATCCCAGTTACTCGGGAGGGTGAGGTAGGAGAATTGCTTGAACCTGGGAGGCAGAGGTTGCAGTGAGCCGAGATCACACCACTGCACTCCAGCCTGGGCGACAGAGCAAGACTCCATCTCAAGTAAAAAAAAAAAAAAAAGTAAAATCTGAGAAACTGTTACAAGCCAGAGGAAGCTGACACATGATGACAAAATGTAATGGGGTGTCCCAGATGGGATCCTGGACAGAGACAGGACATTAGGGGAACCCCAGTGAATTCCCAATATGGTCCAGGGCTTAGTTAACAGCAACGTCCAACTGATCTCCCGGTTGTGACAAGTATGCAGTAAAGTCAGATATTAGTGACAGGGGTCACTAAGTACAGGCTATATGGCAACTCTCTGTATTGTTTGCAACTGTCTGTACATTTTAAACTAATCTTAGTTTAAATAAGAGGTTACACTAAAATCTTTTTTTAATGTAGAGTAGAAAACAAGCATTACAATGGTTGTCATTGGGCATGAGAAAAGGAATGATCTTTCCACATACATTTGTTTGTAATCCAAACAAAATGTAGCCTGGGTACGGTGACTCACGCCTGTAATCCCAGCACTCTGGGAGGCCTAGGTGGACGGATCACTTGAGGTCAGGAGTTCGAGACCAGCCTGGCCATGGCAAAAACCCCATCTCTACTAAAAATAAAAAATAAAAATAAAAATAAATTATCTGGACATGGTGGCGCATGCCTGTAATCCCAGCTACTCAGGCTGAGGCACGAGAACTGCTTGAACCTGGGAGGTGGAGGTTGCAATTAGCGAAGATTGTGCCACTGCACTTGAGCCTGGGTGACAAAGTGAGACTACGTCTCAAAAAATAAAAATAAATATTAAAAATAAAAAAGCTGTTTTCCTCGAATTATAGGTTGAAAAGTTTTTTATCCTCATCACTGTGCTGCCCAAGCTACTGGGCAATTGAAATGCAGCTGGTCTGAATGTGCTGCGAGTGTGAAACACACACTAGAGTTCCTAGAATGAAAAAAGAATGCAAAATACCTGGTCAATAGTTTTTATAGAAGTGGTAATATTTTAGACGTCTTGAGATAAATGAAATGTATTACTAAAATTAATTTCATCTGTTTCTTTCCACTTTTGAAAATGTGGCCACCGGGAAATTAGAATTAACATATGAGCTGACTTAAATTTCTGCTGGATGTGATGCTCTGAGGAAAGAATTCCAGAGATGAGGGGCTGGGGTCCCCTAGGTGTCAAGGACGGGCAACCCCCCAGTGAAACAGCCATCCCTGCACTGCAATGTTTCACACACACACATCTCTCAGGGACAGAAAAAAGACACAAGCCGCTGCAAAGTTACAAATTTATTGGTCTGGAAATAAATACAAATATCTCATTAAGAAACTCCTCTGGAAAGACTTGTGCACAATAGTTTCCCATCCGTACTCAGCCTCTCTTGCCCCGATCCCCGACTTTTCTACTCAAGGCCAGGGAAGGCCTCCAAGGTGATGGGCGGCAGGTAACGAGTCATTGCCTCTCACGCCACCTGGAAGGCTGGACTACTTCCTCCTCCCAACTGCGGGGTCCCAGAAATCCTCGGGTCCCAGTAGCTGACTTACAATATTCAATTCACTCTGACCAAACTTCCTATGAGAAAATCCACGGTGAGCCAAAATGAAAAGTACAAGGCAGTAGTACAGGAACCTGGCAGCCGCACTGGCCGCCCAGAAACGTCAGTGGTGCTGCCCCATTCGGCGAAAGGTTAGGGAGCAGGAAAAGAGGAAGCAGGAGAGGGAAGGAAAGTCCCATGGAATACGTATTCCAGAATCCTTACATTTTCTCAGCCACCGCTCCCCACATGAGTTCCCACCCCCACCCCGACAAGAGCAGAGTTCTGAGGACCCAAGAACGTGACCGGGTCAGACAGGTTCAGCTACTGAGTTCACGTTCTAGCCCAGCTGTCGAAAATTGAAAACTGGATTTAAGCCAATCACACAAAATTCCTGGAACCAAGCTGGGATCCACAGAAATCACAACTGCACTGGATCTCAACACAACCACAAGAAATCCCTTACATCGAGTAACCCCAATTCCGCCCCCACCCCAGTGCTCCTATCCCGGCCCCTGCAAGGACACTCATCACAGCCAGGGCAGCTGTGGAATGTTGCCCTCCATTCTAAGGAATGCAAAACAAATCTAAATGATCTTCTCCCTGAACAAGAATAATCACTGGCTCATGTATCAGGGGTGGGAGGTTGGGGCTGTGGAGGAGAGGCAGAAAGCAGAACTAAAGCCTTCAAAAACCATGATGCGCACCGTTTGCTGAAATATTTTTGTCTGTAAAGCCAGGAGATTTTGTTGCCTGCTTTTGCTGCACATTAAGAGGATGCTAGAAGAATCAAGCTTGTTTGCTTCTGCATTCAAAGCTTTCTAGATGCACCAACTTTAAAAATCGGTTTCTTCAAGTTAACTACATAGATTTGTTGTTGCAAATGCCTCTAGCCTCGACATAAATCCCACCTTTTCCCCCTTCCTGTTTTGCCTGTTTAAAAGAGGTGCCTGCATGTCACTATTACCCCCCTCCCCAAATGAGAAAAGGATTTTGTTTCCGGAAACTGGATCAGCTTCTCAGTTAAAGAGGAAACGGGAAGTGGGCGGCTGGCCTTCTGACCAGGCACCCATTTGAACCAGGATGCTCAGGGCAGCCTAGGCTTGGCTTTGTGAAGTGTGTGCTGCTACGCGTCTTGTTTTTGGCAGTTTGGTGTCTCTGAGGGAGGGGAGGAGAGTGGCAACCGGCCACTGGTTAATGGAAGAGGATGCGATGCGGAGATGCTTGCTTCCCTCCTTTGGTCCACCGCCACCCCGCCTTTGGAGAGGGCACCCATGTAATAGACCCCATTTGTCTCCACCAGAGCTCACTCTTACAAAATAAGCTTTGGATTAATACCGAGTTAGGCGCAGTGTGGCAGGCAGGGGGCGAAAAGGGGCTGGGGAGGAGGGGGCCACTACAAAGATCAGAGTCCGGGGGCGGCAGCTGGGCAGGCCGCCTAGCAGGAGACCTCCATGGACTTGGGCCCGGCGTTGTTCCCAGCAGCACCCGAGTTGGGGGTGATGTCCAGGTGGGCCCCCTCGCTGGTGTGGGAGCGGCTGCGGGTGCCCTCGCTGGTGTGGGAGCGGCTTCGGGTGCCCTCGCTGGTGTGGGAGCGGCTGCGGGTGCCATCCAGAGAAGTGACACTGGAACCAGAGGCTGTGCGGGACCGCATCAGGCGGGTCATACTAGCCGAGGGCACTAGGTGAACAAGAGACAGCCGGTTAGAGGGCAGGAGACTGCCAGGTGAGGAGCCAGGCATGCCCGTCCACCAGCCACATGCTCTTCTACATGCCAGCCCCAGAGAAGACTTGATCCCTGCAGCCATCCAGCTGCTGGTCCCCCATCCTCTCCACGTCCACTCGGAGAGAGAGATGGCGAGGCCCAGATGCGGGAAGGAACTGCCGCAATCACACCATGAGTGACTTGAACCCAGATCTGGGTCTGAACCCCAATTCTGCCACCTCTTAAAAACTGTGTAATTTTGAGAGTGTCCCCCTGAGCCTCCCTGTTGCCATCTGTAAAGCAAGTATGTTAAATACTGACCCCTGGTATCAGCACCTGTGTGTACGCCCATGACCCCATGCTGTCCATGATCACTGGAGCAGGGAGGACACCTGGGGTCAGTGGCCCTGCACATCACAGGTGGGGAAAGGGAGAGGGGCCACACAGCAAGTTCCTGGCACGGCTATTCGTTGTCATCTCTCCCAAAGAAGCCTGTCAGCCCAGGTGCTAACAAGGGCGCTGTCTATTCTTTGGGATCTTCTCTAAGACCTCAAATGCTCTTGCACATGGCACGTGCAAGTGGCACATGCTGATGGGGTGGCACGTGCTGATGGGGTGGAATGAGGAGGAACAATCCTGCCCACCTGTACCGGGTGGGACAGTGTCCCGGAAGATTCACACCTACCTGAAACTTCAGAAGGGAACCTTATTTGGAAATAGGGTCTTTGCATATGTAATTAGTTAAGGATCTTGAGATGAAATCATCCTGGGTTGAGAGGGAACCCTAAACCCAATGACTGTGATGTCCTTATAGAAACAGCACACAGGGATATGCAGGGGAGAAGTCCACGCAAAGACAGAGGCCGAGATTGGAGCGATGCAGCCACAAGCCACGTAAAGCCAAGGATTGCTGGGGCCACCAGAAGCCAGGAAGAGGCATGGAAGGTTCTTCCACAGCAGCGTTGGAGGGAGCAAGGCCCTGCCCACACCTTGATTTTGGACTTTAGGCCTCCTGAACTTTGAGAGAATGGATTTCTATTGTTTTCAGCCACCCAGTATGTGGAGATTTGTTACGGCAGCTTTAGGAAACTAGTACTCCACCCAACTGAAGCATCATGGCTAGGAGGCCACACTGAGTCAGACATCAGAAACAGGGGCAGTTGATCCACACCAAGCATGCAGGGCTTATGTTATCTCCTTGACAGGCACAGGGAGGGGCTTTTGATGGCAGGCACTCCCAAACAGAATTAATCCTTGCTGAATTATCTTAAAGAGCTAGTTTTGAATTCAGAAAGAATCGGGGTCAATGCCACATCCGCAGCTCACATATTTCTCTGAGCCCCTACTTCTCACCCACAAATCTGGAATGTCTACTGAGCAGGATGAGAAGCGTACAGTGAGCACTGATGTCAGGTGTGCAAAGGGTTCATCAAGCCAGCACCCCGTGATGTGCAGAAGGCCAGTGACCGGTTCCTTTTCTTCTCTTTGGCTGATGCCTTTGAGACCACAGCTCTTCCTGTTATTTTCCCCCCAAGACCTGCAGGAGGCTTTGGCTTTCTGGTAATAGAAGCCGATTTGGGGAGAAGGATGAGGTCTAGCATTCACTTCCTTTCTCTCCAGAACACACTCTCAAAGCAGAAATCCAAACCCTGGCGGGACCAAGACAAATGGGAGCCACAATTCACACCGTGCAGGGTAAAGCAGGGCTGCCCCGCGGCTGTCTCCATGGCTGTCTCCAATGACAGCCTTTGCCTGCAACTTCCGTCGGGGAAAGCAGGCTAGAAAGGCAGAAGCCCCACTAGCAGATAGCTTCTGTTGGAAGAGGGCACCTGGGGATGTGGATCCTGCCTGAGCCTGAGGCATGGAAATCAAACCTGCCAGCCTCGCCTTGCTACAGCTAATCATGGCTAAGGCCAATGCTAGGACTGCAGTCAGCTTACCAAGCATACTCTTACTATACATGGGCAAACAGTTTAAGGAAATGATAAAAGGGATCAGAAGTTCAATAACTTCCTAGTAAGGAAGGACACACGAATTATAGTTCCAAACAGTAGGGTCAGAAGAGCCACCAGTCATGTCAGGGCCGGACCATGGCTGACAAGCCCAAAGCACTGAGTGTGGCTGCTGTTCAGCCGAGTTACAACTCGCCAGGGTCTGTCCTAGTCCTGGGACAGCACTTCTGGAAAAAAGGCTGTATGTGTCTAACAAACTATAACTGCAAAATAAGAACGAGTGAGTTCCTGAATGATGCTTCCAATGTATCCTCCACTTCCCAAAGCTCATGACTTCACTATGGCATGCTCCACCCTGAATATAAGCACTTTGTTAGCCACTTCCACAGAGCTTCACAGTCTTCAAAGAATTTCCACAGATCCGCCCTCTGCTCCCTGCTTACAACCCTGAAGCCTCAGCTTCATCATTGATAAGATGGGCTAAGAATATGTCAAAGGAGTACTGTGATGGGTCAGTGAGATAAAATAATGCGTTAGTAATCTTTCATCATCATCGACACCATCTTCATCATCACTATAGCTGGTGGTCCCTTAAAACTTGTGATCAAAATTTTTAAAAATGTTATTGTTTCACTGTTGGTCATTGTCTTGGTGCTTAAAGGGACAGTCCTCATCTAAACCCCCCAAAATCCCTGGTGTGAAACAACTTCTGTTCAACAAAGGAGGAAAAATGAGCCTCACTGATAAATGAGAGGCTAGATCCTCCAGGCTGCCACATGCCCTTCACACACCTGTTTCCTCCCAGAAAGCTGAAGCTGGCCAGGGGGACACAGAATTGCTCATCCAAACCTGGCTCAGGACAGAGCACTTCCAATTCCGACACATGCCCCGACCCACTGCACACGGGGAACGCCATACTCACTGTATCCCATGCCCTGCACGAAGTACTTGAAGGCCTCAGCGAGCTTGGCCGGCTGCGAGAGACAAGGAGAGAAAATGCAGTCAGTTGCTGGGGAACCAGATCACCCGAGGCCATGGGGGGCTGTGCCTGTGGTCACCTTCATTTGAGAGTTTGGCTCAAGACAAAAGCCATCACGTGTTGACGGGACAAAACACAAAAGTAAAAGCAAGAGTATGGGATAATGATGGGAAATGCACCCCACAGCTGTGGAACTTGGACAAGTTACATGACCTGTCTGAGCCAGTTTCCTCACCTGTAATATAGGGCAGAGCATCACAGCTATTTCTGTGTGTTTCTGGGGAGACTACCTTCCACAAAGGGACATGTCTAACCCAGCAAGTGGAACATAACTGCATCGGCATCATGAGCCACTCCCAATGCGAGGGGCTTTGCTGCGTTCATTCATTTACTCCTGACAACCCCTCACGAGGTCAGTGCTACCTTAGATACATTTCATAGCTGAACAGATTTGGACAGGTAAATCCACTCAGGGTCCCACAGCAAGTAAGTGGTGGGTCCTGTACATTAACCCAGGGCTCTCCAAACCTAAAACACTTGTTCTTGAGGCAAGTCACCGTCAGCCTCAACAGCAGGCTGGCTGAAAGAAGGGATGATGGATAGATGGATGGGTGGAAAGAAAAGGATGGATGGAAAGAAGGAAGGAAAAAAGGAAGAAAGGAAGAGAAGGAAGGAAGGAAGGAAACATGGATTAAAAAAGAATTGATGGACAAAAGGAAGAAAAAAAGAGAAATATGAACAAAAGAAGGACAAATAAAAGGAAGAAAGGATATGAAGAAGAATGAACGGATGATGGTTGGACGGTTCGTTGGATGGGTAAACAAACCAATTAATTAACAACTAACTGGGCTTACTTTAAGTGAAATGCGTATGGAATGCTGAGACCACATCCAGTTCTACCAGTTCTCTCAGTTCATTTAATGTAAACTTGGAGGTGAATGCTCAAATATCAAGGGCATACGTGCAAGGCGTATCTGTTCTTCAGTTAATTCCAACTGTTCTATCCAGTGCCCTGGGTCCTATTCTCCTGAGGCAGTGAGAGGGCACTGGTAGAGGCTGGGCTGACCCCCCTCCCTGCTCTCCACTAACTCCTGCCAGGGTTCCACAAAGAGCCAAATGACATTTAAAAGAGCGGCTATGCTCAAATTGCCCTCTGGAATTTGTGTGACAGTGGAAGAAAGAGACAAGAGAAGCAGGTCAGGGCTGTAGGGAACAAGGATGCCTGTGTTCGAGATGGTGGAGAGAACCAAGAATACAGGCTTGAGAATGAGAACACTTGGGCCCAATTTTAGCTCCAGTTATCATGGGCAATCTCTCTCAACTTTTGGCCTCAGTTTCCTCTTCTGTGACACTGGGATAAAATGCTTGCTCTTCCCACCTCTGAGGACTATTGCAAGGACCTAATTTAATCAAGGATGGGAAAACCCTGTGTAAACATGCACCCAACCTGCAAGGGCATGAGGACGACAGTGTTACACAGGAATTGCTCCCCCCTGTGCTGGTGTCCTTGAAGCCTGTGCTCGTTGCACTCCTCTGAAGCTCTGAAAATTCTTTTAATTATGACCAGGGTTACATCTGTTCTCATTTTAAGTAGAGAAAGAAAAAAAGGAGGAAGAAAGGAGGCAGGGCAGGTTTTGGATAAAAAAGATGACCAAAAACTCTTATTTCATTTTAAGATGGAACACAAAACTGTCAGGATATAAAATTATAAGACAACAAATTAAAAGTTTACTTGTTAGGTTGGTGAGATTCTTTATAGGAGGGGAAATTGAAGGGATCTGTTATGTAGCAAACACATTACGTTGATCAATGTGTTTATTTGTACATGTGCACACACATTTACACATGCACACACAGACATGTGTACACATGCACACACAGACATGTGTACACATGCACACACACAGACGTGTACACATGCACACACACAAACATGCATGCACACACACACAATTTGGCTTAATCTCCTCCATGTCCCTCTGCTCTGGGCTGGAGCTCCTTGCAGCCCTTCACTCCAGCAGAAGCCCGTGGTCTTTGGGGCAGACATACACAGATTCTGACCCATGATGACCAAGGTGTGTCTACTCGGCAAATCCCCCAACCTCTGTGAACCGCAGTATCACCTACTCCACAGGGTTTGGTTCCTAGGGAATCAGAGTCCTCCTATATAGCACCTTTTCCCAACAGTCCACAAACTGTCATCCGATGTCACAGCAAGGTAATGAGGGAACAGGTGTCACAGAGGCACATGCACTCCACCCAGGGGGAAGCGACAGCTGTACAATGCAAAAGCCAACGTGGCACTCACCTGGGAGATCTGTGGGAGGCCGCCACAGTCCGCCATCTAGGAGAGAGGGAAGCTCGTTAGTGCCAAACACCACAGCCAAGGCCCTCTGAGCTCTATGAGTTTTTTCCGAAAGGATGCCCATCCGCCTGCTGCCCTGCCCTGCCTTGTCCTGCCTTACAAAGGAGCAACAGGGTGGACCGTGGGTAGGGAACACTCCAGCCCCACCAGGCAAGGCTGCTGGTGTCTCCGTGGCAATCATCACTTGCAGCTTGCTATGTGCCAGGCACTACGCTAGGCCCTACAGATAATTTCACTCCATTCCCCAAGAACCATGGAAGGTACAGCTGTCCCATTTTACAGGCAGAAACTGGGCCAGGAAGAGCTTGAGGGACTCGCAAGGTTCCAGGCCAGGATCTCTCTGACCCGAAAGGGTTTGATAAACAAGACCCTCTTCATATATTCCCTTGAAAGTTTCCCTCAAAAGGAAGTGGTTGAATTTGGGTCTTCAGGCCGGATTCAGCTCCTGACCGGTCCCCTTCCTAAATGGTGGACGTTCGAAGTCCCTGTGAAATCATCGAACCGCAAGAGGCCATTGCAGGCTGTGAGACTGTGCAGCCAGCCTGGAAATGGGCAGGGCTGACGGCAAGGGAGCAGGGGGAGGCTGCGGGGAGGGTGGCCTGGGGTGAAACGGAGCTGGAGGAGTTCGTGGGAGTGGTGAGGCTGTGGGCATCCTACAGCCCAGGGCGCCTCAAGTCTGGACCCCCAACACTAGCTACAAAGCGACACTGACCTGGGGCAGCCCTCAGCTCAACCAGCACGCAGGGAGCAGGATGCCCAAATTTTTCCTCCAGGCGGGGCACTCAGCACATTAGACTGGCACTGTGGAAGTCTCCAGAATCAGGCCTAAGTGAGTTCTGTTTCTGGATCTACCATCAAATCGGCCACCCCACCTCAGTCAGGCCACCTACCCTTCGCTGTAGGTTGTGGTTGAATTGTGTCCCCAAAATAGACATAGTGAAGTCCTAACCCCAGTACCTATCACTGCGGCTATACTTGGAAATAGGGTCTTTGCAGGTAAAATCAAGTTAAGATGAGGTCATATTGGATTAGAGCGGGCCCTAAATCTAACGGCTGATGTTATTAAAAGAAGAAGGAAATTTGGACATAGACGCAGAGATACAATAGGGAGAGTGCTGAGTGAGGATGGAGGCAGAGACTGGAGTGATGTGTCTACTAGCTAAGGTGAACCAATTGTGGCCAGCAGCCACCAGAAGCTGGAAGAGGCAGGCAGCATTCTCCCCTAGCACCTTCAGAGGGAGCACGGCCCTGCCCACACCTTGATTTCGGACTTTTAGCTTCCAGAACTAAAAGCGAATAAATATCTGTTGCTTTAAGCCACCCATTTAGTGATACTTGTGACAACCGCCCTCAAAGTACGGCATTATGCAAGCTTGACGCCCAGCAGCTTCTAATCTTGCAATTTCCTTTTGAGGGAATCTTGAAAGAAAATCTACGTAAAGAGCCCAATACAGGAAAACAGGCTCCCACTCAATAAGTATCGGACACCCCCTACATGCCTTTCAAAGGCATTCTACTTCTATGGGGGAAGTTGAGGGCACGGTGACCTACAGATGCCACCTCTTTGTCCCTCCCCCAGTGCGAGAGAGCTGCCTCATCTCCACCCAGGTCCCGCCAGGCACCCCTGCAGGGGTGCACCCCGGCTGAGAGGCCCCTCTGAAAGGTTCCCACTCTTGGGCTGCATCTCCGGACGAGGCCGCCACAAACAGCCAGTGGTTTGCATTGTGCAATCAGTCATAACTGGCAAGGGACTGGCGGAGGTTGCTACAGACCCTCAAATCCAGCTGCCAGTGAGCTGGCACACCATGTGCTCAGATGAACTTGCTGGACAAAGTCCTGACCTTCCCCGGCCGTGGGACACGTCTCTTCTTACTGTGACAAGCAGAGAGCCCCTCTTGGAGGAATGTCCTGGCCCCAGCCTATGGAGGGCCCTTGCCAAGCCATCCCTGGTCCCTCTATCCCCAAAGCCCCCAGACCAGCAGCCTATTGATTCCTGCAGTCCCAGAGAAGGATCCCTCATCTTTGCAGCCTCAGATCACCAGTCAGCACCCAATATATGTTCATAAACAGATAGATTAAATCATTAATGCTATGGTTTCTGATCGTGTGCCTTGCCTTTTTCAAGCCTAACTCAATGTTGCAGAAAACGTGAGAGTTTCTAAGAAATAACAAACGCGAACCCCCACTGTTTTCCCTGTACCTTGAGGAGAGTGGTCTTTGTTGGGTCCAATTTTGAGTTGCACTCCACCTGCACAAGAGGGAGGAAATCTGTTAATTTTCTACGTGAAGCCAAAGCCAAAACATCTCCCCCTTCTCCGCCACTCTGCCACCGTCACCAGAAACTCCAGTATTTCTGCTGGCAAAGAAGAAAGTATGTGGAGTTTGGGATTCAGCAGATGTGGCTTGAAATCCCAGCCTTGCCATTACCAGCTGTGACAACTTGGATAAGTGATTTAACTTCTTTGGGCCTCAGTTTCCTCATCAATAAAATGGAGCTAATATCTTTTTTCAAAAGGTTATTATGAAGATTAGCTGAAATGTAAACAGTACTGTAGAAATATCTGCTAAATAAATATCCTTGTTTAACCAGCAGCTGCCAGAGATTCTACAGGCTTAATATTCCCAGATCTAACAACTATTCTTCATGTAAAATCACACTGGTTTCTCTCTTCATTTTGTCAGTGACCCTCTTGAAAGGGGCATCTGGAATTGGGCAGAATACCCATATGTAACCCAGGATGTTCAAAATGCTTAAACTATCACCTCCCTTGATTTGAACAGTGTATCTCTATTGATGTATCCCATGATTATCTCCAGTCAGTCAGCCTGTAAGAAACTCATGGTTCACTAAGGCATGCCAGGTATTTACTACATGAACATTTGCAAATGTCACTCTGCAGATCACTGCACAAGGCATGGCAGTACTGCAGGACTCTGATCCATAGCCCCTAAGTCTTCCATCTCCCCAGCTGTGGGGTTGTCTGAAAGGCAGAGTCCTCTCTTTGCTGCCACAAAGTTGCAGATGGGAGTTAAGGGGTGAAAGGAGTCAGGAAGCTTTGCTAAGCCCTGCCTCCCAGTGCCTCTCTCCCCTGCCAGCTCATCAGGCACCAGTCAGTTTGGAAAGATCCAGCTGCTTCCCAAATAAGAGGCGAGTCTCTTGGCCAGGAAGCCAAGTGGCAAACACGCCCATATAAACAAGCCGATGGGACACAGATTGGTGGGTGAGGGGACCTGGGAGAGGAGACACTGCCAAGCAACCAGGGCTGGCAGCCACCAGGGAAAGAGACTGAGTGGCTGGGCCCTCTGCCCAAAGGCCAATATGGCATTTCAAAACACATCACCTGCCCTGATGGGGCAGAGGAGAGAAGAGGCAGGCAGGGCCACTTCAACAAAGTCAACCAGACTTTGCCTGTTGAATTAAACACAGAAATCAGCTGTGATTTCTACATACCACGGCATCCACTGCAGGCGAGCTGTCCCCAACCACCAACAGAGCAGGGCACCTGGGGTCAGGGATAGAGCAGAGAATTAGCACAAGGTTCCTTTAAAGATTGTCCCACTCCCAGGCCTGCCAGGCTGGGGCCTGCATTCTACAAACAATGTCATTTTGGTTTCCTCAACACTCTTTGCTCTTTTACTTCATTCTCCTTTGATCTTAGGATAAAATTGGTTACTAGTCATTCACAACTTAGTATGAATTTCAGCCAGGGAATTTCTGTGACTCAGTGCTTTTATTTTAAAGCATCTTCTCCTCAAGGATGGTTAAGCAGGACTTAGCTGGCAATCAAGACCGAAACAAGAACAGCATGAAGGACAAAGGCAATGACGTGCCAGGTTCCCAAGTGTCACACAATGCGGTGCATTAAGCCACAAAAAGACACCATCATTACTGGTGGAAACCCAGTTAGTTCTGTCCATGACTGTCTTTTCCTCCTAGGTGTATAGAGCACTTTAAGGCTGGGTTCTGTGCTATCCATCCCTAGGCTTCATGGAGCAAAGCCTCACACAGTTATTGATGTAGTAGGTGCTTAATAAATGCTGTCCCAAGTACAATCAACCATCCTTCTCCAAGATCAAAGGCCTAGGTCATGGGGACACCCTAGAAACGGATGCCACCGGCACAGGGAGAAGTCCAAGTCAGGCTGCGTAACGCTCAGTCTCTGGGTGGAATATATCCAGGTCTCACTGACACAATGTCCTGCCACACTCAGAAAGAAGGCCCTGCCAGCAAGGCCACCTTTACAGTGGGCAGCCCCGACTGCAAGTGCTGGGGGAGAGAAAAGCCACTCACTGCAGGGTGACTGTGTGGGTTCCCGGCATTGGTCGCTCAATCTCCAGGTCGCGCCGGCTGCAGGAAAAAATGCATCATTAGCATGAGGACCCCTCCCCTGGAGAAAGCTCCCACTCCCATCCAGCCAAGCCCAGGAGGTCCTGCCAGTGGCCATTCTGGTAAGCCATCCACATCCCCCAACTTGAGAGAGGCCCTGTGGCTTTCAGGACTCCACACCCTCTTGGTGTCCACAGACCTGGTTAGAGGGACAGCAGGACACATGCATTTCAAGCAGAGCCCCCTCATTTTGTCACAAATATTTGTGGGGCTTTTTTTTTCCAGGAGTAGAAGTCAGATTCTCCACCACAGAGGGTCCCCGCCTTCCCTGTCTCCCTAGTCAGAGCCCCCACCTGACAGAGGGGCCACCTCCCAAATGCTCTCGCAGCCTCTTAGTTTAAGTCCCAGCCTCACCAACTCTGAGTCCTCTATAAAGCACCCAAATGATCTCTTTAAAACTCAGGCCTCATCTTTCCATTCCCTGTCTCAAACCCTGTGGTGGTTTCCCACTGCACTCGTGTGAGGCCCAGTGTGGGTCCAGCCCAGTGCCGACCACCTTTCCTGCACGCAGCCACCCACCCTCTCTGCTATCTTGCAGCTCCCAACATGAGAAGCTCTTTCCCAGCTCACAGCCTGGAGTTAGACAAGCAGGATCCAAATCATGCTCTGTCACTTTCTAGCTGTGTGGCCTTGGGGAGAACACAGGATCTCTTTGCGCCTTTGCTTCCTCAACAGGAAATGACAGTAATTCCAGGACCTTCATAGTGGGATTTGGAGAGGGGTCAGTTAATTACGGTGCTATCTGCACGGGCAAGTTAACAGTGTGGAGTCTGCGGGCTGTGCTGGTCTCCTCTGTGTCTCCAGCGCCCAGCCGAATGCCTGACTCGCTCCAGTTCTCAGAAAGTGTTTACTAAGTGAACCGCACTGCCAGGTTTCGGTTTCTTCAGTCACATCCACAGTAAGGATGTTACCACTGAGATGAGGGCAGGATTGTAAAAGGAGGCAGATACTAAGCTCTGTTACAAATGTTAATTTCAAGAAGTCACGTTATTAACATTTGAGCAGAGATAAACACTATGAGGCTCATTTCTGTCTCCTGTTCCGCGAGCGTGGCAGAGCTAGCTCAGCAGGTTGAGCGAGCTCCCTGGAAGATTACAGAGTCTCTGGCTGACACCAATGGCCCTGAGCTGTCTCCTCCCCTAGCTGAGCTCCAGATAAGCGCCTAGCGCTGGTTGAGAGGGCCACGCCTTAGGCAAAGGCCATGTTCAGGTCCTCCTTATCCTTGGAATGACAAACTCCCAGAAGCCTGCCTGGATTATCCCCGGCCTCCAGGAGTGCTTTGCTGCTCTCTCACTTAGCTCTTCTTACATTTGGCCCTTCGTGAAGGTCAGCAGCGGGCACACATATTTACTCTCAACCCTCTGAGTGTGCGACTGCGTCCCTCTCACGTCTGCACCCCCAGTGGTCTGGAGTGTTTGTTCAGATCCCTGCAAGACGAGCTGAACGCCAGGAACCAGCTTACAGGCCAGGTGTCCTTCCTGGGGACACCTGTCCTATTAATCTATTTGCTCAAACTCAGAGCCTGCCTCTTCCGCTCATTTTATACCCTCCCTCTCACCTGTCCCACATTTCGGATCTACAGAAAACACCTCATAAATAGCAATGATGTGGCTGAACAACATCCTGATACCTGTTGTAGGCATTGATGAACAGGTGCAGGTTGCCGGGGTTCATGTCATTCACAATGTGCTGGCGGTAGGTGTGGACCACTTCCACGTTACTCTGCATTTCTTCCTGCATTTAGAGAGGTGAGAAGATGGTCCTCATTGCACTGTGGCCCTGAGCAGCTCCCTACTCTCTCCGTTCTCCAGGTTATTTGGATACAAAGTAAAGATAATAATGCCTAATCCACAAGACAGCGACTGACCAAAAAAAAAAAAACCTTTGGGAAAGCAGCACGACCAACCAGGTGCAGACAGGGGTTTCACTCTCTGCTGGGAGCAGAAAAGACCCCCATCCTGGAAAGGCCACACCCCACCTTTCCAAACTCATTACTTTGGGAGTTTCAATTTGAAGTCAGACATCCTGGATCTAGAGCTTAGCTTCATCACTGTCCCTTTCGTAGGCAAATCTTTCAACCTCTCTGAGCCTCAGATCTCTAAAAAAAAAAAAAAAAAAAAGGGAAGAGAGAGAATGTTGCCTACTTCACTAGGTTGCAGGACTTAATGGAGGTTGTATTCTCACCTCTACTAACAGTAAAAATTGGAGGCAAATGTTAGTAATTGTTTTCCAATGGGAAGAGCTGTAAAGAAGTTTTTCATGCTTGAAAAGCAAAATCAACTCATGCCACAGGAAGTTGCTGAAAAGAAGGGCAATTGCAACTCCCACCATGGCCAACCAGAGCCTTGGGGAAGTCGGCCTCAGCCTCCCCGTCTCTGGGTGCTTTTTGAATGTTATTTGCGACAAACAACTTGTTTGCTCTGTTTCTCGTTTGTACGAGGGCAGACACTGTAGGTTTCACACAAGGGTCTGATATGACCAGTGGCAACCAGATGAGAAGTTGGAGTTGGGGGTCAACGGAAGCCGGTGTCAAGCTTGAGCTGCATCAAACAGTCCAGGATCATTTAGGCAGCAAGGAGGTCAACTGGCTACTAAGAGCAAATTCTGGAAAAAAGAGTCAGGAACCATGCTGGGATTTCAGATCAAAACCAACTGTAGCGATCTGGGGGCACCCTCAGACACCATGGCCGGACCAACCAGTCTCCAAATAACTTGGGGTATAATCAGATCAGATGCTCAACGCTATGTCTGACATCCCTCCTCCAGTGAAACAGAGATAGTGGCTGTGAATTTTTCCCAATTCCTATCAGTTTCAGATTACACACTCAGGACAGGGAAAATGTGTCACATGCTGTGGAATGAATCGTGAAGGGGGAAAGAGGACTCTAGTGGGCTAAACTGTGGCCCTCAAAAGATATGTCCATGTCAAATCTCTTGAACTTGGGAATGCAAACTTGCTGGGAAAAAGGGTTTTTGCAGATGTAATTAATTAAGGATCTTGATATGAGATAATCCTGGATTACATGAGCCGGGATGAAATCCAATGGAAAGTATCCTTAAAAGAGGAAGGAGAGGTGGAAATAAAACAGACACAGAGGAGAAGACCATGTGAAGACAGAGGCACAGAGTGGTGTGAGCAGCCACTAGCCAAGGAATGCCGACAGCGACCTGGAGCAGTAAGAAGCAAGGACAAATTTCCCCTGGAGCCTGTGGCGGAGGGGCGGCCCTGCCAGCGCTTGACATCGGAGTTCTAGACTCAGAGCTGTGAGATAATACACTTTTGTTTTCCTTTTTCTCTTTTTTTTGAGACAGTCTCCCTCTGTCTCACCCAGGCTGCAGTGCATAGTGCAATCTTGGCTCACTACAGCCTCTGCCTCCCAGGTTCAAGTGCTTCTCCTGTCTCAGCCTCCCGCGTAGCTGGGATTACAGGAGCGTGCCACCACATCCGGTTAATTTTGTATTTTCAGTAGAGATGGGGTTTCACCATGTTGGCCAGGCTCGTCTCGAACTCCTGACCTCAGGTGATCCACTCACCTAAGCCTCCCAAAGTGCTGGGATTATAGGTGTGAGCCACCCCGCTCATCCCACTTTCGTTGTTCTAAGCCATCCTGTTTGTGGTAATTTGTTACAGAAGCCACAGGAAACCAACACAACAGGCAAACCTAGCAGTTGTACTCGCCAACTCCAGAGTGGAGCCTCTGTTCCCCTGGTACACCCGCCAACTCCAGAGTGGGGCGTCTATTCCCCGGTACACTCGCCAACTCCAGAGTGCAGCCTCTGTTCCCCGGTACACTCGCCAACTCCAGAGTGGGGCGTCTATTCCCCGGTACACTCGTCAACTCCAGAGTGGGGCATCTGTTTCCCTCATACACTCGCCAACTCCAGAGTGCAGCCTCTGTTCCCTGGTACACTCGCCAACTCCAGAGTCGGGCGTCTATTCCCCTGGTACACTCGCCAACTTCAGAGTGGGGCCTCTGTTTCCCTCGTACACTCGCCAGCTCCAGAGTGGGGCCTCTGTTCCCCTCGTACACTCGCCAACTCCAGAGTGGGGCCTCTATTGCCCTGGTACACTCGCCAACTCCAGAGTCGGGCGTCTATTCCCCTGGTACACTCGCCAACTTCAGAGTGGGGCCTCTGTTTCCCTCGTACACTCGCCAGCTCCAGAGTGGGGCCTCTCTTCCCCTCGTACACTCGCCAGCTCCAGAGTGGGGCCTCTGTTCCCCTCGTACACTCGCCAACTCCAGAGTGGGGCCTCTATTGCCCTGGTACACTTGCCAACTCCAGAGTGGGGCATCTGTTCCCCTGGTGTACTCGCCAGCTCCAGAGTGGAGGCTGTGTCCCCAGGACTCATGGGAGTGTCAGATGGTCACACGTGTTAGCTCAGAAGCAGACAGTGGTATGTAAGCAAAGCAGGTCACTGTAATTTCAGGCAACCAAGGGGTTTTCCAGACCCTGGGCTTGCAACCAAGCCCATGGCATACCCTTCCCGAGGGTAGCTGGCCCCAGCTAGAGACACAAAACCAGTGTCTGGGGCCAGGCAGGCTGGGCTGATAAGATGACCGCTCACTTCTAGCATGCTGTGAGGAGCTTGGCTCAATCCCCTTCAGTGGGGTGACTCTGCAGAACAGCAGCTCATCTCAGAGCCAGGCAGCAGCACAGGCAGCTGCCATCCTGCTGTGGTGACCAGAATGAAGCCAGATTCATAGGTTCTAATACCGGCCCCACCTCTCCCTGGCTGAGACCCTACGCAAGTCACTCAACCTCTCTGGTCTGTTTCCTCTTCCATAAACTGGGAATGAGAACAGAATTTATCACACAGGTCACAGAGCACCCGGGTGGAATCCTATTCCTATAGTTAACACTTGTAAAGCTCTTAGGACTGAGCCCAGCACATAGCTAACTCCACGGACATGTTTGCTACAGACCAGATTTATAACAGCCCAGAACTGGAAACAACTCAAAGGTCTTATCAACAGGTGAATGGAAAAACAAACTGTTGCACATACATAAAATGGAATACTTCTCAGCACTAAAAAGGAATAAACTTTTTTTTAAGAGACACGGCCTCTCTGTCACCTAGGCGGAATACAGTGGGCAATCCCAGCTCACTGCTCACTGTAGCCTCAAACTCCTGGGCTCAAGCAATCCTCCTGCCTCAGCCTCCCAAGTAGCTAGGACTATAGGCATGCAGAACCACCATGCCTGGCCAATTTTTAATTTTTCTGTAGAGACAAGGTGTCACTATGTTGCCCAGGCTGGTCTTGAACTCCTGGGCTCAAGCAATCCTCCTGCCATGGCCTCCCAAAGTGCTGGGATTATAGGAATGAGCACTGCACCCAGACTAGGAATAAACTATTGATCCACTCATTAACATGGACAAATCTCAAAATGGTTATGCTGAGTGAAAGAAGCCAGACCAAAAAAAAAAAAAAAAAAAAAGAGTACCTACTATATAATGCCATTTATATAAAAATCTAGGAATTGCAAAGCAATCTATAGAGGCCAATGATGATCAGAAGTTGCCTGAGGAGGAGGGAGAGGAGGACTATCAAGGGGCACAAGGAAACTCTTGGAGTGATGGAGACGTTATTCTCCTGATTACAGGGATGGTTTTACAAATGTATATACATGTCAATTGTACACTTTAAATATGTGCAGTTAATTGTACTTCAATCAGCTGTTTTTAAAAGACACATAAAAAAGAGAGAGAATGAATGACTTGTTGCTTATGAATGAATAATGTCATATTATCTCATGAGCACCAGCTCGGTGGCCCCCAGTTGATTGTGTCTTGTTCTCTCCACCCCCACATGGGGCCCTGTGCTGAGCACCACACAATGCATGGCTCAGCAGGAACAACAGATTCGCCAGACCACGCAACTCACCTTCCCAAAGAGGTGGGACACCACCATGTCCGGCAGGGCTTGGGTCCATCCGGAGATCTGGAAAGGAGTAAACTGGGTGGATGAGAAACCAGGAGCTAACAGTAGTTAACAAGGTCAGCAAAACCCCACTTCCCTGGGTGCAGGGTGGCATTGCTGGACTCCCCCCTACATGCAGGCCTCAAGGACATCCCCCTTGATAGAAACTCAGTTCCTGTCTCCAGTTCCCTCCTGGATCTGATCCCCCAAATGCAGGGCCTGGGACTATATCCAGTTCCTTATTTTCAGAGGCCCAGGCACAAGATGCACAGCAAATAAGTGCTGAATAAAGACCCAGCTACTGCTAGCTTACCCTGCTCCAAACATTCACCAAGTCCTCAGCAAAGAGGGCCGTCCATTCACCTCTTCTAAAAACACACTGAGCTCCCCAGTCTATACCCCAGGATATGCTTGGCTCCCAACTATCCCTCCTCTCTCATCTCCAAGCCAGTTTCCCCTTTCTAAGTATACTGATATTACCAAAGACACTGACAATCTTCTTTTCCTACCTCTCCCCAGTGACTAGGTTTGCAGCAGGAGCTCTATAAGTCCTAGTATACAGCAGAAGCTCCATAAATGTGTGCTGACCTAAGCATTAGGCAAAAATGAGTAGGAGAGAAGCTCCAGACCTAAGGGTCTTTGGCTGGCCCTTGCCTGCCACAGCCTAGCTGTGTGGCACTGGGCAGTCTGCATACCTCTGGGTCTCAGACTTCTAATCTGGAACTGGGAGTGCCAGGAACTTCAAGGCCACAAGGTCAAGGTAAGGACTGCAAGAAGTAACTGCACACATCACAGTATCTAATACCAATGCCTGGTAATCGAAAGGCTGGAGTTGAAAAAGAAGGGACTAGTACAGCTATTAAAGTTGTACTGAAGGGAACAGTACAGCTATTAAAGACAATCCTCAGGCTTCACATTAGCCAGTGGTCGACATCCCCAGACCTTCGAGTCTCACTCAGAACAGCTATCATGAAGCCCAGCGGGTTGACTGGAATGTCACTTCCTTTGCTGGAAAATCAAATAAAAAACAGGGAGTGTGTTCCACTCCAGAACGTCATACAGGCAGGAGGGAAGGGCTCCTGCATTCTGGAGGAATGTTCAAAGAACAAATGCAAAATCACAGTGGCTGGGACAGGGCGGGAGATGGGGCAAGAGGCAGGGCCCCTTCAAACCCTCGGTCCCTGGCAGCCACCCAAAATTGGGCAAATATGCACTTGCAAAATGAGAAGCTGGGATCACCTCAGCTTGAAAGACTCTGTCCTATTTCAACTGGAATGACCTCCCCCTCTCCTTGGCCAACACTGAGGCCTTTACAGGGAAAAAAAACAAAAACGAAAACACCACAATGATAATTTTTAAAAGATAAACAAGGAACCTTAGGACATCAGCCAGGACAGAGCTTCCCAAGACAGCACAGGTCCCTTCTCCTCCAGGCAGCCCACCCTGCTGGCCAGGCCTGCCTGTCTCCCACCCTGGACAGGAGCCCCAGGGGCAAGGGTGGTCAGGTCCACGAACCACAAAGTCAAAGCAAGCTGCATCCAGTCCCCGTTCTACTGCCTAGCTTTACGTGACCCTGGACAATCCCCTTAGCCACACCGAGTCCTCACCTCTGAAACGGTGATAAAAATTCTCACCTCCTAGAGTTACTATGAAGATTAACTGAGATCATGCACACACAGCAATGTAGGATGAAACTAGCACATGGTAAACTCTCAATCTACGTTAGCTAATTATTATCGTAAAATTCTGTGGCACAGTCCGTACTAAATACACATTTATTTTTCTTTAATAATATGTGAATGAATTCCTAAGATTCATTCCTAGAGGCTTTTGTCTTGTTCATCTCAAGAAGTCTTGTTCTTCAAGATGCTCAGCATCTTGACCAAAGCCTGGCACAAGTTATGTACCCCAGCTAATACTCATTAATCCAAGCAATGCTTCTCCAAGCTGGCTCAGGGACCTGTGTCCCAGTGCTTTCCCTGGCTTAGACAGCTTGGTGGTATTTAAGTCTTCTGAATGGCAAACGGCTGAGGTCATGTGTACTGTTCTAAGTAAAGCAGAGGGAACTGGAGTGGGCAGTAGAGGGTAGTGGAGAAGTGGGTAAAGAGAGAGCTCGTAGCTCCAGGGATCCCCCAGGCAGAGGCTGTGTGCACCTGTCCCTCTTCCTGCAGGGATCCCGCCGGCCTGACAGGCCCCCACCTCACCTTGGAGGCGGCCCAGTCCATCCAGCCTTCCGCACAAGGGTTCACGTTGATAAGGACGAGGCCCTCCACCATCTCAGGGTTGTTTAGCTGCAATTCAAGACACAAAGTGAGACAGACATCCCAGCAATCTGAAACACTAGGAACTTTCCAAGGCAAACCAAAGCTTGAGAGAAGTACCCAGAAAAAGGCAGTGTGGGCAGCAGAGCAGGCTGCTGCTCCCCGGCCCCACCCCATGCAAAACTGAGGTTCCAGCACAGCAGACACGGGATCGGGTCCTAGAGAGAGTGGGAAGGAGACAGAGGAAGTGCAGGAGAAGTAGGAAGCCCGCTGCTTTGCAGACCTGCCTTGGGCAAGTCACTTCAACCCACGGAGGCTCAGCTCCTCCAGCTGTCAAATGGTGTAACACACCATCAACCTCATCAATCAAACAGGGCGCACAAATGCTCTCTAGTTGTGGCAGTAACAACTGTATTACTTACTTCCAGGATAAACACATGCACACACACACACACACACACACACACAGAGTTATGCATCGCTGAATAACAGGGACACTTTCTGAGAAAATTCATCATTAGGAGATTTTGTCATTGTGTGAAGATCTCAGAGTATACTTACACACACCTAGACAGTATAGTCTACAACTCACCAAGGCTGTATAGTACAGCCCTTTGCTCCTAGGTTTGCTGTACAAACCTGTACAGCATATGACGCTACCCAATACTGCAGGGAATTGCAACACGATGCTAAGTATTGATGTATCTAAGCAAATCTAAACATAAAAATGGTACAGTAAAAATGAACCATTATAATCTTATGGAACCACTGTCAAATGTGCAGTCTGTCATTGACCAAAATGTCATTATGTGAGGCAGATACATACAGATATAGATATGTACACCTGGGGTACAGTTGAGACCATTTTTAATTTGCTGAGAGCCTATATGGCCAGACCATTTTGTATTCATGTCAGCATTCCTTTCTTTTTTTTTGTAAGATGGATGTTGTAGAATCATGTCAGTATTCCCAACCTCCAGCAAAGCCCAGCAAATAATGGGTAGTCAAAATACCAATGGATGAACAAAATGAGTATTGTTGCATTCTTACACAATTGCTCAGTGAGGATACAAAGGAACAGTGGCTCTTGACCTGAGCCCAGAGAAATAACAATGACAACTGTCATGAAAACTTCCTGTGTCTGATTCTAGTTTAGAATCAGTTATGACCCAGGAGTGTCCTGACTACAAAAACCTGTACAGCTGTTACAAAGCAGTGTCATAGCAGAGTACTCAGTGAGTGAGGAGCGTCCTCACTAGATGGCTAGGCGGACAAAGCCCATGACAAAAGAATGTGTCTAGTATCATCCTTGAGTGGAGGAAGAGAAAAGGCTGTGAGTATATATATGAGTACCCATGCACCACACACACACACACACACACACACACACAACTGTGGAGCATACGGGTCATTTCTTTTTTCCTTTTGGGTTTTTGATGCTTTTCCAATGTCTTCCTTCATCTTAAAATGTTATTTAAAATGCGATTTTCAAAAAATGCCAAAGCACTCACAGCAAATCGAGTTAGGATGTAGGCGCCTGCTCCTGTTCCCATGCCAATAATGCTTTTCAGCCTGGAAGCAAAAATACAAATGCATGTCACACAAGGACAGAGTGATGGGAGCCTCCAAGGACCCACTTAGAACTTCCTGAGGGTGACCGCCTGGCTAGGCAATGCAGGAGCATGCTGCCGTAACTGCCTGCACAGCTCTGAGGTCACCATGCTTTAGGACTGGACAGAGACCTCGACCTTGGAGAGCCGTGCCCCTTCTCCTCACTTCCCTCCTGGCCGCCACCCAGGCTCTGAGAGACCGTCTGACATTTACGGGAAGGCCCGTTACGGCATCATTTCTTCCCACTCTTAAGCTTTATTTTGGATTCTAAAACTTGGAATGAAAACAAATTGAGCAAGAACCATGAAGTTATCATTCTTTGAAGAGCTCAAGACAGAGAGGAACACTGGAAAAATGGTGTGGAGAGAAAAGCTAAGGTCTCAGGCAACTCCATTCCAGAACATTCCATGGGAAAGAGAAGGGAATGGAAGAACAGGAGGCAAGAGCAAATGGGTGGGGCAGCTGCCATCATGCAACATAACATTCACGCAAGAGGAAAACTGAAGTTACAGGAGACACACTAGAGCTCAGAGACTGTGTGAAGAACAGTGTTCACAGAGTGACGAGCTAATTTCTTGCCTCATCTTTAAATTGCAACCTTAATTTTAGTGGTCAGTCCAGATCAAAGCCAAGGGGCAGGAAGATGCTAGAAACCAGGCTTCTCTGCAGACAGAGGAGGAGCTGATCCTTCGCTCTTACCCAAACTGTTGAAGGACTCCAGGAAGCATTTCAGCCAGCTGATCCATGGAGGGGTACATGTACCTGGGGATGACACAGAGAAGCCATTAGTGAGCACCCGGACAGAAACGGGTAATCCAAACAAGGACACGCTTGAAGGGTGGGGACCATGCAGCAGCCTGCCCCATGCACCCAGGCCCCCCAGTTTAGTCCCTTCCCATCCTCCTTCCAAGACCCCTGCAGCACACTCTATCAGTTGCTTCCTACGCTCCAGGTCCCATGGACACATTCTGGGAATTAGCTCATTCAATTTTCACAATAACTCTAGGAGGCTGCTAGGATTTCCCCTCATAGCAAGATTATAAACATCACTGAGGCTGAGAGATGAGACACTTGGCCTCACAAGAGCAGTAGATGGTTAGCCAGAAACATGTCCTCACTGTGTTTGTCTGGTTTTGGGTCTAGGGTGTTGCAGAAACTGACTAGAAGGCATTTCACAATTCCAACGTCAGGGAGAAGGAATTAAAACAGGCATGAATGAGTTCCATCCGCAAAGGAGTGACTGATCCTCACACATGCCGGGCTCTTGGTGAGGCAATGGCAGGGGTCTGTGAGCAAAGCAGATGCAAACCAGGACAGGAGCCAGCCCTCAAGTCAACAGAAACAGGTGGGTGTGACTCATAACAAAGCCTATCGAAACAGAGACCTGCCGTGATCAGATGATCAGGGAGGGCTTCTTGGAAGAAGTGACGCTGAAGGGGTCATGGGAACCTGATGAGTAAAGCGTGTGGGCAGGGAAGCAGTGTATGCAGACGCCCTGGGAAGAGCCAGAAAGAGCCCGTATGGTGTGGCTCCACATCAACAGAGCCACTGAGCTGAGAAGCCGCAGGGCAGAAGTGGGGCAAAGACATGAAGCTCCTCTGAAATGGCCATGGCTCAATTTGGAGCCAGCAGCTCCTAAGGTGTGACACTGGAGAAGCCACTTAATTGCAGGGCCCTCTGTTTCTTCCCTGTTCCCCAGGGCTGGTGTGAGGCGAGGAAGCAGCAGAATTCTACTTCCAAGGTTCCTCCTGTGTAGGTGGTGGACACCGGGGCCAGGAGGAGCCCAGCCAGGGATCCCCTACCCTGCTCTGCTGTCTCGGCTTCAGAATATAGGGGGCTCACCCTTAAAGGGCCTGGGAGATGCTCCCTCACCCCTCCCAAGCCCCACACTCTCCTCTGCCCTACTCCAGGAGGAAGAAACAAGTCAGGTCCCACTCTGACAGTGGGTCCCACCAGATGCACACGAAAACCACATAGTAAACTAGGGGGAAAATGCGCTGTAATACCCAGACCAACTGAATAAAAATTCCTGGGGGTGGGGCTCAGGCCTCAGAATATTTGTAAAACTTCACCAGGGGGAACTAAGAGTCTCTGCTTTCCCCCAAGTCTTTCACACAACTGGTCCAACCAAAGATTTACGGACACACCTCTGGCTTTATCTGCTGGTTAACAATTAACCATGTCCCACTGTTTTAATACACTTTTAATTTTTGGTCCTGGCCCCATATGGTTGGCTGTCCCTTCCCTTCCTCTCTGATAAAGGTTAATTATTAAGGATAATTCTGAACACTAATAAAAAAAGCATATCTATTTATAAATGCCAAGAAGGACCCTTCTGCAAGACTTTAAGCACAAGAACCTGCTCCTGCCCTAGTTTAAGCACAGGTCGGGTGCAGGGACAAGAGGGGTTCTCTCTGAGGTCTGCCACCCCCACATGATGCTGACTGGGAGATCCAACAAGCTTGACCATAATTGCACAAGGGGAAATTGAAAGGCCATGCCCATACAGATCACGAGCTGACAAGGGCCAGGCAGTGTAAATACTCTCAACTAAGGCAGCCTGATGTTCCAAAGAGGATACACGTCTCAGTAGATAGGATCATAGCCAACTCCCCAGTCATCAGCTGTGCAACCTTTTTTTCTTTTTTGGAGACAGAGTCTTGCTCTGTCACCCAGGCTGGAGTGCAGTGGTGCGATCTTGGCTCACTGTAACCTCTGCCTCCCAGGTTCAAGGGATTCTCTGGCCTCAGCCTCCCGAGTAGCAGGGATTACAGCCACCCGCCACCACGCCCAGCTAATTTTTGTATTTTTAGTGGAGACAGGGTTTCACCATGTTGGCCAGGCTGGTCTCAAACTCCCAACCTCGGTGGTCCGCCCACCTTGGCCTCCCAAAGTGCTGAGATTACAGGCACGAACCACCATGCCCGGCCTCAGCCGTGCAACCTTCAGCAAGGTAGTTAATGCCTCCATGCCTCAATATGTTCGTCTGGAAAACGGAGCTAACAACAGCAGCCACACAGAGCTAGCTGTAAGGATTAAGCCCAATGTTAGATACAAATGAAGCCTAGCCCACAGGAAGGGCTCCATCAATGTTACTTCTCTCCCTGTTTCTCCCCAAACTTCTAGGTTTTTCTTCAGACTATTTGGTGGTGTCAAGTCCTCCTCCACTTCAGTCCTGTCCAGGCTGAGCACACCTATCGTAACGCCAGCCTTGCAGGAAGGCTGGGGGGATGGGGAGATAGCATCTGATAAGTATGTTGTTTCAGTTTGGGAAGATGAAAAAGTCCTGGAGATGGATGGTGGTGACGGCTGCACAACAATGTCTGCATGTCCTTAATGCCACTGAACTATATATTTAAAAATAGTGAAAGTGCTAACTTTTATGTTATGTATCTCTTCCCACAATTTAAAAAGTGCTTAAGATGATACGTTTTATATTTTACCACAGTTAAAAAGTATTTAAAAGAGCAAAGCAGCTGAACCCCTCCCCGACACCCAGTTTCCACCCTGTAGAGCTCATAGGGCAAGAGGCCTCTCACCCTGCAGGGAAGGAGGCTGCGCCGTCCTGCTGGCCAGGGGCGTCCACGTGGCAGACGGCAAAGTGCTGGGTGATCTCCTGCATGTCCTCATAGTTGAAGAGGGGGTTGTAGCAGGTTTTGTCTGAAGAACAGCAGTGAGGGAGAGAAGAGAAAAAAGTAAGATGAGAAAAAAATTAGGTGTCTCGGTGGCAAAGCACATTCATTTTGTTTCACTCCTATTCAGAAGTAGGAAGTGAACTTAGAAGAACACAGATGTTGGCGTTTTTTGTTTTTTGGTTTTGTCCCCATGCCCACTTTCCGCTGGTGATAAAAAGCAAGAGTAAGTTTCATGGGGCAAGGGAGTGGTAGCTGGCAGATGAGTCTTGCAGTTGGTGCTGGAAGGGGCTCCCAGGCTGGCTCCTGTAGCTCCTCCAGTCAGTCAAGGTCAGGATGGCCCTGGCATGAGATGGCTTTGCCCCCCTGATCCTCTCTTTCCATCTGGGTCCACTATACCCTCCCATCTGGGGTACTGGTCCAGAACACACATAATTTTCAAACGAGGAGGAGCATGGGAGGTGAGGCGTGCCTCCTCCTTTCATGTGGCCTGGATGAGTCTCCTCACTGCTGAAGCCTAAGGAAGTTGGGCTGCTCACCCTACCTCCTGTCCCTTTTCCTCCTGGGCACTCAGCTAGACGGTATTTCCCAAGCTCCCTTGCAATGAGAGGCAGCCATGTGATCTGTTTCTGGCCGATAGCCTGTGACCGTCACCATTTCCTCACCATACCTGCCACCCAGATTCTCTAAGATCCTCTAAGTTTCTCTCTTCTCTCATCTACCTGCCAGAAGCAGTTTCCAGCAGAAGGCTCTGCAGCCCCAGGGGATGGCAAACCCAAAAGCTAGAAGGAGCCTGGGTCCTTGAATTGCCAAATAGAACATGTCCCACTAAACACCCACTAAACTGTTACATGAGCGAGAAATAAAACATATACTGTGTTAAGCCACAGAGGGCTTGGCATCTTTTGTTACAGTGGTAAGCCTATTATAAACCAACAATGAGCCTCTCCGAATGCGGAGAGACGCTGCCATATGCAATTCCAGTTCCCTGTCAGAGTCAATAAAATAAGATAGTGTAAATCAAAATACCTAGCATGGACCTGGTACAAAATGGATATAAGGGAAACAGACAGGGGAAGAAGTGAGATAAAAGAAGGTGAGAATGAAGTGAAAAAGTGTTTTCAGTGGATTTCAGTGACACTATCCCCAGCCTCAAGGTATTAATAAGCTTTATAGAAACAAATGAAAATCAGGCAGTCCATCGTCAAAAATCAAGCAAGCTTGCAACACTCAAGTTCATAAAAATTACGGGACCAGTGAAACCTGTGTCTTCTGATTACTCACAGAAGAATTCACCTCTATTCCATGAAATTTCAACATTCAGTAGATTCCATTCCATTCTCATCTACGAAAAATGGGGAACCCACCTATGAAAACCCTCCTGGTAATCTTGGAATTCACAGTCTAAACATTCATAGCAGAGTTACTCACACAGCCAAAAAGTGAAAATGCCCCAAATGCCCATCAACTGAAGAATAGATGGCCGGGCCCAATGGCTCATGCCTGTAATCCCAGCACTTTGGGAGGTGGAGGTGGGTGGATCACCTGAGGTCAGGAGTTCGAGGTCAGCCTGGCCAACACAGTGAAACCCCGTCTCTACTAAAAATACAAAAATTAGCCAGGCGTGGTGGTGGGTGCCTGTAATCCCAGGTACTTGGGAGGCTGAGGCAAAAGAATTGCTTGAACCCAGTAGGTGGAGATTGCAGTGAGCCACGATCACACCGCTGCACTCCAGCCTGGGCAACAGAGCGAGATTCTGTCTCAGAAAAAAAAGAAAAAGAAAGAAAGAAAAAGAAAAAAGAAAGAATAAAGTGTGGTAAATCCATACAATGGAATATTATTATTCAATAAAGGAATAAAGGAAATACAAATATTAATGCATGGCCTGGATAAACCTTGAAAGCACTAAGAAAGAAGCCAGTTACAAAAAAAAATCACATGTTATTTGATTCAATGTATACAAAATTCCAGAATAGGCAAATTCACAGAAAAGGAAAGTCAATGAAGGGTCAGTCATCTGAGGGTGGGGTGACAGATAAAAGGTACAGGATTTTTTGGAAGGATGAAAATGTTCCAAAATTGTGCTGATCGTTGCACAATTCTGTGAAAAGACTGAAAACCATATGCGTGCATTAATATAGAAGTCACTGTCACAGATAGCAAACAGCTTCCTGTGTTCCCAGTGCCTCCGGGCACACAGACAACTCCGTGCCCACATGCAGCGCATTTCTGGCTTTTCCAGGCTGTGGCAAGAGTTCTTCCCAGAACAGCCCCAGGAAGTCCCAGGCAAAAAGAAACCACCAGCTCCCGGCCATCAGCCCTTCTCGGCTGCCTTTTTCCGCCACTCTCTTGGGAACCGGCTGACAGGGAATCAGAGCTCCTCAGAACTTACGGTTCATGCCGATGTCATGGTAGGTGAGGATGACAGGCCGGTTTCCCTTGGGAGTCCCACACAGCGTGACGTGAACAGAGCCGTGTAAAGTCTCAATGTCCTGCTCCTGAGGAGACACAGCAGACAGTGGGCTGGTCATGTGGGGTTCATGGCATCCGCGTGGCTGAAGACAGCCAGCCTGCTTCCAACTGTGTTTTGAGGAAGCTCACTTCTCATCTGGCCATAAAAGCCCTGGCTTCGGGCAGCAGCTCTCTCTGGCCAGAAGCCACTCCAAGGACCAGGGCTAGGAGGGGGACTCCCAGGAGGCAGGGGACAGAGGCCTGGCTCAGACTGTGCTGTTAAATGCACCAAATGCCGGGGAAAGGGCTTGCCCGCGGCCATCTCTGGCCGGTGGACTGTTTGCTCCGTCTGGAAAACAGGCCATCAACAGGCCTGTGCTTCCTTGCTTCCTTGCCCTCAGGCCCCACTGGCCCCACAGGTTACTGTACCTGTGACTAACATCTGCTGGCTTGGGGCTACACAGAATTCACTCCCCATTTCCAAGAACAGCCCTCAGTTTCCTTCAGGAACCCACCCAACCCTCACCCTCAGTCCTAAGTGTTCTGTTGACAGTGACCCCCCTCCCCACATTTCACAAGTCAAGGCCAGTTCATGCACTCCACCTCCCAGTTGCAAGGACTGGATCAGGAAAGAACACATGGGTTGGCTCAGGCCAACTAAAGCCAGCTGCACTTATTTCTAGTAATTGGGGAACTGGATTGGACGTGATGGAGCAAGGTTGGGAGCGCTGGATCTGTAGCAGCCACACTGACACCATGAGGCAAGGGCCTGCCTGAAAGTATGGCCAGCCCAGGGATGGAAAAGAGTGAAAGACGGTTTGGGGATGGCATCCACCACCTGGGATTTTCAGTTACATGGGCCACCAACTTCCAATCCCATGTAAGCCATGTTGAGTTGACCAAAAGATTCTGAATGATACCATGCCCATCCTCCCTCCTGCCCTTCCTTCTTGTTGGGCCAGATGGTTCTTTGGGTCAAGGCCAACTCTCCAGCTCGGCCAGCGACCCCCAGTCATCCCTGCGCCTCTCCGCACCAAACCTTCCTAACAGCTGAAGACCTGCTCACCTTTCTTCCTCTGGAAAAAAAAAAAAAAAAAAGGCACCCTGCCTTGGTTCCAAGCACCCCAGCTCACTCATGGACCAATCTGTCACCTGCCATGTTCATCTAAACTCCTGCAGAGGGTGGTCGTGACTCTTTCTCAATTGTCACTTCCACTCGCCCTTCACCCCATGCCTACCCTGGGCTTCCGCCCTCCTCAAGGTCACCCAGAAGTTCCCGAGGACCCCAGTCACTCATCTCCCTTGAGCAATTTCCACATCTGAGAGCAGTGACCTCCCCTTTGAAGTGCCCCACTCTGGGCTCTGCTCCCACAGGGCAGTTGGGGAGCAGGAGGCAAGGCCATCAGGCTGCTGAGACCTGCCAGGTGTCAAGGCAGTGCTGAACCATGTCCCTCCATGTCCTCACCCTCACAGGAGCCCTGCCAGAGCCATGTGACCCAGCTGGCTGAGGAAGTGAAGTCAGTATCCCAGAGTCACACGGGCAGGCAGCACAGAGGCAGGTCCCCCAGACAATCAGCCTCCGCGGGGCCCCAGGCTTCTCAGCACTTGACCCGCCCGCGAGCGGCGCACACTCAGGCCTCACGAGGCCACCTCAGCTCAGCACGCTGCATTGATTTTCCAAAGATTAAATGAGGCAGTGAAGTGGAACACAGAACACTCTAAATGCTGTTGAACCTGCTTCCAGAAGCTGGCAGAAATGTGACCCATACAGATCACTGCCGTGTGGCAGCAGAGAGGAAGGTCAGCGTTCACAAACTCACGCTTGAGAAGAAGGGATGGGACAGATCACCACTTAGGCACCCTGTGGGGGCAAGTCACCTCCTCCCCAGCTTGAATCTTTAAAACAGGAACAGCCTGGCCCTTCCTACCTCCTAGAGGTGCTGAAGGCCCAGAGAATGTAGGCTGCTCCATCTGCGAGTGACCCCCCGTGAAGTGGTACGAGGCAGCCACCCCCACGCCATCCACACACGCTGGTGATCGGATTCCACCTCTGCTACTTCTTACCCCTGATACTTAAGGCAGTTCAATTTCATCTGAGAAACATTCATTAGGCACCTATTGTATGCCAGGTCCCCTTTGTCCCCGCAGGGACGAGTGGGTGACAACTCACAAGCTAGTGGGAGCAGTGGAAATGGCCCCGGGGGGCTGCAGTTCCTCTGGGTCCTCTGAGAAAAGAGGAGAAAGAGGATTTAACCCACTGGGGGGTTGCTGGGAATGGGACCAGGAAAGCCTCCTGAATACCTTAAGACCAGCGATTCTCAACCTGAGGAACAGGTTCAAAAATAAAGAAAAATGGCATCCAATTCCCAGGTTCCCCCGCAGCGTATGAAAGCTCCGTACTGAGTTTCCAACAAGAACTCACCACCTCCCCCTCCCCAGCGGAGGAGTGCAGGGGCTCCCGACACTCACTTGGAGAACCCCGAAGCCAGCCAGCCCCAGGCCACCATCGTGCTTCTGCAGAAAGGAGACAAGCACCCCAGCTCACTTATGGACCAATCTCTCACCTGCCATGTTCATCTAAACTCCTGCAGAGGGTGGTCGTGACTCTTTCTCAATTGCCACTTCACTCGCCTGCCCTGGGTTTCCGCCCTCCTCAAGGTTACCTAAAAGTTCCCTGTTCCTGAATGGCACAGGGACGCAGCAGTGGTTACCAGGTGAGGGTGGTGACACATAAAGAGGCACTGTACAGAGCCAGGCCCAGCCCCCTGGGAGCACCCGGGCCCGCTCAGCACGGGGTCATCCTGGCACCTGCATTAGCCCCCAACACCGTTAAGTCCCCTGGCACACAGAGCTCAGCCCCATCTCCCTTCTCCCCTCTCTGCCCCTCAGGGCCCAACACTTCTTTCCTGCCCATAACAGGCACTGGAAAAATCCATAGATGAGGGAGCAGTGGCCCAGCTTCCAGCGGGGGCCGGAGATCATCTGCTGGGCCCAGCCCAGCCCTGAAGCCACTGTGGGAACAAAGGTCCATTTGTTTGTGGGGGCACATTCTTCATTGTCTCCCCAGCTGACCCACATGGCTCCCTCTAAAAGACAGGCCAGGGCAGGCGGTGTCCCCACCGCCACGGACATCAGAGTTCAAATCCAAGTCCTACCACTCCCCAAACTCTGAGCCTCCAGGTCCTCACCCCTGAGCTGGGAGAGCCGCCTACACCCCCGACTCCATAGCAGGGGAGGAGTCACCTGCACGGAGCCCAGAGCACAGCACCAGGCAGGATGGGGACTCCCGGTGCAGGCAGCAGAGGGTGCTAATGTGGCAGCAGGTATGGGACACGCCACCCCAGCTGGCATCAAGAATGTCCCTGGCAGCCCCCGGAGTTGCGAGTGGGTAGCAGATTTTTGACTCATCTCTTTGAAGGTCTTAAAATTATACAGCCATGGAACCAGAACTAAATTGGAAGATCTATTCCTCAGTCCAAGAAGGAAAAGCTGCCTGGGTCTCACTCACTTTCTGTCCACAGGCCTCTGCATAGCTGCCTGCTTTCAGTGGGCACCCGGCATCTGCTGGATAAGAGATCTGATCCCGACAGACAATGGTGAGCATTACACCCTAGAAAGGAACTTTATCTCCTAAGGGCATCGATCCATGTTGGGATCTTCCCCACTCTGCTCTTGGATTGGCCATGAGATGCTCAGCTCCCTCCTGATAAGACCCCCAGGGTTGGTGAGAGCCTCACAGAGCACTAACACTTCACCCCAGCTCATGAGTGTCAGGACCCTGGCTGCTGCCTCATCACTGCCCCAAACCTCAGCCTGAGCAGGACTCAAAAAAGAGGCTTTCGACATTGCTAGCCTTGGTGGGAAGGACAAAGACCCCGTCTGAGAACATGGAAGTGAAGTGGTGAAGGTCACACAGGGGCAGGGCTGCTTCCCAGGCATAGGTGAGCAGAGGTGAGGGAAAACATTTGCTAAGTGCCTACGAAGAGTAAGGCAGGGTATCAGACCTCCATGCCACCGGGAGGCCCATCAATCCCATTTTATAGGTAAAGAAGTTGAAGGGATTCTCCCAAGGTCATAGGTTTGTGGTGGTAGAACCAGGATTCGAACTCTCTCCGCTGGGCCCTTGCTCCTTTGTGCCAGGGTCTGCTGGCCCCCATCGGTCCTCCACTCAGTTCCTGGCCCCCCAGCACACACAGGAGGAGGAGGAAAAAAGCAAGTGTTGTCATCTTCCCTGTACCCAAGTCCCATCCCCTAAGTCACACACACACGCACACACATACACACACACACAACAAACACACCCACCAACAAACACACATGCACGCACGCGGTTCTAAGCCAGTCAGGAAGACTGTCTGAGATTGAATGGGAGAATTACAACACTCACAAACACAGGCCTTTGTCCTATTCAGTCCCAAAGGAATGTTCTGTCCTTCTGTCCCTGCGGGGATCAATCACTCAGTGTTCTGGAGAGAGGAACCCATCCCCTGTCTTCTATGTTTTCCCAAAGAGAAAGCACAAGGAACCCAGAACATCAGAACTGCAAGGTGCACTGTTCGTCCTCTTGCCTGAGAGAGCAAATTGCCTGTCTCGAAGCTCATGAGGGACCCCCCAACTTCTGGCTGGGACAAGGCTGGCAACACAAACACAACTCCTCCACCATCCAGAGCCCCACACCCAGCAATTCCACAGTTCAGGACCAGGCCACAGAAGACCCTGCTCACAGGGCCTGATCCAGACAAGAGGATGAAAAGACAAAAACCTGGCTGCACACACTTTCCTCTCACCTGCTCTGGAAGAGTCTAGAAAGCTGTTCTTTCAAGTCTAGAGGAGATGGCAGGGATGGGGGCAGTAATAAACAGCCACTGCATCTTACCCCATGCCCGCTTTGAGTTTCTCACACGTGTTTTCTCATTAAATACACAGAACAACCATTGCAGAGATGAGAAAGCTGAGGCTGAGAGAGATTAAGGACTTCATCCAAGGCCACACAGCTGGAATAATGGGGCAGGATCTGAACCAAGCTTGGATTCGAATGTCTGCATCCAAAGCCTGTTCTCTTTAACATCCTGTTTCACATTCTGTGCCGGGCAGAAGAGGGGAAGGAAACCTTTCTCTGCAACGTGCACTGTGACTCCCTAAAGGGGATGCAGCAAGTCAGATTTCCCACACTTATTTGACTGCAAAACACCTGTACCTCCCCAGCGTCTCCAAGGACGGGCCATCCATGCAGCACAGGCCGTTACACCACCGAACAGAATCGAGAAATAATATCTGCTGCTCCCATCCTCCTAAAACAGGCACCTGCCCCCAAACTGCACGCATGTGTGTCTTTGTGAGGAAGTGTGCCAACATTGGAAACACCTCAGCACAGACATCAGACGTCACCTCCTCCTTCCTGCTACCCACCATACACACGCCATGCAAACCCTGTTCTCTTCTTTGCAGCACGACCACAATTACAAATATATGTGTAACAGCTGCCTCCCCAGCCAGGCCGCCAATTCCCAGAGGGAAAGGCTGGCTCTCCAATTGACAGAGTCTGGCCCGGAGGGTACACTTAGAGATTTACAGTCTACACTGCCTGTATGCTGGCAAGTAGCAAACATGGCACGTACCACTATGGTCTACACCGCCTGGAAGCTGTCAAGTGGGGAAACAGACCTAACACTAAGCATGCCTTAAAGATTTCATCTCTTCGGCTGTCAACCCTGGCTTGGGAGCTTTAAAACTACGGCAGACTCTGTTGGTTGGCATCCCAAACATCTGTTGTTCCCTTCTTTTTGAGGATAGAATTCCAACTGATGTACTAGGCAGCAAAGCACCTGATAAAGTGGTCCCCTTCCTTACTCACCTCCCTTGTAACCAAAGATGGTCAGGAGGTTCAGTTCTGGCCAATGAGATGCCAGCAGAAATTCCTGCAGCTTCAAGGAGAGTATTTTAAAAAGGGTCAAACTTGACCTTTTGATTCTTGTCCTTTCACCCTCCTGCCTGCATCCTACTTGGAACATGGATGAGATGCTTGGGGGTTCGGTGGCTATCCTACCAATCTGAGGACCAAAGCCGCATGCTCAGGTGACAGTAGGAAGCTGTAAGGACTAACTCCAGCTGGGCTGGGTGACATTCATAGCTGGGGTGTTAGCTTTCTAGGTTGGTGAGAATAGCAAACATTTCCTTGGCACAGCACTGTTTTTTGAGCAATACTTATCCTAATGATATAACCACCACGTGCCCTTGGCCAAGTTATCAGCCTTCTCTGACAATCCCTGCCATCAGTTGTAAGCTGAGGTCAATGACAAGGCCTCCTGCTCCATTAAGATGCTCCCAAGACTAAAACCATGGTACAGACCTGAATGTGTTTTGCAAGCTGCAGCATTTCCCTCCATGTCAGTTGTTATGGACAACCGCTCCAGAGATGATTAGTGTGAAGCTCCCAGGGCCAGCCCCACTGGCTTAAGTCAACTCTATGGATGATCCGGAGGGGCTCTGGAGGCCAGCTGTGACTCCCCGCTGCCCCCGGTAATCCCCTCCTTCCCAGCAGGCCCTGGGCAGATGCCGACCGTTCTGGGCTCTAAGAGGATCACCGCATACCCAGGCTCTAAGTCAGTTGCTGGGCTTGTTGACCCTCCCTCAGTCTAGCAAGTGGGGTCCAAGCATGGCCAGAGCAGTTACGGTGCCCTCTGGAACAGCTGTCCAGGAAGCTGACTGTGGCTCATCAGCATAAAGTCAAGGCCCATGGCAGCAAGAAAGGCAAATCATGGGAACAGAGGCTCAAGAGAGAATGTCAGGGGCCTGCCCCCTCCCCACCATCTTTTCATAAAATGATACACTCCTCCCCCTATATTTTCCTGGTTCATCGCCTATGCCCATGGAGGAGGAGGTGGAGACACAGCAGTGCCATTCATCTTAATGATCCATTCCATTAAGTAACAAACATAGGCTAGGTGTGATGGCTCACACCTGTAACTTTGAGTTTGAGACCAGCATCTGCAACATAATGAGACCTCCTCTCTACAAAAAATAAAATTAGCCAGGCATGGTGGCTCACGCCTATAGTCCCAGCTACTAGGGAGGCTGAGGTAGGAGGATCACTTGAGCCCAGGAGGTCACAGTTGCAGTGAGCCGAGATCACACTACTACACTCCAGCGTAGGCAACAAAGGGAGACCCTGTCTAAAAAAAAAAAAAAAAAAAAAAAAAAAAGAGTAAAGAACACATAAAGTACCAGAGATAACCAGGGGAGGTGTGTGTAGCCAGGAGGAACACGATAAAAAGACAGCCACCCACTTACTGAGCAAGTCCGATAAAGCCAGCTTTGTCTCCTGTACTATATCATGACAGCCATTGAACAGCCTTTGGGGCTGAAGTATAGGTGCCCAATGAGATAACAGAATTAAGATTCAAGATAGACAGGTCCTTGGGCTTCCAAAGCCATGATTCACCTGCAAGCCTCACACAATGGAAGACCTTCAAGAGGTCAAGCTGGGCCTGTCACTTCTCGCTTCATTCCCCAGTCTTCTTTTATGTTGACATCAGGTCAAGAGAAATAAACAAAGTTACACAGAGTCAGGGAACAGGCTGCAGTGGGCAGAGGGTGTCAGCCTGGGAATACAGCATGCAACTGGAACCCACGCTGAAGCCCTCAGTTCTCCAAGGAAACAAGAATTAGGAAGAACATCTTTGTTTGGATTAGGGTGAAGAGATGGAGCAGACCCCATCATCCATGGAGCAGGGGAGGGCGACAAAGACCTGTGAGCTGAGCCTGCTGCTGTGTGCATTCAGTGTTTGCAATGCGCTCAGGGACAGCGATGCTCCCCACTGTTTCACAGATTAGGAAACTAAGCCCCAGGGAGGTCAAGCGAGTGGCCAAGGACATGCGAGTAGCAAATGACAGGGCTAGGTCTGCACTCGCTTCCGCTCACTGCACCCTTTCTGGGACACCAGGAGATGAGTGAGGTCAGCCTGGCAGAGCCTGGCCTGGACACACCTCGGAGGCCTGGGTATGAGCCCCACCTCTCCTGTTCCATTGGAGGGTGCTCCTAGGAAACCCACAGCAGAATTGCAGAAGAAGTATGCTGTGTTTATTTTCCAAAGCCTCATTTTGTACTGATCCAGATGAGCGTTCCTGCCATCTGTCACTCTAAGGGTTTGCTCTAAGTCCCAATGGCTTTGCTAGGAAGTAGGGCTGGGGGAGGACGAGAATGGGAAATGGCGAGTTGAGGATTTCCAGGCTTCTATCTGAGTTCTGCCCACCTTCAGTCATGGGGCATGAAAACAAGAAGCAACTGTGTGGAAAGAGAGAAATTAGCAAAAGGTCACCATTTCCATTTTCCCTGTGAGCTGGTCCGCTTCCAAGAAAAGGAGGGAAAACAGGCCCCCCCGAATGGGATTGTACATCCCTAAGACCAGCTCAGCTCTGCTGAACAAGAGGCCTTGCAGCAGAACGGGAGCCAGACCTCCAGAGCCCTGCCCGGCCCTGGTGCTGCCCCAGCCCCCTCCACCGCTCCACACGGAGGTCCTGTGGGTAACATCAGCTCATTTCCCAGGGAGCCCTGGTGAGCACACAAACACAGATTCCCATGGAAACCAAATCAAATCTAACCATCTGAATAACTCAAGATCCAGGTGGAGGGAATTAGAAGCAGCAAATCCAACAGAAAAAGCAATTTGAAGCCACAGAAAGTCACCCGGCCCACGAGGTACAATTTATCGGTGATGAAGTCAACTCTGCTGTCCCTTCCCCAAAACTCGTTAAATGAACTTTGGCTCCAGACGTGCGGATTGAATCAGCTTTCACCATCTATCTCACCATGGCGTGACACTGGGCAAATCCCTTCAGATTTTCTGGGCCTCGTATCTTCAACATAAAACAAGGATGGCAAGGATAGATGGCAAGGATACCTCCCTCAACAAGGTTTCATGAGGATCACATGAGCGGATGCAGGAAAATAGCCCAGCACGGTTTCTGACATACAGCAGAGCTCAAGAGAGGCCAGCCATTACGACTTCCATGACTATAACATTTTTCGGAAGCAGATGGATCTAAATCTAGGCCTATCTCTACAGTACCCTTTGGCAATTTCCGTAACATCTTCAAATGGGTCTCTCGCCTGCAAAAGAGGCCAACACCCCTCACCTTGGCAGGGAAGCCCTGAGACAATAAGTATGCAAATATTCATTCTTCCTCCTCTTCCCTCCCCCAGGTGGCCTTCCACAAAGCTCCCCAACTGGAGCAGAAGTCTTGGACTCTAGAATTCTAGCCAAAGAAAATAAGCTGGAACCCAAAATACTCCCACCCTCCCTACTCATCAAATTTGCAAACACAATTGCCTAAAACCTGATGCCGGAGGTCTCTCAGCAGAGCCAGATCAGACAGTGTCCTTCCTGCAACCCTGACACCTAGGCCAGCAGCCCGCCCACCCCGTGCTCTGAGGGTTCCGGAATCTTTTCAGGAACCAGAGCCAGGTGGGGGCCTGACAGCGCTGGCAGAACCTCATATGCAAATCACCAATCACTTTGCCCGAACATCACCCACGACAAAACAAAGAGACCACCTAAAGGCGATGCCAGTGATGGAGAGATAAGGCCTGATGCCATCTGCTTTGGCAGGCGAGCTGTCTCCAGAGACAGGCCACCCAGCAGCTCAATGCAGACTCCGTCAGCAGCTCCTCAGTGCCGAGCTCTGGGCTCAGTGTGTGTGTTTTGATTCATTTAAAAAACAAACCAAAAAAAAGCCTAAATTATTGACTACATTGGGAAAGGAAGTAGGAATCTGCCTGAGTTAGTCAAAGTGCTGAAGCAGCAATTATTTTTCAAGGAATGACATCGGCTGCTTTCAGATACACAAAATAAAGCAACTCAGACTCCTTAGACTGGACCAGGAGGGAAGCTATGCCCAGGGGAAGAACTGCCCAGGAGGGAGCCCTATTTTAACAAGCAGGTAAGAAACCAACTAAATGAATAGATAAAATTGATTTGCCATTAAGGCACAGCAACTCTTGAGTCCTACAACAACTCATTGTCAGTAGGCTAAACATAAGCCCAATGAAGTGTTGCTTAGATTATCTGCTTGGCTAGATTTTTTGACAAGTAGACGTGTCAAAGGTGAACCACAGTCTAGTCCATAAGGGCTTGATCAGCCTTTCCAGGAACAGGGCTATACTCAAGCATCACGGTTGAGAGAACTGTCTGCGTCAGACAGCCCTGGGCTCAATGTGGCTCATTTCACAGCTGCCGCCCCTGGGAAAGCCTCAGTTTCCTTATCTGTAAAGGAAGGATGATGGTACAGGTCCCCAAAGATTCAGCAAGAGGGCGTGGGAGGCCCTCAGTGCTGGCCTGGCTCATCAGAGGACACTGAAGTGCATGGCAGACAGGTGCTGTCCTGTCGCTTTGCTGCAACTCCCATGTGAATCTGAGGTCAGATTATGCTGACCAGTCCCCGGGCTGATACAGCCTGTAGGCCCCCTTGACCAAAGCTCTGTCCTTCTCAGTTCCTGGCCCTGGAACCCATCAGGCCCCAGAGAACTTCCGTCGTCACACTGCACTGCATCTTCTGAAGGAAATTCTACAGCAACCCTACACCCAAGATTTTGGAGACTGCTGAAAATCTGGGGGACGCTTTCATCAATCTCATGAGTCCCTAACACCTTCCAATCTAAGAAGCCAAATCTAAATGAATACAGTTTTATACAAAGATTTTCTTTTGGTAACAACCTTGAAAAGTGTCATTCAACACTCAGATTTCAGCTCAAATATTGTGACTTACTGGGAACACTGAGCCTGTTAACAGCTTACAGGAATAACACGTTTTTGCCCTTGGAAATTTCAGAATTCAGATCAGAAAGGCCTTTGCTTGTGCTGTTACCTCTGCCTGGAATGATCTATCCCCAGTCTCTTTGTCACGTGACTGGCTCTATCTATCTTTTAGGTTTCAGTGCAATGTCACCACTTAAAAAAAAGCCTCAACCTAAGACAGCACCCCAGCCATGCCCTATCCCATCACCTGGCTCCATATCACCCTTCACTGTTATCTTCAAAGCACCTACAGAAGCTGGAATGCTCACATTTGCTTGTTTGTATGTTTGTTTGACTCTTTCTTCTGAGGAATCAGGATTGGTTTCAAATATGTGCCCTGGAAGCACATGGCTTGAGGTCCCCTTTCCAGCTCTGCGATCTCAGGCAAGTTCCCTAACCTCTCTGTGCTTCAGGTCCTCTCTCTCCGTAGGATGGGGACAGGATCGCCATAAGCACACGTGGGGCACATTTGGCATGCTGCCAGACACATTCTGTGCTCGGCAGTGCTGAGCTATTATTCCAGAATTTAGGTTCCTGAAAACACAGGTCACTGCCTGTCATGCTCATCACTGCATCCCCAGCACCTAAACTAATGCCAGGCACAAAGTGGGCATTTGTTAAAGAAATAAAGGAAGGCACAATAGGGAAAATGCTCCGACCTCATAGGACAGCTTGGGGAATTAACTCAGAGGGCTCAGCCCAGGCTGATGCACAATGCTGGGAGATCTTATCCTGACCTCTGCTCTATCCTTCCAAAGCCTTCTCTGTGTGGTCCTCACTTTAATGATGTCCTAAGGGGCAGCGCCTTAGCTGACCCCAGCCTGAGCCACATAGGTTGACCTTCCCTGGGAGTAGGGGCAGGAGCTCCTATTCTCTGTTCTATCAGTTGCCTGTGTCCTGAGATGGGAGAATGTAAAAGTGTTTTGCAGACTTTCCAGAGAAACAAAAATGTGAGGAATTATCTTCGCAGGGAGCAGATAAACTATGCTTTCTAGGTTTCTCAGAATTGGTAACCAAGATTTTAAAATCCAAAATAACCATATGATCCAGTGATAGGGTTTGGCTGTGTCCCCACCCAAATCTCATCTTGAATTGTAGCTCCCATAATCCCCACGTGTCGTGGGAGGGAACCAGTGGGAGGTAATTGAATCATGGGGTCAGGTTTTGCCTGTGCTGTTCTCATGATAGTGAATGAGTCTCAAGAGATCTCACGGTTTTATAAAGAGCAAGAGATCTCATGGTTTTATAAACGGCAGTTCCCCTGCACACACACACTCTTGCCTGCTGCCATGTAAGGTGTGCCTTTGTTCCTCCTTCACCTTCTGCCATGAATGTGAGGCCTCCCCAGCCATGTGAAACTGTGAGTCCATTAAACCTCTTTTTCTTTATAAATTACCCAGTTTCTGATATGTCCTTATAGCAGCTTGAGAATGGACTGATACCTCTAGCAATTCCACTTCTGGGTATATGTCCCCCAAAACTGAAAGCAGGATCTCAAAGAGATATCTGTACACACATGTTCACAGCAGCAGTATTCACAATAGCCCAAAGTGCCCAAAGTGTCCATCAACGGACAAATGGATAAGCAAAATGTGGGGCATACATACAACAGAATATGATTCAGCCTTAAAAAGGAAGGAAATGCTGACACCTGCTACAACAGGGATGAACCCTGAGGACACGATGCTAACTTATACCAGCCAGACACTGGCAAAGAACAAATCAATGCAAATTAACAGTTTCATAATAATAATATAGTGTATGATTGCACTTGTATGAGGTACTTAGAGTAATCAAAATCTAGAGTAATCAAAATCACAGAGACAGAAAATAGAAGGATGACTGCCTAAAGCTAGAATGAGGAGTTGTTTAATGGGACAGAGTTTCAGTTCTGCAGGTTTTAAAGTTCTAGGGGTACAGTGGCTCAAGCCTCTAATTCCAGCACTTTGGGAGGCTGAGGCAGGCAGATCACTTGAAGTCAGGAGTTCGAGACCAGACTGGCCAACATGGAAAAACCCATCTCTACTAAAAATACAAAAATTAGCCCGGTGTGGTGGCGGGCACCTGTAATCCCAGCCACTCAGGAGGCTGGGGCATGAGAATTGCTTGAACCCAGGAGGTAAAGAAAGGTTGCAGTGAGCCAAGATCGCACCACTACACTCCAACCTGGATGACAGAGCAAGACTCTGTCTAAACACAAATAAAAATAAATAAATAAATACAGCTCTGAAGATGGATGATAGTGATGGTTGCACAGCAATATCCATGTACTTACTATGACGGAACTGTACATTTAAAAGTAGTTACGTTGATAAATTGGATGTTATGTGTATGTTTCCACAACAACAAAAATAATTCGGGAAAACACTCCATGATAGTTAGTGGATAGGGTGTGTGGTGTTTGGCCCGGCACTGATGCGGGAAGCACCACATCATTGGCCCTTGTCAGTGTCCTCTCTCCACTACCACTTAACAAGCCTGGAGCACTGTCTCCATTTCACAGGTGGGGAAACGGAGGTGAAGCATCTCGTGCTAAGGGTCAGTCACCAGGAAAGGACACCCATGGGGCTTGCGGTTCACTCCTCCTGGCTCTGGAATGGGGCCTTCACCTGAGGAGGATGGACAATCACATCCCCACTGCAGGAAGATACAACCTCAGTGCCAGCAAGCCGCTCCCCTGGGGAACACAAGGAGCTGACATTTCAGCCACAGGGAAGGTTGGCAAGGGCAGCTTCGATCAGGCTGAGGGAGGCTGGGGTGGCCCGGCCCATCCCTGAATGAGCAGATGACCCCTGGGGCTAACTTCCAGCTGTTCTCAGCTCAGAGAACCAGTCAAATAACCAAGGCCATGGTGCTGGTGCCACAGCCACTGCATCTATTGCAGCTCTGACTGCCCTGGGTGCATTTTTTCTCATTCTCAGGAGGGTGAAAAAGAGGATCCGCTACCATAACTCTTAGCTGCCCCACCATGCCACCCTCAATGAGTGACTTCCCCCTTTCTCTGTCCCTCAGGTTCCCCAGCTGTAAAATGAAGGCTTGGACTTGATAAACCTCAAGATAGTACATTCACCTCCCACCCTCCTGGAGCACCTTCGCATGCCCAGCGTCCTGCAACATAGAGAGGAACGGGATGGAGCTCTGGCCAGGGCATGGGAGAAGCCTGGACCTCAGCACATGAGTGGTGCAGGAAGAACATGGGCTTCCTTCCTGGTCAGGCAGAGCTAGGTGTGGCTCCCAGTCCCTCCACTCTGGCCTCAGTATACCCATCTGAAAAATAAGGCTAATGGTGCCTCTCATGTTATCATGAGATATTGAGGCATTACATGAGATATTGGCTGGCAAGCTCTCAGCACAGCACCTGGCAGGTAAGAAGCCCTTGCCAACATCATTAAAACCTACACAAGCAGCAAAGGGAGCACTCAGGGCTGGAAGAGGCGAGGCCCAGAGTCTGGCACCACTTCCCCAATCACTGCTGAGTGACCCCAGGCAAGTCACTTCCCAGTGCTGTCTCTCTTCTTCTTTTTTTTTTTTTGAGACAGAGTTTCACTCTTGTTGCCCAGGCTGGAGTGCAATGACGTGGTCTCGGCTCACTACAACCTCTGCCTCCCAGGTTCAAGCAATTCTCCTGCCTCAGCCCCCAAGTAGCTGGGGTTATAGGCGCTTACCACCATGCCTGGCTAATTTTTGTATTTTTAGTAGAGACAGGGTTTCTCCATGTTGGCCAGGCTGGTCTCGATCTCCTGACCTCAGGTGATCTGCCTGCCTCGGCCTTCCAAAGTGCTAGGATTACAGGCATGAGCCACTGCATCTGGCCCTTCTTCTTAAACACTGAGGTCAGGGTGATCTCTAGGGACAGCCTGACACAACCAGGATGATGAGAAAATACACACCTTGGTGGTGGTATAGAAAGCCTTGATCATCTACTAGCCAATGCTTCCAGCCCCTCTCCCATCCTTTCCTTTCCTTCCAAAGACAGTGCAAGATTCCTCGCCTCGGGATGGATGGGGGAGCATTCATGAAATCAGAGATTCAAGAGGAAAAGCGGAGTTGTTCTGAGGTAAGGAGATAAAATAGAGGAGTGAGATGCAGAGTGCAGAATGGGTCCCAAACTGGGGACACCTGTGCAACACATGGGTAGAGGTTCAGGTGAGAACACCTCAGCCACCTCTGGCTGGTCCAGGAGTGCGCTTCTCCTCCTTCAAGGAGACCACAAGCTCGCCATATGCTCAGGCTTTCTGCCCCACCCTCCAGAGCCCAGCACAGCATGGGACCCACCCGAGCTTGGGGCTAACGAGTCCAGGACTTAGATTTCCTGAAGTTCTGACCCAGCCCTCGGCTGAGAGAGCCCAGCCTGTTCTCCTGAGAGCCTGTTCTTGGACACGGCTGAGCTGCACCCCCTGGCCCGCCCTGCAATCCTGAGTGGGAATGGAGATACTTCAGTTCTGGGCCAGTAAACCACAGAGAAGGCTGGTTTCAGTTTCCCAAGTGGAGCCAAGAACATCAAGCTTTTGCTTCCGTTCCCTCCCCTCACAGGGTCCCAAGCCAGCCCAGCATCACACCATTTTCCCCACACACGCCCCACCGTTCTGGCCAGCTCTTTGGGGCTGAAACAGGCGGTGTCTCTGTCCTGCTTTCGTGGGAAGTGACTGGTTCCTGATTCTCTGGCCAGCACTCAAGTCAGCTTCTGTCTGGGAGCAGCAGCTGAGGGTGAGGACCTAGCTGAGACCACTGCCTTCTCTTCCCTTGCCCGCAATGTTTGCGCAATGATCTACTTAAACCAATGGAAAGAAAAAGGAAAAAGAGAAGATGGGATGAGGAAGGGGAAGGAAAGCCACATCCTCTACTTGCCTGGACATCAAACTCTTGCAGGAGGCCGGTGATGGTCTGTGGAAAGACAAAAAAATTGTCAATTTCATCTGTTTTTCTCTGTAAGAGAAATAATGTTGGGACATATGGGCCTTTCTATGACCTGAATCTGTACCTACACTTCCTCCTTTGTGGGGTCTCCTTAATTCCTCACAAAGGCAGGCTTTCCTTTTCTCTTTTTTTTTTTTTTTTTTTTTTTTTGAGACGGAGTCTTGCTCTGTCGCCCAGGTTAGAGTACAGTGGTGTGATCGCAGCTCACTGCAAGCTCCGCCTCCCAGGGTCACGCCATTCTCCTGCCTCAGCCTCCTGAGTAGCTGGGACTACAGGCACCCGCCACCACACCCAGTTAATTTTTTTTTTTTTTTTGTATTTTCAGTAGAGACGGGGTTTCACCATGTTAGCCAGGATGGTCTCAATTTCCTGACCTCACGATCCACCTGCCTCGGCCTCCCAAAGTGCTGGGATTACAGGTGTGAGCCACCACGCCCAGCCCAGACTTTCCTTTTCATCTCAAAATAGAAGTCCAGCGGAAAAGCAGACACATTAACTGGACTCCTTTCTGACAATAGCCTTGATAGATAAAAATCTGAAGGTCTAAGCTGATCACAAGCTTGAGAGATACAGAAATTTGATATCTGACTATTAACTGGTCTCCCTGGCTCCACCCATGTGCTATACTTTTAAAACTCAAACCTGACCACATCATGGTCCTCCTTACATTTTTTCCATGGCTGCTGTCATCTGGACCTGGATTAAATTTCAGTCTCTTGTGAGTAGAAGAGGCAGTGGAGACCTCTAAGCATTTCCCTCAATCTAAAAATTCTGAGTTTCAGGCTGGGTGCTGTGGCTCACGCCTGTAATCTCAGCACTTTGGGAGGCTGAGGCAGGAGGATCACCTGAGGTCGGGAGTTCGAGTCCAGCTTGACCAACATGGAGAAACCCCGTCTCTACTAAAAATACAAAATTAGCCAGACATGATGGCACATGCCTGTAATCCCAGCTACTCGGGAGGCTAAGGCAGGAGAATTCCTTGAACCCAGGAGACAGAGGTTGCAGTGAGCCTAGATCACACCATGGCACTCCAGCCTGGGCAACAAGAGTGAAACTCCGTCTCAAAAAAAAAAAAAAAAAAAAAAATCTGAGTTTCAGCCCAAATTCTATCTTTTACCAGAGCTGTCCATGGCAGGACAGGTCCAGGAAGACAGAGAAAAGTCCTGTGTCCCCTCTGGCCTGGTGAAAGTGTGACTCGGAGGACCAACTGGAGTCTTGGCTGGCCAACATTTCTAAGAGATGTTGCTGGCATGTTTTCCTCCTGACCCAGAGATGGAGTCCCAACACTCTGTGAAAACTGAGCCCCAGCCTCACCCACCACAAACCCCCAGAAAAGAAGACGGCTCAGCAGAGCGAAATGCAAAAGCGATGAGGGGAACAGGATGATGGAATGGAGCTCCCATTAGATGGCAGGGATTGGAAGACTAGATGACAACACAGGCCCTCGTGCTGGGGATTCAAATAGCTCCACATCCCCTGAGCTGTGGGCAAGAACATCAGGGACTTTGGGTAAATTCAAGTGGAAGCAAACGTGGCTGGCACCTATACCATTGCCCTGTGTGTGTATATGTGCATGTGAGTGTGTACTGGTGGGAAAGAATGGGGAAAGCCATTCTGTACAGCAAACACCAACCTTCAAAACGTCAGCAGAGTATAGTGGCAATCTAGATTGAGGACAGACGCAAGGAAGAACTTCCCAGTAGTCAAGTCTAACTCTAAATACTTTGCTGAGTCAATCTAAGGAACTGAAAGAAATTTATTTCCGTCTAAACCTTGAAAGAAAGGGTAAATATTCACTGAGAGATGCACTGGCATGTAACCCTGAATGGACAAGCTCTTAGACATGTGTTTCATACATAAAATGTTCTAAGGATTCCAGTAGGCTGCCTGAAATAAATAAAAAATGTTGTTTTAAATGCATTTACCCTTGGACCCAGCGATGCCACTTCTGAGAACTTTTTTCTAGGGCTGTACCTGCACATGTATGTAATGACACACATGAAAGATACAAGGGTGCAAATTTCTTGCAGTGCTGTCTGTAATAGCAAAAGGCTGGAAAGACACATGTGTTCATATACTGGGCACTGGGCAAATACATGTAGTGGAATACTATGTACCTAAAAAGAGAAAAGCAAGTGGATTATGGACTGATGTTGAAAAGATCTCCCAGAAATGTCAAGTGAATAAAGCAAAGTGTGGGATACTATTTTCACAGGGTTTTTTAAAAGGGAGAAATAAGAATATGGTGATATGTATTTGTTCTATCTAGAAGTTTCTGTTTGATTATTTCAGAAGACTATGTCACAGACCCAGAGTTAAGAGGACACGGATTTAGAAATTGCATAGTATACAGTAGGGGTTGGCACACTGCAATCTGCCTCACCACATTTTAAATTTTTGCTGGAACACATTAAGTACATTCACTTATATACTGTCTATGGCTGCTTTCTTGCTACAATGGCAAAGTTGAGCAGTTGCAACAGAGATCATGTGGCCTTCAGTGCCTAAGATATTTACTATTTGACCCTTTGCAGAAAAGGTTTGCAGACCCTAGTGTGGAATGATAAGCAAGCATCTGTAGCCTCCCCAGGCTTGGTTTCTAACTCTAGTTGTACCAGCTATCTGGATGAACTTCACCAATCCCCTTCCTGTCTAGGACCAGTTTGTTTTTATTTTTAAATCTGCAAAAGGGGAAAAGAGATGGTTGCCTCACACATTTGTAAAGAAAAGTCTATGAAATTATGAACCTAAAACAGAGCAGCCACATGTAGAGTCATAAGGAAATTAAATGAACAGTCTATTCACCAATGTCAGCTGGCCTGGGTTTGATTCCATGTCCCACACTTTGTAACTATGCAAAGAAGACAAATTAACCTCCCTAAGACCCAACTTCCTCCTCTACAAAATGAGTACAATCACAGAACCTGGGACCTGCATGAACCAAAGTTGAAATACGGTCGGCGGAGAAGCAGGCATGCAGGATGTGGTTAGTGCATGGTAATTATCACTTTTAAAAGCATTTAGTTGGCTTTAGACTAACTTCACTTTTGGACCAAAGCTTCCACATTTTTAAAAAGACATATCAGAGGCAGTTATGAGACTAAGTGAGAATTGGGATGTAAACATGTTTTGAAGCTACAGTGTCAACTGTGCAAATGTAAAGGTTCATTCATCTTCAGAACAATCAGCCCAGGCTGGGCCCTGCCAGCCCAGCCTATAGGACAGGGGCTTCTGTTTCCAACAGGAAGAGCTCTGTTGACAGAAGAGGTTTGCCCAAAAAGATAATAATAGCAAGTGAAAAAGTGACTATGCATTGCCCATCTCCTCTATGGCAAAGTTCTAACTGCTCCCTATGAAGTAGGTCACTCCATCCTCACTTGGCCCCATGAGGTAAGTCCTAATGTCACCATTTTACAGATGAAGAACTAGAATATGAAGATACTGAGAGGTTAGCAAGTGGACACCAAGCTGCAAAGTGTCACAGCTAGGATTTAAGCCCAGACAGTGCAGCCCCAGAGTATGTGGCTTTAATGAGAGCTGAGGCAGGCAGTCCCTATGGGCAACTGGGCCCCATGTTGCATGTTCTATAACCACAGAATGTTAGAGACGGGAAAGCTGAGAGAACCTCTGGTTCGATGTCTTCACTTTACAAATGACAGCAGAAAGGCCCAGAGAAGTGGGCAAGGGGCCCAGCCCTCGATCCTATGGGACTTGAACCAGAGCCTCTCACAACTTTGCATTTCAAGGAAGCAGTGGACACCTGTGTTATGTGTGTACGCATGTGTGTCTGTATGCTATGTACATGTGTGTGCAGCATGTTTGTATGCCGTGTGTATGCTGTATACATGTGTATTTGTGCAGTGTTTGCATGCCCATAAGTACAAGTGTGAGCTCCGGTGTGCCTGTGTGTGTCTATGTGCACATGTGCCTGTGATGGGGTAGCCAGGAAGATCTCCACTCACCTCCCCTTTCTCCACCAAAGGCTTCACCTCAGCGAGGTCTACGTCCTGCATCTCCCGAGACATGTCCCTGCTGTCACCTGCCTGCAAGGAGACAAAGGCCAAAAGGTCAACACTTCCTGCTGAGAGGTTTCCTAAAGGAAGCAAATCCAAGACCAATGGCAAGAAGGCCAGGCCTGCGCTCTGCCCAGCAGCTTCACCTCCCTCGTGATGCACTGCAGGGGATGAGGAAGCCCCTTGTACACACAGCCCATGGACCCAACCCAGTCTTCCCATTGGGGCCAGTGCAGTGGATTTCCTGGGAGAGGATACTGAGGCTCACAGACACTACCCTCCCAATGAAATGGATAGATCAGGCTCACAAACAGGTCCCCATACCAAGTTCAGGTCCACCACCGTACCCAGGACGCAGCTCACTGCATTCTAGAAGAGGACCTGCATTGCTGATCCCAAAGTCAGGCAGCCCCAGTGTGACAATGAAAGGGGAACACAAGCTCACACGATGCTTACCATGTATAGGCATAGTGCAAGCTTCAGCCTCACAGTTAGCCCTAACAGAAGGCTGGTGATGCGGATGCACAGACACACAGGCACACACATGCGCGTGCACACACATACACACCCCACGGTGCAGGACTCTCGGCTGCCTGCTAAAAGGGAAGAGGGGCAGAGGAAAACCTTAAGTCAAGGAGTTTGGCAGGCATTTGAATGCACAGTACAATTTTGTAAGAAAAAGGACCTCCAAGGCAGAAAGCACTTCCTGGATCAAAGCAGGGGATGGACCAGAGGGGTTACCTGTGCTCTAACACAGGGCAGGTGCTGAAGTGTGGGCTGCAAAACCAGACTGAAGCACAGCCCAGGAAGACTCGGAATGCTGCCACTGACTCCCTGGGGTGCAAGGCTTAGGCAGGTGGTGATATCTATTAAGCATGCCTCCAAGAGCTGAATCTAGAAACCAGAAGTATAAGCATGTATTCTTCTAGATCAGTAGTCAAGTTAGAAAAACGAAATGCCCATCAATCCCTGGGGTGAAGCATCAAAAATGCAGAATAAGGTCAAGTCTTACAGACAGCAGCAGAGGACCGGGGAAGAAGGAGTAAGTGACAAGAAGGAAGAGCCCAGGCCACCCACCCAGTTCACAGATCCAGACTTTCTGAATGGAAAACGCCTGACCAAAGCCCTCACACAGCCAGCTTCAGAGTGGGAACCTGGGCCCCGCACTGCCCAAGGCCCCTCGGATGCAATGGTCGAGAGAATGCTGTAAGCCTCTGAAATTCCTGCCTAGGGCTCCGCTGAAGACCCAGGAACTCCCAAGAACCTGGTGAAACACCTCTTAGAGGTCAGCCGGCAAGCGCGGGCCACCCCGAATCCACCCCGGATCCATCCCGTGTGCCAACACGTGGCATTCCGTGGGCAGATCCCGCTCTCCACTGGGGTGCTCTGGTCTGGGGCCCCAGCATGATTTTCCCCAGTAGATAACCAGCCCCACAAGAATGGCTTTATACAGACTTTGGAGTCTACGCTCCAGAACATTCTGAAAACAAAGTCGGTTTTATATTTGTGAGCATTCCTGGGCAGCTGCCAGCTTGGAGGCAGGAGGCATGAAAGGCCCGGGTCTGTTAGCCTTGCTAATTCAGCAGGTTTGTGGTCCCAAGACCCTGGCCTGTGGGACACCTCGCCTACACGGCCTAGGGAGCCTTCCAGAAACCCAGGGCCCTGCCAACACCACCCCTCATTCTGGGAGTGAAAGGACTTCTCATTTCACAGGAGCTTCTTAGCATACCCTGCTCAGCAAAACGCGCTAGGGTGAAGTCAGGGGGCTCTCACTGTCCCACGAGGTGGGTTCAAGCAGTCCTACCTGTGAGCTTCATCAAGCAGGTAGCTTGTTCTTTTCTCTACCTCTAGCTCCCAGCACGAGAGACTCTCCTAGGCAGAAAGTCAGGCTGCAACTCCCTCTCTGAATAAATGAGCAATGTAGCTCAACAGCATGCTTTCAGTAAAATTCACTTTTAAATTGTTGCTAAACCCCAAGAGTGCAATGTCTGGAAAACAACTTCTACATTTAAAAGGACTCGAGAAATGGTTCAGTCCAGTTTGGTCAGTTCTCTTTGGCTTCCAGAAACCGTGATCACATTAGGATATAGTGTCAGTCTCCACCAGCTCTCTCCTTCTCCAGAACAGAAAAGACAGAAATGTCCACCTTCCCCGTTTCCTCTATCTGGTGAAACCTCTTTACCCTACCCGGCACCTTTTTTATTCCTACAGCTTAGCTTCCCAGACCACATGAGGCAATGGGTTAAAAAATCGCTGTGTCTCCAAGAAATATCAAGTTCTTGAGCATCTGCTTTTGGGAGCTGGTGGGGCCTTCTCTGACCCAGCCCCCTCACTGCTAAAGGCCTTTGGGAAGTCTAGAGAAAAAACTGCTGAGGATGATCACGGGGTATATCTAAACTAGGGGGGATTTTCTCTCCCCGGGGACATTTGGCAATGTCTAGTGACATTATTTATTGTCCCCCAAATGATTCCATTGATTTTGAACCATTTAGGAAGTGTCCTAGACTCTGAAGTCTGCCGGGAGACTGGATAAAGCTTTGCACTAGTCTGGGGGGACTGTGGGGGCTGCAGGCCTCGGGGTAGCCTGCATGTTGGTCGCGTCCTGCAATACTAAGGCCGCATGAACCAAGGACTGCAGAAGGTGCTCTCTGCAGGTTGACTCAGCCAGCTGCTGGCGCTCCACCATCTGGCCAGCCTGCAGGGCAGGAAGAGAGCGGCTCCCTCACCTCAGTTCTCCCGAGTTGGGCCCATCAAGCAGCCCTTACCTTGTCCCTGATGCCTCAACCAAAAAACTTTTCAAACTTTTTTTGCAGGAGCTTTTATCCAAAGGAAATCATGTAAGGAGGTTCAACATATAAAAATGTTAAAAAATAAAAATTTTAAAATTTAAAAAGCCAAGGTGCTTCGGCTCAAGCCAGGGAAAGGGGCCTGAACCCCACTCCACCCCAGGACTTGGCTCCCTACAATCTGCCCACTCCCAGCCCCCACGCCACCAGGCTGGCCCTCAAAGAACATCTGAGTTCTCGGAAGCAGGCTGGAAAACTCAGGATTTATTCAGAGGTTTCTTCCCACTAGGTTCTATGTGCCCAACACAGAGCTCAGAACAAAAATAACACCAGCTATGGTGATGAGACTGGCTATGGGACTCACCTGGGGATCATGAGCAAACAGACCCAGTTCCTGCCCCCACGGAGCTCACAGTCCCGAGGGGACAGGCGCTCCCTTGGGCTCACTCATCAGGCTGCATCTGGGCTGTGTCCACTGTCCTGTCTGTCTCCCTAGAGGGCAGAGCGGATGCTGTCTGGACAGCATCCAGGACAGCATCTGTGCCTCCTGGACAGAGATCCTCAGCTCAGCACTGCTGACATTTGGGCCCCGCAAGCAGCCTCTGCCTTAGGGGCTGCCCTGAGCACGGGAGGAGGCTCAGCAGCATCCCTGGCCTCTGCCCACCACATGCCCACAGCATACACCCCACGCTGTGACCAGCAAAAGAATCTGCAAACGTTGCCAAATGTCCCCTGGTGCGACATCCACCCTCCTTTGGAATAGCTGATTTTAGTAATTCCTAGTAGGTAACAGTATCCAGAAAATGTCAGTTGGATGCATTCTTATTTAATCTAGTGCACGTGCGCGCACACACACACACACACACACTCTCGAATGCACTCACACAGTCCCTCACACTGACACACTTGCAAACTTTCATTCTCACACTCATGCTCACATTCACACACTTATACTCACACATACATACATTCTCACAAACACACTCATTCTCACACACTCACACTTTCTTACACACGGATACATTCTCACTTTCATGGACTCTCACATCCACAGTCATTTATACTCACATGCACTCACACGCACACGTGCACTCCCCACCACCTTCATTCACGGAGAAGGGGGCTGGGCCCAAGCGGCTGCCAGCTGTCCTGAGCTCACCCTGCTGGCTGCAGCACAGGGGCTGGAGTGGAACCAGATCCAATGTTCACACTCTTCCTTCACTCCACTCTCCCCAAAACACTTTTTCTGGGATTCAAAGTCACCACCCGAGAATCATGGAAGGACCCAGTTCTGACAGAAGCTGCTGTCTTCTGGTGTCTGTGATCTCCTTCTGCCAGCAGGAAATGGCAGGTGATACGTGACCTGGTTTGGCGGCTCGAGCTGGTACTTCTACTCCTGCTCCCTCCTCCCGGGCACCTGAGGCCCTCATGGCTTAGCAGGTGTGGCAGGTGGAGCCTGTCCCTGGGCTTGAGGTCCTTGCTGGACTCCAGTCCCTGCCCTCCCTCTGCCTCATGCAAAGTCCTAATCACAGAATGTTGGGACCCACTAGAAAGCATCAAAGAGGTCCTCCAGCAGGTGGGGTGGCAAGGCAGGGCCACACACAGCATGGCGGGGGAACCAGGACTGACTCGTAGCCCACCTGCCCACCTTTGGAGTGGCTTGGGACTGACAAACCGTGTCTCCATCTCCAAGGCCATCTTTGCTCCCCAAGAAGCACAGAAGAAACCCCTCCAGCAGGTCTCCTTCAGCTAAAACCCGGCTTAGCACCAAAAACAGGGCTCCAGGTCACAGCACCAGCTGCCAGCCTGTATCTTCACTTCTTTTCCCATCCACCTGCCTGGGAGGAATTCCGAGAAGACCAACGCCAGAGAAATGAAAGGTAGCCAGGAGCTGGGGGAAGGCTTGCAGGCCATGGTGTCACCATTTATTAGCTCTGTGATCCTGCATAATTTATCGAATCTCTTTTTAAAAATGTATTCTTCATCTTGTTTTTTAGAGAGACGGGGTCTTGCTATGTTGCCCAGACTGGTCTCAAACTCCTGGGTTCAAGTGATCCTCCTACTCCAGCCTCCTGAGTAGCTGAGATTACAGGCATATGCCACCACGCCTGGCTATCTAACCTCTTTGCCTCAGTTTGCTTGTCTGTCAATGGGCATGCTAACTCCTGCTCCCAATGATCAGCAGTGGGGCTTAAATTCAAGAATGGCATGGAGAACCTGGCAAACAGCTGCTTAATTCATCAGCATACTTTCCTTTCAGGGTTGCCTTGGAGATGCCAGGACATCTGTGAGGATGTGGCCTGGGTTTCAGTCCTAGAGTCCCAGCGAGGAGAGGGACACGTGGAAAATGCTCAGCAAATGCCACCAAGGTTTCTGATTATCAGGCCCAGTGCATCACCACTGGGGCCCTTCTCTCCACCAGCACTGTCTGTCAATGAGTAACGAGGGCCCAAGAGGGGCTACACAAATACCCTTCCAGTCCAGCAGACCCAGGAGAGTCAGAGGAGAGCTGGATCACAGGTTCCAGGCAAAGCCAAGGCCAGGATCTGCCCGAGGAAGAAAAGAACGTGACCCGTGACCCTGGGGCCTGGGAGGGCAGTGGGCAGAGGCATCTTCGGTAATCCGACACCACTTGAGAACTGTTCAACAGCCCCTGGGGGACTGAGGGGGACACACAGAGCCTGTGATTCCCAAAAACCTCAGTGGGGCAGCAGGAACGCTGGCCTAGGAATCAGGGCATGGGGACCCTGCCACTTTCCTATTCCGTGACTCTGAGCAAGTCACTTCCTCTCTGGGCCTTGGTTTCTCCATCTGTAAAGTAGGCACAGTGTACGTCTATGGAGATCACGCTGTCCACAACAAACTTACAGGCAAATGGAAACCCAGGCAGGAAGGTGCTTCACCAAGACAAAAGGGCCACAGGGTCTTACCAAGGCCCTGCCGGGCTCAGCTCTGGCCAGATTAGCCCCGCACCTTGGACCAAGGCCCCCACTTCTGCCAGCCTCAGACTCCTGTCTGTTAAGACTAGTGCCTTGCTCCAGCTCTGCCACCCATCTGCACACCCTCTTGAGCAAACTCTCCTGGGCCCCCCCACAACTCCCACAGGGTGGGGCTGAAGGGGTATCCAGCAGAGAAACATCCATGATCTGTTCTAGAAGTTCCAGGTTCCACCCACCAGGAAGAGCAGCCACAGGAAGGCAACAATGTAACCCTACACAGACACACCACAAAAACAGCACCAGGAACAGTATCTGTGGCACTAACTGGACTCTAAACCCGGTACTTCCTTTAAGCCTCACAGAAACCCTAGGAGGGAGGTGCCAGCATGTCACCATTTAACAGATGGGGAAACTGAGGCATCAAGAGGTTAAGATGTGTGCCCCAAGTCAGCAAGCATCAAGCTGGCTGCTTTAAGGTTAAAGCAACCTTAAAGGGAACGTTGACAATGATCTCACATTGCCCTAAATATATCCACAGCCCTCACCACCACCCGTGGCCCAGATACAACGTTGTAAGGTGGGCTGCACGTGACCGTGAGGCTTTCAGCGTGTGGAGGTCAGCTGGGACAGTCACATGCCTCTCCTCCACCCTGCAGTCACCACTGAGCCATCATGAGCAGGCTTGAGCTTTTGGCAAAACCGGCGTCTTGAACTTTTCTCCCTTCACAACACCCAGAAGGTTCTCTGTTTTCAGCTCCCCCCATAGTACCTTCCTAAGATGGCCAACTCAATGCTTTGGAAAAGCGTTCACTCAGCACACTGTTTCACTTGCTCCTCAAGGAGGCTGTCCCGGGAGAGGCTGGGTATTATACCCAGTTCACAAATGGGTAACCTGAGGCTCAAAAACAAACACAAAGGCCCACTTGACTTCCAAAGGCCACATGTCTAGATTCCTCCCTACTGAGGGAAAGGTGAAAAACTCACTGGTTTGTTGTGGGTGCAGGTGTGGCACTCACTCCCTCGGGGGAGGGCGGACAACAGTCCCCTGGAGGCCTTCAGTGAAGCAGATAAAGGGAGAGCAGGCGGGAATTGCTGACAAGGGTAGCATCGATTGTCACCAACAGCAACTGGCCCAGATTCCACCCTCCGTAACATGCCTGCTTTTAAGGCCACATGAAAGCCAGTGTTCTCTCCAGCACATTGTGCTCTTTATAGAACAGATTTTTAAAAGGAGGGAAAAAAATCAACGTGTGCTGTGGCTGTTTGCTGTAGCAACTTCCCCAGAAAATTGCCGAGAACAGCACCATTTCTGCCTGAACCTCAAGGAAAACCACCTTGAGACAGGCCCTGGATAGCCCTGCCTTACTGTGGATACAATCCTTTGTCATTTCTTTGCCAAAAGAGATTTTGAAGTCAAGCTACAAAGCAGTTCATGGGCTCTCTTGGTGTTTTCTGGCCCTTCGGAAACTCAAGGCCTTGGGGAGGGTGAGGAAGTTGGCAGTCTTCACGCACTGTCTTTCTTAACTAATCAACTCAGCAAACAATATGCGTGGATTCACTGGACCTTCAAGAAAGTTCCCTAGTTTAGAGGTTAGGGAAATGTATCAGAGCAATCAGAATCAAGGAAACAGTACAAATGTCACACAGAGAACAAAACCACACTAGGAACTCCTCGAGGGCCCCTGTACTTTGCAGTGGAGCCTGAAACCCAGGAGGCATCAGTGATGTCTGATATTCAAGGAATGAAAAAGGGATCACTAAGAAGGTGAACCCCACTGTCTCCCTCTCAGACAAGCCAAAGCCGCATTCACTCCCTGGGTGTGGGTCCAGAGGGGCTGGAGCTGAAACTGAACTGCTGTGTGTTCAACTTGAGCACAGCACCAGGGAGGTCAGCAAGAGTGTCCCAAACACAACAGCAGGAAGAGGGAGGTGTCAGGAATCTCGTCAGGGCCCACCTCTTTTCTGCAATACAACCGAGATCTTCCTGGAGATTCTCAGTGGAGTTTTGGCAGCACGAGTAATTTGTTTGGCAGACAGAAGACGATCGTCTGAGGGGACGAGGTGAATAACTGGAAGCCCAAAGGAGGACACTGGTCTCCTTAGAGGATTATTTTGTGAAATTGCAGGACAGGCATGAGCTGCGCTGGATGGTCTGAGATAATTTGTGGAAATCACACAAACGGAGCCAGTGTTAGCAGAGGACGAGGAAATGGCTTCCTCATACAGAACCCTTTGTCCCGAGATGGGATGCTAGCCACGCTAACAGGATCCTTCCCCAGAATGGTCTTGCAGTTTCCACCCTCTAGAATGGGCCTCCGATCTTGTCTATGCAAGATGGTCCAAGTTACTTCCTTAATCAATGGAGATGTCCTTTCCACCACCACTAACCCAACACCTGCTAAGGACAGGCTCTCAGGTTTCATGGGAGACATGGACAGGTCCCAGGAAGGACCCAACCCAGCCTCCCCTCCAGCAGAGGACAGCCAAGGAGGCCTTTCTGGAGAAAGGAGGAGAGTTCCATGATTAAAAAGGAGGAAGGAGAGGTGGTAAGCATTCCCAGCTGAGAGAGGCCATAGACCCACCTCCTAAATGGCCCTCTCACATCCATATTTGAAGAGGGTTACTTGGAATCTTCTTAGGTTCCGTGGGGGTGGGGCAGAGGGTGAAGGCAGGAGAACAGGGTGGAGACCCGGGCTCCCACCCACCTCTCTTCAAACAGAACTCCACACAGATTTAAAATGTATAGCTGCAGAAAGTCTCCCCACAGATTTAAAGAAAGGAAAGATTAAACTGCTGGGGAGGGCACTCAAGGCCCCCAGACTGTTAAGGAGCCTCACTTTCTACCAGCTCAGTTGCAAGAAAACCCGCTGGACTCAAAAGGTCAGAGATGGAGCCCAGGCAGGTAGGGCATAGGCAGGTCTGCAAACAATGTTAGGTGGGAAAGTCAAAGATCTGGGTCAAAGAGACCTGCTTATGGCCCCGATTGTGTAATCCATTCCCATTCTGTAGTGCTGGGGCTTACGCCCCACCCGAGGGAGCCCAGGTTTCTTTTCACATGGCCCCCACCCTGAGAACACGGCTCCAGGTTGGCACCTACTCATGGCCCTCTACCTCTGCAGCTGCCTTCCTGTGGGGCCTCAGTGTCCCCAGCCCTTCTGCCTACCTGCCTGGGCCAAGTTCTCAGCCAAGACCGCTATCTAGCCTGCCTCTGTCTCCAAGTTGAAAGATAAAAAGCAAGTGGACGCGCAGTACTTCCATCACACAGCCATCAAGAGAGAGAGGAACAACAGCCTGGGGTGGATCCAGCAAACCAAGCTCATTCTCAAAAGGTGGGCCCAGAGGGTGTGGGTGGCCTCCAAGTGCAATGTTGGAGTGTGGAAAGGGCTCAGGAGGCTCACCTTGGGCAGAACCCCACTCACGGGACTCTGGACAGAAGAGTCACCAGCCTGAGCCTCAATTTTCTGACCTGAGAGGTGGAAAGAATGTCTTCTATCTCAGTTAGCTGGTGTGATGCATTGAACCTCCAAGGCACTATAGCAAACAAGAGCTATTTACTGAGCACTTACTAATTCCCTGGCACTGTGGACACAGGGTGGCCTGAAGGTACAGCGGCATGTATGACTACACCTTCCTTTCTTCTCTCCCCTGTCATTCCAGAGCAGAGGTTCTCAACTCTGTCTGCCTGCAGGATACCCCATTCCCAGCCCAGCCAAAGGAGCTTTGAAACAATAGCATATCCCCTGATGGAGAGAGAATCACAGGAGACTGGGCCTGGAAATGTGCATTTCAGACAAGATTTTCATGACACTATTATGCAACCTACATAAGCTTAGCAAAAAGCAATACCTAGGTCAAGCATTTGCAGGCACTTTCACAGCCTTGGGTAGGTTTAGGACAAAGGGTCCCAGACTCTGCTTGCCAAGAAGACGCCTTGAGAATGTCTTCTGTGGGTGTTACTGACGGCAAACACCTACACGCTGTTTTCCACATGCTGAGTGCTGTTCTCAGGTTACACAGATTAATAGTTACACATTCTGATGACACCATGTCTGTTACTCTCATTTTACAGAAAAGCAAACTGAGGCATGGAGCTCCTGATTGCCTTTTCATTTGAGCCTGATTTCTTCAGGCGCCCCAACATGTTGTCATGGAAAAAAAACAAAGGCTCTGAAGTCCAACTGTCCGGGTTCAAAGTGTGGCTCTCCCACCTGAGCCATATGGTTACAGGCAAATCCTGAAACTCTCCTGGCCTCAGTTGCCTCATCCATTCAATGGAGCAATACAATCTAGGCAACGTTCTTGCGAGGATGAAGGCAGATGGAGGGAGACAGTGGCTGCTCTGGAGGGGGAGAGATGTCATGTCCCTCCCTGGCCTTCCTTCCAGGCTGAGTCAAACCTGAACCCTGCTTGAGTCTGAGATGCTGAGTCATCGTGCTTTCTCTCCCAGGACAATGCCTCTGAGTCACGTCTGGAGTGGGATTCTCTGGGGTTGGGTCCCAAGGAAGAACTGCAGCTTTGGGCCACCCGAAAAACACAATGCTATCTTTCTTTCAGGTCCATGTGGAGGCAAGTTCAGGCCAGCGGATTTCAACGTACCCCAGGGGGGCCCTCAGCTCAGTTGAGATCTGTCTTCTGTCATGGGGGGGCAGCCCCATTCAGTCAAAGGCCAACTCAGGGGGCTGCAGCCTCTAAGCCCCTGCTCTTCAGGCTGGCTTTGCTAATCTCTCAAGAACACCTGATTTACACTTAAAAAAAATCATTCCGCTCTGCCCCTTTGGCCTCAAAAGTTTCCTCACCAGAAATTCAGTGAAGATGCAATTTCCTTTCGCCCCTCCATAGCAGGCAGGCAAAATCCTGCCAGGAACCCTCTCCACTGCCTTCAGTCCCGCCCAGGAGCCTCTCACAAAGCTGAGCTCCAGCTCAGTTCAGCCTGGGCACATCCCTCCCCATCCCTGCGCCTCATTTTGCATCTGTAAAATGGAAAGAAGTTGGACTAGGTAGGTCCTGTGTGAGTTTTTTATTCCATTCCAAATGATCAAACTTTGTTGCTTCAAAAGAACTTCCTCACAAGAGACCCAAACAGACACTCCAGGATCCCTCAAAAGCAAAACCCAACACCTCCACCCATGCACAGTCTATTACCTCGCCCGAAACTCAACCTGCTGGTTCACAGGAGAATGGGGCAGAAGACCCAGAGCCATCCACTTCATCCCATGTGCGTATTTCAAATCCTCCCACCTGCCAGGCGCTGGGCCAGGGGCCAGGTTACAGGGCAGGGCAGGCAAATCCTCCTCCTTGCCCAGATGCAGTGGGAGACACGGTCCCACAAAGCTAAGAAGTCACAGGTCAAGGGAACACCCAGTTTTCCATCCACACCAAAACCCTCTCTCTCCCTTACACCTTCCTTCATCCCCGACATTGTGCCACCCCAGCCTGGGGCTGGCTCTGCCGCCACACACACCACACAGAACCGGTCTGCGTCTCCAGCCGTGTGTCTTCCCGACCAGAAGGCAGCCCTTCCAAGACAGGCGCTGGGGTTTGCCCCCTCTGTACCTTGCTTATTTCAATCACATTTGTGAAACTCAATAAGGACGCCAGAATTTCTCAACAGGAAGAGTCTAGACTGAAAAATTCGCCTTGAAACTGCATTTCTGCAGCAAGAACAGGGGGTTTGTATTTAGATATGTTCATTTGAGGCAGCTTAGGAGAAGGTCCCGTGCAGCTGATGGGTATTATTATAAGGATGTCTACCACCCTCCTGCCTGGCCACTGGCTGACTTCTGAATCTTAGGTATTTCCCAGTAGCTTAAAGAAACCAAACAAACTGAAGTGCCCCCAGCGTCCGTGAGGAAGGGGTGTTCTTGGATGGGCATAAGATAACCAAGGGCCCTGCCTCCCCCACCCACTGCCAGGCATCTCCCACTTCCAAGCCACAGAGGCGTGCTGTTCAGGGCCCCCAGGGACAGCAGGGACAACAGGCGGGGGGTATGGGGGAGGGGTGGGTAAGGAACCGACCCACTAAATCCCAGCTCCAGCTACTAATTTGACAGAGGCGTGACAGCGTGTTTCCCCCAGAACCAGCCGCATTCCCCAAGCCCAGCCCGAATCTCCTCTCCAGGCTGAATCAGAGACCGCGGCGAATCCCCCAAGAACGTCGAAGTAATTCCAGCTGTTTTCCCCCGTGGAGGGCAGGAGCAGCCAGCACCGGAGGCAGGGGAGGGGAGGAAAGCGGGGGAGGGTGGGCGGAGGCGAAAATGACGCCACTCCTAGCTGCAGCCAGCTCAAGGGGCCGCCAAATGTCCGCGAGACCCCTCTCGCCCAGGCCACTTCTCCCACGCCACCGATGCGCCAATCCCGGGTTCCTCCGGGGGCGCACCCTGCCCAGCGGCGCTCGCAGACACTTGCTCCGGCTCGCGTGTTGCACTGTGACACACCCTGGACCCTCCCCCCACACACACGCTTACACTCACACTCACATGCACACCGCCCTGTGTGTGCTACGGGACTGAAGCGCCACCAGCCTCTCGGATCCACACCCGTTCCCGACCCAGTCTGCAAGCCAGACACACCCACGCCCCCCTCTCCAGCCTCCTTGCCAGCGCCACTCACCTCTACCAACCCCTCATCTACACACTCCCGCGCAATCTCTCCGTTCCCAGACACAGACACACACACACACATACACACACACACTCACCTAGTCCCTTCTGCACCCACGTCCAGCGCGCACCCCTGCCAGCGGCGCCAGCTGGGATTCGGAGAGGACGCCAGGAAACGCTATCCTGGTATTTTTTCGGACCGTCTCATCGCCCCCTTCCCGACCTCCAGAACCCCAATCCCCAGCTAGGGGGGAGATGAATGGGACCCTGTCTTTTTTTCCTCCCTTTCCGTAATTGAACCCCCCACTTCAGCGGTGTCTGCACCCAAAGCCCCCTAGCGCCCGCGCCCCGGGGTGACCGCGCACTTGCAGCTCCGGGGCGCTTACTCCTGGAGTCCGCGGGGCTACAAAGGGCTGTCCTGGCGCTCCAGCGGCACCGCACGGGCGGCCCCTTTCTGCTCCGCGTCGCGCCTGGGAGAAGAAGGCGCGGGCTTACCTAACGCGAGGGAGAAAGGAAAGGACGGTGCCGAGGCTGGCGGCCCAGCGCCCCGCGGAAGCCGAAGGCGGATGGTGAGCTGACGAGCTTCTGCACCAGCTGGGAGCCAGGCGAGGTTTGTTTACGTCCGGGCGGAGGGCGACTTTATAGGCGCCGCGGCCCCGCCCCCGCGCCTCGCCCCTCCCAGACCCTCGCAGTCCCAGCACGCAGCCGGGACACACCCCTTCCCCGCTCCCTGCTCCCTCCTCCCGGGCGCGCCGGGCCGGGCTGGGCTCCGGCTTCGCGCGGCGGGCGCCCACTGGAGCCGCCGCCTGTTGCGCAAGCCGTCGTAGGGGCGCGGCCGGGAGGGGCATCGGGGCCCGGGTTGTGGGTCGGCTCTGCAGTCCCCTCCGAGTCCAGGGCCTCGGCCTGTGCAGCGGGCGCGTGTGCCCTGCCCGGAGGAGGCGTTTGTGTGCTTGTGCGTGTTCATGTGCGCGCTCGTGCGTGTGCATGTGGACTTCCTTGTGTCTCCGTATGGGCGGAGGTCCCCCATCTCTGCCTCAGAGTTTCTTCTAAGAGTCTCGTTGCGCCACGCCCTGAGCGACTCCCTTCACTTCCTGTAGGTCTCACCAGCTCGGCTCTCCAGCCGGATTCAGCTGCCTGCCCAGCAGCCGCCTTCCCTTTCGCCCTACAGGCTCCCTCCGATTCTCACCCTTCCTTGTCGCCAAAGCTCTCGCTGAAATCCTCGCTCCCGTTTAATCTCGTCCATCTTGCCCACCGCCGCCCAGCGCTTCCCCTTCCCCTCATCTTCCCAGTTCTAAGCACACTCACTGGACCTTGCCCACTGGGCTCTTCTCTCCTGCCCCACAAGCCCAGATGAGAGGATTCTCACCCCTTCCTATTCTGATTTCCTGAACTTTCATGACTCACCCTTTCCAACCTTAGCACTGTCCTGCTCTGCTGCTCTGTTTGTGCGTAACTATTGGCCTGCATGTTCCCATCTGGCCAAAGAAACCAGCAATTCTCAACCCCTACTGCATATGAGAAGTCCCAGAGGAGCCGCCAAATTAAAAAATAAATAAATAGATAGATAATAAAAAGAGAGAGATGGACTCCAGAACAGTTTAATCAGAATCTCAGGGGGTGCAAACCAACTGGGCATTGGGGTTTTTACAAAGCTACCCAGGAGGCTCCTAACGTGCAGCCAGGTTGAGAAGCACTGCATGGAGGAACATGATTTTATGAATAAAGGAAGTCTGACTCACAGCTGGCACCGTCATTGTCCTCAGGCCACCTGCCCAGCGTTGAATTTGCCACTGAGCCCAGGACCAGACCCAGGGCAAGCTCAGGTGACCCTCCCTGCGCCTCCACAGACACACGCGCGCACGCACAGCACTTCCTGCTGAATTGTAAACCTCTTTTCTGTGCCAACCCATGCTGTCCCCAAGGCAGGGGCCATGACTTTCCCCTCTGTATCCCCTCTGATTGTTAGGGCCAGTTTTGGAGAAGGGTTTTCTGGAACAAAAGAAATATGGAGAGGGGCAAACAGCACCTCTAGGACCCAGGACATCTGTGTTTCAGGCCTGTCTTTGACACTCTCGATCACAAATCAACAAATCTGGGCTTCAGAATTCTCACTGGCAAAGGGAGAGGATTAGACTCAATGATCTTTCAGAACCTATCTAGTGCTAAAACTCTGTTATTCTATTACAAATGACCAGTGTGAAGAACAGAGTTCCAGTGTCATGGGTTTTGCTGCTAGAAGAGTTTGGCTAAACTACAAAGTTTGGCTATTAGCTATGAAGTTTGGCTAAACTACAAAGTTGGCTACATTCAAGAATGCCTTGAATGTAGGACCACATTCCCCCACCCTAGAAAATTTAACATCTAGAATTAATGAGTGAATGAATGACCACTGGGCAGTCTTCCATTCTTTATGGATTTGATCTAGTTCAACTGCGGCATTCCCAGTGAGGGAAAATTTTTCTTATTTCAAATAAAATGTTGTGTCCAGGTAGAGTGGCTTACACCTGTAATCCCAGCACTTTGGGAGGCCAATGCAGAAGCCTCTCTTGAGTCCAGGAGTTTGAGACCAGCCTTCACAACATAGTGATGTCCCATCTCTACAAAAAATGTAAACAGTCAGTGCAATTGCACCCACATTCAGCTCCGTGAGCTTCTGCCACCTCAGCTGGCTGCAGTGGGGGATGTGGAGGTGCATGCAGCTCCTGGTGGCAAGTACCTGTAGTCCCAGCTACTTCAGAGGCAGAGGTGGGAGGATTGCTTGAGCCCAGGAGTTCCAGACAAGGCTGAGCAACATAATGAGACATCATCTCTACAAGAAAATAAAAAATCAGGTGGGCTTAGTGGCATGCAGCTGTAGTTCCAGCTACTTGGGAGGCTAAGGCAGGAGCCTTGCCTCCCTAGGCCCTGAAACTTATTTATTCTGTCATTCCACAAATGACAGAATTGAGCTGCTCTTATGAGCTGGGTCCTGTACTCCACCACTGGGAAAGGACTGAAAAGGCAAAAACATTTTCTACAGGTGCATAGCATGGTACAGCCCCAAGACGCAGTTTCTCCATCCATACAGCATGGTTGAGATGAACTCATTCATTCCCTAACTATATTAAGGACCTACTATGCCCAGGCACCATTCTAGACCCTGGGGACATGATCATGAACAACAACAACAACAAAAGTGCATCTCTGGGAGCCATCCTGCTGTCTAAAGACCCTCCCAGATCAAGCAGCCTGTGTGCCTGTTATCCTTTAGCCAGCTTACACATACCCATTTTCCCATAGGCTCCCCATTGCGGCGATTTATTGAGTGAGCACCTTTGGTTTTTTACCTGCTAAAGATACAAGAGTGTCAAGTTCAAAAGTGCGGAGTGTCAAGATAGGGAATGTCAAGTTCAAAGGCACAGGGAAGGCGGCCCATTTCTTCAGTAACAAATGGAACTCCTAGTGCGTGGAATTAGAAGGGCATTTTGCCAGGGGAGGCCCTTGCCTATCTCTTTGAGGAGGTCCTCAGGACAGAATGCGAAGAGCAGCCCAGATTTGCAGCTTGAAACCCCTAGGAGGTTGCCTGGCAGGAGGCTGGGCTTGTGTGGGAAGCCTAACCTTCTGGAAGACCATTAGCATTGAATAGGTCAGAAGACAGAGGAAGGAGAGTGGAGCCAAGAGAAAAGAGCAGAGAGGGGAGGCAAGAATTTGAGCAATGGAACACAATTTTCCAAGTGATGGCATTCTAAAATCAGAGTCCACATCACCTTGGAGAAGGCCTGAGGAAGACACCATTTGGATTCCACACTCCCCTCCCTCAGCCCAACACAGCCAATTTTCCTTCCCTGTTGAAAAGGATGTTTCCTTCCGCTGAGCACCAGATGAAGTAGTTTTCTTAGCTAAGTGTCACGCTGCAGGAGAAAGACTGTCTTTAGTACAGGCCTGGATGCACATAAAGCATAGAGGATGCCCACCCTATACAGAGGCCCCTCACTGGGACCTGGGAGCTGCATGCACCTCCACATCCCCCACCGCAGCCAGCTGAGGTGGCAGAAGCTCACGGAGCTGAATGTGGGTGCAATTGCACTGACTGTTTACATTATTCCTCTTTCTCGCTGGTCAGCAGTAGAATCAGATTTGCTTAGTAAATGCACACGCGCTGCAAATCCGTCACAGGACGAGACTGGATTTTCTGGACTAATGTCCACTGGAAATTTCTACTTAACAACAACTTAGATTTTATACTAGAATATTCTAACCAAATGTTCCAAAAATGACCATAGGAATCACCTATTCCCAACTGTCTTTCTTAAAACTCATGGGTACTCGGGGTTGGGAGAGACCAAAATGCAGCAGGGATTCATGGAGAAGAACCCAGTGGTCTGTGGCCCCCAACTCCAACTTCACCACTTATGAGCTGTAGTACCTGGGGCAAATTACTCCACCTCCCTGTGCGTGGAGGAAACGAGTGAGAGAAACCATCAGAACTTTCAATCACAATTTATGGGTCTACTGCTGCAGACCATCATCTTTTCTGTCTGTCAAAATGAAAAAGTGTCCGTAAAAGTGAGTGTCTTCCCACCTCCAGTCCTGGGCTCCCTCGGGACCCCCTCTCTCCTCCAGCATCCAGCTCTCCCTTTCTTCCGGATCAAACTAATCAACAAGTAAATATTCACTGCAATCAATGACCCACCCTAAACCAATCCCCTCTGATTCCCAAGTCCCCCATTCGTGTACTGCAGCCCAGTTCCTCTCACCCCTTCCTCCCTAAACTTTCCAAAACAAGCATCTGTACCCAAAGGCCCACCTCATCTCCTCTTCCTTTTGCTTTGTAGTGATTATCAAGTTTTTCTTGAACCTGGTCAAATAAGTCTTCAAAACTTGTTAGGAAAAACAACAGCCTTTGTCTCCCCACTTTTCCACTTCCCTATCCCCAGAAGTCACCACTGTCTGCTCTTGGAGAATTATTTCTATCTTATCTTTGCCACTTGCAGACTCTATGCTCTTGGGCAAGTTATTTCATTTCCTGCCTCTGCCTCCTCATGTATAAGATACACATAACAATATAGGGTCATTGTGATAAATATATGTGTTAATATATGTAAAGTGCCTAGAACAGTCCCTGGCACATAGAAAGCTCTCATTAAAGTGTTCACCCTCATCCTTACTGTCATCATCACCATCATCATCATCATCATCATCATCATCTTGTCTCATCCCTCTTGGCATCTTGCACACCTGACCGTAGAGAAGTTCAGTAAATATTGGTTGAAGAACTGAGCAAATGCAGATGTTTCTCTTTGAATTCATCCCATCTTATTCGGTCTTACTGCTTGGACTCTGTTAGGAGGGAAAAGGGGACCCTACCTGCTTCATGATCCCAGGTGGAGGGACCGCCATCTGGGATTTTTACTTAAGTAAAAGTAAATTATCCCAGTTATCTGCAAGCATGCCTGGCCTGTAATATCATGTTGTGAGCAATGAAAATTAAAAAAAAAAAAAAACCATGAAAGGAAAACAATTCCAAATGAGGGTGAAGGGTAGGCTATGTTCAGGATGTGTAATAAATCCTTTACTTTGAACATAAATGAAGAGTTGTGCAATGTTTGGCCCTTAGAAAATCAGTTTCTCCTCACTCCTTGCTTGCATGAGTTTCCTAGGACTGTCATAACAAATCACCATAAACTGGGTGGCTTGCAACAGCAGCCATGTATTCTCCCACCATTCTGGAGGCTAGAAATAAAAACTCCAGATGTGGACAGGGACCTGCTGCCTCTGAAGTCTCAGGGAAAAATCCTACCTTGCCCCTTCCTGGCTCCTGGTAGTTACTGGCAGTCCCTGCTGCTCCTTAGCTTATACATGCATCACTTCAATCTCGGCCTCTGTCAGCACATTCCTTCCTCTCTCGTCTCTCTGTGACCTCTCATCTTAACCTACCTAATTATATTCTGCAAACACCCTGTTTCCAAATACGGTAATTTTTGTTTGTTTGTTTTTTTAGAGATGGAATCTTGCTATCTTACTCAGGCTGGCCTCCAACTCCTGGGCTCAAGAGATCTTGCAATCTCAGCCTCCCAAGTAGCTGATACTACAGACATGCACCACCACACCAGGCTCTTTTGAAGTTTTGCATGGACGTGAATTTTTGGAGAGAAACTGTTCAACCCCATACATGGCTAATATGGATTTAGCAAGTATTTGTTCCATATTTGCTGAGAGATGTACTCAAGGGGCTGCTCAGAGCAGCCATGACAACACTGCAGTCGTAGGATCCCCCAGCAGCCCCCTTTTGTTCTCTGTCCCTCCCATGCACTTGATCACATGGCCGGTTCCATTGTCATCTTGATCCATCTAAATCATAGGTTCTGCCTCATTAGGCCTTTCATTGCTCCTGTTGCCTGCCGAGTTCACTACGCCATCCGTGGTGTGGCAATAGGGATATTCCTCGGTGAGCCCAAGCTTGTGTCTGCCTCCCCACATTCTCCTCCAGCCAGTCACTCACTGCTTTTCCTGAAAATACTCATCTTCACCTACATCTCTGAACTTTTGACTAAGCTGCTTTCTCCTCCTAGAGAGCCTTGCCACCCTCTTCACCTATGGTGACTTCACTCATTCACTCTTTCTGGAAACACAGCAGGGTTGATCACCACCCATTTCCGTTCCCCTTCTTCCTGCCCCTCCTTCCTTGAAGTCAGGCATGTCAGGGTGACTTGCACCGTCGATGGATGATGAGTGGAAGTGACCTGTGTCACTGTTGGGTGGGAACTTTTGTAACCACTGTGTGACTCAGCTGCTCTTCTGACTCTTGCCACTGTAACTAGCCAAACACCAAATGGTGGAGGCTCCATTCCCTGGGGCTTGGAGGAAGGAAACACGACGCAGAGCCTGCAACTGACCTAAAATGGACATGTAACGTGGCAGTTGCTAAGGCAGGAATGTGTGTGTCCCCACTGCCCCACAGATTCACATATTGAAAGCCAACCCTCAATGTGATGGTGTTAGCAGGTGGGGCTTCTGGAAGGATATCAGGTCATGAGCGTGAAGCCCTCCTGGATGGGACCAGTGCTCTTATCAAAGAAACCCCAGAGAGATGCTTTTACCCTTCTGCCTTGTGAGATTATAGTCAAAAGATGACTGTCTATGAGGAACAGGCCCTCACCAGGCACCAGGGCCTTGATCTGGGACTTCCCAGCCTTCAGAACCATGAGAAATAAATTTCTGCTGTTTATAAGCTACTCTGGTTATAATATTTTGTAACAGTAGACAGGAAAGAAAGAAAACCTGTTTCCATCTGTGGCTAAGATTATGAGGGAGGTTGTTACTGCAGCTTAACATGGCCCATCCTGACTGATCCCCATCCTCCAGGGCCCATGCAAACTGCCAGCTCCCCCAGCTAACCTCTCATTCTCCTGCAATGAAATTCTTTTTTAAAAATTCAGTACACATTTGTTGAGAATTCATATCCCACCAGGCACTGTGTGAGATACTAAGAATAAACAGATAAGCAACAAAAAAAGCATATTCCCTACCCTCATGACAGCCACATCAGACCAAAAAAATGGCATAATTATATAATTGCGATTGTTGCAAGTGAAGACTATATAACCCAAGAATCTCACCTACTCTGGAAAGTCAGGAAAAGCCCGCATGGATGAGCATGACCTTAACACCTTCAGATCTCCTGAGTATTGTGTATTTTTATTTTTATTAGTTAGAACTCTTTAATGCAGCCGGGCGTGGTGGCTGACATCTATAATTCCAGCACTTTGGAAGGCCGAGGCAGGCAGGTCACTTGAGGTCAGGAGTTCGAGACCAGCCTGGCCAACATGGCAAAACCCCGTCTCTACAAAAAGTACAAAACTGGCTGGGCTTGGTGGCGCATGCCTGTAATCCCAGCTACTCGGGAGGGTGAAGCAAGAGAATTGCTTGAACCCAGGAGGCGGAGGTTGCAGTGAGCCAAGATGGCACCACTGCACTCCAGCCTGGGTGACAGAGTGAGACTCCATCTCAAAAAAAAAAAAAAAAAAAAAGAGAAAAAAAGAACTCGTTAATGTATACCTGGCATCAATATAATCTTGAATGTCTTCAGCAATAAAGCGGGGCAGGGAGTAGTTATGGGCTCATGCAGCAGTAAGGTCCAGAGGAGAGGCGGGTTCAGCGTGGAAGATCCAGGGCTCTGTCTCTAGATCTCAGCATCACCCAGGTTAGTCTTATTTGGTTTTGGCTTTGTTCTCTGACAGGTTCTTTCTAGATTAAATCACAAGGCTGTCAGGTTGTATTAGGTCAATTAATTAGGGACCTCATCTCTGAGGAAAGTAGATCCCTGAAAATTTTTCCCCATTTTTGGAGAGGTTTGGGGGAGCTTTGATACGCCTTCTTATATGCGTGGCAGCCACTTGTTCTGAAATTGCTGGCCCTTCACACTCTACTCATGTTTTTTGCCTCCCCTGATCATCTGCCTCCACCACCATCACCACCAACTGCACCTTCCAGTCAAACTGCCTGCCTGCCTCATTCCATCAGGCCAGCCAACTTCATGTCTTTGTGCCTTTGCTGTTGCCTCTGCAGGGTGGAACTCGTTGTTGGGGGGCAATGGCTCCTCTATCTTGGAAACACAATACCTTACATAGGATGGATGAGACTGAAGTGATCTTTGTTAACTAAAGGGAAGGAAAGGAGTGAGAGGAGGGAAGAAGAAGAGAGAGAGAGATGGAAAGAAGGAAGGAAGGGAGCAGAGGAAGAAAGAAGGAAAAGAGAGGGTTGAAGAGAGGAAGGGAGAGAAGGGGAGGGAAGGAGAAAGTGAGAAGGAAGGGAGGGAGGAAGGAAGGAAGGAAGGGAGATAGATTTCAGTCTAATATACAGACAATTGGCTTAAAACTACCCTCATTCATCCAGGATTAGAATACAGGATGGTTCTTTGGCATTTTCTAAGCTTTAACCTGCCTCCAAGGCTGCATTTACCTTATTAAGAGAGGGGCTCAATGACTTTCTGAGAGAGAATGATTGTAGAGAGAATGATTGTCTTTACTGGGAGAAAAGTTAGATTTAGCCTCACTGGATCTCCCACCTGGCTCTTGACTGATGAGTCCCTGCCGCCATCACCTGGGATCTGGCTTAAGCATTGCAAAAGGACTTTGTAGCAATCATTCAACTTATTCCCTAACCTGATTGTGGGATAATGACACCTGACTTTGCATTTTTTGTACATAATTAAATTTCAAGTAGGACATACCTTTGCTGGACCTGGAGGTACATTCCATCTTGGTCAATAAATTATCCTGCTCAATGTGATTAGAATTAGAAATGCAAGTGTAAGCCTTTTATTTGTTCATTTGTAATGCTTTCTGAAGCTAAAGTCTAAATGGCTCTTAGATTCATTCCTGACGTGTAGCCTACTAACCCACAACTCAGCAACAGCACTGATTCTGTGGGAGCCTGTTGCTCCCACTTTCTGGAAAGAGACTGAAACGTCTACCCCATCCAGGCATCCCAGCAATGTGTAATTTTGGCTCCCACCAGGACAAGATGCAAGAAGAGAGGGGAAATTCACCCCAATTCTAGGCAACACAGGGGAGACTATTCACCCTGTGTGCTGCAAAAAATCAGACATATGCACAGGGAATGACAGGCTGCAGCACAGAAGAGCTGATGTTATCTTCAAATTACAAGACAGACCAAAGCACAGCTGCCCTGTTGTTAAGCAAAAAGGAGAGGAGAAACCAATGGGCTTTTGTGAAAATTGTCAGAATCAAAATGGGGTCAATTGTGTTAAAAAAAAAATTTGAAAATGGAGTGAGGGAAGGCCATAAGGACAAGCAAGGTGCTCATGCAAAAATGCCAGATAATAAAAAGTATCACAAAAGACTACAAATAATAAAAAGTATCACAAAAGACTACAAAAAGCACAACCTTACACAAAGGCCATTGCAACCTTACACACACACAAAAATACCTCTGCAAGGGTATCCTCCCAGTAAGTCCCTGCCCAGCCTTGGACTGATGCCATCCTTGTTATTAATTCTTGTAGCCAAGGATAATTACCAAAAACAATTATGTGGCCCTCCTCATTTTTCCTTTAAAAGTCTTTGGCTTTTTTTTTAACCTCCCTAAATATGAATATAGTTTAGTATTACCCATGTATTCCCATTGCAATGTTCATTCTCAGAGAAATATTATTTTCTTTAAGAGATTCTCCCTCTCTATTATTTAGGATAACGTAACTGGTGTCAGAAGTGGGATTTGAAGCCCGATAATCTTTGGAGAAAGTGTGTGATTCTTGGAACTGGTGTGCAGTCAGCACATCTGAGTCCTTTGAGCTCTTTTCTTCCACAGCTCACCTTTTCATCCCTGGTGAGCATTCTCTTAGGCCAAGACTCCATTTTTTTTGGTAAAAGCTCTTTGACTTTATTTGAGACCTGATTTGGGCAAAGCCAACTCAAATAAAAGACCTTACATTCCTCCTGGGAAAATAAGACTTTTTTTGTTTTTTTCTGACAAGTCCCTTCTAGTACAAAGTGATCTTGTCTTTCTGATGGGTATACTTTTCTGGTTTCTATGGAACTTATGTTCTGTTAGTGAGGCATGCCTTTACTGGTGCATTCACTATTGATTCCTTCTGCATACCTGGTTTAATATTTTGCTTGATCTGCATGCCTGGCTTAAAATTTTTGTAAACACTTTGATTTTGGTTTATTTTAGTTTGGCTATGCATGTCTATATATAATTTGGATTATTTTCCCCCATGCTTGTTTCTGAGCATTTTCTGAGAACAAAAATAAACATTCTAAATGGTGGATGTGAGATGACCAACTAAAAGCCTCTGGGGAGCTTGCCATCATCTAAAACACTGGTCTAAACTCTTGACATTCCCTGACAGGATTTATAGGATTTACTCTGCTCTCAAGAGAATAAGAAATGAAATGGGATTCTCAAATATTAAGGCATGCCAGTTTTCTGGGACTCCATCCAGCTACATGGCTTTTCCTCATGCGCATTTTTAAATCAGTGGCCCTCCTAGGAATCATCAGAACTCCCCAAGCTTGTTTTCCTTGGTACCAAATTTTAAAACTGCAACTATAAGGTCAAAATAAAATGCCAGCACGTAAAAGCTCTTAATTTATCTATCTCTCTTTATTTTCTTTTTTTTACCTCCTCTCCCATTGCTTTAAATCTGCTCTCTTTTTCACTGTTATTAAGATAATCTACTGTTGTTAATTTCAAAAACTCTAAAAGGTTTTTCTTAGGGCGCTTCAGCCAAGACTTTAAAAGCGAGAGAGTGCTTTCAAATTACAACAGCTCCATGATAACCAACAACCTAACCTTGCACACCTAAGAGCCATCCCTTTTGGAAATGCAAATTTAGGTTTACTGCGCTATAATCACTTAGTGTGATGGAACAGTTAATTAAAAGATTGATAGTCTAAAAGAGAAAGAACAAGACAGCGTGTTTATAAAAGTTATGTTCTCAGATCAAACAGGTCAAAGTCTTGAGATCAGAACAATAATATAAGGTTTCCCTATCCAGCATAAAAGTTTTGCTTTGTCTGCCACACATACACCAGCAAAAGCCAAGGAAAAAACCCCGAAACTATAAACATCTTTTTCTAAAATGTTCCCTGCCCACATCAACTAATCAAGCAAACCAGACCTATAAACAAAAAGATAAATGTGTTGCTAAAATTCAAGGCCACCTGGATATTTTCCCCTTGTACAATTTAGCCAGTCATAACTAAAATATAAACATTTAAATATTTAAACCCTGAACTCATTTAAGCTAAAAAAAAATGATAAAAAGAGGTTTTTAAAAATCAAACTGCAATGAAAACCTCTTTACTCGAAGCTTTGGTACACAGCCTTCATGAGATTACCTACTGAGTAAAGTAAAATGTAGCCAGAAAAACAGGTTCCAGTTTATCAGAAATATCATTTGGATCCAACTGTCCTTGCATAAATCAGTGAATTTATATTGCTATGTTTTACTGGTAGAGAATCTGCTTTTGTGTATGTATTTATGTTGTCTGTCTGTTTTCATTTTGTTTGTATATTTTTCTACCAAAATATATTAAAAAGCCTTAATTAATTAATTGACTTAAAAGGAAACCTTAAGTACTTAAATCAAGTATTTCATCAAAAATATACTAACTCGGTTTTAAGTTCATAAAACTTAGATAAATCTTTGGTAAATAAAATAATTTAAAAATGGTTGGTAAAATAAAAATAGAAATGTCTTCAGAATTGCCAACATATGTTTTTCCCTGGGTTTGGTGATCAGATCATTTTATATTTGTCTTTGCTAGATGCTTTAACATGTCAGGCAAGGTTTAACACTAAGGTCATAAAACGATAAACCCAGCCTAAAAAGAGAATGATCTTTGTTTATGTAACTCTTTGGTAATTAAAACTAATTTAATATTATTGATTTAATGAAAACAGCTATAGTTTTGAAGTTATCCACAAAATGCTCAAATATTTAACTTTAAGGTCCTTACTTGGGTGATAAACACCTGATTTATTCACAGGCTATAAAAATGGTTAACAAAATAATAGCTTACGATAATGACTAGCCTTGTCTAATATCTCAGTTTTCATAAATAATCTAAGTATAATTGTGAAAAATAAATAAATTAGGTAAACGTAAATGGCACAAATGTTTATGAACTCTTCATAGTTTCAAAAAATCTTTTTGGTAACTTTAAATCTCAAAATTATATTAAATTAAGAAATAAATACTCATTAAGCATCTGGGTCATTTTCAAATAAGATCAAATACTAAAACATACATTGCTAAACATAAATATATTTGTTCCTGGCTTTTTAAATTTTATAAAAAGACCAAATAAATGTATGTCTATTAATACTCCTTGAAAATTATGTTATGGAGAAATATGTTTCTAATGTTATAAAATGATTCTCATCTATAAAATATTGATATGTGACAGAAAGTTCAAACTTTCTTACTTCCTATGTTTCACTAAAATTTAAGGTTACTAAGAGTTAAAATTCTCTTTTTTTTTTTTTGAGACGGAGTCTCGCTCTGTCTCCCAGGCTGGAGTGCAGCGGCGCGATCTCTGCTCACTGCGAACTCCACCTCCTTGGTTCCTGCCATTCTCCTGCCTCAGCCTCCCGAGTAGCTGGGACTACAGGCGCCCGCCACTGCACCTGGCTAATTTTTTTGTATTTTTCAGTACAGACGGGGTTTCACCGTGTTAGCCAGGATGGTCTCGATCTCCTGACCTTGTGATCCACCTGCCTCGGCCTCCCAAAGTGCTGGGATTACAGGCGTGAGCCACCGTGCCCGGCCAAGAGTTAAAATTCTATTAATTTATATATATTACTGTATACAAAGTATACCAAAAAAGTAAAATATCTTTTAAATGAGAAAAATAATAAGAAGGACATAAAACATGTTCTTTATTGAAAAAAACCTTTTTTCTAATTCATAAATTATTTAAAGATTATTTCAAAGTATGAATTTAAAAAGAAAATCAAACCAAGACATAAGGAAGCTAATAAGTAACACAGAGAGAGAGGTTAAAAAAAAAAACTGTTACAGATACAAAAATGTATTTTTGGTAAGAAAAATTAAAAAGAAAAAAGGAATTTTCAAAACAATAATTTAAAAATTTGTTCTATGGTAAAATGAGTGGCTATTTATAAAAGAAAAGTGAAACAAAACTAAAGACTTAAGCCTGTTGTCAAAGATCTGCACAGGTCATGAAGATTCCTAAAGGATAAATTTATTTTTAAAAATGTGTGTGTAATCCTCATGTTCTCACTTATAAGTGGGAGTTGAACAATGAGAACACATGGACACCGGGAGAGGAACATCACACTCTGGGGCCTGTTCCTGGATGAGGGCAAGGGGAGGGAGAGCATTAGGACAAATACCTAATGTATCTGGGGCTTAAAACCTAGATGACAGGTTGATAGGTGCAGCAAACCACCAGGGCACATGTATACCTATGTAACAAACCTGCACATTCTGCACATGTATCCCAGAACTTAAAGTAAAATAAAAATAAATAAATAAAAAAACTTGTGTTTAATCAAGTTGAGTAAAAGAAAATTATTTATAAGTCTTTCTAAAGATTGAGACATACACACACACACAGATACAAGTTTTCTATGTTATAACTACAAAGTTTTCTTACAATATTGATCTTCTATAGTAATATTTACAAGAAGTTACAAGTTTTGACTTTAAATTCTGAAAATTTTCAGCCATCATCTGAACCACAGCTTTTATTTGTTTTATTGTCTCCATTTAATGTCCCTGGTTTCAGGCTAACAATACTGTCGTCTTCACTTAAAAAGGCAATTTCATTTCTAGAGGTAGAGTGTTTTTCTATAAACTTTTCAATTCAATTTTGCTGTATCTCGCAACACAGAATTTACAGGTCATATACATCATTGCCTTTTGTTCTTCCTTTTTCTCCCCTTAAACAGATTCTCTTTGCTTGGCTGGGGTGATAATGCTCTCTTTCAACCTTTTTTGTCTGCCCCAGTAACTTTTTCCTCTGGTCCTGACTGTTGGCATGGCCCAGTGTGAAAATGTTTGTCTTAAAGGCCTAAAAAAGCAATATTTTCTTCCAGTATAACTTGGTTCTGTACTGTTGACTTTTCTTGGTATGTTTTGATTGTGCCATTTAGCAGGAAATTTTACACACTTTTACTTTTTTTAAGAGCCATGTACTCCTCTGCTTAAAGCAGTAGTTTTCTTGTTTACTTCTTCTATGATATGGTGTAAACGTTAACCTTAGACACATACTTTTCTTGTGTCTGATTAAAGTTAAGTACCTTTTCACCAGGTTTAACTTCCAGATTATCTAAGCAGGCTTTCCCTAATGCAAAACGATCCCACTGTACGTTTTTTCTTTACCTTTTGGTAACTGGCCTATAAAATAAAGAATTTATAATTTCCTGTGCTTCATGTTGCTTTTATTAGTTTTTCTGATTACTTTAAAAAACTAAGCTTTATAAGGGTTATGGTTTCTTTTTAATATCCAGGTAACTTTCTGTATTGCTTTTGAAGTCTTTGATTGTCACTCTGGTTAAATAAATGACTACTATTTCCGTGACCTGTTAACTTGTTTGATCAAATGTTTTGAAACTTTCGACTTCTCTGACAGGGTTTTCCAGGACCAAGTTCTAAATTAAGTCATTTTGACCTAAAATTAACTTTGAGATTTTCCAGTTGGGGCCCTGGAGAATCTGAAAGGATATATCTCTCAGTTTGTAGAGATATTAAATAATTAGGTTTATTTTGTAGATTGCATTGGAAGAAACATTGCCAAATGATAAGTGATGCTAGATTTTCTTTTAATTACATATATGGGTATGTTATTGATATAAATGTTCTAAAATTATAGAAAACTCTTAAAAATATTTTATCAGACTTGATTCTGGTTATTATGCTGTATACCACAAAATAACCAAATTTCCTTGTCAATTTCTGGTTCTGATAAACTTTCATCAGGTTTTTAACCATGGTTATTCTAAGTTTTTGTATCTACAGTTATTATTTAAAATAGTTCTCTAAAGGCATCTGCAATCAGATTCATGAAAAAAACCTCTAATGAGTACATTTAAATACAGGCTTCTAAAAACTTAAAGATCAATGGATTAAATAAAAATTTTTTAAATTATGGTTTTTAAAAAAACCTGATAAATTCATGAAACTGCTAACTAAGATCAAGTACAACAAAATTAATTACATGAAACTAACTGAACTAATGAAAAAAGTATGGTTTTTACGGCCTCTGTTGACCAGGCTGGACTGCAGTGGCGTGATCTCACTGCAACCTCTGCCTCCCAGGTTTAAGCGATTCTCTCCTTCCTCAGCCTCCCGAGTAGCTGGGATTAAAGGCACCCACCACCATGCCTGGCTAATTTTTGTATTTTTAGTAGAGTTGGGATTTCACCATGTTGGCCAGGCTAGTCTCGAACTCCTGGCCTCAAGTGATCCGCATGCCTTGGCCTCCCAAAGTGCTGGGATTACAGGAGTGAGCCACCACACCCGACCACAATGCTGATTCTTTATTTAAATGTTTTGCCTTCCAGATTTAAGAAGACTTTCTGTCTTAAACTACCTATAATTTATAGCAGGCTGGGCACAGTGGCTCACGCCTGTAATCCCAGAACTTTGGGAGGCCAAGGTTGGCCAATTGCTTGAGACCAGGAGTTTGTTGGAGACCAGCCCAGGAAACATGTGGAAGCCCCATCTCTACAGAAAATACAAAAATTAGCCGAGCATACTGACAATTGCCTGTAATACTAGCTACTCTGGGACTGAGGCAAGAGGATCCCTTGAGCCTGGGGGTTTGAGGCTTCAGTGAGCCTCAAACAGTGATCATACCACTGCACTCTAGCCTGGGCAACAGAGAGAGACTCTGTCTCAAAATAAACAAACAACAAACAAATAAATAAATAAAAGAGTATAAAGCAATTTAGTAAAGTATATCTTTGTAAACAAAAGAGAACATTTACCTTTTCTCTGCACACTTGATTCTTCCAAAATTTGAAAACTATTCATAAGTCTTCTCATTCTTTATGAAAATATAGCCGTTTATGTAAGTTCAGTAAGATTCAGCTCTTTTTATAACAAGATACAATTGAAAATACTGGTTAAATTAACAATGTTTGACTAAAATATCATATTTATATTGTTTATAGGTACTACAGGTCGAAATCTGCCCGGGTTTGGCTTCCTAGGGACAAAAAGATTTTTTTTTTTGAGTTGAGACAGAGTCTCGCTCTGCTGCCCAGGCTGGAGTGCAGTGGCGAAATCTCTGCTCACTGCGACCTCCACCTCCCGGGTTCCAGTGATTCTCCTGCCTCAGCCTCCTGAGTAACTGGGACTACAGGTGTGTGCCACCACACCCAGCTAATTTTTGTATTTTTTTAGTAGAGAAGGGGTGTCATCATGTTGGCCAGGCTGGTCTCAAATTCCTGAACTCAGGTGATCCAACTGCCTCAGCCTCCCAAACTTCTGGGATTACGGGCATGACCCACTGTGCCCAGCCCTCAAAAGGTTTTTAAATCTGAGAATAATATGTGGTCAAATCACTATTCTCACAGACAACATTTGCTAAAACGAAGGTTATCTAAAAAACAAATGTCTTACTCTGATTGATAAAAATCAGGATGTCTATAGAGAAAAAAAGTTTGACTCTAAAGAAAAACCTAAGCCGGGCACCGTGGCTCACGCCTGTAATCCCACCACTTTGGGAGGCTGAGGCGGGCGGATCACCTGAGGTCAAAAGTTCGAGACCAGCCTGACCAACATGGAGGAACTCTGTCTCTACTAAAAATACAAAATTAGCCGGGTGTGGTGGTGCATTCCTGTACTCCCAGCTACTCGGGAGGCTGAGGCAGGAGAATCTCTCGAACCCTGGAGGTGGAGGTTGTGGTGAGCCGAGATCATGCCATTGCACTCTAGCCTGGGCAACAAGAGTGAAACTTTGTCTCAAAAAAAAAAAAGAAAAGAAAAAGAAAAAGCTATGATACACCTATTGGTAGATTGCAGCCCTGTACATGGTTTCCACATTCTCATTTACCTGTAGAGTGGACGTAGATCCTGAATTTTCTTGATTGCCTCCAATATTCAGCCACAACTCTCCAATAAGAACAAAAATTGCTCTGTTCTTAAAGTCCTGAATGCTAAAGCTAGTTAACTTAATGTAAATTTCAAGGGACAAGTCTCATGCCTAATATATGGACCACACAAGAAGCTCACCAAACCTGATGTCATAACCAGACACAAGCAGTTGATGACTTCATGCTGTGGATGACTTTCCCAAGACAACAGAACAACACCCCTCATATGACAGTCTTGTCCATCTTAATTTTTTCTTTCTTATGCCTACCTTTCTCGTGCTTTACCCGGATACATTCCTCCATGAAAGCTGAGACCCAAAACACAAAATTTGTTTTAAAAGCAGACCACATGGTTATGATAGGTCTCACCTAATTCCCCATGGCCATTTGATTTATTCAATTGGTTGCCTTTAAGCTTTTTTTTCTGAGACAGAGTCTTGCTCTGTTGCCCAGGCTCGAGTGCAGTGGCATGATCTCAGCTCACTGCAACCTCTGCCTCCCGGGTTCAAGCAATTCTCCTACCTCAGCCTCCCAAGTAGCTGGGATTACAGGCACGTGCCACCACGCCCAGCTAATTTTTGTATTGTTAGTAGAGACAGGGTTTCACCATGTTGGTCAGGCTGGTTTCAAACTCCTGACCTCTTGACCCACCCACCTCAGCCTCACAAAGTGCTGGGATTATCGGCATGAGCCACCGTGCCCAGCCGCCTTTAAGTCTATTATTATAGCTCAAAACTATTAAACAAACTGGAGTTGTCATATTACTATGACGTACTAAATGTTACTTTGTATTTTTCTTTGAAACTTTGTACGTGTTACTTGTCTAATTTCTGCAAAAGTATGATTCCTATCAAAATGATGTTGTCCCTGCACTTTGAGATAATGGCCAAAAGACTACAGAACAGACAAAATTAAACTTAACAGTGGACTTCAGGTAGACTTAGCCTAAATGTCACTTCCTCCAAACCTTAGATGCCTTGTTGCTCAAATGTGGCTAAGACCAACAACCCAGGACAAGTCCATCACAGCACTGAGGAGCAATCAGATCATAACTGCAGGATGATTCATCAGTGACACCTTTGAAAAAAAAATATTTTTTGAGACAGGGTCTTTCTCTCTGTTGCCCAGGCTGGAGTGCAGTGGTGCAATCACAGCTTACTGCAGCGTTGACCTCCCTGGCTCAAGTGATCCTCCCTCCTCAGCCTCCTGAGTAGCTGGGACCACAGGCAGGTGTATTGTTTGTAGAGACAGTCTCATTGTGTTGCCCAGGCTGGTCTTGAACTCCTGGGCTCAAGCAATCCTCCTACTTCAGCCTCCCAAAGTGCTGGTGTTACAGGCGTGAGTCACTGCACCCAGCTTTGAAAAAAGATTTTAATCAAAAGGGAGAAATACGTAAGTTGTCAGAATCAAAATGGAGTCACTTGTGTTAAACAAACTCTTAAAAAGTAGAGCTGAGGAAAACCATAAAGGAAGGGTTCTCATGCACAAATGCCTGATAACAAAAACTATCACAAAAGTCTCTACAAAAAAACACAACTTATCCAAAGCCATTGCAACTTTACACAAAAGAATGCTTCTGCTAGGACATCTGTCTAGCAACTGCCTGTCCGACCCTGGACTGATTCCATCCTTCTTATTGATCCTTGTAGTCAAGACCAATGATCTTAAAACAATTATATAGTCTTCCTCATTATTCCTTTAAAAACTTTCATCTTTCTTTGCCTCCGTGAATCCACACATAGTTTACTGTGACACACGCGTCTCCATCACAATGCTCAGTCGCAAATAAATGATATTTTATTTTAGAGAGTCTCCCTGTCTGTTATTCTCTGTTATTCTCACCTAATTCCCCATGGCCATTTGATTTATTCAGTTGGTTGCCTTTAAGCCTTTTTTTTTTTTTTTTTTCTGAGACAGAGTCTTGCTCTGTTGCCCAGGCTGGAGTGCGGTGGCGTGATCTCGGCTCACTGCAACCTCTGCCCTTACCTTAAACCTAAACTTAAGGATGATGCCCTTAACTTAAACCTAAGCAGGTTCAAAGAGTTCACCTGAGTAGGTGGGGAGGTTGCACCTAATAATTTTCCTTACAAGTGTAGAGCACAGGGAGTTTTCAGAGGGAATTCCCATCTGTCCTGTTATTTCACAGATGAGGAAGCTGAAGCCACACTTGACTAGTACCAAAAAGAAATCCAACTCCTGGCCTAGGCTTGGGAAAGGGGTCTCAATGACCCAGGGCCTGCATAGTTGCTGGACAGGATCTGGTGACATGGGCAGTCTATTGGACCCTAAGGAAACATGCAACCAGTGGCTGTGACCATGGAGGAGGAAGCAAAGCCAGCGAGCACCAGGAGAAGAGAAAACGTGGCTACAGCTGCCCAAGCAGCCAGCTGGACGAAGCTGAGGACAGGGTGGATTCTGAATTGCACATCTGCCTAAAACAAATGGGCCATCCGTAGTTTTATAGCAGGTCAATACTTATATTTGCCCAGGTAGACAGAGACTTTATCTTCAGCACATGAGCATCTAGTGTAAGTAGATCAAGTTTTTTTTTTTTTTTAAGAGACAGGATGGGATCTCACTATGTTGCCCAGGCTGGAGTGCAGTTGCTGTTCACTGGCACGACCATATCGTACTACAGCCTCAAACTCCTGGGCTCAAGTGATCCTCCTGCCTCAGCCTCCTGGATAACTGGAACTGACTGCAGGCACCCACCACCACACCCAGCTATTAGACTTAGTTTTTTTCTTGAGCTGATAGTAAACTAAGAAAAGCTATAGAAATGATTGTTACTGTCATAATAACTATTTTTAAGCTTTTAGAAAGAAATGCTTCATGTACAACTATTAGAAAATTCAGATACTCACAAAATACATACACATATACATATATATGTACATGCATCAAAAAAGGAAATCACAAAAGTTAAAATAAACTACCACTCAGAAATAATCACTATTAATATTTTTATGCTTATCCTTCCAGATGTTATTCTATGAGTGTGTGTGTAAATATATATTTAAAATATATTGATAGAATTCAAGTATAAATAGAATTTTTTTTTTTTTTTTTGAGATAGAGTCTCGCTCTGTCACCAAGCTGGAGTCCAATGGCAAGATCTCGGCTCACTGCGACCTCTGCCTCCCAGGTTCAAGCGATTTTCCTGCCTCAGCCTCCTGAGTAGCTGGGACTACAAGCACACGCCATCACGCTCAGCTGATTTTTGTATTTTTAGTAGAGATGGGGTTTCACTATGTTAGCCAGAATGGTCTCGATCTCTTGACCTCATGATCTGTTCGCCTCAGCCTCCCGGAGTGCTGGGATTACAGGCATGAGCCACCACACCCGGCCATAAATAGGTATTTTGATGACAGCATTTAAAAATGATCTCATACTATATCGACTTTTTAATAACCTGCTTCTTTTTTCCCATAACCGTACATGATGAACATCTTTGCATTTTTAAAAATCTGACCACATTTTTAAAAAACTTTCTTATTATAAAATACAACATGCATAAAACTGAAGTATACAGTATAACAGAATAAATATAAAATGAACGCTCAAGGATACAGCAGCTACCTGGGATAAGCTGGAGAACACGGCCACTCCACAGGGGCTCCCGACTCCCTCCAGCACCACCACCACCACCCATAAGGCTACATGACCTTTTCTAAGAACCCATAATACTTGCTCCGTCACATGGATGAACCACAGTTCATTTAATGTAATGTGTCAAATTGTTGGGCATTTTGAGTGTTTCTGGTTTCTGCTGGAGTGAATGTTCCATAGGTACTTCCGCATACTTACTTGTGTCTCTCAGTGATTTTTTTGGGGTAAAGTCATAGAAGGGAAATCTCTGGTTCAAAGGGTGTACACATTTTTTAAGGCTTTTGATACATTGTTGCGAGTTGCCGGTTTTTTTTTTGAGACGGAGTCTCACTCTGTCACCCAGGCTGGAGTGCAGTGGCGAGATCTCGGCTCACTGCAAGCTCCGCCTCCCGGGTTCACGCCATTCTCCTGCCTCAGCCTCCTGAGTAGCTGGGACTACAGGGGCCCACCAGCATGCCCGGCTAATTTTTTGTATTTTTTTAGTAGAGACGGGTTTCACCGTGCTAGCCAGGATGGTCTCGATCTCCTGACCTCGTGATCCGCCCGCCTCAGCCTCCCAAAGTGCTGGGATTACAGGCGTGAGCCACCGCTCCTGGCCGCCTTTTTATAAGCAGTAGGAGGGTTGGGTCTCACCAGGCCTTCAGCTTGGTGGATGTTTGCTCATCTGATAGGTGAAAGTATCTCATTGTCTTGATGCCTTTGCATATCTTTTCTGTTGATGAGATGACATCATTTATGTCATGTAATTATACTTGTCCTCCAGGAATTACCAGTGAGAGATCCTATTATTAAAATATATAATCTCAAGAACTTGTCGTGTCTCTATGTCCACCCATAAGTAATAAAAATCCCACCCCACCCTTTCTCTTCCCCACTCAACGTCTGGAGCAATTTATCAGCTCCCAGACTTGAAGCCAAACCTGACCTCATTGCAAAGTCGTTGGTTGTGCTAATAAGCAGCTACCGGGAACTGGGCTAAGTCACTCCCCTCTCTGAGCCTCAGCTGACAAAGGCTTAGCAAATGAGAGAAACATGGAAGTGGAATAGAATTATGAACTCTAACTTTAATAAACTAATATATGTTGAACATCTATTATATTCCAGGTACTGTGCTACATACTTTGCGTGCTTCATTTCTGAATTTTGCAACAACCCTGTGAAGCAAGTATTATAATCTCCATTTTACACATGAGGAAACTGAGGCTAAGAGAGGTGAAGTGACTTGCCCATGGTCCCACCGCTGGGAAGACTAACAGGCCTGGCTGATTCCCAAGAATCTGCTCTTTCTGGGAGGACCCAGCGCCATCAACATCTCTGGACAGGCATATGGAGTGACTGTCATTAAATGGTATCTGGAGCATGTCTTATCAGAAATGTTCTTGGGGAATCCCTTTTTTCCCCTATGCTGGTCCTATTGCTGTTTGTTCCATGCACCCCTCCAGAATGTGGTGGGGACTCTTCCTTGCTGGAAGACCTCCCCAGGGCTCAGGGCCCACTTTAGTTAAGATCTGCAAGAATGAGAGGAGGCTCATCCCTCCTTTGGCTCTGTTCTTTGTCTTCACCTCCTGTTACCACCACTTTCCCCACCTTCTCTTGGCTTCTCTGAGTCTCACCTGTCCAGGAAGCCCTCCATGATAAAAACTCAGAGTTAACTTGAAGGGCTTTCAGAAGAAAAGAACAAGAAGAGAGGGCTTGCCATGACTAAATGTCAACCCTACACAGGGACTTCACCTACATCATTTCATGCAATTAGCACTCCAACTGTAGGAGTTATTATATCCGCATTTTGCCAATGGGGAAGCGAAGCTTCAGGCAGGTAAATTTCTGGACCAAGTGTTCATCGCTAATGAGAAGAATTAATACTTATTTAGCATATAAGTACCAGGGATGGTTATAAACCACTTGTATGTAATAACCATAGTCTTCAACACATCTCCAAAAGGTAAGGTACTGTTTTTATCATCCCCACTGTATAAATGGAAATACCAAGGCAGAAAAAAAGTAATTTGCCGAAGACGTCCAGTAGAGCTGGGATTGGAACCCAGGCAGTCAGTCAAGTGTGTCCCTAACCACCATTATCTGGATGACCCCAAACCTCCATGGTTTCTTTTTCCTAAGCAACCAAGTGCCTTCTGAATGCAAAGGTTGGTGGGGAAACGCTTGAAGTCAACATTCTCCCTGTGTAGTCTGAGGAACCTGACACCCAGAGAGAGTGTTCCTGGCTCTATGTCCCAGGTCTTATGACTGCAGATCCAGTCTTACCACAATCCAGCCCACACTGCCTCTACTCAAAGGGAGAAAGGGCATTGCTGCTGATCTCACCTCCTCCCTGCCCCCTCGGTGGTGGTGGGCCAGGACTCTCTCTGAAACAGTGATCATGGTTTAATCATTAGGTGAGTAACCGTGGGAGGCTTCCTCGCTGATTATTAATAGAAGCTGGAGAAGGTGTGCGTGTTTAGCAACAGGCCAGCAGTTTGGGATGCCAGGCTGGCTTGGTCTTTTGGTTTCTGGAGTCATCTGAATGATTTGACTCATCTCCTGGCTAAGGGCTTGGCTTCTTACTTCTGAGACACCCCATTCCCAAGGCAAATTGCTGCCTTGCCTCTCTCCTTACACTCATTTACATCATCTGTTTCCAGGCTGCCTGCACGAACTGAAGCTTCTAGACAAAGAGACCTGGGTTTAATCCTTGCAGACCTTAGCTATATTGTCTAACCTCTTGGGACCTCAGTTTCCTCGTCTTTGAAATGGGCATGCCAACATCCAACTTGTCATGAGGACTTATGGAGATGATTGCACAGCAGACACTCAGGAAGCTGCCACCATTGTGACTAGTACCATTCGGAGGCTGCCACGCTGGAACCTGCTGGCCACAGGCCCTAACAAAACTGTTCCTTTGCTGCAAATGTCTTTTCCAGGTCTTTCCCCCTTTTCTTCACATTGGGAGTGACGGTCCTATGAGGAAGAATAATGTGTTGCAATATTAGAGAGTGAGGTTCTTCTTTTTGTTTTTTTCAGCAGGGCTCTTGGGAAGAAACCTGGCCATTTGAGCCCACTTTACCTGGGGGTAAGGGTGACTGGGCCTAAAGCAAGACACAGTCATTGCTGGCTTTTGTTTTGATAAAACTTAACGCATGAAAATATTTGATCAAGAATTCCAGAAGGGAAGGAGAGAAACTTAAAGTTGGAGAAGGAAGAACACTTTGCCTCAGCTGGGGGCAGGGTCTGGGGTTCTGTTAGCAGCAGGGACCCTTGCTCCTGCCCTAGGGAGGTAGACAGGCTGCTATGTCCTCAGCCTACCCTCTCTGGAGAGCCTGGTGCCCAGGCAGCAACCCCTGCTCCGAAGAAAGCCTGAGTTCCCCAATGCCTGCCTGCTCTGTAACACAACCCGTGAAACTTTGCCTGACATTGGTGCAGGGGAACTGGGTGCCCACTCATGACAGAGACTGAGTTTCCCCACTGAGCCAGCGGAATGAGGGCTGCAAGTCCCCACGGACTGAAAAAAAAGTAAGAAAAATGGATATTTCTTGCACACCTGAACTTGTGACCTCAGATCTCTGCCCACCACCCCTGTGTTGGGACCTCTGCCTCACTGCAAGGGTCAGGGCAGCAGTGCATGAAGCTCCCATATAGAAAACAAGTCTTGAGAAGAAATGTCCATGATAATACAGTGGCTGCAGTTCTGCGAAGGAGCAGCCCCCGATGGCTAGACCTGTGCCGTTTAATACAACAACCGGTAGCCACACAGGTCTGTGTTTAAATTCATTCAAAGGAAATGAAATTAAAAATTAGCCATGTTTCAAGTGCTCAATAACCCTTGTGACCAGTGGCTACTGAGACTGGCCAGCACACAGTTCTATCACTGCAGAATGTTCTATTGGTCTACTGGTTTATTTGTCTAGACAATTCTATCTAGAGTAAGGAACACGGAACAATTCCCCAAAAAGCACTGGAAAAAAACTTTCTTTACCCTCTGCACAACAGGTGAAGATTACCTCTGTTTTCAGGGACAGTTTTAATGATTTCTAACAGTCAATGTGGAGGAGGAGGCCTACAATTACGCATGGGGGTGGATACAATTTGTGCAGAGGAAGGATGTGTGTGCAAACAACTTCTACCTGGCAGGCACAGGAAGTTTGTGGACACTTTGTTCCTCGAAACACATCTGTAGGGCCCTCCTTTGGAGACCTTCCAAGCTGGCCTCTCCAGCCAAGTCTCCATTGCCCACGTGTCCCAGCCCCTCATGGTGATGACTCTGAAAAAAGGTATTTTGGAAAAGCAATGTCACGTGTAAGCCCCATTTTCTGTTTGCAGGCCTATCTCTCCTCTGTGGGGGTTAGTTCTTTGAGAAACATCTCCAGTGTATCCCCAGCATCCAGAGCCTGGCTACACACAGTAGAGGCTTAACAAGTGTTGAGATGAATGGGCACGTTGGCAGATGGCAGGCTGACTTGGGGCGGCTGCCTTTGACCTCCAACAAAACTGGGTGTAAACTTCATCTTCTCCAGAACATCTTTGTGGACTCCAATCCCCAACTCTGGGCGCCATGGTATTCCTAGATTCCGTGATTGCTTTCCTAGATTCCCAGAATGGGTTGTGGTATAACAGGTGGAAAAGCTGACGATCCATAACCAGAAAACGGGGAAGGTTGGGAAGGGGAGGGCTCAGATAGAAACTCAGTAGACAAGGCAGAAGAAGAAAGCCTCATGGGGGACATTGGGGGTGGACAGGCCCTTCTGTCCAGGGGTTTCCCCAGCAGTGGGGGGAAGTAAGTACCAGGTAACACCTCTTTGTGTTGCTCAGAATCTTTTAAAATTTGTGCAGGGAGAATACAATGGAATATTTCACATGCGTCTTATATCCAAGCAACAGAAATTCCATTGCAGATAGGTGCTGCAGAAGCCTTTTATAAAGTTTCCTGGGGCAGGGCAGGAGAAGGAGCCAGGCCCAGGAGTCAGTCCCAAGTCTGGAGGGTAGGCCCTGCCCTGGGCGACCCGCCAGGCAGCTGGGTGACCCCCTATCCAAGGGCCTTGTTCAGCCCCTGTCGGCTCTGCTGGCGGCATCTGGGGGCTTCTCTGCAGGATGCTGGTGCAGAGCGCTGTTCTGCCAGGTGGCCCAGCCCAACAGGTGTCTCCCTAGCTTCTCCGACAGCTTTGCCACCTTGCACCCACTTGCCCGCCTGCTCAGTCACGTCCTCCTCGTCGGCCGCGTTCCCCAGGCAGCTGCGTCAGCCTCCCAAAATACAGGTAAGCCTCTGGCCTGGGGCCGGTGTCTCTGGCCTGGCTCACCTGCCGGGTAGGTGACTGTTAGCATCGCTGCCTCTCCCCTAAAAGAAATCCCCTATTTTCACCCTTGGGCACTCACGTACCGTACCCACTACCAACAGTTTCATCTCTGCCTTTAAGCATTTACAATTAAGATATCCGCCGGTGTTGATTGAAACACTTGTTTCCAGTAAACGTTCAAGGCTGCATTCATTCATTCATCATGCATTGAGTCAGCTCAGGCCTGGTTTGTCCAGGAGTGTTCCCTACTAGGAGCACAGCCCCCAGTTCCACTGAATGCTAGAGGGAGGGGCATAGACAGGAACCTCGGCCTTTGAGGTCTGGAGAGGAGGTGGGCGGGTACTCACCATCATAATTGTAGCTTATGCTTACTGAGAGCAAATCCTGTGTCAGGCCCTGTTCTAAGTACTCTCCATGTTGATAGCCTCAGAACATTCTTATGAGGGAGATGTTACTGTACTACCAGTTTTGTAAATGAGGAAAGTGAACACAGAAAGTTTAAGTGAAAAAGGTGTCACATCACAGAGCTCGTAGCAGTTTGCTAGGGCTGCCATAATAAACAACTGCAGGCTATGGGGCTCAAACAACAGAAACTGATTCTCTCACGGGTCTGGAGGCCAGAAGTCTGAGATCAAAATGTTGGCAGGGTTGGTTTCTTCTGAGGTCTCTCTGGCTTGTAGGTGGCTGTCTCCTCTGTGTGTCTTCACATGGTCTTCCCTCTGTACCTGTGCCCATGTTTTCTCCTCTCCTAAGGACACCAGTCACACTGGATTAGGCCACCCTAGTAATCTTGTTTTAACTTGAGGACCTCTGTAAAGACCTGTCTTCCAATACAGTCACATCCTGAGGTACTGGAGGTTAGGGTATCATCCTATGAATTTGTGGGACACAATTTAGCGCATACTATAAGCTAGTAGGTGACAGAGTCAGGATTTAAATTCAGGCTGACGGGCTCCAGAATCCACGTGCTGCCTCTCAGAGAGACTCCCCACCCTGGGTAAAAGGGCTGCAATGATCCTCTACCCTAGGGTTAGAGAAAATTTTCCAGAGTCAGGCTGCTGTGGGGAGTGAGTGGGAGACCGTTGGTGCCCTCCAACCTCCCCCGAGAGCTTCCAAACCCTGGGCACCCCATACTCCCTGGATGTCCTGAAGCTCCAAATGCATTCTGTTTACATGGCCAGGGAATTTCTTTCTTCTTTAGAACAGACAGGGAGACATATAAACAAAAGACCCCCTTCTCTGCCAGGCACCTTTCTGGGCACTTCCCCATCGGACCCACCCAATTTAAATAATAACCCAGCAAGTTAGTGATTGTTATCCCCAAGGAGTAAGTGGAAGCCAGGTTCTTTATCATCTGACCTTTCTCCTAAATCTCAGAGACACCTCATCAGGGAATATGCTAGCTAGAAAGTGCTTATCAGTTACAGGATCCAACAATTCTGTAGATAACAAAACCAACGCTCAGAGAAGGACGTGGTGTATTGGAGTCACAAAGCGCGTTAAAGTCAGAGGAATGACTTTAACTGTATGACTATGAACTACAAGACTACGGCAGCAGAGACTGTGTCTGTCTTAGTTACCCTGGGTCCCCAGGATGGAGAATCAGATGAGCACAAAGGAAACCCTTCCTACATATTTGTTTTAAGAATAAATAAATTATTCAACAATGAATACGTTAATTCCCAGCCCAGGCCCTTGTTTTGGCCTCAAATAAAGAAATAATGGGTTGTATTCAATCTCCTCTTCATCTTTCATAACAGAACACCATATTTTAACAGATAACCAGCCTAAATAAATATTTCCCAGTTTCCCTTGTATGTGACAATGTTTTGACCAAAGCGATCTAATTAGAAGTGTTTGAAACCTTCTAGAAAATATGCTTCAAGAAAAAGCATGCACAAGTTAATTTGTTTCTTCCTTTATGCTGGCAAGAGTGAAATGCAATGGCTGGAGCTCCAGCAGTTACTGTGGACCACGAGGTGACCTTAGGCATGAAACCAATGCAGCACAGAACAACGGAGTGAAGGAACCTGATTCATCGATACTCTGGGGCTCCATACCAGCCCAGAGAGCTCCTTGGAATGCCTTGGACACAACAGAGAAGTAAACGTCTATGTTGCTTAAACTGCTGTTATTTGGGTTTTTTTCTATTACTCATAATTAGACATAATCTAACTACTACAAGTCTCTAATGAAGGAGCCCATTAGAGGCAACATAGATTAGTCGAGAGCTCAGAATGTAAATCCAGATGCACTTGCTAAGGGCATGACCTTATACAAGCTACTTCACCCTCTGGAGTCTCAGTTTCCTCATCCGTACAATGGGTTTAATAATAGCATTTATCCTCTTCCTCAGCACTGCCTATGAGGTGGCAGCCATCTCCTCAGCATCATGGCTGCCCTTAGACCCCTTGTGAAGTCCAAGATTGTCAAAAAGAGAACCAAGAAGTTCATCCGTCACCAGTCAGACTGATACGTCAGAATTAAGTGTAACTGACAGGAACCCAGAGGTATTGACAACAGGGTTCACAGAATGTTCAAAGGCCAGATCTTGATGCCCAACATTGGTTATGGGAGCAACCAAAAAACAAAGCACATGCTGCCCAGTGGCTTCTGGAAGTTCCTGGTCCACAATGTCAAGGAGCTGGAAGTGCTGCTGATGTGCAATAAATCTTACTGTGCTGACATCGCTCACAATGTTTCCTCCAAGAACCACAAAGCCATCATGGAAAGAGCTGCCCAGCTAGCCATCGGAGTCACCAACCCTAATGCCAGGCAGCGCGGCAAAGAAAATGAGTAGACAGCTCATGTGCACGTTTGTGTTTAAATAAAACTGTAAATACTGCCAAAAGAATTAGCATTTATCCCATGAGGTTGGTATAATCCATGGTGTGGATAAACGGAGATACATCTTATAAAGTACAAGCGCATAGCTCACTCTGAGGCCCAGGCAGTGGCGTGCTCAGCCGAGATCTTGTCTTTAGCACCCAGGCCCCAGCATGGGGACTGGGGTGGGATCAGTTTTTGTCAGATGATGATGACAATGGGGATGCTTTACTTATTGTCACAAGTGACCATGAGCCAGCTTGGTCTTGACGGAGGGGCAGCCCAGGACTCCTGGCTGAACCTTCATCAATGGAGCAGAGGGCTGCCAGAGAGAAAAAGGCACAGTGGGGGACTTCCTTGACAATCCAGCCTTTACCAGCTTGGAGGATTTTTTGGAAAGGTGGGTGGTTCCATAGGGATGTGGGCTGACTATTCCACAGTGCTGCAGAAATCAGAACAAAACAAAATGAGCTATAATCGTGAAACCATGTACACTGTGCATCCAAATTAAACAGTTCTACCACTCTATGGCCCCAGATATGTTCCAACACTTCAAGTTAAGGAACAAACAGAAATCAGATCCAGACAAGTTTCGTTTGGGAGGATTTGTTCTGCCTCATAACTGTTGTTTAAACAGGCAAGAAATTTACTCAGTCAGCTTACTGGCTCTGAGACCTTGGGAAGAAGCCATTTAAACTCTCTGAGCCTTAATTTTACCACTGTACAATGGGGGTAGTAACATCTACCTCAAAAGATGACTAAAAAGAAGAGATTAAATAGATTGTTTAGCAAACAGTCAGTACTAAATAAATATCTTCTGTCCCTTCCCTTTCCCGCAGGTCCACCACAACAAAGCCTAGAGAACTAGTGCCAAGTGAACTGGATACACAGAATTTATTTCAGGCGTGTAAATGTAGGCTGGGTGTGGTGGCTCATCTACAATCCCAGCACTTTGAGAAGCCAAGATGGGAGGATAGCTTGAGGCCAGGAGTTTGAGACCAGCCTGTGAGACCCCGTCTCCACAAAAAATACAAAAAAATTAGCTGGATGGGGTGGTGCATGCCTGTAGTCCCAGCTACTCAGGAGGCTGAGGAGGGAGGATCGCTTGAACCTGTGAGTTTGAGGCTGCAGTAAGCTGTGATTGTGCCAGTGCACTCCAGCCTAGGTGACGCAGCAAGATCTTGTCTCCAAAATAAAGAAACAAAATAAAAAGTGCGAATGCAGAAGAACATGTGTTGGTCCTACAGAATCTCCTGACGAAAGGTGAGCCAGGCAGGGGTCGAGTTCATGCCAGGTGACAGTCCCTCCAGGTACAGTAGGACCTTGCGGGAAAGCTCTGCCTGTGACCTGGTCCACATCACATCAAATGTTTTGATGTTAATTAAATAATGTGAAAGTGGTAATCTATTTTAATGTTCTTTAAAATTAAATATTAAAAGTGTTTTTTATTGTCATTTTTTATAGAATCTGAGAAATCGGAGGAAGCAAGATTGTGATGGGGCTTTAGATATCTATCTAGAATTGCTAAGTGGATTTCACCTCTTCTGCACGGCAGTCAATGGACAATGGCTGTCTGGAACACGGCATTGAGAAGAATTCTCCATGCCATAGGGTAGACTAGTGATGTCTAGGGCAGACTAGCGATGTCTAGGGTAGACTAGTGACGTCTAGGGTAGACTAGAAATGTCTAGGGTAGACTAGAAATGTCTACCCTAGGCATAGAGTAGAAATGTGACATGTACACATGGTCAGGGTATTTGCCATTCCTGAACTAGTCCCTTTGCCCCATCTGGCTAAACCTAGACTATGTAAACATAACCAATTATCTAATGAGGCTAGATAATAGCTAAGTAGTTTCTCAGAGATCTCTCCCCGGTGAAAGTCTCCACTAGGCAGAGCTGGAAGTGAAAGATATGTTAACACATGGATCCCACGTGGTTACCCTGAACTGAGCACAAAATGCCAAGCACTTTACATGCATTATTTCTAATCCTCCCAAGAATTCTGTGAGTTGGGCACAAGCGTACCCATTCCATAGATAGGAAACTGAGTTCTCATGAGCTTCAGTGACTTGTCCGGAGTTACCCTTAACTGTTGAGCATCAGAGCTGGAAGCTGCTCCCCTATCTAACACAGAAACCCACACTGTCTTTCCTTGGGCTACACAGTGTTTTCAGGAAGGAAAGGGAGTGAACCATCTGACTGGGTGATGGCTGATGGAAGCTCTCTTTTTCCTCTGCCATTGCTGGGTTTTCTGGACAACCTCCTTGGGCCTCTATTTGGCTTTGACTGTGGGACACAACCTTGGCTTTCGCCACAGACAGCTGGGTGTGTCTTCCAGTTGGGAAAGTTTGGTAAAGCCTGCGTTTTGCCCCAGACAGGTAACTCAGGCCAGAAGTACGTTCTTCATGGACTCACCTTGAGAAAACCACTTCTCTGCATGCAGAGGCAGGGCTGGATGCTGACTCAGGGCTGCCTGGATGGTCTGGGGTTGCTCATTCTCACACAACTGGGAGTATTATGACCTGTGGTCTGCTGGCCAGCCCCTCACCTGTGAGCAGAGACTCTGAGGGGCCTATCCAGGCTCCTCCTTGGAGAACCGGAGCCATTCCTCCCCTCTGCCTTGCACCCCTCCATCTCCACAGTGACTTTGTGCTAACTTTGCAAAGGTTTCAATGCTTATCAAGTGACTTTGAATACGAAATACATTTCAATAGCTTACAAAATAAGCAGTTTCAAAAGGCACACAGGAAAAGTTCTTATTCCCATTTTTGCCTGCTATCCACTGAGTTCCCCACCCCCGCCATAATAACCGCCTTTATTATCTTCCTGAGATTCCTACAGAAAACAAACATGTATAAAGGTATATGCTCATCACCACGCACTTCCATCACACAAAGTAGCATACCTAAACACCTCTTGCGTCCTATTTCAAGTACCAATACATCCCGAATCTCTTATAATATATAAAAATATTTGTATTCTTTTTGGCATCTGCATATATTCCACGGAATGGATATACTAGGATTATTTAATTAGTCTCCTCTTGAGGGACATTATGTATGTTTCCAAGGTTTTACTACAAGCAATACTGCAATAATTTGTCACTTAGTAACTGAGCAAGCTTATCAGTTGGGTAAATTCCCAGAAATGAGATCGATGGCTCAAAGGGTATATATGCTTTTATGGCTTTGCTAGTATTCCAAAATTGCCCTCCATAGAGTTTGTACCAGTTTACACTCTCTCCTGCAATTTACCGGTTTCTACCCAACCTCACACACACGATGTGTGGTCAATATTTAATTTTTTTACCAACCTGATAGATGAAAAATGGCATCTCAGTGTTGTTTCAATTTGATTATCTCTTATGTTGTGTCTTTCTGTATTTTAAAAACCATTTATGTTTTTTACTGTGAACTTTCTATTCATATCTTCTGCCCATTTTTCTTTTTAGTTATTACTCTTTTTATCATTTCTAAGAGCTCTTTACATATTATGAAGATTAAAAGCTTGATCTGTAATATGACTTGCAAATATTTTGCCTAGCTTGATTTTGTCTTTTGATTTTGCTAATGGTTTTATTATGCTAGGTAGAAATTTTTAAAAATTGTTTATCATATAATTTATCAATCAATTCTTTTATAAATATTGGATTCTGAACTGTAACTAAATAAACCTTCTTACTCCATATTTTCTTCTAATATTTTTATAGTTTGAGATTTTGTATTTAACTATTTTATCTATTTGGAGTTTATTCTAGTGTATGAAGTGAGCTATGTTTAGACCGGTATTCAGTTGACCTACTATTCTTTATTGAATATCTTTTCTCTGCTGACTTAAGATACCACTTTTATCTTATTTTATACTACATTACCGAATGTATCTCATTGTATTAATCAACTTTCTCTCCTGTTCCATTGGACTATTTATGTAATAGTGCAATACTAATTTAATTAATGGTTAATTAAATTCATTAATTATTGAGCTCCATGACATATTTTAATATCTGATATGACTGGACCCCTAGTCATTGTTATTTTTGTTCAGATTTGTCCTTGTTTGTTTTCAATATAAACTTTAGAATCATCTAGTTTACTTTTTTTTTTTTTTTTTTTTGAGACAGTGTCTCACTCTGTTGCCCAGGCTGGAGTGCAATGGTGCGATCTCGGCTCACTGCAACCTCTGCCTCCCAGGTTCAAGCAATTCTCCTGCCTCAGCCTCCCAAGTAGCTGGGATTACAGGTGCCCACAACCACGTCCAGCTAATTTTTTGTGTTTTTAGTAGAGACAGGGTTTTACTATGTTGGTCAGGCTGGTCTCAAACTCCTGACCTCAGGTGATTCCCAGCCTCTGCCGGCCTCTCAAAGTGCTGGGATTTCAGGGGTGAGCCACCGTGCCTGGTCCATCTAGTCTATTTCTAAAACCAAAACCAAAACTTGATACTTTTGTTAGGATTACACTAAATTTAGAAACCAACCTAGAGAGATTTGGCATTGTTACACGATTGAATTTCCCTAACCAAGAACAGATTACATAATTTCCTTTGTTCAAGTGTAACTTTGTGTTTTATATAATTATTGTAATAAATTATGTTAACAGATTTTATAATAGTGAACACATTCTTGAATTCTTGCATAAATTCTACCAGGTCATAATGTTTAATTTTCTTAGTGTCATGCTAGATTTTATTTGTTAATATATTATTTAAAATTTTTGCTTTAACGTCTATTAGGGAGACATTGTTTTTTCCTTTTTTTGTGAAATCTTTCTCGATATTTGGTGCTGATGTGTTTTTCACTTCATGAAAGAATTATAGAATTTCCCTTTTCTCTATGTACTGGAATAATATAAATTGCGTTGGAACTGTTTACCTTCCAAGGATTTGGCAGACGTCCTCTGTGAAAACATCTTTTTCCTTTTGCTGGGAGGTGGGGAAGAAGAGAAGGTTAACTTTCTGGCAACTTTTTATATTTATTCTCTGGTAATTACAAAGTTTGAATTTTCATTATTTTCTGGGGTCAAATTTCATAAATTTTTTTTTCCGGAAATGTTTATATTTCAACTGGATTCCAAACATTTTTACAAATTTATTTGTATTATGAAAAATTTTAGACATATATAAAGTTACGAAAGAATAGTATACTGAGCTCCAGCTACCCAGGACCCAGCAACTATCGGTTCACAATCACTCCTATTGCATGTGGAATCCCACCCTACTTCCCCCCACCCTCCTCCTGAGTCTGGAGTATTTTGTAGCAATCCTGGGATATTGTATTCTTTTGCTTGCAGAACTTTCGGGCTGTGTCACTAAAACATAAGTATTATTATTATTATTTTTTTCTGAGACGGAGTCTCGCTCTGTCACCCAGGCTGGAGTGCAGTGGCGCAATCTCGGCTCACTGCAAGCTCCGCCTCCCGGGTTCACGCCATTCTCCTGCCTCAGCCTCCCCAGTAGCTGGGACTACAGGCGCCCGCCACCACACCTGGCTAATTTTTTGTATTTTTAGTAGAGATGGGGTTTCTCCGTGCTAGCCAGGATGGTCTCGATCACCTGACCTCGTGATCCGCCTGCCTCGGCCTCCCAAAGTGCTGGGATTACAGGCGTGAGCCACCGCACCCGGCCCATAAGTATTATTTTTTAAACAGGAAGTCATTCAGTTATTTGTTGAAATCAGGGTCCAGATAAGTTCTAGACAATTACACCTGCTGGATATGTGTCTTAAATCTCTTCATTTATAGGTTTTTCTATAAATCTCACCTCCTCCTCTGCCAGATATCTTTCCTCAAAATTTATTTGTTGAATAAACAAGGTCATCTTCCTGGCAGACTTTTTTTTTTTTTTTTTGAGATGAAGTCTCACTCTGTCACCCAGGCTGGAGTGCAGTGGAATGATCTCGGCTCACTGCAGCCTCCACCTCCCAGGTTCAAGTGATTCTTCTGCCTCAGCCTTTTGAGTAGCTGGGACTACAGGCCCATGCCACCACGCCTAGCTAATTTTTGTATTTTTAATAGAGATGGGGGTTTCACCATGTGTGCCAGGCTGGTCTTGAACTCCTGACTTCAAGTGATCCACGCGCCTCGGCCTCCCAAAGTGCTGGGATTATAGGCATGAGCCACCGTACCTGGCCTTCCTGGTGGACTTTTTATAATCTGAAATGTGCTGATTTTCTCTTTAGGTATCATTTAGCATGTTCTTATTTCCCCTGTATTGGTTCATCTGGAGGCTAGATCAAATTCAGGGTTTTTTTGTTTGTTTGTTTGTTTGTTTTTTGGCTAAGAGTACGTTATAAGTAGAAGTGTGTCAAATTTATTTGAAAGTTGAGCAACGTGGTCTCATGATTCTTTTAATTTTCTCTCTTTTCATGATTATTTCCTACTTATCATTTCTTATTTATTGAATTTTTTTCCTTTTTTTCTTAAGCAGGTTGGATTATAGTTCATCTATTTTATCTTACAAGTTTTTCAAATCAATACATGTTAGTTTCACTTATTAGTTTGCTTTCTGCTTTTGTCCTTAAAGTTACTTCTCTCTAGTCACATATTTCAATGTTCTTTTTCTAACTTTTGTGTCTAATGCATACGTTATTTAATTTTACATAATTATTTAAGTCTATGAATTTTTCTACGAGCACTTTTTATCTCTATCCATATGTTCGGCTGTTAGACATTCTGCAGTTTGGGTTTGTATTTCCTTTTTTACCAAAGAGTTATTTAGAAGATAACACTTTATAGAGTTTCCAAGTAGAAGAGCCTATAGTTTTATTATTAATTTCTAGTCTTATTGAATTATAGTCAGAAAATGGTTTGTATTGTTTTGACATTTTGGAATTTATTAAGGTTTCCTTTTGGCCTAGTATGTTCAGTTGTAGATGTTTTAAAAACATCTAAGAAGGGAGGCTGAGGCAGGAGAATTGCTTGAACCTGGGAGGTGAAGGTTGCAGTGAAAGTGAGCCGAGATCGCGCCACTGCACTCCATCCTGGGCAACGAGAGCAAAATTCTGTCTCAAAAAAAAAAAAAAATAAATCTAAAAAATAAAAAAGGAATATATTCTATTTTCACGGTACGGCATTTGAAATATATGCCAAATATAGCTTATGCATTATATTTTAAATTCTCTATTTGAATGTTTGGATCTGTCACGGACTTAAACAAAAATGAATTAAATTCTCCTAATAACCAGTGTGTTTTTGTTTCTTCCTCCTTTTAGCTTCTATAATTTGTACTTTATGGCTATTATTACTATTATATTTAGTTATCAATATTTATAACTTTAATTTTTATCATGAATTATACCCTTTAGTATTATAAGTTTCCAATTTTGTCTTATTTAATGCTTTTTTTGCAAGAACTCCACTTTGTCTGATATTAAGATTGTGACCACCACTTTCTCTTGGTTGCTTTTGCCTGCAAATGTTGCACATCTTTGCATTTTCAATTTGTATGAACCACTTTATTTTAAATATGTCTAAATGTGATACATTATACGTTGAGTTTTTCTCTGTAGTTCAATCTGGGAACTTTTTTCTTTACTAGGCAAGCTAAACTCATTTATAGTGACTGATAAGACAAATAACATTTAGTCTTTTTTTGTCATATGATTTTATGTATTCTTTTCTATTTTAAGAGTTTAAAAATTTAACAGATGGTCTCTGTGTGCATGTGTGTGTGTGTGTGTGATTCTTATAAAATTTGGAAAGTTAATATTTTTATTATAATACCTATCTGCATAATTATATCTTGGTCTATTTCTTTAGTTTCTTTTATATTTCACTCCCATAAGTAATAACAAAATTCACAGTCCCTGATCAGATTTCAGTTAAGACTATTATTTTTCTTAGCAGTACCTTTTAATTATTAACTATGCTTAGAACTCTACTATTTGATGTGTCAACTGTTAACAACAATTCTTACACTTTCAACTATTGCAGATGAAGGTATCAGCAAAATTACAATCTTCCCATCCCACTTTTTGCTAGCTATATTTGCATTCAGCTCTGTCACCTAAACTCCGTCTTTGTTTTAGCCTCAACTTACCAGTTAAATATATTTAAATATATCCATGCTCACAATCAACTTTTGTCAAAGTTCTCCATGACATTTTGGTGAGCTGAAATGAGGTTCACCTTTCAGTACTTCTTTCCCTCAAAAAGGACTCATGAGAACGTTTCCTGAGTTCTTGTATAGTTAAACCTGTTTGTCTTTAAGACCAGCCTTGCTGGGTATAAATCTTTGTCTCACACATTCTTTTCTTGAAGGTATCGTGCTGTTGTGTCATTCCACTTCATAGTCTGATATTGAATCTTCTGATATTGACTTGCTGTGGCCTGTAGAAAATCAGACTGATTTTTAACCCTTTATTATATGTGACTTGAGCTTTTTGCCTGGCTGGCCAAATAATTATTTCTTTACCTTTAGTTCAATAAATTTATAGGCATATATTATCAGTATTGACTACTTTGGATCAGTGTTCTCTGATATACAGTACCCTTTGAATATATATATTCAAGTCTTCTCTTATTTGAGGAAAATAAATAAGTTCATCTCAATATTCACAAATTGTGTTTAATAGTTTCTACCACATAGGGTGGTTGTGAAGATTACTGTGCTAATGCATGGGAACCACATGTTTCAGTGTCTAATTTCATCTTCAGAAATAAAATTACCATTATTATTATTACTATTTTAAAAGAATTGAATGAGTGCCTTCTCTCAGTTAAGCACAAAGTAATGCCAAAAATAGGTAAGTCACACACCTTATCCTTAAATACCCATGTGTGGTCATCATGTGGTGTGTGCTTTCATCGTGTAAACACATAATACCAAAGAGCCCCGAGGAAGGATGCAGAAACCAGGGAGGATCAAAGACATTTTCATGGAAGTAGAGACTTTAATTAAGTTGAATGTTGAAGGTTATTAAATTTTATATGGAAGTGAGATGATGAAATCAAGTAAAAAGTTGTAGGCAGGGGCATTTTGGGCAAAGAGAACTGCATGAACCAAGGTTTGGAGGTGAGAGAGAGCATGGTATATTTGAGAAACTGCATATGGCTATAGAAAGGAAGAGTGATGAGTGGAGAAGTGGGAGAAGCAGATGGAGGCCATGTCTTGCCAAGTCCTGGGAGCCAGGGAGGAGCTGGGCTCCATGATACAGGATGTGAGGGGCTTCTGCAAGACTATAAATAGAATGTCCTAGTTACATGGGGGCTTTATATTGGTCACTCTGGCTACAGGATGGGCAATGGATTGAGGAGAGTGGCAAGACTAGGAAGGACAGGGAGGGGACAGTTCCACTCATCTAGGTAAGCTGTGCTGGTATTCTGGCCCTCAATTGCATCTGTATTAGTTAGTTCTCACATTGCTATAAATACCTGAGACTGAGTCATTTATGAAGAAAAGAAACTTAATTTGTTCATAGTTCTGCAGGCTGTACAGGAAACATAACAACTTCTGCTTCTGCGGAGGCCTCAGGAAACTTAACAAGCATGGTGAAAGGGGCGGGGGAAGCAGTCACAGCTTACGTGGCCATAGCAGAAGCAAGAGAGAGGGGTGAGGTGCCACACACTTTTAAACCACTAGATCTCAAAATAATTCATTATCATGAGGACAGGACCAAGGGGGAAATCTGCCCTCATGATTCAATCGCCTCCCACCAGGTACCATCTCCAACATTAAGGATTACAATTTGACTTGACATTTAGGCAAGGAAAGAGATCTAATCCGTATTATTCCACCCCTGGCCCCTCCAAATCTCATGTCCTTCTCACATTGCAAAATACAATCATGCCTCCCTAATGAGTTCCCCAAAGTCTTCACTCATTCTAGCATTAACTCCAAAGTCTCATCTGAGACAAGGCAAGTCCATTCCACCTATCAGCCTATAAAATCAAAAACAGGTCATTTACTTCCAAGATACAATGGAGGTATAGGCATTGGGTAAATACTTCTGGTCCTAATGGTAGAAATTGGCCAAAAGAAAGGAGCTACAGGCCCCAAGCAAGTATGAAACCCAGCAGGGCAGTCATTAAACCTAAAAGCACCAAAATAATATCCTTTGACTCTATGTTCCACATCAAGGACACACTGGTGTGAGGGGTGGGCTCCCAAGGCTTTGGGTAGCTCTGCTCTGGTGGCTTAGCAGGGTTTAGCCTCTGTGGATGCTCTCACAGGCTGACGTTGAATGCCTTTGTCTTTTGCAGCTGCAGGGTGCAAGCTGCCTGTGGATCTCCTATTCTGGTGAAGGATGGCCCACTTCTCACAGCTCCACTAGGCAGTGCCCCAATGGGGACTCTGTGTGGGCTCCAACCCCACATTTCGCCTCTGACTGACCTTGTAGAGGTTCTCTGTGAGGGCTCCATCCCTGCAGCAGATTTCTGCCTAGACATCCAGGCTTTTCCATACATCCTCTGAAATCTAGGCAGAGGCTCCCGAGCCTCAACTGTTGCACTCTGTGCACCCATGGGCTTAACACCACATAGAAGCCAGCAAGGCTTACAGCTTGTACCCTCTGAAGCAGTGGCCCGAGCTGTATCTGGGGCCTTTTGAGCTGAGGCCTCCCAGGATGCAGGGAGCATTGTCCAGAGGCTGTGGAGGGCAGCAGGGCCCTGGGCCTGGCCCACAAAACCATTTTTCACTCCTAGGCCTCCAGGCCTGTGATGGGAGGGGCTGCCATGAAGGTCTCTGAAATGCCTTTGAAGCCTTCTCCCCATTTTCTTGGCTAATAGCACCGGGCTCCTTTTTACTCATGTAAATTTCTGCAGCCTCCTTGAATTCCTCCCCTGAAAATGGGCTTTTTTTCTACCACATGACCAGGCTGCAAGTTTTTCAAACTTTTATGCTCTGCTTCTTCTTTAAATATAAGTTCCAATTTCAGGTCACTTCTTTGGTCATCCATCTGAACATAAGCTGTTAGAAGCAGCCAGTCCACATCTTGAACACTTTATTGGTTAGACATTTCTTCCACAATATACCCTAAATCATCAATTTCAAGTTCAACATTCCACAGATACCTACAGCAGGGGCACCATGCAGCCAGACTCTTTGCTAAGGTACAGCAAAAGTGCCCTTTACTCTACTTCCCAGTAAGTTCCTCATCTCCATCTGAGACCTTATCAGTCTGGCCATCTCTGTCCATATTACTATGAGCATTCAGGTCTCAACCATTCAACAAGTTTCTAGGATGTTCCCTCATCTTCCTGTCTTCTTCTGAGCCTTCTAAACTCTTCCAACCTCTGTCCATTACTGAGTTTCAAGCCACTTCCACATTTTCAGGTATCTTTTTAGTAATGCCTTACTCCTTGGTACCAATTTTCTCTGTTAGTCAGTTCTTGCACTGCTATAAAGAAATACCTGAGACTAGGTAATTTATAAAGAAAAGGTTTAATTGGCTCATGGTTTTGCAGGCTGTATAGGAAGCATAGTGGCTTCTGCTTCTTGGGGGGCTTCAGACAACTTACAATCATGGTTGTGGGAGATTAAAGGGAAGGAGGTGCATCTTACATGGCCAGAGCCATAGCAAGAGAGAGAGGGGGGAGGTGCTACCTACTTTTTTTGTTTGTTCGTTTGTTTTTGTTTTTGAGATGGAGTTTCACTCTTGTTCCCCAGGCTGGAGTGCAATGGCGTAATCTTGGTTCACTGCAACCTCCGCCTCCCAGGTACAAGTGATTCTCCTGCATCAGCCTCCCGAGTAGCTGGTATTACAGGCATGCACCACCACACCTGGCTAATTTTGTATTTTTAGTACAGATGGGGTTTCTCCATGTTGGTCCGGCTGGTCTCGAACTCTTGACCTCAGGTGATCCACCCACCTCGGCCTCCCAAAGTGCTGGGATTACAGATGTGAGCCACTGCTCCTGGTCGTGCCACATACTTTTAGACAACCAGAACTCATGAGAACTCACCATCACAAGGACAGTACCAAGCGGGATATCCACCCCCACGTTCCAATCACCTCACGCCAGGCCCCACCTCCAATACTGGGGATTACAATTCAACTTGTAATTTGGGCAGGGACACAGATCTAAACCATATCGGCATCTATGTGGATCAGGGCTCCTGCCAGCCCCACTGCCCCTAAGCTAAGTGCCCTTTGCTGGCTACCGTGTACTTAACTGAACCCTTGGTCCCAGTGGAGTGGAGAGTGAACAGCTCTAAGACAAAGGATGGCATGACTCAGTTGGTTGACTGAGACAGATGAGGAAGAGGAAGAAGTTAAGATGACTCCCTAGGTTTCTGGTTTGAGCAAGGATGAGCCTGGAGAAGCCATTCACAGAGACCAGAAACACAAGGGAAGATGTGGGCCTGGTGTCAGATGAGTTCAGATGCCTTGGGGACATGGCAATGGAAACACCTTGGAAATGTCCAATAGATGATTGGTTACATATTTCTGGAGCAGGAAAATATCTGATCTGGAGTGATCAGTATATTGTAGGTGGCATCTGAAAGCAGGGCACATATTTTACCTTCCGTAGATTAGAAATGTATTTCCTAAGATATGGTCATAAAAGTTCTGGACCAGTGGTTCTTAACCAAGATAATTTTGCCCCTAGGGGATACTTGGCAATATCTGGAGACATTTTTGGTTAACATAATTGATGAGAGGGGCTACTGGCATCTGTTGGGTAGGGACCAAAGATGCTGCCACATATTTTACAATGCATAGGGCAACCCCCTTAACAAAGAACTATGTTCACATTGTCAATAAAGTGATCTGATCCATAAAGCAACAGTGAGATCTTAATGATTAAGGACTCAGTGTGTTACCTCGGCAAGTAAGATCATATCTCAAATCCCATTTCCCACCTGGGTGACCAGCTGAGAAATTTACTTGCTCACCCAGGCCTCCAGTTTTCTTGTCTTTAAAAACAGGCGTAAATCAGGCCAGGTGTGGTGGTTCACAGCTGTAATCCCAGCACTTTTGGAGGCTGAGGCAGGTGGATCACTTGAGGTCAGGAGTTCGAGACCAGCCTGGTCAAAATCGTGAAACCCCGTCTCTACCAAAAACACAAAAATTAGCCAGATGTGGTGGCGGGCACCTATAGTCCCAACTACTCGGGAGGCTGAGGCAGGAGAATCGCTTGAACCTGGGAGGCAGACGTTGCAGTGAGACGAGATTGCGCCACTGCACTCCAGCCTGGGCGACAAGAGCAAAACTTTGTCTCGCAAATTTTTTTTTAAAAAGGTATAACTCATCCTTACCTCATTAATTTTGTAGGATACTTAATTACACATTAAAATGTGTATATAATAAGTACTCAGCCAATGTTAGTTTTTTTTCTCTTGCCCTACAAATCTCCTACCTTAGAAATCTAATTTCCATGGGGAGCTTGGGCATTCCAACCCTCCTCAATCAGGAGCCAGGTGGCAGGTGGTGGCAGACACAGTGGCCTTCAGACCTCATGTCAACTCTTGGCTGTACCGCAGGGCTCTCCATCACCTCTATTCAAAGATGTCTACCTCTCATTCTCCCTCTATCGCATGAATCTGTCTCATGCTCACCATGGCACTCAGTATGATGGTGTTTCTGTCTTTGCTAGCTGACCTGTTGCTTGCTTTCCCACAAAGTGTAAGACCAGGAGGAAAGGGGCCCTGTTTGTCATAGAATTCTTTGTGCATAAAACACTGCCTAGAACATCATGGGCACTCGATACATATTTTGCACATGAAATGAATAAATACACAAATAATTCTGCCCCAGTTTAAGAACAAAACAAACAAACAAAAACCTGTCAGAGCAAAGCTATAGTCACAGCCCTCTGTGACTTAGGGCTGAGTGTCTTCAAAGACAGAGACGGAGGTGGGGGAGGTGGCCTATTGGCCACAGAGACCCTGCTTGGGGAGCACACACTTGGAGCAGGTCTAGATACAAGGCAAGCTCCTGGAGCTCAGAGCTCTGGAGGGAGCTGAGAATAAACTGTGGGAGGGAAGATGCACATAGCTTCAGATACCTCAGAAGGTGCTGTCTGCCTGACCTTCTTAGTGCAGAAGAATTTGGAGCTCAGCTCCTGCTTGGTGGAAACTAAAAGAGCATCCACAGATAAGTAAGTCCATTTCCTTGCTGCTCAGGAAAATACCCAGGTCTGCAGAGGAGCAAGACCTGCCCAAGCCACAAGGAGAGGTAAGGAGAGGGAGGTACCAGGACTGCAGAGAAAGTTTAGAATCACATTTATTTGTCAGAAGGTCATTCTTACTGGCCTTTTCATTCACACCCCTGTTACTAAAATCGCAGCATTGTCTTTCAAAACAGCCCCTTGAATGCAGCATCCTTTACTGTATGGTGGCTCAAAGCTGTCTCTGAGACTACCCAGGTTGCTCCAGTGTTGGCTATCAGGAAGCATTCTCCTCTGCCCAACCCTCAACAAGAACTCATTCATTCGAAAGTAATTTCCTGAGCATCCCTCCTGTCTGAAGGATGCAGACACAGAGGAGTAAGATGCTGTCCATGATCTTGAGGAGTTCACAGTCCGGCAATGGAAGCAAACATGGGGGACAGCTTCACCTGGATGGCAATAGGTGGAAAGACATTTGTGGGGTCTCTAACAACCACAGAAATCTTTATAGAGTTAGAGAAACGGAGGCAGTTGGTCTAAAGAAGCTTGTCTGGAATGCTCAAGTCAAAATGAGAAAGCTGAGAAAACACGGAGTGCCCTCTTAGGTGACTTGAGACTCTCTCATAATGCCACCCATAGTTTTCCCTTCTCCTCCAAGGCCCCAGGTAGAATTTTCCCTTCTCCTCCAAGGCTCCAGGTAGACAGGCCCCCTGAAGCCATGTCACATGACTAGGCGTGGCCAATGGGTCAATAAGGTGCGAGCAGAAGTGACTGGTGGCACCTGCAGTTGGCATCTCCAGTGTCCACTCTGCAGGCTCCCCCCCTTCCTGCTGCAATGCTGAGCAGTAATGCTCCTAATGGTGGCGGCCCCACCAGCTTGGGCCCTAAAGGTAGGACAAGTGTGTGAGCCCTCACCTGCTCCATGACAGTTACATAGGGAAAGAAAGAAATAAACTTCTATTGGTTAAAGTCACTGAGATTTGGGTTTTCCTTGAAGCATAATCTAGTGTGCCCTGACTGATACCACCCAACCCCAAATGACCTAACTCACAAAGTCTACAATTTAACCCCTAGAAATTTCTTTTTTCAGGGTAAAGATGGATACATTTTATTGTATTAGTCAGGCGTAGCTAGTTTAGTCAACAACAAAAATTCCCTAATCTAAGATGGATTTATGTGGTCCTCAGGTCAGAGTCAGATTTGAGTCATGTGGCTGTACTCTATATTGTACCTCTGCCATCAGGACACATAGCCTGCAAGGCTGCTGTAACAGGAGAAAAGGGAGGCAGCAGATTGACTTGTAACTGACAAAAGCCACTCTGCTCACAGTCCATTGGCCAGAAGTAAACACATGGCCCCAAACTGGATCTGGGATGGTCAGTCTTAGTGTCAACTTTAATGGGCCACGAGATGCCCAGATTAAACATTTGTTTGGGGTTTGTCTGTGAGGGTGTTTTAGGATGAGATTAGCATTTGAATCAGCAGACTCAGTGAAGTAGATGGCCCTCCCCAGTGTGGGTGGTCACCATCCAGTCCATCGACAGCCTGCATAGAGCAAGGTTAGAGGAATGGGGAATTTCCCCCCATTTTTACAGCATTACTGCTTGAGCTGTAACATCACATCTCACCTTCTCCTGCCCTCAGAATGGGATTGACATCATTGGCTCCCCTGGTTCCAGGCCTTTGGACTGAAACTGGATTATACCATGGGATCCACTGAGTCTTCAGCTTGCACATGGCAGATCATGGGACTTCTCAGCCTCCGTAATCACATGAGCCAATTCCTCATAACAAACCTCTCTTCTCTCTCTCTCCATATATATGCGTGTGTGTGTGTGTGTGCGTGTGTGTGTGTGTGTGTGTGTGTGTGTATTAGGTCCCTCTCCTGTGGACCCAGAGCATGATCAATTTCCATACTGCCCCTGCAGACAGCAGGTAGGAGGTATTCTTGGGCATTTGTCATGCTGAACTAAATGCCTTTTACCTGTGTAACCTCCAGAAAGTCCTATAACCTCTCTATGTCTCTGTTCCTATATCTGTAAAATGAGAATAATACTGCCATCAATCTGATAGGATTGTTATGAGGAATCAATACATTAATATATAAGAAGCATTTAGAAGTCTCTGACATGGCCTGGCGTGGTGGCTCACGCCTATAATCCCAGCACTTTGGAAGGTCAAGTCACATGGATCATGAGGTCAGGAGTTCAAGACCAGCCTGGCCAAGGTGGTGAAACCTCACCTCTACTAAAAATACAAAAATTAGCCAGGAATGGTGTCTGGGACCTGTAATCCCAGCTACTCAGGAGGCTGAGGCAGATGAGGCAGAGAATTGCTTGAACCTGGGAGGCAGAGGTTGCAGTGAGCCAAGATCGCACCACTGCACTCCAGCCTGGGTGACAGAGTGAGACTCCGTCTCAAAAAAACAAAAAAAAAAGGAGTTCCTGGCACAAATTATACAAGTACTAGCTATTATTTTTATTATTGTTATTTACTATTATCTACCCATCTCCTGCCAAACCCTGTATTAACCACGGTCTGGCTAGTGTGAGTTACATAGGTGTACTACCCTACCCTGCATCCATCATTTGTTTACTGTACAAAAATTACTTCATATCCCACCCTACTTAAAAATGTGCTACTGAAGTCAAGCTAAGGGTATGAAAAAAATGTGCCGGTGTACATTCATGCAAGTAAAACAGTCGTTTATGATGATCTAAGCTCAGAACCTAGCTACATGTTACATAGACACTCAGACAGGCTTTTGTGCACACTGTTAATATTTCCTAAATGTTCTAGGAAGCAACTACAGTGTAAAGTGAGAGAAGCTTGTGCTTTGTTTGGTCTGGAGTTCTTTCAAGAGTCACTTGCTGTTTGGGAAAATTACAACACTCTCAGCAATTCTACTCATAGTCTTTGAATCACCAGCAAAACACACCCAAGTTGGTCTGTGTTTGTAAGTGTGCATCCACAGTGGTTCCTTATTTATAGGCGTTGGGAATCTGATCGTTTCATCACGTCTTCCAGTGTGGTCATGCCCAAGCACTTGCATATTTAGAAATATACTACAAATCATTTTTATTCCATTTCTCCTTTATATGTAAAAGCACATCATATCTATTGTCTTAAAATTACATATGTAAGGAGATCATAGATCCATAATTTGGATTTCAGATAGTAAAGAATATCTACTTTACAAAGGGGAATGGAGTCATGAGTTTTAGTTCTTTTCTAGGAAATAAATGGGTCAGAAAGAGGAAGCTTGCACTGGCAGAGGGTGTGGTGGAATTCCAGGTATGTAAACAGCATTTAGAGAAGTTACCCTATGCTCCTCTATCATTCTTCCCTAGCCTTCTGAACTGTATTTTCTTCCAGCTTCTAAGACACAGGCAGTATCTATGCATCTTTGCCTTTTAAATTATCTGGAAACAATTACGTTTCTTGGTCCTTGTATCCCAATGGGTTTGTTTTTTTTTGGTTTTTTTTAGAAGAAACAGCACTGGGTTAGGAGACAGAGGACCTCAGTTCGAGTCTTCTGCTGGTGACCTCGGGACACTGCACTTGTCTGGGCCTCTGTTTCCTCATCTGCAAAAGTGAGAGTAATCATCTCATTTCTGAGCGGGGAGTGTTTTGAGCTCTGTAAGGGGCCACGGGAAAACAAGGCAGCAGGCCCAGGAGGGCCAAGACCACAGCCCCTGGAAAGAATAAATCAGGCTCACTGGACAGCAAGGCGTGCTGGAAGGAGCTCAGACTGGCTCTGCCCCACAGCAGGCCCTGGGACTCAGGTCTGCTCTCTGAGCCTCAGTTTCCCCATCTGCAAAGCAGTCACAGGGGCAGAACTAACTAGATGAACTCTAAGATTCCTTTGCCCACAGAAGCCCTGTAAAATCAATTAAAGGTAGATTTGTCCACGGAAAGGAGAAATATATTTATTCAGAAGAGATAGTTTCTGTGATGGTTTAATTTTGTGTCAACTTGACTGGGCCAATGGGTTAACGCTCTGATTCACCAATTTTTTCCAGGTGTATCTGTGCAGATGTTTCTGGATGATACTAGCATTCAAGTGGGGGAACTTAGTAAAGCAGATGGCCCTTCCCAATGTGGGTGGAAACCATCCAATCCATCGAGGGACTGAACAGAACAAAAAGGCAGAGGAAGGAGGGAAAGATTCATCCCTTTTGCTTCCTGCATGCCTGGTTGAGCTGGGGCATCTCATCTTCTCTTGCCCTTGGACCGGGACTTATAGCGTCAAATTCCCTGGTTGTCAGGCCTTTGGATTCAGGCTGGCATTACAGCACTCACTTTCCTGGGTCTTTAGCTGGTGGATAGAAGATGGTGAGGATTCTCAGCCTCCACAACCACATGAGTCAATTCCTCACAATCTTTTCATTAATTTATATCTATATCTATATATCTATATGTCTTTCCTATTGGTTCTGTTTTTTTGGAGAGCCATAATACATTCTATTCTAATGATGGAAAGAAGTTAAGCCCCAGTTGTTCCACATGTCTGGGAATTGCATTGGAAAAAATAGTCTCCTAGTGGAAGGTGACAGTGGTCATTTCCACATACCGTGGAAGCTCTCAGACAAGTGACATTGTATCTGAAACACAGGCAAAGGGCTGTCACTCATACCCTGGGTTAGCACCAGAGACATACATTCTCTCGTTTGGCTCACATCTGTTCTCTCTAACCATGCTCCGTGCTGGGTGCACCACTTAGGCCACTCTAGGTCAACAAAAGAAGCGGGTACAGAGAAAAGCTGAGCCCAGGCTCTGTGCTAACTGTGATGACTGAGGTAGCTTAGACAACTACAGGAAGGAGTACAGAGCAGGGTCACCTAACCTAGCCAGGGCACATAGGTGTCTGGGGAAATGCCAAGGAGGCACAATACTTCTAGATAAAGAGAAAGTTTGGAAAGCATGGTAGTTCCAGGCAGTGGGAACAGCCTGTGCAAAAGCATGGAAGCATGAGAAAATGTGGTGGGTTTTAGGAATGATTAATAATCACATCTGTTGGGCATAAAATAGGGGATTTGGAAAATCTAGAATTGAGGCTGATTGAGTAGATAGAGGCTGGCCAGGAAGGCCCTTGTATACTCTCATGAGTAGTCGTGATTTGCCTTTGGGCAATTGGAAGCCATTGAGGAATTAGAAACAGGAGGTTGACATAATCAGATCTGTGTTTTCAAAAGACCTTGATGTCTTCCACTATGTGTGGAAACACCAAGTCAGGGAGAAAATGCGAGACAGAATGAAAACTGAACCACGACTGTGGCTATGGGAGTCAATGCAAGACTGATCTGAACGATACTATAGGAGGAAGAAGAGAAAAGGGAGATCGGAGGGCAGCCTGGGTGGCTGCTATCAACAAATCCTTGGGCAGGGAATATTGCCCAGACACGTAGAGGATAAATGTAAGGCATTTGAGATATAAGATGATGATGGGCAATTGATGTAGGACAATGTCACATTAGTCTTTGTGTCAATCCTGAAAGTTGGTTGCTTTGGGATGTTGGATTTTCAGAGAGAGAAAGTGACTTGCCCAAGTTCACACCTCCAGGAATCCAGCTATGATTACAAGTGCCCTATATTAACTGGGGCCTTGAATGACAGAAGTTTGAGAAGCCCTACCAGAAGCTCTCAGTGGCCTGCTGCTGTGCCATTGAAATGTATTTCAGTGTCTAAGAGAGACTGTGCATTGTCCTCCCGGCAGCCCTGGACTGGACCCTGTAATATCATGAGCTACTCTGGAAGAGGAGAGACAAAGTTCACTGCTCTGAGCAGCAGGGTCTTTGGTTGCCATGTGACTGAAGATGGGTACAGATTTTTTTTGTAAACGTAATAAAAATCAAAAATAATAAAACGAGGTGTGATTTCTTCCATGAAAAACCATAAAATCTCTCTCATAGTCTCCCAGTCTGAATGCCTCCTTCCTTCTCTCTCCCCTTTGGCTCATGAATTTCTCATTCCTGCCAAATAGGTCGGTTGAGTTGGAAACATTAATTGTTTGCTCTAGTGGATGCCAAGGTTCCTGCCTGGCCTTCCTCATCTGACCCAACTTCATGTGCCTTTCAAAGCCCAGCTTAGATAGCCCCTTTTCTTGGACCCTCCCTGCTTCCCAGCCATGCCCCCACTGCACACATGCAGCTAGGTGAGGTCAGTCACTGTCTCTTGAGCCCTCCTCAGCTCTGGGGAGACCCTCCTTCTCTCAGCACCTGCTCCCATGGCCTTCCCCTTTAGACTCTGAGGATCCTGTCCTGGAAGTGGGGGCCTTGTCTTCTCTGCTTTCATATCTTCCTTCCTAAAATGACTGCCACCAAAATGCTGAATCAATGGACAAATGGATGAATAAATGAGTGGATTTAGAAGATGCTAGTGAGGTGAACTGTCATGAACACACTATCTCCGAGACATTAAAAATGTTTCATTAAGTTATTTTTATAAAACACACATACCATACACCATGGAATACTATGCAGCCATAAAAAATGATGAGTTCATGTCCTTTGTAGGGACATGGATGAAGCTGGAAACCATCATTCTCAGCAAACTATCTCAAGGACAAAAAACCAAACACCGCATGTTCTCACTCATAGGTGGGAATTGAACAATGAGAACACATGGACACAGGAAGGGGAACATCACACACCGGGGCCTGTTGTGGGGTGGGGGGAGGGGGAGGGATAGCATTAGGAGACATACCTAATGTTAAATGATGAGTTAATGGGTGCAGCACACCAACATGGCACATGTATACATACGTAACTAACCTGCACGTTGTGCACATGTACCCTAAAACTTAAAGTATAATAAAACAAACAAACAACAACAACAAAACACAGATACCAAGCCCAAAATATCCTTACAGTGTCCAAGGTTGTAAAATGAAAAGTGAGTCTTCTTTCCAGCTCCCAGGATCACTCTCCAGAAGGTGCTGCCCACAGGTGTCTTCTTCTGTTTTGAGACATTTCCCTTTTACATTCTTTACACAACTGGAGGCATGCTGCACAAACTGTTCAAATAAAAGAAATAAAATAAAAAGAAATCTTTTCGTTTCTTTTAACAATATCATGGAGATCGTTCCACATCATTTTCTATTCAGAGTTATGGAGTTCCTTTTTACGTATGTATAATAGTTTATTTGGCCAAGCTTCTATTGGAAGACAAAGATGACATGCCAATTAATATTCTCAACTCCAGGGCTTCTTAGCCTTCATCCTCACTAGCATTAGGTACTCTTTTATTCATTTTGGACCTTGCTGGTGACTTCTGGATGAAGGAGATGGTGTTGTCAGTCAATGTGCATTCAACTGTTCTATTTGCATTGTGTTTACTTAATAATTAATGTTTTTAAATACTTTTGCCAACCATGGTGAAAATACTTCAGAGACAGGGACAATATCATACACAATTACTGCTCTCACGTGGCACTAAATAGATGTCTGAAATGAATGGGTAAATGAATATCTGGGTGCTCAAACCTGGATGATAAGAGTTGGGAAGGGTTGGCAAATATTTTCTGAAGCAAGGTCAGTGGCTTAAAAGCCCAATTGATTAAGATATTTCTTGCATTATATTCCACCAAATCAATGAAACAATTCATTTAATCCACTTTCTATTAATGGCTGGTTAAGTTCCTTTCAATCCTTTACTATTATAAACAATGCTGTGTACTTTTCCGAGTATTTTCCTATGAAATAGCTCTAGAAAGTCCTAAATGACAAATTGCTGAATCAAAACATTCACTGTTTTTAGAAGTTTTTGATATATATATGATTGATTTTTTCCTCTAGAAGATTTGCAGAAATTTTCACTCCAACAGGGACCTCTGAATCTTTGCCATACCTTGTTCCATCCTTGAGCAGGGAAAAATCATGTGAAATGTAGACATGTGTTTCCCCAATTATTAGTTCTGTCGAGCATACTTTTACATGTGTGTTGGCCATTTGTATTTCTTGTGTGAATTATTTGTTCATTTCCATGGCTCATTTTTCCACTGGGATTTTGCCTTAGTTCTTTCCTGGCAGAATGTCACTGTGGGGTTTCCAATGAACCACGTCCCCTGGTGTGTGTGCCCTTGTTCCATTCCCCCTTGAATCTGGCCAGGCTGCTTGGGTGACCCACTCTAACTGACAGAAAGTGGCAGATGTAACATTTGGACAGTTTCAGGGCTAAACCTTCAGAAAGCCTGGTAGCATCTGCCTTTGCTCTGTTGGAAGCCAGCAGCCATATACCAAGCCCAGCTACCTTCACACCCCCAGACTGTGAGAAGTCCCAAGCAGCCTCATGGAGAAACCACGAGGGAGAATGCTGACGTCCCAGTCAATAGCCTTGCCTGAACTCCCAGCCAGCCACGTGTGTAAGCCATCTCAGAGGAGGGTCCCCCAGCCTCCCTTAGCCACCTGAGGTGCCACCCCCTGTCCAAATTGTAGAATCAAGAGCAAATAAGTAAAACAAGTGTCATTTCAAGCCACTAGTTCGGGGTAGTTTGTTACACACCAAACTACCATTAAAAAACCAAAACACTTACATTGTGTAAGAATTCTACAGATTAAGATTTGTGTTGACTGTCAGAAGTTAACTATCATGGTTAGATATCAAGGTGAGATCCAAGAAAGAGTCATACAGTACATTCTGTGCGTGATGCACTGTAAGTCTCTTTTAACCTGTAGGCATGTCTCCAGCCTGCAGCTTGATTGTTTTGTATTTTTGTCCTGGTGGAGAGAAGCCAGACGTCTTGAAGCATGTCTCCTCTAGAATCGTCTGCCGCCTCCTTAACCACTTGCAGTTGGTTTCCAGCTGGGCTCGGACATGGTCATTTTCAGAGCCAGCTCTGGCCTGTGGTATGTCTTTATCAGCAGCCCATCTGCAAGCCACGATGAGAGGCCTCAGAAGAAAGTCACCCTGCCAAAGCCTTCATTTCAAAGTCCAGCCCCCAGAATTGTGAGAAAATAAATAAATTTCTGTTGTTTAGTTCTGTGGTACTTTCTCACAGCAGCACAAGCAAACTAATATAGCTGATAATCCTTAACGTACACCCAGTATGTAGGAATCCTTATCATTAAATATTATAGGTGAAGGAGATGAGGTTAGAACAGATTAAGTCACCTGTCCAAGGCCATCTGATATGGTTTGGCTGTGTCCTCACCCAAACCTCATCTTGAATTCCCATGTGTTGGGGCAGGGACCTGGTGGGAGGTAATTGAATCATGGAGGCGAGTTTTTCCTGTGCTGTTCTCGTGACAGTGAATAAATCTCATGAGATCTCATGGTTTTAAAAAGGGGAGTTTGCCTGCACAAGCTCTCTTTGCCTGTCACCATCCATGTAAAATGTGACTTGCTCCTCCTTGCCTTCCGCCATGATTGTGAGGCCTCCCCAGCCATGTGGAACTATAAGTCCATTAAACCTCTTTCTTTTGTAAATTGCCCAGTCTCAGGTATGTCTTTATCAGCAGCCCATCTGCAAGCCACGATGAGAGGCCTCAGAAGAAGGTCACCCTGCCAAAGCCTTCATTTTGGACTTCCAGCCTCCAGAATTGTGAGAAAATAAACAAATTTCTGTTGTTTAGGTCTGTGTTATGTCTTACGGCAGCACAAGCAAAGTAATAGAGCAGTCAATCTGTGACACACTCCCAGCGTTTAGGAATCCTTATCATTAAACATTACAGGTGAAGAAGGTAAGGTTAGAACAGATTAAGTCACCTGTCCAAGGTCATCCTATTAGAAAACGGCAGAGCAGATGCTCAGACCAAAAACTGTCTTACATCAAACTCCCACATCAAACTCTCCTCCAAAAAATGTCAACAGAAACACCAACATACTCAGAATGTTGTATGGACTGGGGATGGTATAAGATTCCTGCCCTCTGCCCCACTTTCTTGTGAAATTTTCTCCGGACCTGAGAGGACCAATAAATGACCCCTCTCTCACTCAACACTTCTGTCCTCTCTGGGCCACATAAATTAGGGTTAAGAACATGGAATTCAGAGTTAAACTGGCCAGGATCTGAGCTCCTGGTGACTTGGCCATGGGTTTGCTGTGTGAAGTTGGGTGTGTTATTTAACCTCTCTGAGCCTCATTTTCCTCATGGAGAAGATTCATTTGCTCTCAACCTTGTGAAGTAACTATGGGAACTCAGGAGACAAAAGCTGTAGCTCATGGCCCAGAGCTTGGCCCCAAGGGGGACCCAGTAACTCAGAAGCCTCAGGGCAGGAGTCCCCAGGGCAGCTCTTCTCTCTGGGCTGGCCTCAGCAGCATCCCCTTCTCCCCTAAGAGGTCTCTTGGCCACCAAGGGGCTGAGTCTCACTGGGCTGTGTACCTTCAGAGCACAGCTCAGTGCCTGGCTCCCAGTAGACCCTTGGGAAATATGGGTTGTACAAATTAAAGTAGAAAGAGTAAATAGAAAAACAAATCTGGTTGGAAACTTCTGTGATTCTGTTTGTGCTATTAGATATAATCTCCTGGAATCCTCTTATTATTTTAGTAATTTAGAATTTTATTAAGCTCCTTAAGAAGATGCCAGTCGACCTTGTGGTACTACAGGGTGCTGGCCCATTCCAGAGCTGAGCTTCAAAGTGGGTCGGTGGCCTAGGTATAGTATTCTCTCTCACGGGATCTGAACTCTAGGTCCTGTGATTCACACAAACATATGCGGGGTGGCCCTCAGATGTAATTTAAGGAACCTCTCCAACGGACAGGGCCAACTCTGGCTGGAAGTGCCATAAGTCCACTAGTAGGGTGGGCAGAAAGAAAAGACGTGTGGGTGTGAAAAGACACGTGTGTGTGATGTTCCTCTCCCACCGCGGGAAGCATCCAGGGTGCCAAGGCTGGCCCACACCACCTCTGTGACCTCCCTTCCCTACCCTGCCAACATCCGGTCTACTCAACACTATATCGTGCATTTGAAGCCCGGCAATCGTTTTCTAGAGCACGACTTAGAAACTGGGACATAGATGACTATTGATTGGTGAAGACCAAGAGCATTTCCTCACAGGGCAGAAAAGGTCATTGGCAATTCATTTATTCATTCACCCATGCATTCACTCACTCAAGAAACTGGCTCTGATCAAGTGCTTGCTGACCTGGGGGTTGGAAAATAAATGAGACCTGGTCTCTGCCCTCTAGACACTTCTGGCCAAACGCAAACAAGCATGACGCTAAATGCCCACAGTGGTGTGTGCTTTGCAGAGCCAGGTATGGCACTGGGGGAATAAGGGGTCAGCATCTTAACCAACCTAGTGTGAGGGAAGGGAAGGAAGGAGGCAGGGGGACAGGATGGTCTAATCAATAGAAGTGCTGGTCTTTAGGTTCCTGCTCATGAAAATACAGCACATACAACGTCATCTTTATTCTCCTAAGAATTCCAACAAGATTTAATTCTCAGCCCTCATTTTACAGACAGAGTATCAAGGTTGACAGAGGTGGGGTAATTTTTCCTAACAAGAAAATGATGCAGATGGGATCTGCATCCAGATGCCTGATGCTGAGTCCAGCCACTACCATCAGGCAATCAGGAAGGGGCAGATGCAACTAAGACAGAAACTCAAAAGCTGAGAAGGGAAAGAGCAGCCCATCAGAGCTGCAGTGAGCGTGGCAGAGCAGGGGAAAGGGTGAGATATGGTGGGGCAGAGGGGGAGGATTGAGACCTAAGGGGCTCTTGCCTGGAGCCTCCATTAGCTCAGGGTGGGGCAATGCCCAGAGAAGTGAAGAGAATTGTCAAAGATGCATGACCCCAGTGGCAGAGCAAGAATTTTGACCCAGCATTCTCTTCATGAGAACCTGCTGTTCTTGGCTGGGTGTGCTGGCTCATGCCTGAAATCCCAGCACTTTGGGAGGCTGAGGCAGGTGGATAACTTAAGGCCAGGAGTTCGAGGCCAGCCTGACCAACGTGGTGAAACCCTGTATCTACTAAAAATGCAAAAAATTAGTCGGGTGTGGTGTGGTGGCACACGCCTGACACATGGAAGGCTGAGGCATGAGAATCATTTGAACCTGGGAGGCGGAGGTTGCAGTGAGCCAAGGTTGCGCCACTGCACCCCAGCCTGGGTTACAAAGCAAGACTCTGTCTCAAAAACAAAACAAACAAACAAAAAAAAAACTTCTGCTCTTTCCTCTGCAAGGGCTGCCTGGCCAGCCCTGGTCAACCTTGGGCCTGAGAGGAGCCAAGGTGAGCTGGGCAGTGAGGTGGGGGATATGGGAGGGAGAGAACCAGTATCTGTTTTTTTTCTCTTCTAGTTAAATAAAAGCTCAAATAACAAAAGTGCTACCTAAGCCCTAAGCCCTCGTGAGCACAAGGCCATATCCAGATGGATTCGCTAGGCTGGTTGGTCGAACTCCTCTGGAGACGGGGCCAAAGCTGGCAAATATTTAACCAGGGAGGGGACGGGTAGGTCCCATGCTTCCCCAGACCTGCACGACTCAGCCCTAGCGATGACCCCAGGTACTTGGAAAAAGTGCTGTGTGAGATTTCTGCCTGAATCTGCCTCCCTGTCCCCTACCACTGTGGTCTGGGGGTGTCTCCAAGCAGCTGCAAGCCTGAAAGGTGCAGGATCCATCTTTTGCTGGAAAGAAAACTTCTCCAGACCCTCAGCACTGAACAGCTGAGGTGAAGAAATCTTCTACAATCAAGGCATAAACGCTTAGAGGGAAGGTTTATTGTCTCTTCTTTACAGATGGGGAAACTGAGGCCCAGAGAAGGGAAACCCTTGCCTAGTGTCACCATAGCAGAATAGGGATGTAAACTCAGTCTCCTGACAGCCAGTTGTGGGCTTTATCCTCCCCAGCTTAGTCTGCCCGGGCTGCCATAAACAAATACCACAGGCTGGGTGGCTTAAAGAATAGGCACTCATTTCTCACAAGTTTGGGGGCTGGGAAGTCCAAGATCAAGGCACTGGCAGATCTGGTGTCTGATGAGGGCTCGCGTCTCGGTTTGCATGTGGCCACCTTCTTGCTGTGTCCTCACATGAAGGAGACAGAGATTTTGTGTCTCTTCCTTTTCTTATAAGGACAGTTACATCACAAGGGTCCCAGCCTCATGACCTCCTCTAATCCTAATTGCCTCTCAAATGCCTCTCCTCCAAACACCATCACATTGAGATTCCGGCTTTAACCTACAAATCTAGAGGAGGCACATTCAGTCCATTGCACTCCCCAAGACTGGGTTATACCGTGTGCCTCTTTGGTTCTTCACCCAACTGCAAAATCTCCATCCCATCCCTCCCACTCTATTGTCAAAATCAGTCTGTCTCCTCCCTGGGTCCTGAGCACACTCCTCAGGGGCTCAGGAACCTCTTCATCTCTCTCTACAACTCTGGAGCTGGCTCAGTGCCTGGCCCAAGGCGGGTGCTAAGGGAATATTTATTAAATCTATTTAACTTTCTCTCTTAATGCATTCCACATCCTGCTTCCAGAGTTATCTTTCTGTTTGTGTACAGGAGGGTAAGGTAGGTAGAGGGTTCAGCCCATGCAAAGGCCTCATGGCAGGAGTGTTCATAGTCAGTACTAGGAACTTGGAGGAGGCCAGTGTGTGGCTGGAGCAGAGAGCAAAGGGAAAGACTCAGGGCAGTGTGTTAGTCCACTCAGGTTGCTGTAACAAAGTACCACAGACTGGTGGCTTAAGCAACAGACATTTACTTTCTCACAGTCCTGGAGGCTGGAAGTCTGAGTCCAAAGTGTCAGCAGGACTGGTTTCTTCTGAGACCTGTCTCTTTGGCTTGCCATCTTCTCCCTGTGCCTTGATGGGGTCTTCCCTCTGTTTGTATGTGTCCCAATCTCTTCTTATAAGGACAACAGTCATATTGAATTAGGTCCCACACTAGCAGCCTTATTTTATCTTAATTACCTCTTTAAAGACTCTCTCTCTAAATGCAGTCACATTCTGAGGTCCTGGGGTTTAGGACTTCAACTCAGGAGTTTCTGGGAGACACAGTTTATCCCACAACAGGCAGGGCCTTGGAAGGCTTTGCAGAGCCTCAGGGAGTTTGGACCTTATTCTAAGTTGCTGTGAGACCAGCAGAAGCCTTTCAGCCAAAAGATAAAGTACTAGATTTGCTTTTGAAAAAGATCCCCATGGCTGTTGTGTGGTGACTCAGCTTCCAGGGGGTTAAGGGTTGAAACAAACAAGAGGCCCTTGGAGTGGCCCAGTGGACAGATGATGGTGGCCAGACCAGGGCAGGTTGGGGAAGGTGGGGAGAAGTGGCTGGAGCGGGGTAAGTTTAGAGATAGAAATGACAGTCCTGCTGACAAGTGGGTGGATGGAGGATTTGAGAGACAGAAGACATAAAGGAAAACTGGATTCAAGTCTTGCTCAGCCTTATGGTGGTGAGGTGACTTTGGGGAGGTGATTTCATGTCTCTGGGGTCCTGCTGAGATATGTGTAAAATCTGAATCAGGAGGCACAGCTCACTGGCAGACAGGGAAGTAATGTGTGGAAGGTGTCCTGTGGAGGCGCATTCATGGGTAGTGATGCTGAGCATCTGATGTATACCCCCCAGGCCAGACACTGGGCCCGATATCCACGTTGGGGGTGATCCACTCCCTGTAGGGGTATCTCCCGTGCCTCCCAGGGAGTCCATTCCAACACCCAGATGCTCTGTTAGATTTTCAGCAATGTCCACACTTATTTCTTAGTTTTATCTCTCTGAGTCACCAAAGCAAGTCCACATCACACCTGTCCCTTCGGGTATGGGAGCCCTCTTTTGTATTCCTATCCTGTGGCAGGATACCATGGAGTCAGAGATTTGGAGATTTGTATTTGCTTTTTTTTTTTTTTTTTTTTTTTTTTGAGACAGGGTCTTGCTCTGTTGTCCAGGCTACAGCCTCAACCTCCAGAAGTCAAGCTATCCTCCCAACTCAGCCTCTCGAATAGCTGGGACTACAGGTGTGCACCAGTGAACCCAGCTAATTTTTCTATTTTATGTAGAGTCGGGGTTTCTCCATGCTGCCAAGGCTGGTCTTGAGCCCCTGGGTTCAAGCAGTCCTCCCACCTCAGCTTCCCAAAGTGCTGGGATTCTAGGTGTGAGCCATCACGCATGGCCTGGAGGTTTGAATCCCAGCCCTGGCTCTTAGACACTGTGTGATCCTGGCTGGTCACATCACCTCTTGGGGTCCTGCTTTCCTCAGACATAAGGTAAGCATAATCATAATCGAATCACAGGCTGCCGTGAAGAATAAACAAGATGAGCTCACACAACGGTCAGGACCCAATAAAGGGCAACAATTTTAACATCAAAATCTATTTGTGAGAAAATAAAAGTTACTTAAACTTTGTGTGGGAGGCTTCTTGCAAGCTTTAGGATGGGGAAAAACAGATATGGTGGATATCACAGTTTTATTTCCTAGACCATGCCTATGCCACCAGTGGAGGCATTGGCCGGATCATTAGTTGTGGTTATTATCTTTGCTGGGGTCCTAGTCATCTCCTCCCCGAGCACACTCTTCATGTGACCAGCATCTCAGCGCTTCTGTCCCGCTCTTGTTACCGTGAGTTATGGCTGTCATCGACACCACCCTACAGCCCTTCAGAACGACTTCCGCCTGACGACCACTCACTTCCTGCCACCCTCAGCCAAGCATCATGGCCGCCCAGAACAGACTGGATGGGGATCAGGCTCTGCTTGGCCCACGGGCTTCTGCTGAGAGGAAACTCTCTGCCAACTGGGACATACTAGGGAAGGGGCTGAACTCTAGGTGGTCCCTACCTCACCTTACCAACCACACACCCCTTATGTCTTCCATTCCACTCTGCCTTCCCTTCCCCCCACCCCACACGAGGCCCTTCCAGACCCACCCACCTTTTACACAGGAAATGACCAACAAGACCACCAAGGCCTGCATATCCCAGAGAGGGGCCTTAGGAGGATGCAGTTGGGGTTCCCCAACATCATTTTTGAGGCACATGCATAAGGTGTTAAATAAAATCAAGCCACGGCAGACAAAATTTCATCCTAGTTCCTTGCATCCTTCTGGTTACATCGAGGAGCAGGCCTCAGTTTCGCACCAGGGCAGATGCTAACACCTCCTCTGCTCTCCTTTTAACCAGGAAAGAGCAGCCTCTGGGCTGGGCACCTCCCCCAGCAGCTAGACCTAGCTGGAAGTTAATATCTTGTTTGCTTTTGATTGTGTTTATTTTTACCCAGGCCTTTGATTTATGACCAGCCAAACTGCTTCTCCACTCAGAACAGCTATACACTGGTTTTCCTTTAATTGTTATATTTCAATTTATACAAAGGGATCCATTAAATTTTCAAAAATATAGAGGAATGAGTTTTACAAAGTGTACTTGGATTATGTCAAAAATCATAATTGTGGTACACAAAAAACTACCATTTGGGAAACATTACTTGAACACAAACAGGAATCCAGGCGGGGAGAAAGTGAGGCCCGGGAAGGGGCTTCCTCTCAGCTAATACTCAGTGGAGCTGGGCTGATGGAGGGAGTCACATTTGTTATGGGCTCCCTACGCACTAGCGTTGTACACACCCAATTACTCTACACAAGCAGCCTGTGAGATGCTATTTTCCCTGCTATGGTTCTGCAAACTGGGTTTCAAAGAGGTTGGGTGACTTTTCCAAAGTCACACAGCTAATTGAGGTACAGGTGAGACCAGAGGCCTTGTTTCCTGGGCCTGTGTTCTTAGAAAGAACTGTAGCCTAAACCCCTCACCCCAAACCCCCCTCTCCTTCCCCTGCTCATCTGGGGAGCTGAGTATATAAGGCCTGAGCTGGCCTTTGTCTTGACATGAAGGGTGGAACTTCTCCTTGTACTGACCCACAACCAAATGCTGACTCACCTCCTAAACCCACAGAACTCAATTTTCTCCTACAAAAGCCACGTGCCAAGGAGTACCTACTTGGAGCTAGGGCCTCATTTATATTAAGTTGACTTTGCATACAGCCTTGTGTGTTAGCGCATTTTAGACCTCAGTATACTGAGGCCCAGACTGGTCCTATAACTTGTCAAAACTCACCCAGCTGAGAAGAAAAAGAACTGAAATTCCCACTCGCATTGGTCTGGCTCCAATGCTGACATCAGCATCAGTATCCCTGCCCTTGACCTACAATTTCAGAGAAGCCCCAGTCTTCCCTGACCCCACTATCTCTGCAGTAACCTGAGTCTCTCACCCCTAATCTCCCTCCTGGGGCTGGAAGCACAGTATTTGGCAGCATCTGTTAAAAAGGCCATGTGGACTCCCATGATGGCAGTGGGCTCCTGGGAAGAGGTGGGATTGGGGATCTGAAGGAGGCAGGTAGGCCGGGCTCCTCGCATGAGAGATCCTGCCTCTGGGATGTTCATACCCTTGGCCTCAAGGGGCCAGAGCAGAGGGAAGGGTCTGGACTGGGAAATCAGAAATCTCTCTGCTGGACACTTACTCACTCCCAATGACCTTGGGCAAACTGTAGCCCCTCGGTTTACTCATCTGTAAAATGGAAAAGAGCTTCAGGAATTTCGAACTTGCAGGCATCGTATGGCCCACGAGCTTGTCCTGGTGTTTTTTACAAAAGAGGAATAATTCTCGTTATTTAATCTCTCTAAAGTAATGTCAGGGGGAGTTAGATAGAGGGTCTGTCTACAAAAGGTACATGTCCCTCCCTCCCTCCATTCCTTCCTTCCTTCCTTCCTTGCTCGTTCTCTCCCTCCCTTGTTCTTTCCTTCTCCTTTCTTTTTTTCTCTCTCTTTATTCCTTTCTCTTCCTTTCTCTCCCTCCATTCCTCCCTCCCTCTAATGTCCCACCCTCTGTCCCTGCTCTTTTCTTTCTTTTATCTTTGCTTGTTTGTTTATTTGTTTGTTTTGGGGGAGGGCACACTGATGCATGTATGGAAAGGAAAACTCTTCCTGTTAATATACAAAGTGAATCTGTGGCCACGGCTGCACTCCTCATTTTCATGGTCTGCTGCCTGTCCCGGGAGGCTGTGGCTCTGGACTGGAAGGGCTGGAGGTCCCCTCCCTGAGGACAGCCTCTGCAGCTGCTGGCCAAAGGCATGGCAGCCCCAAGAGTCAGCCGCCCGAGGCTGAGTCTGGAATGTCTTGTTTTGTTGTGTCATTAACACAGTGTTCGTTTTTAGGGCCTGACTTGGGAACGGGTGCCAAGAGCATTCCTGAGGGGTCAGAAGGGAGGGTGTTTATTGTCAGGCTACAGAAGTAACTTCCTTCAGTAATCCCTCAAGTACTCAGCAAACCTTCATTAGGCACCTACTACTGTATACCAATCACTGCACCAGGCCCAAGAGATGCAGAGAGGATCAATTAGCTATAATCCCTGTCCTCGGACAGCTCCCAGGACTGTGGGAGAGGCTGACCTATCAAGGGACAGCCCCCAGGGGTAAGAACAGTGACAGCGGAAAGCCCAGCGCACTGTAGGGTAGAGATGGTGACGCAGAGGGGTGGCCTCCAGGCTGCTTGAGTGCACCGGCCCTTTATTCTAGGGAATGTGCTAGAAGGACATAGTTACCTCTCCAAGAGGGCCTTTTGCAAAGGTATTCTTTTGCAATTGGTGATTTCTTTTTTCCTAATTGCAAGACTTACTTATTCCTACTTTCAGAAATCTTAAATGCTATGAAATGTGTGAGTCCAACAGTAAACATTCCTCAGAGATAACCAATGTTGGCTGTGTGCATTTCTTCAGCATTTTCTTGCTGGCTTCAGCATAACTAACACTCCTGGGGGCTTACCGTGCCCCAGACCTCCTAAGAAGGCAGCATGCAACTGCTCACTAAGGTAAGTACCGTCTGCGTGTCCAGCTTACACGCAGAGAAACTGAGACACACTCAGAATGAATCACTTGGTCCAGATCACGTAGGAAGGAAATAGCAAACCAGGACTCAAACCCGGGATATCAGGCTCCCTCCAAGCCTTTAATCCTGAGAGGGAAGAAGTCAAACATGGCTGGGCATGGTGGCTCAGGCTTGTAATCCCAGCATTTTGGGAGGCTGAGGCGGGAGGATTACTTGAGACCAAGACTTCGAGACCAGCCTGGGTAACATAGTGAGAGACACCATCTCTACAGAAAAAATTAAAAATTAGCCAGGCATGGTGGTGCATGACTGTAGTCCCAGCTGCTCAGGAGGCTAAAGTGGGAGGATTGCTTGACCCCAGCAGTTTGAGGCTGTTGTGAGCCATGATTGTGCCACTTCACTCCAGCCTGGACAACAGAGCAAGACCCTATCTCAAAAAAAAAAAAAAATTAGTCCAATAACTCCCCCATCCTCACCTGGCTAGTGTAGGAGCCAAGGTATACACCCAAGCAGTCTTATTCCATAACACTTGGACTTCACCACACTCTTTGCTGCCTTCATCCTAATGATTAAATATATATATTTACATGAAAACATTATTTACCAGCGTCTCATGGTGAATGGGACATTTTGCACTTCAAATAGAAGATCTTGTATCACTTTCATTGTTATTACAAGCAAATCTGCCTCCTTCACTTCAAGGTCAATTTGGCAATCCAAATCTCAGCATACCATTGTTGATTTGCCCAATGTCTTCTTTATGATTTTTTGGGTGGTTTCTGATTATCTGCTCTTGCAAACAATGCTTCCACAGAGATCTCAGTAGAGGTTGCTGAGAGTTGCATGAAAACTGATTCCTAGAAAAGGGATGGCTGGGTCAGTGGTGTGCACCTGCACGCCCTGGCATACCTGCCCAGAACCCCATGCAAAGACTTCCAGGGCTCATTTTCATCACCTAAAGAAAGAATGTCAGAGCCGGGTGGTGTTTAAAGGCTCCTCCCCACCATGGCTGGTGGCGGGATCCCATTTCACAGTTTTCATGCACTGTGCATTTTTATCTGTACTCCTAGATGGCTTTGGGAAGGTCATGATCTAAAAAGGAAAAAAAAAAAAATCAATCATGCTATCAGCAAAAGCCACGGTGCAGTCAGCAGCTGGCATTTCCAGGAGGCTAGTCGTGGCTTGGCAGTTCTTGTGTGTAAGTTACACAGTGGTGCCTCTTCCTCCAAGCAGCCCCAGAGAGCAGAATCCCAGCTGGATTTCAGCTTCTCTGTGCCCCCATGGCTAGGCGCCCTTGTGCAGTGCACAGCCTGACCAACCTCGCACATTATTCTAGTTAGAGCTGTAAGCTGGATCCCAGCTGCCTGGACTCAAATCCAGTCTTTAAATCCTATTAACCATATGCCCTTAGACAAGCTACTTAAACTGTGTGTGTCAATTTCCTAGTGTGAAATAGAAGCTGATTATAATAATAGTGCCTCCCTTATAGGGCACAGCAGCAGCAGTGAGGAATTAAGTTAAAATATCAAAAGCCCTTAGAAGAGTACCTGGCATATAATAAACACTCCATAGATGTTTGCTACTAAGCAATTAATAATCCTACTGTGCCATTATTTAAGGAGGCCCTACTATTCCGCCCCAAGGCTTTATTTTTCTCCAAATACAAAGACTTCCTTGGGCTTTCAAGGTAGCACATTTTAATGGAAAGATGCTGGGTTTGGGAACCAGAGATAATGGAGCTGGAATCCCGGCTTCTTTCCCTTCCATCCTTGTGACTTCAAGCAACTCCCTTTGCCGATCTGATCTTTACTGTGCAGAGGTTTGTTTCTATATTGGAGACCTAGCAGTGTCCCTGGCAAGGAACTGCACAGTGGATACTGGTTTCTCTCCCAACTCAGGGCACTAGGACTCAGCACAGGATGGAAGGTGAGGGTTTGGGTCACTCCCCAGGAGGGAGGTGGGAGGTGGAAGAATCCAGAGAGAAGCACACATTTTGTTCCCAGTGCAGCCTTGCCAAACTCTCCAAGGCCTGCCCCAGGGCCGTCCCAATGCCCAGCCCCTGGCAGGCTCCCACATGCCAGGCCAGCATTCCTGCACTTCCAACCTTGCTCATTCAAGAGCCAACACTTGCACTACCTCCTCCTGGAAGCTTAGAACCTTTCTCCAAACTAGGATTATTCCCTCCTAAGACCTCTCACATCTTTTAGCTTGTGCCTTTTTTGCAGGTGCTTTGATTCCACTTGTACTTCAACCATCTGTGAGCTACTTCTATTCTCTTTAGGAGACTGGCAACTTCCTAAAGGCAGAGGTTGGTGTAATGGGGGTGGGAGCATTGGCAGATGGTGAGATTGGGGACATTGGAGTTGAGGCTTTATCATGGACCAGTTCCAGGGTTCAGTTCTAGTCCCACCTCTCACTAAGCCAATATCCTTGGGTAAGGCACTTAACATCTCTGCTTTTCTTTTCCCTCCTTAGCATGAATTGGGGGATAATTGGCCACCATTACTGAGTGTCTACTTTGCCTTGCTCTGCACCTGTGGATCCTCAGAACAAGGAAGCTTAGTTCTTCTTCTTCTGCCCATTTTGTAGGGGAGGAAACAGTGGAAACTCAGAGGTGCAGACATTTGCCTAAGGATATACAGAAGATAAGGAGCAGAGCTGACTTCAGAACTCAAGCTTGCAAATGTGTATGCGGGCCACCATGCCACATCTGCCACCTCTCTCACAGCACTGCTGGGGGAACAGGAGAAGCACTGGAGGTGGCGGGCTTTGCCTTACTACACATGGCATATGCATTTTAAATAAGGACTTTGATCTGGAAGCAGGAGAGCATATTTATTGCCTCAACTCAGCTTGATTTGGGCTCTTCTGTCCCACAAATGACACCAACCCTCACCGGCCTGAAGACCTTGCCTGAAAGAGAAAGAGCAGTGGCGTGAAGTCAGAAGAGGTGCATTTACCTGCCACCTTTGCCTCTGTCTGTGTTCTCTCCCTGAGCCTCAGGAATCACACTTCAGTAATGGTTTTGCTATGAGAATTTGGAAGCGGCATGTGTAAAAACCCTAGCTCAGACTGGGCACTGGATAGACATCAGCAGCGAAGATTCACTGAGTTTGCCCCAGGGCAGACAGTGGAATGGGTACATTAATGCATATCCCAAATCCTCACAGCCACCCAGAGGTAGATCCTGTTACTGTCATCACGGCTACCTGATCAGAAAACTGAAGTTCCAAACGCAAGAACTGCATTGCGAGTGGATTTTCAACCCAGGTGAGTCGGCAAACATGTGTAAATGCTAGATTTGACCATTTAGTTCATGACACAGTACAGCCCACGAACTTGGAGTGTTTACATGAGAATTCAGAAATGCAGACTCAGGGCAGGCATTGCCTGGGTCCATGTCCTTTCCCCCAGGGCTGTCTGCCCCTGGGCTGTTTATAGTGTTGCTAGAGTTTACTTAATGCCAAATGAGTAACAGACTGTTCACCAGCACTTGTTTTGTGACTCTCACTTTTAAACCGAGTTGGAGTCTAACCCGATGAGGCCTGACCCGATAAACAGCCTATGGAATGACAAACATTTCTGTTAGCCAGCAATGGCTGCATATGATGCCTCCCATTGGCTGAAACTGCCCCTTTGTAAAAGAGATGGTAGTTTGGGGATGACATAAACAAGGGTAGAAAAAGTCAATTCCTGCAAAGCTTTTTTTTTTTTTTTTTTTTTTTTCTGAGATGGAGTCTTGCTATCTCCCAGGCTGGAGTGCAGTGGCGCGATCTTGGCTCACTGCAAGCTCCGCCTCCTGAGTTCACGCCATTCTCTTGCCTCAGCCTCCCGAGTAGCTGGGACTACAGGTGCCCGCCACCATGCCCGGCTAATTTTTTGTATTTTTAATAGAGATGGGGTTTCACTGTGTTTGCCAGGATGGTCTCGATCTCCTGACCTCGTGATCCACCCGCCTCGGCCTCCCAAAAGCTCTTTTTTTCCTCATCTTACTGTATCCATCCCTTTTATGTGGACTGGCATGTTGGAAGAACATTGCAGTGACAGGTGCCTGGGTTTGGGCTGTGTGACATCAGGCAAGTCACTTATCATCTCTCAGTGTTACTGTCAAGAGGAATAATTACACATATCCACCTGAGTGGTGAGGAATAATAAGATAGAAAAAAGCAAAGGCAGTGCTGACAGATGGGCAATGCTTGATTTATGTTAATCTTTTTCCTTTCCTCACTGTTAGGAGCAATTTTGTCTGTTTCTTTTTCAGAAATGCACTTTGAAGAGACATGCATTCGTAAGAGGTCGCTCCTGAGAATGTGACAGAAATCGCTGTGCCACCTGGCTTTCTTCTTTGTGAGTCTATATCTAGGAGTGGACTAGACTGATGCTGTGTGGTATTATTCTAACCAACAGCAGGCCGGGCATGTTGGCTCATGCCTGTAATCCCAGCACTTTGGGAGGCTGAGGCGGGTGGATCACGAGGTCAGGAGATGGAGACCATCCTGGCTAACACAGTGAAATCCTGTCTCTACTAAAAATACAAAAAATTAGCTGGGTGTGGTGGTGGGTGCCTGTGGTCCCAGCTACTCGGGAGGCTGAGGCAGGAGAATGGCATGAACCCGGGAGGTGGAGCTTGCAGTGAGCGGAGATTGCGCCACTGCACTCCAGCCTGGGCAACAGAGCGAGACTCCGTCTCAAAAAAAAAAAAAGCAAAAACAGAAACAAAAAAACCAAACCAACAGCATTTATTGAATACCATTGTAAGTTTGGCTCGATGGAGCCAGGGGCTGGGGAATTGAGGAAAACCTGGTACTGCAGAAAGGAGCTCACATTCCAGTTGGGGAGGCAGGAAGCTCTGGCCTGAATAAACCAGGGATTGAAGACACAAGCACAGCCTGTGAGTATCCCCAGGGAGTTATTCCTCCAGACTGTGGGGATCTGGGGATACTTTCTGGAGGATGTGGCGTGTTCAGAGTCCCCCAAACATGAGTGAGCCTGCTACTGACAGAGATTGGGAGAAAGGCATCCCAGGTAGAGGGAACAACAAAGGAATGGCTGTGCTATGCAATTTGTGAAACAGTCATGGCGAGCAGCGGCTCTCAAACTCGAGTTAGCATTGGAATCGCCTGGTGGGTGCATTAAAACACAGACTACTGCACCCCGCGCCAGCACCAGAGTTCCCAACTTGGGCAGTCTGGAGAGCAGCCTATGAGTTTGCATTCTAACAAGTCCCCAGGTGCTGTTGCTGCTGTTGGTCCACACAGGAAGAAGACATTGTAGAGGAAGCAGATAGGTTGGATGGAGCCAAAGCATGGAGGAATGTGAGCACCCGTCTGGTGCATCACTCACTGGCTATAGCCATCAATGTGTTCATTCAGTCCTTTACTGAGCAAGCAGCACCTCTGAGCCCTACTGTGTGCTAGTACAGTGATGGACTCTAGGTATACAGCGATGAATGCAACAGTCTGGGTTTTGCCATATCTTTACCCTGCTGAGGCTCTCAGAGGAGGATGGATGATATTCTACGTGACGTCACAGGCTGATGACCCTCTGGGCATCCAGGCACAGAAGGCAGGGGCTCTGGAGGTGAAAGTTGCCTTCAATCTCATGGCCCTTTAACGAAAGACCTTGTCTTACCCATGTTAAATTCAGTTTGGTTTAAATGTTTCTTCGTACATAGTGAACTATCACCTAACTGGATGTGTAAACAGGCTATAACCAACTCTAGTACCAATCTCTGGGTTTCAGCCAATCACAGACAGCCAACTGTTCAAACCATGTTCAAAGAAGGCAAACGCCAAGCTAGAACCCATCCAGCTGTTTCTGTTCCTTACTTCTGTTTTCCATATGTCACTCTCTTTTTTCTGCCCATAAATCATCCTCGACCACGCGGTAGCCTGGAAGCATCTCTGAACCTATTCTGTTTTGGGGATTGCCCAATTCAAGAACCATTTTTCACTCAATTAAATTCTGTTACATTTAGTTTTTCTAAGGTTTTTCCTTTAACGCCCAAAACACCCTGTGGTGTTTAAGGGAAGAATTGCTGCAGAGCTGACTTTCCTAATAATGAGGGTGATTGAGTCTGTTTGTTGCAATATAGGGTCTGCTGCTCCAACTGAGACCAAAAACAATGTGATGGAAACAAAAGAGTATTTTATTTCTCTTTTCATGCAATGGTCTGGGCTTGGGAAATTCCTGGAAGAAATGTTTGTTTCATGGGGGCCCTGGCTCCTTCCCCTGTACTTCTCCACCCTCCCTGGGGTGTTGCTTCATCCATAGGGTTGGTGATGATTTACGGCCAGGTGCTGCAATGCATAACTCGTGGGCATGTTGCATAGAACACAAGGAGAGTGGTGCTCTCTGGAGCCATGCGACACAGTGCTGCCTCTGTGAGGAGAGAAACAGGAAAGGAGTGTGAAGAGGACATCCCTTCCCTTTTAGGGCTCACCCTGGAAGCTGTGCACCTCACTTCTGCTCACAAACCACAGACTAAAACCATCCTGTGGCCTCAGCTGGCTGCAATAGAGGTTGGGATGTGTCATCTTTATTCTTGGCAGTCTTGTATTCAGCTGAACCCCAGCCACTTAATGAATGCAATCTATCCTCTTTTACTTCATTCTTTTAGAGTAAGTTTTGTGTAGCCATTCTCTCTAAGATTCCTACTCCATCGCCTTGCCTCTCTCCTTTGTTTATGAAGAGATACAGATATTTCCTTGTGGACAATCATTTTACCCCATCAAAATTCTCTGCAAACCTTCTAGAATTATATCCATTATTCTCAATTCTAACTTTTCAGCAGAATCACTGGAGGGATGAGGATGAAGATAGGGGAGGCTCTTAATACTGATGTTCCAGGCTTTTTGCCGGAAAAACCGATTTAATTTGTTTGTGGTAGGGTTGAAGCGTCAGGAATTTTGTAAAGCCCCCACTCATTGCCCAGGTTTAGTTATTTTCCCTTAAAGTATTAGGTTTCGGCTATTGGCCAGTGAGCTGAAAGTTGAGCCATAGTGAACAGGAGGTGTGCAAAGGTATGCATTGAAACGTTGAGTATTGGGTGCACAAAAACTGGGCCTGACGTAAACACTCAGCATCCACAAGTGCTTGCCACACTGCCTCTGAAATGGAGCCTCCATGCTACTGGCCCTCAGGTGTCAACTCTTTGATAATTGATCACCAAGTGTCCTGTGAAGATGCAATCCACAGCAAGTTTCTCTGTAGTGGGAGGGGAAGGAAGATAGGTTTAAACAGCAATGTCAAAAAGAAGGGGGGAAACAAAAGATATTCTTTGGTGGTTATCTGGAGCTGTAATTTAACTTCCCTCTACAAAGGTTGTATGCCCTTAATTATAGTGGGTTTTCTGTATTTATTCATGTATGTATATGCATCCATTTAATAGTCTGTGTTTATAGGTTAATACCCCAAATGACCCTTTATTGGGATAAGACAGAATCATTCTTCAATTCCCTGCATCCCTGTTCACATACCCATTTCTCCAGATGCTGACTTGCTTGTCCCCTCTTCCTTGAAACATTCCCCTCAGGCTCCACATGCACAGTGAAGAAGCAGGCAACATGGCATCAGCCAGGTAGAGAACCCAACTGCATAATAAAAGATTAGGGTGGGGCAGCCAGCTTCCTCGCAAGCTATGCAAACGGCACACCTAGTCCAAACCAGTTCTTCCCTCACTATGCAAATGGCATACCTGCTCCAACCAATCCTTTGTATCCTATGTAAATCAGACACCATCTCCTCAAGCTCATCTGTAAAACCTCCTGCACTTTGCCACAGACTGGAAGACCCACTCAGGAGCCCCTCTCTCTCTGCAGGAGAGAGAGCTTTTCTCTTTCTTTCACCTATTAAACCTCTGCTCTTAACCTCACTCCTTGTGTGTCCACATCCTTGATTTCCTTGGCACGAGGGAACGAACCTCGGATATTACCCCAGATGAGGACGATGCTTCACCCCCACTGGATGTGAAAGATGAAGAATGCAGCCCAGATTGCAGCTGGCAGCCACTTTGTGATCAGAGGGGAATGAGCCTGTGGATGAAGCCAACACAGTGGAGGGAAGGATGGAGACATGGAAGAAACTGGGCCTTGTTGATAGCCATGGAGATGCTGAATCAAGCCTTTCCTGAAGCCCTTTCTAACTGCCAAGATTTTCAGATCTTACACCAACAAATTCCCTTCATCATTTAGTCTGGTTGTTGTATGTATATGCTGTTTCTTATAGCTAAAACCATTGTAGCTTTTATGAGATATTATAGTAGGTTCTGGAACATAGAAGATACATGCTCAAGTTAGCTACCATATGCCCTAGAGACTGCCAGGGTCAGAAAACCATGCATGCCACCAACACATCTGTCTCTCAGCATTTTTATGTAGACAAAATCAAGTTAAAATGAATACCATGGATGGTCTTAAGTGGGCACAGAAATCCTTAGCCTTCTTCAGTATTATGGAGGGGGCTATCTAACCTTTTTTTACTTTCTTGAAGGTAGAGCTGATTGGGGTGGGCAGTCAGTGGTGCTAGTATATAAGCTTTCTGCTTTTTTTCTTTCTCTTTTTATTTTTATTACTATTATTATTATTTTTTGGGCTGCTTCTCTGAGTCACTGCTGAAGATTGTAGGACATCTTATTATTAAGATGGGGTGATTACTGAAATTAGCTCTAACTTCACATGGCTCTGCAAGAATTGGGTGAAGCGTGAACCCTGGAGATAGTCATCTCTTTCTCAAGAGTCAGCTACATGCACACTGGTCTGAATGTGATCCTTCACTTTGTCCAAGGGTAGGAAGCATTAGTCCCTTTGTAATGATGATTATTTTTGTTTGAGGGTGGGTGGGTAATTACTTTTGGTGTCCATATTCTTTTATTGAAAATGAAAATTTATTTTCTGATAATGCCTTAATTTTATCAGCCTTTATTGTGAATTATTCCATTGCTATACACAGCTTGCATAATCTTTGAAATCTTGCACAAAAATACCTTGGGGTTATAAATTCAGTCACATTTGAATTGATTGTGGTGTAGATGAAGGTGAATTCAAACTGGGTCTCTGAATAGCTGTGTGGCCTTGGGAAAGTCACTTAGCTTCTCTGCGCCATTGTTCTTCCTGAGGAATGGGGAAAAGGGTTGTGTTAGGCCAAGTAATGGCCCCCAAGATCATCTGGGTCTTAAGCCCTTAAACATGTGAATGATACTTTATATGGCAAAAGGGATTTTGCAGATGTGGCCAAGCTAAGAATTTTGTGATGGAGAATCACTCTGGATTATTCAAGTGAGCCCTAATTGTCATCATAAGTGTCCTTATAATGCAAAGGGGATTTGGCAGAGAAGAAAAGGCAATGTGACCACAGATATGGGGATCAGAGTGATGCGGCCACATGCCATAAAGTGCCAGCAGCCACAAGAAGCTGCAAGAGGCCAGGAATAGATTCTGCCCTAGACCCTCTGCAGGGAGCACAGCCCTGAAGCCATCTTGATTTTGGCACAGTGAAATTGATTTCTAAACTTCTAGCCTCCAGAACTGTGAGAGAATACATTTCTGCAGTTTTAAGCCACACAGTTTGTAGTAGTTTGTTACAGCAGCTCTAGAAAATGAATGCAAGCATCGCCTAGCACATTTAGAGTTCATGAGAGAACACCCAGCCTCCCAAAGTCTACTGCTCTGAAACAGCACCTAGAATGTGTGTCCAAAATTCAGATTCCCAGGCTCCACCCCAGAAATACAAAACTGGAATGTTTAGGGGGTAGGCCCTGGGCAGCTGCATTTTTAACAAGCTGCCGTGTGATGCATGTGATTGGGGAGCTCCAGTTCTATCATCAACATCAAGCTTGGCCCTCCCAGCAGGCCTGGGAGACAATTACCACTGAAGAACCCAGGGAAGCTGGGAGCAAAGGAAATCTCCAAGGAAGAAGGCTGGATGGGTACAATGTCTGGGCATATAAAGTTTTTATCTATATTTTCATCTGCATATGTAGAGTGAAGACACAGTGTACATGCATTAAAATAACCTAAACAACACCTGCTCTATAGAAGAAAAGGAGAGAAAATAATCCACACTTGCCATTTGAATTATGTGGGTGGTTTTGCTTGCTCTTCCTTCCCTCCATGAGAGTGTGCCCCCAGTGGGTGTGAAAAGGAGACAAGAGCCTGTTCCCTAAGTTTCCAAGTGCTCACATGGTGTGGGACCTTTCACAACACCAGTGCTGCTCCAGGATTTAGCCAAGTGTGTTTTGATAAAATGTGGCATAAACCGTTTTTGGTATGTATTGTGTATAACTGTGAAGAGCCATTGAACAGTTATGGGGGAACGAAGTGGCAAAGACCCTGTCCTTAGGGAGCACACATTCTAACAGGGGGAGCCAGGCAACACAAGAAATAAGGAACTAAACAGCTTGTTAGTTGGAAGTTAGTTCAGAAGAAAAATAAAGCAGACTAAGGGAGATCTGGTGAGTCAGGTTGAAGGGAGGTTTCAGTTATCAATTGCCACATAACAAAACCCAAATGTAATCATTTAAAACAACACCAATTTATTATTTTTTTGAAATTCTGTCGTCTGGGCTGGGCTCAGCTGAGTGGTTCTTCTGCTCCATGTGGAGCCTGCTGGTGCTACACCAACCGAGTGGGCATCTCCTCTCACATTTCTGGCACCTAACCTGAGATGGCTAGAACAGTTGGGGGTTCTTGGGCATCTCTTTTCAAGTGGCTTCTCCACCAGGCTAGCTAGGGCTTCCTCAAAGCATGGTGGTCTCAGGAGTGGCAGATTTCTTACATGGCAGCTGGATTTCAAGAGGGAGGAAGGAAAAGCTGTCAATGTGAGACATGGGCAGGTACAGTGTTATTTCCACCACATGTACTGGTGGGCGGAGTCAAAATCCAGCCCAGAGTCAAAGAGTGGGAAAAATCTTGCTGCCTTTTGCTATAAGGAGTGGCATGCACATACAAAGAGGGAAGGTGTTGGAGGCAGCCATTGTTGGAAACTATCCTTCACACAGAGGGGCACTCTTTTATATAGGGGAGGCCTCACTGATAAAGGTGCACATAAAGCAAGGCCAGAAAAAAGTAAGGGAGATAGCAATATGGATAATTGTGGGAGGAAAGAATTCTAGGTGGGCTGGGCATGGTGGCTCATGCCTGTATTCCCAGCACTTTGGGAGGCCAAAGTGGGTGGATCACTTGAGGTCAGGATTTCAAGACCAGCCTGGCCAACATGGTGAAATCCCATCTCTACTAAAAAAATACAAGAACCAAAAAAAAAAAAAAATTAGCTGGGTGTGGTGGTATGCACCTGTAGTTCCAACTACGTGGGAGGCTGAGGCAGGAGAATCGCTTGAACCCAGCAGGCAGAGGTTGCAGTGAGCCAAGACTGCACCACTGCACTCCAGCCTGGGCAAGAGAGTGAGACTCCATCTCAAAAAATAATAAAATTCTTGGCAAAGGGAATAGCAGGTGCAAAAAGCCCTGAGTCAGAAACATACTTGGCATAACCGAGGACCAGCAGGGAGTCCAGTGGGGCTGGAGCAGAAGATGTGAGGCCAAAGGTATGGAGGTGAGGTTGGAGAGGGTCTAGGTTGGCCATGGGGCATTGATGGCATCAGTGCATTTGGGGTCTTAGGGGCTACGAAAGGACTTGGTTTTAACCCTGAGAAGATGTGGTGTAGAGTAACCAGCTGACCCAGTTTGTACCAGATGGAGACGATTTCTGGCATATGGGAATTTCCATGCTACAATCAGGAAATAGACAAAAGAGAAGAGGCAGGAAGACTCAAAGTATGAGGCGATTGCAGTACCCTAGGCATGGGAAGATGGCAGCCTGGCCCAGAGAGGTAGTCATGAGGCAATAAGAACAGACATGGGCAATCCCTGCATGGCATGGTTTCCCCCAGCTGCATGGCATGGGCACCTTACAAGCTTCCCAAGGGTAATTTTGATTACACAAGACTTCGACATAACCAGTTATAAATTAACTGCTGCATAAAGTACAACTTCCTTGATGCCATATGTTCAGCAATGTCCCCTGGGTCCCATTCTGCCCAGCAGCCACAGGCAAATGGGCAAGATTTGAGTCCAAGGGGTCCTCATCATGAGGCTTCCCCCTGCCCCATGGCAATGTAGAATCTCCTCTGCCAAGCTGGTTTCAACTTCCTCCCACTTCACAGCTGTTGGGCCTTAAACTCTAGCCTTAAACAAGAAACACAGCACTGCCGGGAAAACCCAGGAAACTGGCACAGGCTCCCTTAACTCAGTGATTCCCCTGCTGGTTTTCTCCTCATGCCATATGGGCCAGCTGAGGCCAGTTCCCACAGTCTGCAAGGAGACTCCACGGTTCTTGGACACGTGTGTCTTGGTCCCTGTGGTGAAGGGACCACTTCCCCAGTGGGAGCCATGGAGGCCCCCTGCTCTCTGTGTCCATGGGTTACTTTGGCAGTAGTTCCCTAGCACTGGCTAGGGACTGGACATTCAGAGAGAACTGGGGCAGCCCAGCCCCGCCCCTAGGAAAAGAGATGCAGCCTGCAGGGAGGGAGACATCACACACACTTTAGTTCAGTTGCAGGGAGCCAAAGTTCTGACAGATGGAGGCCCAAGGGGATGGGGAGGCTCAGAGGAGGCCCGGGTTCCTTCCTGGAGGAAGTGGCGGACAGAGGAGGACTAACCAGGGGCAGAAGGGGAGGGGACAGCCAGTCCCAGGCAGCCCAACAGCTGGAGTGGGAACAGGAAGCCCCATGCCTGTGGTGTGGGGGTAAAGAGGCACAGAATTTTGGTTTTGCCAGAGTGAGAAAGTAAGAAGGGAAGGAGCAGAAGGAGAGGAAGAGAGGTGAGGAAGTTGGCCTCCTCCCTATAGCAGGGAGCTTATAGAAGTTTCCATGCCAGGCAGAGACAGTGGCATCTTTCCCTGAACCATCCCCCAACCCCAAGCCTTTGGCCACCTGAGCACCCAGCGGAGGCCCCTCTGCCTGCCCCTCACACTGCACATGAGCGCCCTGCACCCGCCTCTCAGCACTTTGCACCCTCCCCTCCCTGCTCCACCCTACCTGCAAGGAAACAAAAGGCACTTTCTCCTTCCTCCCATGACCCACTTTCCAGGGCCAAAGCAGGCTGCTGACTTGATAACCTCGGCCGTAGGTACCCTGCCCACAATAACATGTTTGCTCACACCCAGATTCCAGCAGGGCAGGGCCCGATAGCTGGAGTGATCTTCACCACAGTGCCTCAGATGCGAAAGGAAAGGGACCTCCCTCAAGGTCCCTCAGGTCCCACCAGGCCTGGAAGCAGGTTTCCAGACTGAGTCTCCCATCACTAAAGGTAATCAAGGATCGACCGTGGAAAGATAGAGATGGTCAGGGAGAATCGGGACCAGCCAACCTCCAGTCTCCATCCTCATAGGGTCTAATGCCCGAATTCGGTGTCTACCTCCTTGTTTATTCACTGCCAATCAGTCTGCAAGCATTCGCTGAGTGCCCCTGGGTGCCAGGCAAAGACAGGGCTGGCTTCCACTCCCAGCTCTGTCTCTCGCCAGCTGTGCAACCTGGGACACATAGCTTATCTCTGTGCCTCATCTACAAAGTGAGAATTCAGAGTTACTGTGAGGGTCAGAGATAAGGCACGCAAAGTTCCCTCTATACTGGAAGTGCTCAATAAATGCTAACTGTCGTCATTCCTTAAGACATGAAGAGGTCTGAGAGCTCTGGAAAGTTCTGACATTATAGGGTATCTCTGCTGGCATCCCATAGCCCAGGAGGCCCTGGTATTAGCAACTTGCTCCTTTGCAGGGAGACAACTGGTCCCACTGAAAATGTAGACACCCTTGTGGCCACACGTTCACCTGCATGCGCGCACGCCTCACCCTCAGCCCCCATGCGCTTATTACAGCAGTAGCTTTGAGGGGGCTATTATCCTCCCCAGTTGTATAGACACAGAGGTAGTGCGTCCAGGGCCACCCGGAAAGTATGGAGCAGCAAAAAGTATGAAGTCCAAGCCTCTCAGTTCCACAGACATGGTGCCTGGGCCATTTCCAGACATATCCATGCATCCCATGGTGCTGCTCCTGGAGTGTCCTTCCTGGCTGTTCAAGCTCCAGCATTTCCTGCAGGCCCCAGTTCACAGGGTCCTCCCTGAGAGGGCTTCCCGTAGGCCCTAGCAGAGTTTTAGGTTTCCCCTCAGCTCCTGCAGACCTTGCACATGGCTCTATTATGGCCTTTTGGAAAACTACCATTAATTACCCGTTTATGTCTCCATTCCCCTGATGTGGAGCTGCCCAAAGTCCAAGACCTTGACTTGAGAGGCAAATCTGTTATCTTCCGGACCTTATCACGCTCTGCCCTGGGTCACAGTCATTCAGGTTTCTGCCTCATCTCCCTAGCGGGCTGTCCTCACTTTAAAATATTTTAAAAACCATTTTTGTGTCTATTAGCCAGACTTTTCCTAGACACAACTAGGTTGAGGCTGACAGTTTCCAAACCACAGGTTGGGGGCATAGGCAGGAGGGGAACATGCTGAGGGAGAGGGGCAGGGGATTGCCATAGCCTAGGAAAGTTCGGGAGAGGGAGGAGAGAAGAGAAGAGGAAGCAGGAGGAGGAGGAAGGAGGAAAAGAGAGAAAGGAAGAGGAGGAAGAGGGAGAAAGGAGAAAGAGGAGAAGAAAGAGGAAGAGCAGAAAGGAAGGAGGAAGCTTAATGCATATAAAATGCACAGTGAAAACAGGGTTGACTGAGGTTCAAATGTGCCTCCCCGGGCAGGTCTTTCTCCAGCTCAGCTCTGGCTTCCCAGGGCCTTGTTTCCAGGTGCCCCTGTTCCAGGCCCACAGAGAGGCTCTTGTGTGGCTGATGCAAGTCGGCCATGGAGAAGCTGTTTCCAGTAGGCTCTTTGCTGGTGGAAACCTGCACCTGCCTAGGGTCTGGTACCACACTGTGATGGGCAGCCTAGCTGTGGGCCCAGATTCTGAGGCTGGCTTTGGCACCAGCTGGCTGTGTGACAGTGAGCAGGCTACTAGGATCTTTCGAGCCTCTATTTCTTCCACCACGAAACAGGACTAGTAATTCCCAAGCCACAGGGAACTTATCAGGGTTAAATGAAATGATGGAAGCAGAGTTTGGGGTACAAGGTGGGAGGGAGCTAGGAAAATGGTAGCTCTTTTCCTGTGAGCAGCATGGTGACAGCTCAGAGATGTGTGAATGCAGCCCAGGATGTGCAGCTCCTCTTGCCGGGACTTGTGTAACTGATGGGATTTGTTGGGTGATCCTGTGACCTGTGGAGCAGGAAGGAGCTCTGGCAATGGGGAGTGCAGGGGAGAAATCCACAAACCAGGGAGCCTAAAACTGCATGGCAGAAAGTTCTGAGCATCAGAGATGATGTGGCTAGTGCCACAGTCTGAGAAGTTCTCATTTTGAATTCCAGAGTCTTTGGGGAAACAGAATCATAGGTATGTGTTTCTAAGGTCTCTTTCTATTCCAAGTGTCAGAAACTCAACTCAAATGGACTTAAGACACAAGGAAAATACTCTGGCTCATGTGGCCCAAAATTCTGAAGGGGCTGCGAGCTTCGGGCAGGGCTGGATTCAGATATTTAGACATTGTCATCAGAATAGCATGTGTGTGTGTGTGTGTGTGTGTGCGTGTACGTGTGTGTGTGCATGTGTGTGCGTGCATGTGTGTGCCTGTGTGTGCACACGCGTGCTCATGCATGTATCCATGTCCATGTGCCATGGCTCTGCTCTCCTTTATGTTGTCTTCAGTGTCAGGCAAACTTCCCAAGCAATGATTAAGTTTCGGTCTCGCAGCAGCTTCAGGCTTGTATCCTACCCAGTTACCATTTCCTATAGAGTTTCAGCAAAAGCTCTCTGGGCAACTCTCACTGGACTGGTTTGGGTCATGGTCCAATTAGAGTCAGTCACAATGACCAGGGAATGGAATGTTCGCCATGGCCAGATGCACTCGTTGGCTAAATAATGTCTACGCACCATCATCCCCTTCTCCTGTGTCCACATGCTAATCCCTGAAACCTGGGAATGTGTTACCTTCTATGGCAAAAGAGGCTTTACAGATAGATTTAAATTAAGGATCCTGAGATGGAGACGTTCTCCCCATTTGTCTGGGTGGCCCTGGTATAATCACAATAGTCCTTATCAGGGGAAGTTGAGAGAGAAGAGGTGGCCTTGGAAGCATAGTTTGAGCCATGGTTTGAAGATGGAGGAAACGGCTTTACCAAGGAATGCAAGCAGCCTCTAGAAGCTGGGAAGGGCAAAGAAATGATTCTCTCCTAGAGCTTCCAAGAGGGAGTTTGGCCTTGCTGACACCTCTTGATCCAGCAAAACCCATTTGAAACTTCTGATGTCTGGAGCTCTAAGAAAATACACTGTTGACGCACCTGTAATCCCAGCTACTCAGGAGGCTGAGGCAGGAGAATCGCTTGAACCTGGGAGGCGGAGGTTGCAGTGAGCCGGGATGGCACCATTGCACTTCAGCCTGGGTTACAGAGCAAGACTCATTTCAAAAAAAAAATAAACAAAGAAAAAAATACACTGGTGGTATTGTAAGCTGCTAATTTTGTGGCAATTTGTTACAGCAGCTGTGGGAAGCTCATGAACCAGGCTGGCTCACGTGTGCATCTCTGGAGGTGGGGCTGGGGGACAGAGTGAGTCCCCCAAACTAGATGGACTGAGTGTGAAGGAGGGACAGGACCCAAAGGCAAACAAAGCCCCTTTACCAAAGAAACGGGGGGTAGGAGATGGGCTGGCGAAAAAGAAGGCAGAAGTCACAAAGACACAGAGGCATTGTGGGGTTCCTTTCGTAGGAAGTTCAAGATCAGGCAAAACAAGCTCATGGAAAGAGAGGCTGGGGTTGCTTCTCAGAGAAGGGCTGGATATTTACCAGGAAGGGGCACCAGGAGTCTGTGAAGCCGGGGAATGTTCTCTGTCTTGACTTCAGTGGTGGCTTCATGATGTATACATATGTAAAAAATTCTCACTCTTAAGATGTACATCCACTTAAGATGTACACACTCTGTGCATTTTTCTCTCTGGGTGAGTCATTCCTCAATTAAACAGCAGTTATTGCAGGGATAATTCATGGCAGCAAAACTCTGCCATTTGAACCCAACTAGCTGTCTTCTCTGTGCCGTAATAATATTCATTCATCTCAATCTTCACTCATTTGACAGAGGAGGAAACTGAGGCCCACGTGGTGAGGTGCAGAGCACAGGCAGAGTCATGTAGCCAGACCCAAGCCTGTCTGCCATGCCCTTCCTCAGCTCTGACTGCTTTCAGCTGGCCCAGTGTCCTGCTCTGCAGGCAGGGGTGGGTCCTTCACCGGCACTGCCCCCCACCTCCGCCCGATGTCACAGTTACTCCTTGGGGCCTCCTGGGGAGAAAACATGAGTCTCTTCTTTTTTTCAGTGCTTTTGGGCTGCTAGAAACTTCCGATCCCTCACTCACCTCTGCGCTCACTCACCTTCTGCTCTCACTCACCGTCTGCTCTCACCCACCTTCCGCTCTCACTCTCCTTCTGCTCTCACCCACCTTCTGCTCTCACTCACCTCCTCAGGATCTGGTGCCCAGCTGGGGTCTCACAGCAACCCTTGTTACTGCCCCTATGGAAACACAAGACCTCCTGGGGCAACGAGGTGGGGGTGTACCTACTCTCAGCATGCCTTTTGCTATTCACTCCCTTTTATTCATTCAACAAGCATTTCCTGAGGGCTCAGGAATTGGGGGTACAGCTGCAAACGGGGCCTCAAGGGCCCTGCCCTTAGGCAGCTGACAATCTAGACAGGAGACACACAGTAGCCAGGTGAGAAACCATATGACTCCACAGATTACCCAGGCACCTGCCATGTAAGGGGGAGGCCACCTGGGCACCCAGGAAGCCCCTGCTGCTCACAGCCATCCTCTCCTCACCTACAGCACACACTTTGCCTTAAGAGGGAGAAGCAAACTAAGCCGGGGGTATTAAATGAGGTCCCAAGTCCTCCATCGTCCAAATCCTCTGCATGGCAAAGCCAGGCTTCTCCCCAGTGAGAATCTGGTGCCCTCCTTGCTCCAGGCTGGCCCGCTGCAGTCAGCCTCCTCTGAGCCTCAGCTTCTGACTTCACGGAGGCCCTGCCATCTGCATAGCACATGCCCTCAGGTCCAGAAGAGACTGGGCAGAGCAGGTGTTCGCATCCATTTTTCAGACCTGCAAGCTGTGGCTCAGAGAGCAGAGTCCCACCCAGGGTTACTGTTGCTGGTGGCAGGGCCTGGAGCCTAACATCCATGCACCTTGGGGTAGAATTATAGGCCTGTCTCCTCCACTGAGCTGGGCTCCAGGAGGGCTGGGGCAGGGTCTGGGTTCAACTCCTAAACCCCAAGTGGGCCCTTAGCTGGGACCTGGGAAACCAGGGTCTTTTCCCCGTCGGGGCTTGCCCAGGCCATGGGTGCTTGTCACTGCCTGGCACAATCCCAAGGCCACTGTTCCAGGCTGGAGAAGGGGAGGGCAGTGGGAAGGCTGAAGGCAAGGGAGGGCTGAGGCTGGAAGCCACCTCCCATCTTCCTCCCACATGGAGACGTGCAGCGCCTCACACCCCTCCCAGGAATCCCTCAAGGCCCAGAGGTGACTCAGCAACACGTGAGCTAAGCTGTCCGAGCTGTGCCCCACCTCTTGCCAGATGCAGAGCCCAGTGGGTGGAGGGAACGTGCCACCCGCCACGTGCACCCCTGCAGCAGCTCAGCCTGCAGCAACAGAGCCGCCCCTGCCTCTCCCTCCCAGTCTCTCTCTTCTTTGTGGGGACCTCACGTGTTCCTTCTGCCTCCATTCAACCCTCGCCTCGCTCTACAGGCATTAAACACAGGACTGGTGGTTTGCTGTGCTGATGGTGCCACAAAAGCTACCTCCTGCAATCCTCTCTGCAATCCTGCCAGGCCAAGTGGGGAAACCGAGACTCAGAGACAGTTTGTGACTTATGCAAGGAACCGAGATTCAAACCTAGCTCAGCCTAACCCCGAAGACTGTGTGATTTCTCTTTCACGAGCCATGCTGAGTGGGATCGTTAACAAACTCTACCCCCTTTTGCGCATTTTACAGAGTGGGAGGGAAGACTGAGGCACAGGGAAGGGAGGTGACTGGTGGGGGAGGGAAGGGACCAGCATAATGTTGTCCTAGGACAGAACGGTGGCTCTCTGTGTCCCCAGGGCACTGTGGCTGACACTGGGACAGACTCCCTGCCCTAGGAATGTGTGGTGAATGAATGAGTAGGTGCTGGGTGTGCTCTTTCAACGTGATGGTCACAGGCCACATGCGGCTATGGGGCACTTGACATGTGACAAAGAAACTGAATATCTCATTTTATTTTATTTTAAATGTAAAATATCAATACTGTCTACAGTTGATATATTTCAAGACATACAGCGTCATTTGCACCATGCTTTAGCACTTGTAGAGCAGTTTATAGCCTCCATCTGCTCTTTTGATTCTCAAAACTCACCAAGACCCACATCTCCACTTTCCAGAAGAATGTGAGGTTCAGAGAGGTCAAGAGACTTGCCCAAGATCACACAGCCAGGAAGTGGCAATGCCAGAGAACCTGGCCACCCTGACTGTCTGCCAAATCCCTTTCCACTTTGTGCTTTAGTCACAGTCGCAAGCGCTTATGTGGCAGGTCCACCTCTCAGTGCTATGCCTGCGTTACCTCAATGATTCCATCCATTTCCCTAGGGGAAAAGGACACCAGTGTTAAAGTTCTAAGATGAGGAGACACAGACAAGCTGAATTCTTTGCCCACTGCTGCCTGGTTAGAAATCAGCAGAGCTGGGGTTTGCATTTGAGGTTCTGGAGCTGGACTCCGACCTTTGTTATTACATGAGTGGCCTTTGAGTGGTGTGTGGGGCGTGCAGAGTCAGCAACGCTCCTGTCGCTGAGCACCTTGGGTGACGCCTGAGTCTCTGAGCACTGGGAAGCCACTGGGAGGTGTTAAGCTCAGACCATGGGACTTTAGGAGAGGGCTCTGCTGAGGTCTGGGGAGGGACAGCTGGGGTGAGTTCAGGACGGGGGGCACAGGGGGAGACTGCTCAATAGCCAGGCACTGGCCACAGAAAGGAAAAAACAGAATGACTAGTTAAAGGACTTGGCTGCAAAGTCAGGTTGTGCAAGGATGCTGTCCCAGCACAGATAGGGAAGGGACACAGCCCGGAATCCCAGGCGGCAGCCGCACTGCCACGTGGAGGAACAAGAAGGCCCATGCAGAACGTGGCTGGAGGCAAAGGTGCATGGTGAGGAGCAGGCGGGGTCTGTGGGTGGAGCCCCCTACGGTGCCGCAGGCTGCTGCCCAGGGCCGGTGACCCAGCAGGAGGACACAGAGACTGCAGACAGGAGGCTCCAGGGCACAGGGTTTCCACATGGCTCTGTCCTTGGTGGCCTGAGGCCCCCTGTTTAACTCCAAGCTGCAGCTGCAGCCTCCTACCCAACCAAGAACACCAAACATACCTTGTTGCAGGTTTCAACCAGACATACCAACGGTGACAAGGAAGATGCCTCCACCTGCATCTTCCACCTGTTCATGGCTCTGTGACCATTCACTTTAAGAGAGGGACAAAAACCTAAAGGGAAAACAAACAAAAAGCGTCAGGTGATTCTGCTTGTAAAAGGCTGACATATGATTAACTTTGAAGAAGGCTTAAAAGTAGCTTTATTGGGTAACAGTACAAAAAAAATACTTATTTAAAGGAACTACTTATTTAAAATTGCAAACCTCCCACACACCTCATGCCCTGTTCTTTCCCATTTCTCTTCCTTTGTGGCACTGATCAGGGTTTCATATGCAGCTTTATGTAAGATACAAATTTATTTTGCTTAAAGTCTATCTTCTTCTATTGGAAAGTAAGTTCCATGAAAGAAGGAATGTTTTGGACTTTCTTGTTCACCATTGAACCTTTGGAGTCTAGAATTGTGCCTGGCATATAGCAGGTGCTCCATACGTTTCTGTTCAATAAATGCACGAAAGGGTGGCAACAAGAAAGCAACGATGCAACAGTGATAACGTGGCACCCATGGAAGGAGGTGAGGAAGCATCTGTGAGGCCAGCCAATCACCGGGTGTCGTGCATGTGACATGCATTCGGGGGCTGCTAGGGACCAGCCCTGGGCTAGAGCTTTAGAGAGGTTTCAGGCAAGAACATTGTCTGCTAAGTCACAGTATCTGGCTAGCGCAGCTAAGGTCTCAGGTGAGGCACATTAAGCTCAGCTCAAGGCCATGAGCAAGGTGATGAGCAGGTTTGCCTGCTGCAGGCCGGGCTAGCCCGGCTGTTGGCAGAAATAGCAGGGAGAACTGCCCTGAGCAAGGAGAGGAGGGGCTTCCTGGCCTATTTTGTGTGCTGGCCATTCCTGTCTGCTTCTCCCATACCCCACCGAGCTTCCCCTTTTGCCCTGGAGACAGTCATCAGTGATTTGAAGCTGGGCTGGTCACTGCAAAGAATCCGGAATCATTTCTAGGAGTTAGAGCTGAGAAGAAAGTGATGAGATGCAAGAGGCAAGACAATGCCAAGCTGGTCGTGGTGGACACAGAGTCCTAAAAGGGGCAGCTTCTGCCACAGAGGGGCCAGCAGAGCCATATCTCCTCTGTGAGTGCGCTTCTGTGTAAAACAAGTACCGCAAGTTCTAGAGTCAGACAGGGCCACGTTCAAATCTACCAGTGGCCCTTCCAAGCTGTGTGACGGGGACCCAGGTACTTTTCCTCTCTAGACTCTGGTTTTCTGCACCTGTGCATGCATGAACATGTGCCCACACATATATACACACACACACGAGAGTGGTATATTTTTGCCTCACAGGGCTAGTGTAAATATTATTAAATGGCATACATATAAAGCTTCCCTTTTCTGCTTTGAGCTCAACTTTTAGATTCTTTTTAAAAAGATTAAAAATCAATAACCAAGTGATGCACACGTATTGCAAAACAATTATTAAAATGAGATAATCAAGAAGAAGAAATTTAAAATCACCTATCATCACAAGAATGAGAAGACAAGCCACAGGCTGGGAGAAAATATTTACGAAAGACATGTCTGATAAAGGACTGTTATCCAAAATATACAAAGAACTCTTAAAATTTAATAAAGAAACAATACAATTTTTTTTAACGGGCAAAAGACCTGAACAGATACCTCACCAAAGGAGACACACAGATGGCAAATAAGCATATAAAAATGCTCAACATCATAAGTCATCAGACACTTGCAAACTAAAGTCTAATGAGATGTCACTATTAGAATGGCCAAAATCCAAAACACTGGCTGGCAACACCAAATTCTGGAGAGGATGTGTGGAGCAAAAGGAACTCTCATTCGTTGCTGGTGTATTAGTCTGTTCTCACACTATAAAGAATATCACCTGGGGCGCAGTGGCTCACACCTGTAATCCCACCACGTTGGGAGGCCAAGGCAGGTGGATCACTTGAGGTCAGGAGTTCGAGACCAGCCTGGCCAACATAGTGAAACCCCCGTCTCTACTAAAAATACAAAAAATTAGCTGAGCATGATGGTAGGCACCTGTAAGCCCAGCTAATTGGGAGGCTGAGGCAGAATTGCTTGAACCTGGGAGGCGGAGGTTGCAGTGAGCAGAGATCATGCCACTGCACTCTAACCTGGGCAACAGAGTGAAACTCTGTCTCAAATAAATAAATAAATAGAATACCACCTGAGACTGGGTAATTACAAAGGAAAGAGGTTTAATTGACTCACAGTTCTGCAGGCTTACCAGGAAGTGTGGCTAGGAGGCCTCAGAAAACTTAACAATCATGGCGGAAGGCGAAGGGAAAGCAGACACCTTTTTCACAAGGCAGCAGGAGGGAGTGTGTGGGAGAATGAGGAAGAGCCACACTTTAAAACCATCAGATCTCGTGAGAATTCACTCATCATCACGAGAACAGCGTGGGGTAAACCGCTCCCATAATCCAATCACCAACCAGCTGGTCCCTCCCCTGACAGGTGGGGATTACAATTGGAGATGAGACTTGGGTGGGGACACAGAGCCAAACCATATCAGCTGGTGAGAATGCAAAATAGTACAGCTATGTTGGAAGACAGTGTGGCAGTTTCTTACAAAACTGGACATACTTTTACCATATGATATGGTTTGGATCTGTGTCCCCACCAAAATCTCATGTTGAAATGTAATCCCCAATGCTGGGGCCAGGTGGGAGGTGACTGGATCATGGAGGCAATTTCTTGTGGTTTAACACCAACCCCCTTTGGTGCTGTTGTCGTGATAGTGAGTTCTCATGAGATCTGATTGTTTAAAACAGTGTGGCACCCCCCTTCCTCTTGCTCTGGCCATGTGAAATGCTGGCTCTCCCTTTGCCAGCAAAATTGAGTAAAAGTTTCCTGAGGTCTCCCCAGCAGAAGCTGCTGTGCTTTCTGAACAGCCTGCAGAACTGTGAGCCAATTAAGCCTTTTTCATTTTTATTAATAAATTACCCAATCTCAGGTATTTATAGCGGTGTGAAAATGAACTAATACGCCACACTACCCAGCAACTGTGCTCCTTGGTGTTTACCCAAAGGATTGAAAACGAATGTCCACACGAAAACCTGCATGCAGATGTTTGTAGCAGCTTCGCACGTAATTGCCAAAACTTGGAAGCAACTAAGATGTCTTTTAGGGGGTGAATGAATAAATAGAATGTGGCTCATCTAGACAGTGGGATATCATTCAGCACTAAAAAGAAATGAGCTATCAAGCCTGAAAATATATGGAGGAAACTGAAATGCATATTACTAAGTGAAAGCAATTAATCTGAAAAGGCTACATACCATATGCCTCCAACTATATGGCATTCTGAAAAAGGCAAAACTAGTGACAGTAAAAAGATCAGTGGTTTCCGGGGGCTAGAGCGGAGGGAGGGAGGAATAAGCAGAGCACAGAGGATGCTTAGGATGGTGAAACTCTGCATGATACTCTAATGCTGGATCCATGTCGTTATACATTTGTCAAAATCCATAGAATGTGCAACACCAAGAGCGAACCCTAATGTAAATGATGGTCTTTGGTGATGATGATGTGTCTCCGTAAGATCATCAGCTGTCACAATGTACCCTCTGATGGGGGATGTTGATAATGGGGGAGGCTATGCATGTGTAGGGGTAGGGAGTATATGGGAAATCTCTGTGCCTTCCTCTCAGCTTTGCTGCGAACTTAAAACTGCCCTACAAAATAGTCTAATAAAGAAATCACTCACCATCCCATCCCCTGGTTGTATTTACTACTGTGTTCCTAGCACTTAGTGTGCTTCCTGGCACATAAATGGGCTGTTAACTCAATAAATGTTAGTTGGGTGAATGAAGGAATAAATACACTCAAAATAATGTGTTAACATTTTGGTGTATACAATTCCAGTTATTTTTTTGCTGGGTGAGGAATAGAGGCTCGCTTTGTCGCCCAGGTTGGAGTACAGTGGCACAATCTCAGCTCACTACAACCTCTGCCTCTCAGGTTCAAGGAATTCTCCTGCTTAGCCTCCGGAGTAGCTTGGATTACAAGCACCCGACACCATACCCAGCTAATTTTTTAATTTTTCAGTAGAAACAGAGTTTTGCCATGTTGGCCAGGCTGGTCTCGAACTCCTGACCTCAGGTGATCTGCCTGCCTCTACCTCCCAAAGTGCTGGGATTACAGGTGTGAGCCACCATGCCTGGTCAAATTCCAGTTACTTTCTATGCACATATATCATGCTTTTTTCATTTAAATGACATTCTACCAGACACATGATTTTATAATCAGTTTCATCTCTTGATATACTGTTGCTCCAGGGAAATAAATACAAATATTCCTTAGGAACACTTTAATGGCTGTGCATTGTTCTGCCATTTGGATAGACCATCATTCATCAAACTCAGCCCTTCTTTTAGCATCTGGGTTAATTTCACGTTGTTGCTTTCAGACACAACACAACAACAGGCATCCCCATATGCGTGTCATTTCCTACGTGACTGTTTATCTGTCAGGATCAGTTTTAAACAGTCTGGGCAGGAGAGAGGGAAGATGGTGGTGATGTCATCTTGGCTTCTGAGTCTCCTGCCTGTAGGGGCGTCTCAGTGATGGAGTTCTGCATGACTCATCTTCTCTGAGAAATATCCCTGTGAACACACCGGGAACATGCCACCTGCATCAGCCCCATGGCGAGGGTGACCACATGACCAACCCCAACAGAAGGCCTGGTGGTCTGACATGAAGGGACATGCTCCTGGGGCCAGCAGGGCAGAGGGGGGCCTGGTCCTGTCACCCCTGAACACCCAGCAAGAAAGCCAGTCAGGCCTGGATTTGAGACCTGGGCTGCCACTTGTCAGCTGTGTGTCTTTGGTGAAGTGACTTAACCTCCGAGCTTTGATCTTCTTATTTGTAAAACAGACATCACTCACCTCGTAGGGTTATCAGGGGGATTAATGGTGATGATGCAATAATGCTCCAGGAGGTGTTTGTGCAGAGCCCAGTGTGGGCTGTGAGTTCAGCCTGCGTTACTGTGTTGACATCACCACAAACCTGAACATAAGACATGCTGTGTACCTCGCACCACTCTGAGCATCTACCTGCTGTAACGTACTGCCTTTCAGCCTTAGTAGTGGACAGCTTCAGGAAATTTGTCAGATAGGAGCTGAGCCAGTTGGCCCCTGGGTTTAGAGTTTATTTTGGAAAGAAATATCCTCACTCTCCTGGTGGGGCTGTGTTCTCAGGGTGGGAAGAAGGGATTGGGCCATGAGACTGGAGGTGGAACCACGGCCCTCAAGAGCTCATGATCCTGAAGTCACCAGAGCTCTGAGCATCTGCGTCTCCATCTGTAAACCAAACTAGGGCTCACTGGGTCACTAGGCCTTCCCAGCTCTGAGAGTCTAAAAATTCCTTCTCAGAAATGACGAATACGACAATCTACACCAACCCAAATCCAGCCCAAAGCCCTTTCTTGTAAGGATCGAAAGCTAAGAATGGTTTTTACATTTTTAAATAGTTTAAAAAAATCAAAAGAAGAATATTTTGTGACATGGGAAGATGATATAAAACCCAGATATTAGTGTCTATAAATAAAGCTATAATGGAAGCCAGCTGTGTTCATTCATTTGCTCACTGCCTATGGCGGTCTTGAGCTGAGGTGGTGGAGTGGAGTGGCTGCCACATGCTTCTGGCCAGCAGAGCCTGGGAGGTTTGCTGTCTGGCTCTTCACGGAGAATCCCTGCTCTTCCCTGGTCTAGGGTTGACTGCAGAGATTACTCACCATCTTTGGAATATCTGGAATTTTTTTCTTTCTTTCTTCAAAGGTCACTACTTCCAAAGACCAATAATGTTTAGAAAATAAAACAGGATGAGTAGAGAACTTCTTTAGCTTGTCCCAGATGCCTGGGCAGACAGCCCATGGCCCAGGGCTCTCCAGGGCTGGCCCAGGGTAAGGGTTTGTGGATGTGTGGAATCTCAGTGCCAACCTCTCTTTTGACATGCTCACCCTGCAGAGATCCAGTTAAGACATGCCCCTCTGAAGGGGCCAAAAAGGGATTAAAAAGGAAAAATCTGTGCAGTGCAGTGGGGCTAAGTGCATGTGTGTGGAATCAGAGCTGAGTTCCAACCCCATCTCCCTACCTCTTAGCTTGTGACCTTGGACATGGTACATAACCTCTCACTGACTCAGTGTGTTTATTGGTAAAAACGGGGGAAATAATAGAATCTATCTGTATTAGTTTGCAAGGGCTGCCACAATAAAGTACCACAGACAGGGTGGCTTAAACAACAGAAATTAATTCTCTCACAGTTCTATAGGCTAGAAGTTCGAGATCAAGGGATGGTCCCTACATAGCTGGTTTCTTCTGAGGCCACTTTCCTTAGCTTGTAGCTGGCCTGTGTCCTCACTTGGTCTTCCCTCTGCACGCTTTTGTGTTCAAATCTCTTCTTTTGAGAAATCAGCCACGTTGGATTAGGGTCCACCCTAATGAACTCATTTTACCTTAATTATAGCTTCAAAGACCCCATCTCCAAATGCAGTCACATCCCGAGGTCAGGGCTTAGGACTTCAACATATGAATATTGGGGGCATATGACTGAACCCATAAATGCTGCCTCATAGGGGAATGCGGGGACTGAATGGAATTGGGAATTTGGAATATTAGTGGTTTATGGAAACGTAGTGAGTCTTCAGCCAATGGAAGCTCTTATTTTCATTCATCACAATTCGTACGCATCATGGTGGAGCTATTGCAGTGTGTGGAAGAACACTGGAGGGACATACATGTAGGGTTGGAGGGGCTCCTGGGTGGTTCTGAGCAGCCCTGTTGGGGACAGTCAGGCAGTTTGTTCACTGCACAACCCCAGAGGCTGGTGTTTATATGTTATTATCATTATCAATTTGCATACTGATTAGAGACATTTTTCTGGCAGATGTCAGAAGAAAGAGCACCTTTTCTGAAATCCCCATGGAGGCTCAGTACAGCCCAGGGCAGTGCTGCTTCCTAGCCTGACACTCAGGTTGAAGAACACCATGCAGAGACCAGAGCCCGACACACAGTCAGCTCTCAACACAGCTGTGCTGGACAAGTGCACGTGAAGGGTCCCTCTCCTGGCCATTCCACTAGAATGTAAACTGCGCAAGGGCAGGAGCACTTTCCCAGTTTCCATCTCGGCCATTGATGTGTTTCAGCCCCTCCACAGTTTCTGGCACATAGTAGGTGCTCAGTAAATATTTATTGAATAAAATAAATGGATCAGTTATAGCATGGTTTTTTCCTTTCCATTAAACAAGTCTTCTACAAAATGCATAGGGACTCAGGATGGGGGCACAGTATCTATTGAACACTGCTGTGTGTCAGCTGCTCCCTCACTCACTGTAGCCTTTATGCTTCCCTGTCCTGTTTCTTAACATCACAGCCCCATGGGGTGGATCTTTTCCTGGAAAGGGAATGCACTGTCAGTCAGAGCCAGCTGCTCGAGCTCTGAGCCGCCACTCCTTTTGGCTGGAAGTATTGGATGAAATGGCTCAGCAGTGTGTCACGCACATAGTAGGTGCTCAAAAAATGTTACTTTGCCTTCTCCTCTTTCTCACCCCAGGATGGTTGGAATAATTCTCTCCATTCCAGCCATCAGCATTTCAAGCCCTCTCTTCATCCAGAGGGCCCCACTGTTTGTCCCTGGGACTTCAGAGGTGAAGGATAAGAATAGAGCCACCGAGTGGAGGAAGAGGAAGGAGAAGGAGAAGGAGACCCCACCCAGGCCATGGGACAGGGCCTGAGGAGCCAACCCATGAGCCTTCAGGGAAAGGGTCACCACCCCCACCCTTGCAGGCTCAGGGACCTCCCATGCAGCAGCCGGGGGTCACAGGTGGCTTTGGGGATAGATAAATGTGACAGCTGCCTGGGCTCCAGGCCTGGAGGAAGCATTGAGCATCTAGGGCCTAGAGCTGAATGGGCCCTTTCTCTTTCAGTAACAAACACATCCCTTGTTTGTAGGTTTGTTTGTGTGTTTGTCTCCCCAGGCTGTTGCTGTTCTTCTTCTCCTCCCACACAGCTCAGCCTCGGGCAGGCAGCTCCAAGATCCCAGGGCTTCAGCACTTCCAGAGCATTGCTCATCTCTCCTCCAGCCAAGTGCAGAGAGCATCTGGGATCAAAAGAGAAGGGAGGTCTTCAACTGATCCAAATCCACTTGGAAAAACAACCTGTTTGCTGAACCGACCTTAGGGAGCCCTTAACAAAGACCAGGCACCATGCTGGGCTTAGGCAGATAATCCTCACAACAGTCCCTCAGGGCCAGGCTAGCTAGCCACACTTAACATTGTGTCCCCCACCTAGCTTCAAGCCCTTCAAGGCTCCACTTTGCTCACCAGATGAGGAGCTTGAGGCATAGAGAGCTCAGTGCCTTTCCAATTACAGTGGCTGAATCTGACCCCTGGACTTTCTACCCTTCTGCCTTGGGTGAGGATCCAGTCTCAGTACCCTCCTGCTTTGGGTAAGGATCCAGGCTCAGTACCCTCCTTCCTTGGGTGAGGATCAAGAATCAGTACCTACACCTCCCAGTTCAGCTTCCAGCTCCATCATCCTTTTATTTACTACCACACCACTGGCACCTAAGTGCTCCTATGCTCCCTGGTCCTCACTCTCCTCTTCTGTAAAATACAGACACCAACAATCCTACCTACCTCAGAGTCTGTCTTCAGGATGAAATGTTTTAATTCTTAGGAAACACTGAGACCATGGCTTGGGCGAGAGAGTCCAGTTGTTCATGTTTTCTCATCTTTGAAAGAACAGCTCAGGGAGATGCTGCTGTTATTCCCATTTTACAGGTGGGGCCACTAAAATGCAAGGAAATTACGTAACTGGCCCAAGGGCATCTCACTGCTAGGAACTAGAGCTGGCATGGGGGTTGACTCCTTCTTGTCAAGGTCCCACACTGGAGTCCAGATGGGATGGAGGTAGAGCTGGGAAGTCATGAGCCTGGATAATGACCAGAGGAAATCAGGAAGCTGGAGAATTTCATGCGATTCCACACATTCAGATTTGTGAGGACCAGAGGCAGAGAAAGGCTGGGTGCCAAGATGTCTCAAAGGGGAAACCGATGTACTTGGTTGGCTTGAAGACTTTGAGGGAGTTTGAGGAAGTCCTGATGCCAGCACCTGTGCCTTCTTTTCTGTTTCCCTGCCAAAACCAACATAGCAAGCATCCCTGAGTCACTCAGAAGCCTTGGGCTGATGTGGCCCAAGTATCAGTGAACACTAGAAACTATCCCTCTCCATTTCTCTTGAGCCCCCTTCTCCTGTTCCCACACAAGGCCAGCCTCACTGACTGCTTTCTTCTGATGAAGTCTTCCCATCCCCCACCCCTCCCTCTTCCAAAGCAATGAGGCAAAGCAGTGGGGCTATGGGCTGCCAGCACTGTGCTGTGCAAAACAGAAGGCCTCCTGATTAAGGTGAAATGGCATCATTGTCTGGGATAAATCCTGAGATCTTTTGTCTCAAGGCCACAGAAAGCTAGGATGAGGACACACAAAGAGTGATGTTCAGAGTGGAAGTTTAACAGGTGAAAGAAAGATAAGAGCTCTCTCTGCTGCAGAGAGAGGGGTCCTGGAGAAATGGGTTGCCACTTTGGCAGTGAAATGCAGAAGGTTTTATAGATGAGCTTGAGGAGGTGGTGTCTGATTTACATAGGACACGAAAGTTTGGTCAGACCAGGTGTGCCATTTGCATAGTGCGTGAAAAACTGGTTAGGATTAGGTGTGCCGTTGCATTGCACACAAAGAAGCTGGCCACCCCAGCCTAATCTTTCATTGTGTAGATGGGTTCTCTACCTGGTCAGTGCCATGTTGCCTGTTCCTTTACTGTGCATGTGGTGACAAGGAAAAGGGAAGATGGAGCCTCCATGTTGAACATACCTGGCTTCCAGGTAGCCCTTTTTTATTGGTACAGCTGCCAGCATTCACCTGTGCAAGTTTGCAGCTTGCTTATCTACGTTTGCAGCTCAATTTTTCAGGCTGCTCTTTGTTATAAAAGAAATGATTTGGGGGCTGCTTTTTGTTAAAAGAGAAACTTTGCTGGGGACTCTTTTGTCCTTACTATCTGCCTAAATAATTTCTTTCCATCTCCTATATCAAAGGCAAATGTGCCAAGGCCTCTCCAGTTGCCTTGACCACACCTTGGGGGCTCCCCCAGACTCAGAGAGAAGCATGCCCAGAAAAGCATATATTCTTCAACCAGGCTGGGTCTCCCAAGGAGATTCTGCACATGTGATGCTCTCCCTCTGGGGTGGGGGAGGAGGGCAGGAATAGGTGGAGAATGTGTGTAACTGGGGACCCAGGGTTGGCTCATGAGGGAAGACGGGGTCAGCATACAGTTCTCCAAGGGTAGTAGGTCTTAGTACTCCACTTGGGGGTGTGGATAGTCTTGGGCAAGCTGCCGAGGCTTTTGAGCCTCAAGATCCCCTTTGGTGAAAGGAGAGCTCTGGGATTTCATGCTCACTTCACCACCTTTCCCCCTAAACTCTGAGCATCTAAGTACTGCAGACTGCAATTCCATCACCTCCCTATCCCCAGGGCCTGGGCCATTCCAGGTACCCCATTTACTGGCACTGTTGAGTGCACAGTGCATGCCAGGTACCCCACAAGGACCTTCTCATGTTACCCTCCCTGGCCCAGTTAGTATCTCCATTTTACCCGTGACAAGGCAGAGGCTTGGAGAGGGGAAGTGAGCATGCTGCAGATGGAGTTAGGACATGGTGGCCATCAAATCACAGCCAGGCTGACACCTCCAGAACCCGCCAGCTTAACCACCCCACTACACTGGTACTACATGTGTTCCAGAATTACTTATCAAACGATGGAATTCAATGTTCAACTGAGGCTGTTGAGAGAATTGAATAAAGTGATGTATACATAGAACCTAACACTGGGTGTGGTATTCAGTAGGAGTTTAATAAATAGTGTGTAGCTCCTCAAAGGAGCTGCCCTTTAAGGCTTTTGGCAGATTTTCTTGAGATAAAGCCATACATAATCCAACAGCACAGAATGCTCAATAAATGCATCAAGTTCAAGTGTCCTGACTTAGCCCTGGAGGGGCTGAAAATCCAGTCCAAGAACATCTTTCCCACTGAGAAAAATGGTTGGAAAGGCTGTTTGCCTTACTCAACTGATGTTTTGTCTGAGCCTGAAGTACCACCATAGGCACAGTTGGGAGGGGAAGGCCGAGTCCTGGCAATACTTCTCACTGGTTTGAAACTCTGAGCTCTGGCCACAGAAGCACCATGTTTTCTGGGAGTAGCTATTGCCTGGAGAGAATGTGGTGAGAGTGAGACCTCATCCTTCCCTCAGCAGCTTCAGGAATAATAACACACAACAGCCTATGATGATAACATCTATTATTAAGACTGTTTTAAGCACTTTGCATGAGTCAGCTCCTGGGTAAGATAAATACTATTCTTCTTCTTCTTTTTTTTTTGTGAGACAGGGTCTCACTCTGTCACCCAGCTAATTTTTGTATATTTTGGTAAAGGCGGGGTTTCACCATGTTGGCCAGACTGGTCTTGAACTCCTGACCTCAAGTGGTTTGCCTTCCTCGGCCTCCCAAAGTGCTGTGATTATAGGCATGAACCACCACACCCGATAATCACTATTCTTATTCCCATTTGTAGATGAGGAAACTGGTACAGAGAGGTCAGATAATTTGCTGAAGGTCACACAGCTAGCTGGCGGTGGAGCTGGGTGAGGTTTGAACTTGGGCTTTCAGGTTTCATAGTGTTCTCTAGTAACCCTCCTTCCCTGCTGCCTCCCACAAGCCAGTCTCTAGCCAATTCTTCTGTGGTTAAGGGAATCATTTTTCACGGTACTAATAGACAAACATTCCTTGTTCAATGTTATTATTTTTCTGAATTTTCAAAGCAACTTTATATGGGTCCAGAGATGAGTAAGATAGCTTCCCTGGCCCTTGAAGAACTTATGCTCTACTGGAGAAGGAAAAATGAAGCTATAATTTCACTTTCTCCTTTTGACAGATGATGAAATATCAGGAGAGGCATGAAATCGACCCAACGTCCCACAGGCAGGGAGTAAAGTTGGGATTCTAACCCAGGTCAGGCTGCCTCCTTTCCACGCTCCCAAGCCACTAGAGAATGTACTTTGGCAGACATGACAGCTGTGTGCTAATATTTGACGGACCCTTGAGAGGAAGAAGTTCTGCCTTCTTCTCTGCGATTCCAGAGGAGAGGACTGCAGCCTTGGTTGGGATTTAGAGGGGACAAACAGAGATCTAATATGGAGAAGACTTCATGGAGGGGAGCTCACGTATTTCTGAGGAATGCTTGTGTTTCAGGGACTACAGTGTATCTCTGGTGGTATAGAGAGACTAAGAATCCAGCCCCAGGTTAGCTCAGGACGAAGGAATGCAATATCTTCTTGCGTCTGTTTCTGTCCTGTCTAAAATTGAAAGTGCTGTAAGGAAAATACCCAAGGCACTCATGTTTCCCCACGCAGCAGGCAGCAGGCAGCAGGCAGCAGACTGCATCTTGATTGGGATAATATTATTCTGTAGGTTCCTTCCATGATTTCCTCATAAATTCACCCTCATGAAAATCCAAGAGGAGCTCAGTGTTTATGTAAGACCCTGAGCTTATTCTTCTTCCTCTTATGAAGTTAGATTAAATTAGTTAAGAAATGAAGAAAAAAGAATTTAAAAAAATTTCATCTCCTTTTCTCTGCATGAGTAAGTATGTTTGCATGAAAAATAACAAAATGAATCAAGGAAGGAAGAAAGAAAAAAGGAAAGAAAGATGGATTCATGTTGCTGGGAAATGAATACATCTTAAGGAGAAAAATAAGCTGGCATGGTAAGCCTACCCACTGGATAATATCCATCAGAGATCAGGCAGCTGGAGAAGCACCAGTATTCACTTTCCTGTTCTCAGCTTAATGATCTGGTTAGGGAATATAGCCTCCATCAAATCTGGGATTCTAGAATCATACATGAATTGCTGTTTTTTTCCTCCCTCCTGAAAATGACCCTAGAGATTGCCCCCACAGGATTTAGAATCACACGCGCACCTGGATTTCAATACTGGCTGTGCTTCTTGGTGACAACAAGACTTTGGGAAAGCCGTGTCATCCCTCTGCATCTTGGCTCCTCCTCTTGTGAAAGGGAAGGAGCAGTCACACCTCTCCATGAGATCATGTGAGGGTGAAATGAGATTGCATGTGAAATGCTCAGGAAATGAGCTTGGCTCATGATAAGTGCTTTTAAACAAAGTTATTTCCTTCCTCTCTTTTAAGAAACTTTCCTAATTGGATTTTTTAAATTGTGAAATACTTTTCATTGTATTTAGCCAAACAGTAGAAAGTCTATTTCAAAAAAAAAGTTGATAAACTTTTTGTGGCAGGGAATGCTATTTGGCCATCCAACATCCATTATCCATTTCTGGGTTAGTAATAAAACTCTTATATTATCTGGGCTGCCCAAACGCCATAGCATACAACATGATACAATACAATGTAACACAGTTACTGTGGCCAGCTAAAATAAAACTACATTTCCCAGCTTCCTTTGCAGTTAGGCGTGGTTGGTGGGACTTCTGGGATAGCTCCCTAAAAGAGGCATAAACTGTTTCTTCCATGCTCCTGCCCGGGCATGATGTTGCAAGCACTGACTGTCATCTTAGGCCACAGGTGGCTTGAGGATGGAAGGCCGTGGTTAAGGGCAGTGGAACAGAAAGGCAGACAGAGCCTGAGTGATGACCTAGAGCTACAGCCATATTAGTTCAGGACCATCTATTTCTGAACTTCCTTTACAAGAGAAAACTAAACTTCCTCTTTACTCAGCCACTTATTTTGGGGATTTCTGTTGTAGGAACCTGAATCTAATTATAACTGATGACACGTCTTTTCCTTCTAGTCCCCGCTCTTGACATAACAGGCATTAACAATTGCGTTTTTCTACACGTTTCTTTATGTTCATAGCAAAGATATTTTTATGTACACACATGTATAAAATGGTATCATGCTCTATACCGTACTTTTTCATTGCTTAGTAATATACATATCAAGGTAAAATTCCCAGATCAGGGTATGCAGATTTTGAACTTAATCCTTTTAACATTAGGCTATAAAATTATAGTATGGATGCATCGTAGTTTTTTTTTTTAAGTTACTCAAATATGTCAATTTTATTGTTTCTCTATACACACATTTATTTGATACTGAATATTGCAAAAAAAAATAGCACATCAAAGTTTCCTTTCATTGGTATCCAAATTTTTGAAAACCAGAAAATCTAATTATTATGCTCTAGCCAAACTACTCAATGTTTTCATTACATTCTTTCCCCACAAGTTACTTTGCATCAAATTCTTGATATTGGGTTTCATCTCACTGACTTTAGGCTTCTAAAATACATGGGAATACTTATGTCCTTTTCGTATTTCTTTGGGTCAAAACAGTGAGTAAAGGTAAAGTATACTGAGGTTATCCAAATACATTCAAACTACATACACTACATACATTACTGATTTCATGGTAGGAAGGAAAAAAAAACAAGAAGAAAAATATATCATAGAACTCATTATCAAAATTATTTGTATACAATCCATTCTAGCATGGAGTAGCTTTCTCAACCTGCTACATAAAATTGCCAGCAAGAAAGAAAAGTATGAGAATAAGCTTTCTGGCTGAATTGGCTCAGTGCCATAATTCCCTATTCTAGCATTCTCAGAAGAATCCCATCTATGATACACACAGAAACCACAGCCACATTTGAATGGTTCACTTCTTGATCATTCTGAACTCCCTTAAGCCCAGTGTTTGTTTTCTTTCAAGCCTAGGAAGCCTGCTGAGTGACACGTATCTACATTTTAGCATCATTTCTTTCCATACAGATAGCAATGTTCTTACTCCCTCCTCCTGTAAGGTAAGCCATCTCTGATGTCCTGGAAGATCATTTCTCTTTTCTCCTATTGTTGGAGTGAACCTTCTGGTAGAGAGGAAGGGAATTTGATACCAGAGCTGAGAATCAAGTTTAAGGTTCTTTATCAATGTCTCGGAGCAGAAGTTATGAGAGGCCCTGAATTGTCCTGGGAATTTTCTTCAGTGAGCATTTTTGAAGGCTTTGGGATCAAGGTTGGGTTAAACTTCTGTGATGGGTCCATTGGCAATCTAGACACAGCACTAAGCTCCTCCTGGATCTTTGGAACCCAGCAGAAACCGATATCAGACTTTCAAATTGCCGCAAGATAGCCGGGAAAGAACTCTCTAGCCCAGAAAGAGCCTGAAAACCTGAACTCCACCAAATGGTAATGAAAGAACTGACCAGAAATTTAGGTCCCATCTCCTCTTAAAATACAGATAAGCCTATTATACATCGTAATTCATTCAATAATTGTCCTATTGCTATACTGAGAAGGTTTCTAGTTGTTTTTCAGCTAACATAAACCTTGCTACAATAGACACTTGGTACAAATAGCCTTGCCAATACTGCTTTTATTTTTTAGCACAGACGTCCACAGTGGGGTGACTAGCTCTTTTCACTTTTACGTCTCCTCTACCCCTTCCTTTTATAGCTGAGGCAAGAGAGGTCCTGAAAGATGGTGTGCCAAAGACAACAGAGAAATACAAAGCCAACAATGCCTCCAGAATCCTCCTGATTAGAATCTGAGGTCCACACCCCTATTTTCCTGTATTTTGTAGCAGTAAATATTTGTTGAAAGAATATGCTAGTAATCTTTATTAAAAGCTGTTCCACCAACTCTGCTTAAACATATCTGATGAAAAAGAGAGTATCAACTGCTAGAATGTTCTTCCTACATTGCGTTGCAATCTAATTTCCTGAAACTTCCACTTTCTAGTCTCTGTTCTGACTTCTGGGGTACTGGAGAACTGATCTACTTCCCCAAAGGACAGGTAGGACTCACGAAGCCAGGCACTTGGTGATAAAGGCATTGAGGATTGTCTCTTTGGGGCGCTCCACACTTCTCACATGTGGAGTGTATGCTACTGGTTAGGCAAGGAGCATGGCTCTGAGGATGCAAAGAAGAATAAGACATGGTCTTTGACCTCAAGGTAGTTACTATCCAGGGTTTGGGGGACAACTCACAGAGGTGTAGCTCATCCTCTGGCAAACTTAGCTTTGGGGTGACCTGAGAACCCAGAATAATGGCCACAGGGCACTACTTGAGGAATGTTCAGAGAGGGGAGAGGGATGTTTGGAGGGAGGAGAGGAAAGCATGCTGGTGGGGCTAAAAGGTCATTTGAGAGAAATAACTGGAAATAAAGTTGGATGAGGAAGAGGGCAGCCTGTTCTCACCCAAAGGAAGAAATCAATTCTGCTATAAGTGATTTGCTTTTTCTGGAAATATTCCTTACTCAAAAGCACAAAGAGTCACATTATCATGAGTCCCCCCCGCCACCTCTCTGAGAGAATTTAGAAAAGAACCTGAAAGAGCACAGGCTCTATCTGCTTTTCCCTCCCAAAGTTCTAAGAAAGTCTGCTTGACTAGGTCATTACTAAGAGACATTACAGCAATTAAATTTTCCTCTTATTAAAACATTAGGTAATTTGGTGGCAAAATAAAAGTTAAAAAAATGAATGGTTGAAATCTATAGAAATTAAATCTTAAACAGCAAAAGGCAAGCAGGCAGTACTTTGGTGTAGAAAAAGCATGAGGTATAAAGCAGGGGGCATTGAGTTGGAATACTAACTCTGTCACCTGTGGCTGGGGAATCTGACTGTGTCACTTCTCCTTGCAGCTTCATTTTCTTGTTGTAGAAAAAGGAGAGAATGGTACCTACATAAAAGGTGTCTGCAAGAGAGTAAATAAAATAAAATAAATAACTTCTATAAAGTGCTTAGCCCACTGGAGGTGGCAAGTGCCTGTGGACTTTCCCCTTGCTTGTATTTCCACTTGCCATAGTTTGGGCACATACACAGAACATTCTCTCTGTTTTTGTTGGGTGGCTGAGGTCCTGCTTTAATTTTCAGAAAATAATACATGAAGAATGTGGATCAGAAAAGGCACAAAACTCTACACAGTTCTCAGGGGTCCAAAGTGTCTGCTATGGTCTAAATGTTGGTGTCCCCACAAAATGTATATAGTCGAATCTAATACCCAATGTGGTAGTTTTAAAAGTTAAGGCCTGGCTGGGTGCGGTGGCTCACGCCTGTAATCCCAGCACTTTGGGAAGCCAAGGCGGGCGAATCAAGAGGTCTGGAGTTTGAGACCAGCCTGGCCAACATAGTGAAACCTCGTCTCTACTAAAAATACAAAAAATTAGCTGGGCATGGTGACGGACACCTGTAATTCCAGCTACTTGGGAGGCCTAGGCAGGAGAATCTCTTGAACCTGGGAGGCAGAGGTTGCAGTGAGCCAAGATCATGCCATTGTATTCCAGCCTGGGAGATAGTGCGAGACTCCATCTCAAAAAAAAAAGAAAAAGTTAAGGCCTTCGGGAAGTGATCAAATCATGACGCTTCCAATCTCATGAATGAGATTAGTTGTCTTATAAATGAGGCTCAAGTGAGACCCTTTGCCCCTTCCACTCTGTGAGGACACAGCAGGAAGTTTCCATTGATGAGGAATGGGCCCACACCAGACACCGAATTTGCTGGTGCCTTGAATTTTTTAATTTATTTGTGGGTTTTTTTTGTTCGTTTGGTGTGTTTTCTTTTTTTTTCTTTTTTTTTTTTTTTTTGAGACAATCTTGCTCTGTTGCCCAGGCTGGAGTGCAGTAGTGTGATCTTGGCTCACTGCAACCTCCACCTCCTGAGTTCAAGCAATTCTCCTGCCTCAGCCTCCTGAGTAGCTGGGACTACAGGTGCATACCACCACGCCTGGCTAATTTTTGTATTTTTAGTAGATATGGGGTTTCACTAGTTCACCATGTTGGCCAGGCTGGTCTCAAACTCCCGAACTCAGGTGATCTGCCCACCTTGGCCTACCAAAGTGCTGAGATTACAGGCATGAACCACCATGCCCAGCCTCATGCCTTGAATTTGGACTTCCCAGCCTCCAGAGCTATGAACAATAAATTTTTGGTTGTTTATAAATTACCTAATCTAAGGTATATTGTTATAGCAGCCTGAATTGACTGGGACAGTTTCTCTTGGGCCTTTGCCCAAATCCCGTGATGCATAGATGGCCCATAAGGTTACCAAGCCAGGGGGTCTGGGCCACAGGTTGGGTTCTTCTATCCTAATATGGCTGACTGCACTTTACATAAGTCAATAGATGATAGGAGAAATGCAATGGATTTAAGGAAAAAAAAGGTGGGGGGGGGGGGAAAGGGAGGGACGTAAGGTCTTGTCCTGGTTCTGCCTCTGGTGACCTGTGTGACCTGGAGCAAGTCAGTTAACCAGAGTATCAGGTCCGTGCTGTGTAAAATGGGGGTATTAACCCTCTTCTTGCCTCCCTGAAGAATTCTTCACAAATTCTATGGAATGCAACAATGAAGTCGTTCAGAAAGTTATTTAGTGGTAACAATGTAAAGGTTTCATAGGGACAAACTGCATGGGTGGTGAGAATACCCCATCTAAGGGACCACCAGGGAGTTGAGATTTTTGCCTTTGCTTTGTGGAGAGAATACTAGGCGGCCCTTGATCTACCTCAGCCCCCATCAGGCTGTACCTTTGCCTTTTAAGGTCTTGCTCTATTTTTTATGAGAATCCTAAGGCCCCCCCCTCCCATGGGCTTGGCCTATCACATGCTGGTGATCAGTTAGCAGCTTGATCTCTACTTTGGCAAAGCAGGAGGATTGCAGGTTGTAAGATCTCTGCTTGCTCGGGTGAGTGTGGGTTACTGAAGATCTCAGATAAACAGCTGATGTCTGCAACAACCAAGACTCTTGCAGATGATGTCTACAACAGCTAGGCCTAGGTACAGCGGCCCTAGTCCTTGGAGTAAGGTGGCTGTGTTACCTTTGTTACCAATACACTTTGTTAACCCTCATATGGAACCAAATGCTGACTGGGAAGCATTATTGTTTATATTCTTATAGTGATACTCTTTATTGAACGCTTATTCTATGCCAGGTGCTTTTCTTACATTATTTTTCTCATCTGCTCCTCTTGCAGACTTTTGAATTCAGTGGCACTTCTACATAAATTAGTGCTTGACTAGTCATACATATGTATATTTGAAAACCGGTAGTACATTTTGTGTGAGAAAATGTTCATTTAGTGTACATGCCATGCCAGGTGGAATATGGCTTTAGGAACCCCTTCCACTACTCTCTAATGCTTTGGCAAACTTAGCCACAGGTCAGTAGAACGTACTGATTGTGTTGGTTAACATATCAGTTTGGCTGCTGTAACATAAAGTCCTAAAATAATAATGGCTTAAATAATGCAGAAATTTAAATTTAATTATCTTTCCCATAATGGTTGGGTAGGTGGGCCAGGTGTGGTGGTTCACGCTTGTAATCCCAGCACTTTGGGAGGCTGGGAGGATCATTTGATGTCAGGAGTTCAAGACTAGCCTGGGTAAAACCCCATCTCTACCAAAACAAAACAAAACAAAACAAAACAAACAAACAAACAAAAAATACAAAAAAAATTAGCCGGACATGGTGGCCCGTGCCTGTAGTACTAGTTACTTGGGGGGCTGAGGTGGGAGAATCACCTGAGCCTGGGAAGTCAAAGCTGCAGTGATCCATGATCATGCCACTGCACTCCAGCCTGGGCAACAGAGTGAGACCTGTCTCAAAAAAAAAAAAAAAAAAATTTGGGCAAGTGACCCAGGGCTCATACAGTGACTCTATAGTAATCAGCATTCAAGCTTCTTCTGTCTCATTGTTCTAGAATTCTCAATGTGTAACTTATATCTCATGGTCCAAGATGGCTGCTTCAGTTCCATCTATCATATCCTCATTCCATCTAATGCACATGGGGAAAGAGGAAGTTGCACATAATATTTCCTCTCATATCCCATGAATGAGAACTTAGTCCCATGATCGAATTGCAGAGGACTCTGGGAAATGTATATTTTAGCTGAGTGTTCTGCTTAGGTAAAAATTCTGCAATTCTAAAAGAAAGGGAGAATGGATATTGAAGGGCAACTCATGTCTGCCATAGAGGTCAAGATATGAACTTGGAGGCCTATAAACATGAGCTGAAACCCCAGTGCCATAGCTTCCTAGCTGTGTGACCTAGCAAAAGTATATCAGTTATCTATTGCTGTGTCACAAATAATCCCAAAACTTACCGGCTAAAAAGAACAAGTGCTTATTATCTCACTGTTTCTACAAGTCAGGAATTTTGGGGTCAGCGTAGCTGGGTGATTCTGGCTCATCGTCTCTCATGGAATGAACTGTAATCATGACATTGGCTGGGGCTATAGTCACCAAGAAGCTTGACCATGGATTCCAAGAAGGCTCATCCACATGGCTGTTAGCAAAAGGCCTCAGTTCCTTACCATGTTGATCTCTCCACAGGGCTGCATGGCTGTCCTCATGACATGGCAGCTGCCATCCCCACAATGAGAGATCCAGCAGAGAGAGCAAAGGCGAAGCCCAGCGCCTCCTATGAGTCAGTCTTTAACACCATCACTTCTGCTGTATTCTATCCATTACAGTCACCATGGGCAGCCCACACTCAAATGGAGGAGAATTAGCCCCACCTTTTGAAGAAAGGAGGATCAAAGAATTTGTGGACATATTTTAAAACCAACACAGCAAGTTAGTCATTTTTGCTAGCTGAAGTGCATTTCTCCATCTATAAAATACCAGTAATGCCTGAGTCATAGGGCTGGGGAAGGGTTTATAAGAGAAAATGCATGCAAAGGAGCAGATACATACTAATTACTCAGTAAGTGCTAGCTAACATTGTTCCCCAATTTTCCCAGATAGGCCTGGCCTCACTCTCCCGCCACCCACAATGGCCTGTGCAGACACACAGCACACCTGCAGCACTCATTGCCAAGATATCATCGGAGAGACGTGTTCGTCAAGATCACTCATAACTGTAAACATAGGAAATGAATTCAAGAGCAGTGCTGCAAAGAGTGGGGATGAGCATGTCTGTTCCCAGCTAGGGCAGCACAGCCATGTGGGACAGCATAAACACTGCTCATAGCGCACTCCACGTGCCAACTTTGAAATTATGTGATTCGTATATGGTGGGGCTGGAGTGGGAAATTTGAAATACTTCAGATTTTGCACACTGAGAATGTTTTCTCATTTTACATTGCATGACATCAAAATCACAGGGTTTGGATTCACTCGGAATGTGATGACATTGTAGGTATTCATGTATCTGTTTCTGCCGCTACATGAATTGTTTGAGGACAGAGATCAGGACCTCAATAAGCCAGTTCATCTTTGAATCCTCAGTTTTCTTCATCTGTCAATGGGGATGAGCTCATTCACTCACACAGCTGCTGTGATGATTAAATGATCTAATGCAATAAAGTGCTTGACAGAAATCTATTCTAACTGAGCACTCATTAAATGGCAACTACTATTTCTTTTTAACTTTTAATTTCAGGAGTACAAGTGTGGTTTGTTACATAGGTAAAGTGTCATGGGGGTTGTTGTACAGATGATTTCATCACCCAGGTATTAAGCCCATTACCCATTAGTTATTTTTCCTGATCCCCTCCCTCCTCCCATCCTCCACCCTCCAAAAGGCCCCAGTGTGTGTTGTTCTCTATGTGTCCATGTGTTCTCATCATTTAGCTCCCACTCATAAGTGAGGATATGTGGTATTTGGTTTTCTGTTCCTATGATAGTTTACTAAGGATAATGGCCTCCAGGTCCATTGATGTCCCTGCAAAGGACATGAACTTGTTCTTTTTCATGGCTGCATAGTATTCCATAGTGGATATGTACCACATTTTCTTTACCCAGTCTATCATTGATGGGCATTTAGGTTGAGTCCATGTCTTTGCTCTTATGAATAGTGCTGCAATAAACATACCCATGCATGTGTCTTTACTGGTGGTAATCACAGAAAGTCTTTCCTCAAGGGCTCAGTGGAGACAAAGTCCAGGAGGCCTGAGGTAGGGGGAAGTCAAGGGTAAGGGGAAAAAGTGGGAAGTAGACAAAATAGAGGAACCCTTCAAATAAGGACTCAAAAACTGGTATCCATGAGAAGTCAAGGCTCCCACAGGTCAACAGTCTAAGCCAGGTTAGCTTCCAGAGCAGGAGCCGACAGGGCCCACGGGAAACAACCAGAAATGGTGGCTGGGCTTGCCTTGGGCTGGAGACCACTCATCTTCCAGCTGCTGTGGCCAGACACAGAGCTGGGCTTCCAGGTCTTGATGTAGCCAAGAAGCCGGGGACCACCAGCAGCCCTGAACCCCTCTTCTGGAAGCAGCCGCCCAGGCTTTCTTAAGCTGTAGATTTCCAGGACCTGGCACTTTCCTGCCATCTTCTTTGGCATGTCTGCAGGCTCTGCAGACCCTGCAGACCCCGCATGTCCAAATGGGTCTCCTCCCCAACCGGCCAACTGGCTTCCCGTCATGTTCTTTTCCTTGGCCTGCCTCTGGACCAGCCATCTCCCCCATCCTGCCTTCTTCCCATGTTTCTGGCCCACCTGTCTGTCATCTCCTGTCACTTTTCTTCTCGCTCCCTTGGCTGGCATGGCTGGCGATGGCCTCTCCTGCTGCTGACCCGTCCTCTGCAGGGCCCTGCTAATGGCAGCTTGGAGCACTCCCACCCCTGCTCCAAGACCTTCTGTGACTTTTTCTGACACACAGCTGGAAAAAAAACCCAGCAAACCAGGAGGAGGAAGTAGTTTACCTCCCAAAACACTCAGCATGAATTAATCTCCCAGCCCAGGAAACGCAAAACTAACCCTCGAAATTCCCCTTCCTTCCCGACAATCCCTCTCTCTCCTCCCCAGGTCTTCGTCACACTCGGAATCTCTCCAATATACCTCATCACCACTTTTCTGCTAAATGGCTATTTGTGTACCTATTGATTTTACTCCACTCGACTGTAGCTTAAAGACTTTTTCTTATCCAACTACATAAACATGATAAGTATCAGGGCCAATACTCAGAATATTAAGCCCTCTGCAGGAGCGTCCTGACTGAAGAGAAGGCCTAGCTGTTGGATTAACAGAAGTAAAAGAGATAAAGAAGAATCAGATGGAGATTTTAGAATGAAAAACTATAAAAACCCCATCCACCAATGGGCTCAACAGCAGAATTGGAATATAATCCTAACTTCAGGATTAATCTCCTTTGTCTCCTGCAGTATACCAATGGCTCCTGAAAATCTGGGAACTGGGAATAACCATCTCTGTACCGTGGGGGGCTAACCCCAGGAGTGGCACAGTGGAGAGGCTTGCTTAAGTGTTAGTGGAGTTTGATTTTGGCTGTGAGGCCACTAATGGGTAGATGAAGCCTCTAGAGAAGTTGAAATCTCCTTCTCCTGGGTTAACGCAAGGGCAACATATACTCACCTCCCTGGATAAAGCTATGGCTTCCAATTTAATTCAGCTTGCCCAGCGCACCACTGGAAATTTTCATCCTTCAGTGGTCCTTCTTCCAGGAGATCTCAGCCTGCAGGGAATAGTTTCAAAGTTTCCAGCCTACAGTGTTGACAGGGTCATCGAAAAGCATCACACCTGGCCCATTTTTCCTCCAGGGAAACTGAGGCACAGAGGAAAAGGGACTTAGCTAAGGATCTATTTGAGTGAGCCTGTAAAAGAATTAGAATGAAACCTAGGCCTTCCACTTTACAGTTTTTTCCCACCAACTCCCAGGAGTCCTTATATTTTAAATCATGATTCTTAGTTCCTGGGAGCTGAGCCTGGGCTTGGTAGAAAGGCCAAGGTAGGGAAAGAAGCTGTTTTGCTCTCCATTAGTTCAAAAATTATTTACTAAAAACCATATTGTCATTAGAATTTGTAATGTTTGCCATTGCTGTGTAACAAACCACTCCAAAACTCAGTGGCTTGAAACCGTAAAGTATTTATTATTGCTCACAAGTCTATGGGTCCTTCAGTGGGTGGTTGTGGTCATCTAGTCAGGCTTGGCAGATCTTGGCTGGGTTTTGTGCCAGATCAGCTGGTAGTGGCTGGCATGAAAGGGCCTCACTCATATGTCCTGCAGTTGGCTTGCTGTGGGCTGCGGTGACAAAGGTGTCTGGGTCATATATCTCTCACCCTCCAGTAGGCTAGTCCAAGCTTGTTTACATGGTAGAGAAAAGTTTCCAAGAGAAGATGAAATGATTCAAAGCTTCTGAGCCCTAGGTTTCAAGCTCCACATCACTTCTACCACATTCTTTTGCCATAGCAAGGTCCAAGGCTGGCCATGATTCTAGGAGAGGGGAAATAGCTTCTACCTCTTGATGGACACAACAACAAAATGCCAGTGCCAAAAGGCATGGATGCAGGAGGGCTGGACAATTGTAGTCACTTTTATAGTTTACCATAAGGCTGTTCAAAAATTTTGATTCTATTTCTGTCTGGCTCTTTAGGGCTATGTGAGCTGCTTTGGTCAATAAATTAGAGTGAATGAAATATGGCACTTTTGGGTGAAAACTTAAAAATCCAGTGTGTGATTCTCTTCTTTTCCTTCCTTCTACTGTGGATAGCAGAGGATCACAACAGGGGCCTCCATGACCCCAATTCCATAAATGACTGGGATGATCAAATTCCATCCCCTAGGCCCTCTGTCACCCACATTGCACATGTAGCATGAGCGAGAGCTACAACTTTCGTTGCTTGAAGTCCCTGAGATCTGGGAATATTTGTTACTGCATCATAACTTGTTATATCCTGACAGATACAAGTCCCTACTATGTGCCAGACACTATCTACTGGTCATAAATCAGTGAACAGGAAAGGCACAATCCTTGCCCTTGGTCAGCTCACAGTCTTTTGAGAACAAAATACAAAACAAGTGAACAAATACATGTATACTTATAAGCATGTAAATTATGATCTGTACTGTGAAAGAAAAGAATTGGAGTGAAAAAGAAATGAGGAATGAGAGGGACTGTGAAAGAGGGGAATCAATGCAGATCACGTGGTTGAAGGCAAGCCTCTCTGGAAAGGAAGCCTGGAAGCCAAGACATGGAGGGTGGAAGGAAGACAGCTGAGGCAGCCTGGGAGCAAAAGCAAAGCATCCTGGGGCCGAACAGTGGATGAGAAGGCAGAACAGAGTGTGAGAAAGCAGAACAGTGTGTGAGAAGGTGGAATAGAGTGTGAAAAGGTGGAACAGTGTGTGAGAAGGCAAAACAGTGTGTGAGAAGGCTGGAACAGCATGTGAGAAGGTGGAACAGTGTGTGAGAAGGCTGGAATAGAGTGTCAGAAGGCAGAACAGAGTTTAAGAAGGCGAAACAGAGTGTGAGAAGGCAGAACAGTGTGTGAGAAGGTGAATCAGAGTGTGAGAAGGCTGGAACATGTGTGAGAAGGCGGAACAGTGTGTGAGAAGATGAAACAGTGTGTGAGAAGGCTGGAACAGTGTGTGAGAAGGCGGAACAGTGTGTGAGAAGGCGGAACAGTGTGTGAGAAGGCGGAACAGTGTGTGAGAAGGTGGAACAGTGTGTGAGAAGGCTGGAACAGTGTGTGAGAAGGCTGGAACAGTGTGTGAGAAGACGGAACAGTGTATGAGAAGGCGGAACAGTGTGTGAGAAGGTGGAACAGTGTGTGAGAAGGCAAACCAGTGTGTGAGGAGGCTGGAACAGTGTGTGAGAGGGAGGAACAGTGTGTGAGAAGGCTGGAACAGTGTATGAGAAGGTGGAACAGTGTATGAGAAGGTGGAACAGTGTATGAGAAGGTGGAACAGTGTGTGAGAAGGTGGAACAGTGTATGAGAAGGTGGAACAGTGTGTGAGAAGGAGGAACAGTGTGTGAGAAGGTGGAACAGTATGTGAGAAGGCAGAACAGAGTGTGAGAGGGTGGAACAGTGTATGAGAAGGCAGAACAGTTTGTGAGAGGGTGGAACAGTCTATGAGAAGGCAGAACAGTTTGTGAGAGGATGGAACAGTGTATGGGAAGGTGGAACAGTGTGTGAGAAGGCAGAACAGTGTGTGAGAGGGAGGAACTGTGTGTGGGAAGGCAAAACAGTGTGTGAGAAGGCAGAACAGAGTGTGAGAGGGTGGAACAGTGTGTGAGAAGGCTGGAACAGTGTGTGAGAAGGCTGAAACAGTGTGTGAGAAGGCAGAACAGAGTGTGAGAAGGTGGAATAGTGTATGAGAAAGTGACACTGTGTGTGAGAGGGTGGAATAGAGTGTGAGAAGGTAGAACAGTGTGTGAGAGGGCAGAACAGAGTATAAGAGGGCCAGAGAAGGAAGGGCTGGCTCACTGCAGAAGTGAAAGGAGGCCACACAGCAGGGAGAAGTGAAAGGGGAGGGTTCCCCAGGATGAGGATGGTGTGAGGAGGGGGCCAGGCCACAGGGCCTCAGAGCCTGTGGAGAGGAGCTTGGGCTTATTTGAGGCACCTGGGCCCCCCCCAGTGCTCAGGGACGTGAAATGGAGTCCTTTGGGAAGCTTCCCATTTCCTGCTGGGCTGGGGGCAGTGCAGCAAGCTGCTCACATCCCTTGTCCTTGGGCATAAGCCCCAGGGATGTCAAGGCTCACGCCAGGCCTCACGGCTGCCTCAGAGAAAGGGAAGCGTGACTTCCCCACAGTAATTTTGACACAGTACAATAAACACTCCTCTCTTCCTGCTTGGCTGAGGCCCTGGTCAGGTGGACGCTGGCCATAGGCACCTCTCCGGGCTCTAGCCCCACTCTGGATCCTGCAGAGACCCAAGTAGGGGCAGCTGGTGACCAGAAAGCTGCCTGCAGTTGCTCACCCCTGCCAGGCTCCAGCAGGGCAGGAGACATAGGCCCAGGGCTGGCTGGAGTGACTCAGATGTCCTCATAAGACACCAAGGCCAGGCCAGGCCAGACTCTGGGATCCTCAGTGGTGTCCCAGCTAGGGTTTCAGTCCTCCCTCCCACCAGCCTGCAGGAAAAATAGTGTGTTGTATGGTGCCCATGAAGACCAGAGGCAAGCGAGGCTCAGGGCCTGGGATGGGGCTGTGCAAACACACTCTTCTCCTCCATTCTCTCAGACTGTGTTTCTGTCCCCTGTGACAGCTACTGATGGGTGACAATGTCCAAGCTTGTGGTTGAGTGTTTTGCTTGACAGTGGGTGGATGGGGGCAGGGAGAGGTGGGAGAAGCACAGACGGGGCTTCAGCTGGGCCTCCCTTTGTGTTCCACCCTTCTCAGTCTACACACCCGCACCACACACACACACACCACACCACATATCACACCACACGCATACCACACACAGATCACACACCACATACATCACACCATACACACCACACACACACCACACCACACATGCACATCACACACTACACACATATATCCACACACCACACACATGCCACACACAAATAGTCACACAATACACTACACACAACACATACCACACCACACACATACACACACATATATCACACACCACACATAAATACCCACATGCCATACCACACACACCACACACACACCCCACACTTATACCATACACCACACACACACCCCACACATATACTCACATAGTACACACCCCACACACACCACACACATATACCCACACACCATGCACACATTACACACATATACCCACACACCACGCACACACCACACACACCACACACATATACCCTCCCACACACCACACACCACCCCCCCCACATAAATACCCCCACACACACTGCACACACCATACACATACACCCACACACACCACACACACATACCACACTGCACACACAGCCCACCCACTCTAATCTCTGCCTCCATCTCTATGTGCCATTCCCCTCTTTGTGCCTCAAATCTCCCTCTCCTTTCATCTATAAGGAGATCTGACTTTGGATTTAGAGCCCACCCTTAAATCCAGGACCATCTCATCACGAGATCCTTCATTACATCTACAAAGATACTTTTTCCAAATAAAGGTTTTTCCAATGAAGTTCCAGGCAGCTGTATCTTTCCATATGAGGTTCCAGGCAGCTGTATCTTTCCATATGAGGTTCCAGGCAGCTATATCTTTCCATATGAGGTTCCAGGCAGCTATATCTTTCCATATGAGGTTCCAGGCAGCTATATCTTTCCATATGAGGTTCCAGGCAGCTATATCTTTCCATATGAGGTTCCAGGCAGCTATATCTTTCCATATGAGGTTCCAGGCAGCTGTATTTTTGACCCACAGGGTCAATGGGTCTCACCAGACTCCTAAAGGCAGTCTTGGAGCTTGAGCCCTATGACTTTTCTGACTTGGCGACTCTGCCCAAACACACCACAGGTCACAGCAGTAATGAGAGCAGAATGGTGCCTCCTGCGCTGGGCCCCGCGAGCCGCCATGCAGAAGGGACTGGAAGGGCAGGGACTGCAGGAGCTTCCTGCGTTCTCTCTTGCCTCCTCCCCTTGGGTAATGGGGTCCTCTAACATGAGCATGGTGTAGTTGCAGCTCGCCCAAGTGCCCCATGAACAGGTGAGGAACCTGAGGCCTGGGTCACATGAGGAGGCTAGGGACTGGGACTCTGGATTTTTGTATTACCTGGAGCAGGACCCAGAGGTGAGAAAGTAGTTTGATAAACTGAAAGAAGTTATTGTGGCAGACGTGACATGGACACTGGGTGAGGCTGACAGGTGGGCTGGGTGGGCTGGGGGAGACCTTGCTATACCCACTGGAACAGCAGGAGCCCCTGATCCAGGATTCCCTTCTATCTGGTGACCTGTCCCATAGAGGGGCAGACCCTACCTGTCTTCCCAGATCAAAACATGCTTTTGAGGGAGACACAATGAACTCCTTCATGCTAAGGCACAAAGGGTCATGGGGACAATCAGAGTTGACCTCTTCAGAGGTGCGGGCTTTTTCAGACCAGGACTCTGAGAAGACTCCACTTACAGGACAATCTCCTGAACCCTCTCCCATCCCCTCTCTCCAATGCGTAAGGATGCTGGATTCAGAGAAGGGATACGACTTGCCAAAGTCACACAGTGAGTTAGTAGCAGAGTCAAGACCCAAGCCACGAGACTCCTACAGGTATCCTGCGCTGTTTCTAGCCAACAGCCCCTGCACGCAGTTCTCCCAGTCCAAAAGCTCTCATTCTACAAACGAGCAAGCTGGGGCTGCCGGCTCAACATTGCTTTGTTGGTTTGGGAACAAAACAATAAAAACAATGTGTTGTGTAGACTCTTGTTTTGCTCACAAGCTGAGATCTCTTGGGGCAGAGTTCTTGCTGGGCCCCTCTGAGTCATTAAACTTCAGGCCATCGCAAGCCAGAGAAAAGAGATGTTTTCTGGGTCTGGAGTAGAATGAGGGTGTCTTCCTCCAGCCCCCCAGATCCAGTCCTTGGTTCATGCTCCTTGATCCCAAGGCCACTTCTGTTCTGAGAGTCATTTCAGGAGGCAGGCTATGCGGGCTCCGAGGTCTGGAAGAATCAACTTTGTGTCCTGGGATCCCCTCTTCCCTGCTGTGTGACCTCAGGTGGGTTGCTTAACTTCTCTGCAGTCTCTGGTACTCCCAGCTCAGGGATGCACTGAAGAGAAGCCGCACCCTGCCTGGAGTCAGGAGCAGCACAGTCCTCCATGCAAGCCAGTTTCCTCCATTCCACTTCAAACTCAAGGCGGTCCTTTCCTAGTGGTACAAACAGGAACTGAGCAGGCTGGAATGGCTGTTTGAAAGAACTTTCTGGCCAAGAGGGTGTGTCTACACAACTTGGTTCTCTGTCCCCAGGGATCTGGGAAAAGTTCCAGGCCTGAGCAAGTTTATCAAATTCCTTTCTTTACCCACCCAGCCTTGAATTTCATGGAAAACAAAATAGAGAAGAAAAAAACAAAGTAGCCTAACATTTGCTTTAGTTAGTGCATGGATTTTAAAGTCTCTCGAAGCTGGGTTTCTGCACTTCGCTGTCTCCTTACTGGGTCTCCCGGGTATGATATCTCAGTCCCTCTGAGCTCAGTTTCCCCATTTCCTGCATGTAAAATGGGTACAGTGATGAAGCTCCTGCTCTGTGTTAAAGGGCGAGTGAGCCATGCCCGAGAGCGTGCAGCACAGCTCTTGGTATGACATCAGTGGTCACAGTATGACAGAACTGGTTGTTGTTGCCGTGGACAGCCTTTTTCACACTCTGCCACAGTGTCTCCTGCAACAGTTCTTGGCTCTAGCCCTATTTCTGTGTTCATCCAGAAAGTTCTCTTTCTTCTCCACATGATTGCTCAGCTGCTCACTTGCTGGTCTCTTTGGGCCACAACTTTCTCCCCTGAACAAGCAGAGGCTTAGTGACCTCTCAGGGGTTGTTCAGCTGTGACATCCTCAGAGCCAGCGTGGCCTTTGCATATTTTCAGAAAGCTATAACGTCCTTCTCCTCATACGTTAACCTCCTCTTCTCCAACCCAAATGGAGGCAGCGCATGTTTTGGCTCTTCAGTATCCATTCCCCCTAGAATCTGACAAGAATTTTGTTTAGAGGGTCCGGGCGTTGAGCTCTGCTCAGTGCATGCAGCCACACAATATGCTTTTGGACGTGGCTTCCTAGAGGGGATGTTATCTCCCACCTCCTTGAAGGCGCGCATTTCTGGGGTTGCTCCATCCAGGGAGCTGGTTCCTAGTTAAGAATATGAGAATGTATGCAAAGGGAGGCAGGCAACAGCACGAACAGCCACGCTTCTAGAAGATTCTAAGGAGCGCGCAGGAGCAGCGCAGAGGGAGTAGCAATGAGCAGGCAGAGGACCCGGGGTCACGAGACCATTGGGTGGGAGGAGCCAGCAGCCAGGGAGGTTCTAGTCTGTTCTGCCTCGCGGCAGCCGCCCTCTTCTGCGCGGTCATGCCAAGCCAGCACCTGGGCCTGGAACCGGGCCGCAGCCCCCCAGCTTCGCCCACCACCTCCCTACCATGGACCCCTGCAAAGTGAACGAGCTTCTGGCCTTTGTGAAAATGTGTAAGCAGGATCCGAGCATTCTGCACACCGAGGAAATGCGCTTCCTGAGGGAGTGGGTGGAGAGCATGGGAGGTAAAGTACCACCTGCTACTCAGAAAGCTAAATCAGAAGAAAATACCAAGGAAGAAAAACCTGATAGTAAGAAGGTGGAGGAAGACTTAAAGGCAGACAAACCATCAAGTGAGGAAAGTGATCTAGAAATTGATAAAGAAGGTGTGATTGAGCCAGACACTGATGCTCCTCAAGAAATGGGAGATGAAAATGCGGAGATAACGGAGGAGATGATGGATCAGGCAAATGATAAGAAAGTGGCTGCTATTGAAGCCCTAAATGATGGTGAACTCCAGAAAGCCATTGACTTATTGACAGACGCCATCAAGCTGAATCCTCGCTTGGCCATTTTGTATGCCAAGAGTGCCAGTGTCTTCGTCAAATTACAGAAGCCAAATGCTGCCACCCAAGACTGTGACAGAGCCATTGAAAGAAATCCTGATTCAGCTCAGCCTTACAAGTGGCGGGGGAAAGCACACAGACTTCTAGGCCACTGGGAAGGAGCAGCCCATGATCTTGCCCTTGCCTGTAAATTGGATTATGATGAAGATGCTAGTGCAACGCTGAAAGAAGTTCAACCTAGGGCACAGAAAATTGCAGAACATCGGAGAAAGTATGAGCGAAAACGTGAAGAGTGAGAGATCAAAGAAAGAGTAGAACGAGTTAAAAAGGCTCGAGAAGAGCATGAGAGAGCCCTGAGAGAGGAAGAAGCCAGACGACAGTCAGGAGCTCAGTATGGTTCTTTTCCAGGTGGCTTTCCTGGGGGAATGCCTGGTAATTTTCCCAGAGGAATGCCTGGAATGGGAGGGGGCATGTCTGGAATGGCTGTAATGCCTGGATTCAATGAAATTCTTAGTGATCCAGAGGTTCTTGCAGCCATGCAGGATCCAGAAGTTATGGTGGCCTTCCAGGATGTGGCTCAGAACCCAGCAAATGTGTCAAAATACCAGAGCAACCCAAAGGTTATGAATCTCATCAGTAAATTGTCAGCCAAATTTGGAGGTCAAGCGTAATGCCCTTCTGATAAATAAAGCCCTCGCTGAAGGAAAAGCAACCTAGATCACCTTATGGATGTCACAAGAATACAAACCAATGTACCTTCTCATCAAGAGAGCTGGGGTGCTTTGAAGATAATCCCTACCCCTCTCCCCCAAATACAGCTGAAGCATTTTACAGTTTGCCATTAGGTTTGCCATTAGGGTATTCATTCAGATAATGTTTTCCTACTAGGAATTACAAACTTTAAACACTTTTTAAAACAAATGTAAAGGGTCTGTTAATTCTTCTATTTTTCTTTACTAATCATTTTGGATTTTTTTTCTTTGAATTATTGGGCAGGGAATATACTTATGTATGGAAGATTACTGCTCTAATTTGAGTGAAAGTTATTAGCGCGAGGCAAACATAACTCATTTGAGGATAAAAAAAAAAAGAAGAATTTTGTTTAAAGAGTTATTCTCCCTCACTTGTGGGCCAGTTTGGTGGGATATAAGTCAGGATGGGATACACACCCCTGGATGAGCTGTCGGTGTTTGGCCACAGCCAGGCCCTTTACACTATCTTACCAGACTTTGAATCTCTGGCAGAAATATATGAGATGGAGGAATGAACAGAGGTCATTTGTTCCAGTGATTGGCCGCATGGTCATCTGAATACAGCCCCCAGAGATATCCATGTTTCTAATCCCTGGAACCTGTAAATATGTTACTTTACATGGCAAAAAGCCGGGCGCGGTGGCTCATGCCTGTAATCCCAGCACTTTGGGAGACTGAGGTGGGTGGATCATGAGGTCAGGTGTTTGGGACCAGCCTGACCAACATGGTGAAACCCCGTCTCTACCAAAAATACAAAAATTAGTCAGGCGTGGTGGTCCACACCTGTAATCCCAGCTATTCAGGAGGTTGAAGCAGGAGAATCACTTGAACTTCGGAGGCAGAGGTTGTAGTGAGCCAAGATCATGCCACTGCGCTACAGCCTGGGTGACAGAGCGAGACTCCATCTCAAAAAATAAATAAATAAATAAATAAAAATAAATAAACAGCAAAAAATTTTTGCAGATGTTATTAGGTTAAGATTTGAGGTGATGTATTAGTCCATTTGGGCTGCTATAACAAAATACCTGATACCAGGTCACTGATAAACAGCATAAATGTATTTCTCACAGTTCTGGAGGCTGGAAAGTCCAAGATCAAGGCTCCAGCAGATTCAGTGTCTGGAGAGGGTCTGCTTTCTGATTCATAGATGGCAACTTCTAGCTGTCTCCTCACATGGTGTAAGGAGCAAACAGGTTGCTCAAGCCTCTTTTATGAATCCCATCCATGAAGATGGAGCCCTCATGATCTAATCACCTCCCAGAGGCTGCACCTCTTACTACCACCACTGTATGGAGTAGGTTTCAACACATGGGTTTTGGGGGAACAAAATCATTCAGACTATAGCAGTTGAGGAAATTATATGGATTGACCTGGTAGACTAATATAATTACAAGGGTCCTTAGGAGAGGGAGGCAGGAGGATCACAGTCAGAACTAGAAGAAGGTGATGTGATGATGGAAGCAAGGCCGAAAAGGGCATTTGATATGGGGGCCATGAGCCAAAGAATGTGGCAACCTCTAGAAGCTGGAAAAGGCAGAAAATAGATTCTCCCCTGGAGCCCTCAAAAGGAAAGCAAACCTGCTGACATCTGGATTTTAGACTTCAGACCTGAAGAATCATCGGTGAACAAATTTGTGTTACTTCAAGCCACCATATTTGCAGTAATTATTACAACAGCAAGGGGAATCTAATGTAGGCCCTGATGAGACATCGGCACTGAAGCCCTGGAGCTCCTGATTCCAGCCTTTTCCTGAGCCTGCCTGTCCGGCCTTCTCTTTGATTCTGCAAGATTCCTGATATTGCATTTTGCCCATGCTCCACTGAAGAGCCGCTCTACTGTGCTTTCCCCAGCGGAGCATGTTCTTCACCCTGTGTGGTGCTGTTTGCTCCACATGGTTGCTCCTTTGGTTGTTTATTTCACATTTAGGTTGGCAGTTCTGACTCATAATAGCTGATAAGGCATGTGTTGATGATGTTTGTTTGGACTTGTTGCAAACACTCAGAGGAAGAATATTATGCTGGATGTAACAAATGCAAGTTTTCAGGTTCCTTAAGCTGCCTTTAAGAAAATGTTAGACTATTTATTTATTTTTTTTTTGAGATAGAGTCCTTCTCCCTCCCCCTCCCCCTCTCCCTCCCCCTCCCCCTCTCCCTCTCCCTCTCCCCACGGTCTCCCTCTCCCTCTCTTTCCACGGTCTCCCTCTGATGCCGAGCCGAAGCTGGACGGTACTGCTGCCATCTCAGCTCCCTGCAACCTCCCTGCCTGATTCTCCTGCCTCAGCCTGCCCAGTGCCTGCGATTGCAGGCGCACGCCGCCACGCCTGACTGGTTTTCGTATTTTTTTGGTGGAGACGGGGTTTCCCTGTGTCGGCGGGGCTGGTCTCCAGCTCCTAACCGCGAGTGATCTGCCAGCCTCGGCCTCCCGAGGTGCCGGGATTGCAGACAGAGTCTCGTTAACTCGGTGCTCAATGGCGCCCATGCTGGAGTGCAGTGGCGTGATCTCGGCTCGTTACAACCACCTCCCAGCCGCCTGCCTTGGCCTCCCAAAGTGCCGAGATTGCAGCCTCTGCCCAGCCGCCACCCCGTCTGGGAAGTGAGGAGCGTCTCTGCCTGGCCGCCCATCATCTGGGATGTGAGGAGCCCCTCCGCCTGGCTGCTCAGTCTGGAAAGTGAGGAGCGTCTCTGCCCGGCCGCCATCCCACCTGGGAAGTGAGGAGCGCCTCTTCCTGGCCGCCATCACATCCTGGAAGTGAGGAGCGTCTCTGCCTGGCCGCCCATCGTCTGAGATGTGGGGAGCACCTCTGCCCTGCCACCCCGTCTGGGATGTGAGGAGCGTCTCTGCCCGGCCGCCCCGTCTGAGAAGTGAGGAGACCCTCTGCCTGGCAACCGCCCCATCTGAGAAGTGAGGAGCCCCTCCGCCCGGCAGCCGCCCCGTCTGGGAAGTGAGGAGCGTCTCCGCCCGGCAGCCACCTCGTCCGGGAGGGAGGTGGGGGGGTCAGCCCCCCGCCCGGCCAGCCGCCCTGTCCGGGAGGTGAGGGGCACCTCTGCCCGGCCGCCCCTACTGGGAAGTGAGGAGCCCCTCTGCCCGGCCAGCCGCCGCGTCCCGGAGGGAGGTGGGGGGATCAGCCCCCCGCCCGGCCAGCCGCCCTGTCCGGGAGGTGAGGGGCGCCTCTGCCCGGCCGCCCCTACTGGGAATTGAGGAGCACCCCCGCCCGGCCAGCCGCCCCGTCCGGGAGGGAGGTGGGGGGTCAGCCCCCCGCCCGGCCAGCCGCCCCGTCTGGGAGGGAGGTGGGGGGGTCAGCCCCCCACCTGGCCAGCCGCCCCATCCGGGAGGTGAGGGGCGCCTCTGCCCGGCCGCCCCTACTGGGAAGTGAGGAGCCCCTCTGCCCGGCCACCACCCCGTCTGGGAGGTGTACCCAACAGCTCATTGAGAACGGGCCATGATGACAATGGCGGTTTTGTGGAATAGAAAGGGGGGAAAGGTGGGGAAAAGATTGAGAAATCGGATGGTTGTCGTGTCTGTGTAGAAAGAGGTAGACATGGGAGACTTTTCATTTTGTTCTGTACTAAGAAAAATTCTTCTGCCTTGGGATCCTGTTGATCTGTGACCTTATCCCCAACCCTGTGCTCTCTGAAACATGTGCTGTATCCACTCAGGGTTGAATGGATTAAGGGCAGTGCAAGATGTGCTTTGTTAAACAGATGCTTGAAGGCAGCATGCTCATTAAGAGTCATCACCACTCCCTAATCTCAAGTACCCAGGGACACAAACACTGCGGAAGGCCGCAGGGCCCTCTGCCTAGGAAAACCAGAGACCTTTGTTCACTGCTGACCTTCCCTCCACTATTGTCCTATGACCCTGCCAAATCCCCCTCTGTGAGAAACACCCAAGAATGATCAATAAAAAAATAAATAAATTAATTAATTAATTAAAAAAAAAAGAAAATGTTAGAGAAAATACAGGAGAAAGATGAGCAGAGTCTGGAATCCTCCTGAGAGAGTTGGCCACAGTTGTATGCATCATGGTAGTTCATAGATCATAGAGGCCACCCCATTTATGACTTCAGGGTTGGAAGAGAGCAGAACATGTGTGATACAGACAGCTCATGCAAAGACCACTCCCTTTAGCTTTGATTTTGTTACTGCTTTCATTTCCATGAAAGCATTCTTAGTGCTAATGGTCTGAGCCTTCAGTTATTTATTTAACTCAGATATCTCTGGAAATCATGTTTTCCTGTCTTCGCCCATCACCATCTTCATTTTGTTGTTGTTGTTCTGTTGTTGTTGAGGCAGTCTTGCTCTGTCACCCAGGATGGAGTGCAGTAGTGCAATTACAGCTCACTAGAGCCTCCACCTCCTAGTCTCAAGTGATCCTCCCACCTCAGCCTCCTGAGTATCTAGGACTACAGGCATGTGCCACCATGCCTGGCTGATTTTAATTTTTTTTTTTGTAGAGATGGGGTCTTCCTATGTTGCCTAGGCTGGTATCAAACTCCTGGGCTCAAGCAATCCTCCCACTTCAGCCTCCCAAAGTGCTAGGAATACAACAGGCATGAGCCACCACACCCAGCCACCATCTTTACATTTTACCTGTACCCTTCTCTGTTGGCCTCCAGACTCTTCTCCTCTGGAACAGGAGTGATCTAAAAAGCTAGGCTGCTGAACATTAACTCTCCCCTGCTTTACACTCATGAAAGCTTTCTATTGATCTCAGGCTAAACGTTCAGCCTTTAAGCATGACTGACCAGGCCTTCCCAGCTCCATCCATGCCCTTTCCCACAATGGGCCCATGACACCCCCTCTTATTCCAGCCACGTGAGATGTCTCTAGCTCCTGATCCACTTTGGATTTCCTGTCCTCCAACCCTTTCCTCTGCCCACCATGCCAAGCCCATGAAGATGATAGAGAGCAATGGTTACATGGGCACGCATTAATGGTCATAATCCCAGTTCTTCCATCTCCTAGCAGTGTGGTCTTGGACACATGACTTAACCTCACTGGGCCTTTGTTTCATCATTGCTCTGATGAGGAAAATAATATACCTCCTTCTTAAGGGCAGGGGTAAGTTTAAATGAATTTTTATAGGTAGGGCTTAGAACAGTGCCTGGTATGTGTTATATGATATTCTAGTTGCTATCTCATTTCTTTAGCTAAGAAAATATTTTCTGGTATTTCAAAACTCCATTCAAATGTTAATTCTTCCATGGAAACTTCTTTGAATTCTGCTATTTCACCTTCTGTTCTGCCAATGTTTGCTTCATATATCTAGGATCGCTCATGTTTGGTACACAAATATTTATAATTGTTATGTCTTACTGCTGAATTGACCCCATTATCACTATATAATGTCCTTCTTTTTTTCTCTTGTGTCAGCATTTGATTTAATGTCTGTTTTGTCTGATATTAGTAAACTACCCCTACTCTCTTTGGGTTACAATTTGCATAAAATATATTTCTCTATCCTTTTACTTTCAGCCTATGTGTGTCCTTAAGAGCTTAAGTGAGTCTCTTATAGGCAGCATATTATTAGATCCTATTCTAAAAATATCTGTTTGGTCCATCTATGTCTTTTGGTTAGGGAGTTTAATCTATGTGGAACCTTCTTTAACCATCCCTTTCACTGTGAGAGTTCTTGGTGCCCTCAGAGCCTGCATATCTCCCAGCATGGCACTTGAGCTACTAGACTGTTGTATTTGTTTAATCTCAATATTTCATTTAAGTCTGTGGCTCTTTGAGAACAGGAATTTTGCCATTTCTCCAGCCACTTAGTATAGTGCCTGGCATTTAGCAGCCACTCCATGCATTTTATTAAACAAACACTATAGATGAGAATAATAGTAGCTAATATTTATTGAACACTTGGACTAGGTGCAGTGTGCAGCTCTTTACTTACATTATTTCTTTCAGTTCTTGCCACAAACTTACGAAATAGAGACTATGATTATCTCTATTTTACACATAAGGAAACTCAAGTTCAAAGGAGTAAAGGGAATTTTGAAATTTACCCAAATGGAAAATAGCAGACCAGGATTCAAGTCCAGGTCAGCCAATTCCAAGCCTGAGTTTTTAACCTACCTCACCTTTGCATCAGTTAACATTAGGGGTTGCTGCATGTAACAGAAAACCCCAAGTTGTAGTTTCCTAGACAGGAGGAAAGTTATTTCTCTCTTATGCAAATGAAGCCCAAAGGAATGCAGCCCAGGCTGGCCTGGCCACACAGCAGTTTCACCAGGAGCCCAAGTTTCTGTTTTCTGTGTGCCTCCCTCAGTATATAGCTTCTGTCTTCGAGGTGTCATGGCCCAAGATGGCCTATATAGCTTATATAGCTCCAGTGAAACATATATTAGGCACTGTTCTAAGCCCTACTGATAACATCCACATTCCACATCAATGACAGGGTGGGGCAGGTCAGAAGGGGCACTCTTTCCCTTCAAGGTAAATTGCTGGAAGTTTTATGCACAATTTTTATTGCTGTAGAAGAAATTACCAAAACCTAACAACTTAAAACAACATGCCTGTATTACATCAGGTTCTGTGAGTTAGGAGTCTAGGCATGGCCTAGCTGGGCTCTCTACTTCAGGTTCTCATGAAGCTGAAATCCAGGTGACTTTGGCTATGTTCTCATCAGAGGCTCAACTGGGGAAGCACCTAGCATAATAATAGACTAGTAAGAAATCCACTCCTTTAAAACAGCAAGGATGCAAGCTTTTGCCTATCATACTAAGTTTACATTTATGTATGCCTGCTGCATTAGCACATCTCAACACACTTATTCTGTCTTTGGCATCCTTAATTTTTGTAGAGGCTGTCTCATCAGTTATAGTCAATATTTTTCTGGGCAATAACACAAAAACCAGGATGTTTCTTCAGTATATTCTTCTTCACAGACTTGTTCTGGCATCAGGTTTTTATTGGAAATGGCCTTGGCAAACTCATCAATTAATTTCTCTGTTGCTTCATCATCAGCAGATGCTTTATCGTTACAGATCATTAAAAATTTAATGTCATGTCTTTTCTCCAAATTCTGTAGCCATCTTGTTGAATTATCACAGTTTCCTTCGATTTGCAGTTCACTGGGATTGATGTTTGCTTGTTTCACAATCACCATACTATTAAGTGGCATTTGTTCACTGCAATGCTGACAGATCCATTTTTTTCAAAACATAACTGAGACCTTCATTTTCAGCTTGATGCTAAAAATTTAGTGTTTTTCTATTTTTTTAATGTATGTTCATCATTTTCAGCATAGAACTTTAATGACTTATCATCCTGTTTCTTCAGGTTCTATATGGTGGACATTACAACACTACAGTCTTCTATAAGATGTTTCACACTTACACCATTGTCTAGTTTCTCCAACAGCTTTGACTTTCTGTGCTATAAGCATAAATGCTTTCTCTTTTTCTTATCATTCCTATCCATGGGGGTATCTGGAGGCCTTGTTGACATTTTCATCAATGTCTTTACACTACAGAGCAGAAAATAAGCAAATAAACCATGAGTAATGCATGATGGTCTTGGCCCCATGTGGGTCATCATGGAGAATCTGCTGCTGGTGCCTCCAGCCTGCACACATGTCAGGTAATTATCCTTTGTGTGCTTGCTTACATGAGAAAATCTGGGCATACTCAGAAAAGATACATCATGGCTAAACAGGGCTGGGAGGATCTTTTTTCCCTTGGGGACACTGAAGAAACTATGTGTTGTGTGCCTGAGTTTTGACTGTGACCCATCATATGAGGTCAAGTGTAGCATTTTTCATTTGTGGCATCATATTGACACTCAAAATGTTTTGGATTTTGGAGCATTTCCAATTTTGGATTTTCAGGTTAGGGATGTTCAACCTGTATAACAGCAACAACAAAGATGCATTAGGTTAAAAAAATAGGGCAGAGAACTGTATGTACAAAATGACCTCAATCATGTAAAACATATGTGCAATAAAAATAATATGAAAGATAAATTACAAAAATAATTACAATGTTTATATTTGGCTGATGAGATTCCAGGTGGATTTTCTTCCTTCTGTGCATATTTTTATGTTTCCTATATTTTACATAATTGGCAAGGATTACTTCTAGTGTCATAAAAATGGAGGAGAAAGACAGACATCCACTTGCACTGACGGGGAACTGCATGAGTGGGACATGGTTGCAGTGGCAGCTGGCTTCAGGGCTCCCTCTGTCAGGCTGAAAAATGAGCATTCCTCCCAGAAAACCATCACCTAGCAAGCAGGGAGGTTCTCTGAGCCCATTAGGCTAGTTACTCTTCCCATTGCATCCAAAATGATCAGAAGTGGAAGAGTTGTTTTGAGGCTGGGGCAGGATGATATGCAATCCATCAGGGCCCGTATGATGCTCACCCATAGGCAACAGCAACCTAGGAAAAATTCTCTGCATCCTGCCTGCAGCTGATGCTGTCAATGTCCTGTCTGGGTGCCCTCAGCGGCCTGTTGCTTCCTTCCCAAAGCACCTGCATGTGTGTCTGAGTAGAAGCTTGCTCATCCTGTGCAGAGAGCAGACCAGAGGAGCCCTGGAGTCCAGGAGCAGCCCGTAGACAATGACAGATAGGATTTGGTGGATACACGTCCAGCTCTTTCACCCACCAGTGCTGAGTCAAGCTCTCTGCTGTCTCCCAGAGATACCCAATAGGACTGAGCCATGGTGCTCACAGTAGTGACCGCTCGTTGGTGCATTCTGCATTGGCGTTCTCTTCCCTGCCTCACTTTCTTACTCCTGGTGCTTCCTGAGATCATTTCCTGAGTAAACTATGTCCACATATCCCTGTGTTAGAGTCTGATTCTTGGGTAGCTCAACCTAAGATTTGACACCTCTCGCTGGCTCTGCTACAGCCTGGTAAACATTCTTAGCTCCTCATATATCTTACCCCAGGGACACAGGAAAGGCAACTGTCAGCATAGGACATAGAGGTGGAGAGAACGCCAGAAATAGGCTAATGATGAACACTGAGTTCATTCAAATGTTGAAGTAGTTCAAAACAAACGTGAGACTCATGGCTTGGAAACAGACTGCAAGTAATTTTAAAAATCACTAATAAAAAGTACAATAACTAGGTGATGGAAACAGAGGAATATTATAAACATAGGTAGGGGCACAGGCTTTCTCATTTTACATAGTGGGAAGTTAATGCCACTGCTTGACATTGCAGCATGTAGCCAAAACCAAGAAAAGAAAAAAGAAATGCAACCTCAATGTTTTTCCTATTGACATATATTTTAACTTTAGTAGAAAAAATATTCAGAAAATAGCATCTTTTGCTGTACAAATTTTTATCAAATTCCGCATTCTCTTGAATTTCATTGGTATTTCCTTTTCTTCATTTGAATTTAAAATTTGAAGGGATACTCTAGTGATCTAGAGTATCTCATTTTTGTCAAAGTACTTCTATTATTAATTCAACGCCTATGTATTCGGCACCTGCTCTGTGCCGTGTGCTGTTCTAAATCCTGGAGATGCCTCAGGGAAGAAGGCAGACAGCCGTTCTCTCCCCAGGCGCTCTTGCTGTGGGGTCTCCAGGGTAGGAAAGACTTGTGGTCCATTCATAAACTGTATGCGATGATGTTTACCAAATAACAACAGTTTTTCTTCCGGGCGGTGGGATTTTGGATGACCTTTTACCATCTCTTTCTTCTTTACAGTATTGCTTGAACTTAAAAGAAAAATCATACATAAGTTTCACAAAAACACCAGCCAGGCATGGTGGCTCACGCCCAGCACTTTGGGAGGCCGAGGTGGGTGGATCACTTGAGGTCAGGAGTTCAACAGCAGCCTGGCCAACATGGTGAAACCCTCTCTCTAGTAAAAACACAAAAATTAGCCAGGTAGGGTGCCGCACACCTGTAGTTCCAGCTACCCGGGAGGCTGAGGCAGGAGAATCACTTGAGCTTGGGAGGTGGAGGTTGCCGTGAGCCCAGATTGCACCGCTGCACATCAGCCTGGGTGACAAAATGAGACTCTGTCTCAAAAAAAAAAAAAAAAAATTTTTAAAAAAACACAAAACTGCCTTTTTGTTTGTTTGTTTGACAATCCTTGGTCTCCAGATTTTCAAAGACCTCAGCCTGACCCACAAGGCACTGGAGTCTGGGAACTGATGAGAGGATGTCAGCCGCTTGTCCCAGCACACAGCTGCGGGCCCCCTATGTTGCTGGAATAGAGCCATAGAGGCAGGGCCCAGTGCGTTCCCCAGTGTTCCCCTCCCTGGGAGAGCCCCCTTCCTTCTGGAGATGCCTCTCCTGCATTCCTCACTGACTCGTAAAGTGTCCCCCTGCCCCTCCCCTTGGCCAGGTACCCACCACATCAATGTCTTTCTGTATCTGGAACCCTTAATGCTCACTGCTGGTTTCAGCCTGTCTGCTTCCTTGCAGCGTCTTGCTTGCCTAGAGAGGGCAGATTGACCATGACATTTGCATAAGAAGGACACGTGGACTGGGCAGTCCAGAGAAGCCCAATCCTCCAGCACTGGGGTGGTCTGTGGTCTCTTGAGCAATGGGGTTGTGGAGAGGGCCCAGCTTTAGTCGGAGGGGCTTCTATCTGGTCCCAGGCTTGCCTAACCTCCCCACATCTTGGGGCTCCTGTTCTGAGGACTGTGAGGGCTGAAAGTGAACTTTAAAGTTACTCTTGTTTTGAGTTATGACCTGGCTAATGTCATCCCTGTCATTTGTTATTTAAAAAGATTCTGGAGATCACACCTGACATGGTTTGGATATTTGTCCCTGCCCAAATCTCATGTTGAACCGTAATCCCTAATATTGGAGGTGGAGCCTGATGGAAGGTGTTTGGATCGTGGGGGCAGATCCCTCATGAATGGCAACAATCCCATGTCTACCATCTCTTGGTAATGAGGAGATTCTCTTGTTTATGACTTTGGATATTGAGGTTCTATTTTCCATTCTGTTACCTATTAGTTGTGTGGTCCTTGGAAAACTAATTGATCTAAATGGGTCACAGTTTTGCTTTTTGAGAAATTATAATCCTGCTATCCTATTTCACAGGCTTTATATTACAATCAAAGATTGTAATATACTTCAAGATGTGAGTTCTTAAGAAAAGCCTGCAATGTAATTCCCAGTTCCATGTGATCTTCCTAAACAGTCTATTCAGACACGGAGTCTTTTTTTCCCAGGGCCTTGGCATCTGGGTCAGTCTTTGTGATTGCTTCAGTGAATGGGATGTGGCAGGAGGGATGCAGCATGACTTTGGAGGCCAGGGTAGCAAAGAGGATGTAGTCTCACCTTCTCTTCCCCAGTTAAGGTGACAAGATCTTGAACTTTCAGGCTGACACTGTTGCCACAAAGAGAAGAGACTCTAGACAGTATCTAGTTATCTCATCAACCTGTGGGAAGATATGGCCACCGTTCTGCGATTTACAGTGGTTTTAAGTCATGTGGACACTCCTGTGGATTGGGAGATAATCTGATAGACAACTGACAGAAATTACATGGACTAGTGAGATAACAGTTCCCCCAGTGGGTTGAAGGAGCTGATAACAGAGGAAAGTGAGAGTTCTTAAGGAAAAGAAAATCAGGAACAGGTTTGCACATGTTAGATTGAGTTAGTCCAGTAGACTCTACCTCCTTAACAATTTTCAAATCCAGCCACTCATTTTCATCATTATTAAATCAATCACTGTTAGTTAAGCACTCACTATGTATCAGACCCTGTTCTCGTCTCTGGGAATAAAACCATGAATGAGGCAAAGTTCTGCCCTTGTGGAGCTGACATTCTAGTGGGTACATGGATGGTAATTTCTGCAACTTGCTTAGTTTATCTTATTGTTATGGTTCCCTTGAAAAGCTCCAGAGCCCATCAGGCTTGTTAATGCTTCTAAGTGTAGTCTCTACCTGGAACATTTTTCCCAACCTTCTCTTATTTTGCCTTGTTAACTCCTACTCAACTTTACTCAGTTTAGGCATTGCCTCTTCCAGGAAGTCTTTCCTGACTTCACACTCTGGGTAACTAGGTATCCTGCTAATGTGCCTCCTTCAACCACATCTCCTCCTATTCCTGATAATTTTTCTATCCTGATGCTTATGACACTTAATGTAATTTGTTTTTGTTCAACTTTCAATTCTTTTAGAAGCTGAACTACTCAAGATAGGGATTATGTCTTTTATGCACTTGTGTTCTGAACAGAGTGCCAAGAAGATAAATAGACAAGTGTTTATTGAATAGAGACATGATGAATGGATGGACTGAGAATGAATGAATTGAAGAATGGATGGGTAAACAGTTGAACAGATGGAAAAATAAGTGGGTAGACGGATGATGAATTAAAGAGTGACTAGATAGTTGAATGAATAGATGGATGAATGGACACTTGGAAGGAAAGATGTTGAAATTAAAGAATAGACAGATTAGTTAATTGCATGTACATATGTATGTATTGTAATAAAATGGTTTGAAAGATTGTAAGAATTACCAAAATGTGACACAGAGACACAAAGTGAGCACATGCTGTGGAAAATGGTGCTAATAGACTTGCTCAACACAAACCTTCAATTTGTAAAAAAAACTCAGTATCTGTGAAGCACAACACTGCAAAGTGCAATGAAACGATGAATGCCTATATGTATTTTGGATAAACTAAAGAATAGACGGATGGAGAGTTGGATGGATAGACGACGAATTAAAGAATGAATGTGTAGATAGTTGAATGCATGAGTGAATGGATGGAAGGCAGTCAATGAGCTGGTCTCTTGTGCAGTGTCACCATTTACAATGCAGGGTCCATTCTATCATTGCCAATGGGAAATCTCACAGTGTTACACCATGCTCTCAACCTTCCATCTTCTCTCCATCACCTAGTAGATAAAGTCCAAGCTCTTTCTTGTGCCATATCATGTGCTCTATGACCTTGTTTCCTCCTTCCTCTCTAAGTTCTTTTCTCAGAGCAACTCCTGCCCCTGACTCAGCATTGTATATAACAGAATCTACATGCTCTAAGCTACACTCCCTCACATGGCCTTTAACAGGCATCTTCTGATCTTTATGCTTCTGCTTTCTGTACTTGGAACTTACTTCTCTCCCAGGTCTCTTTCTCTCATCCTTTTGTTTCTTGTTTCTTTATATAGAATTACATCTTTGCCCCTCCAATTCCTCAGCTTGCCTATTTGTTTACCTGTTTGTCATTGGCGCTACCCTGTGAATTCCTTCAGAAAACAGGCTTAGATTTTATTCAACTCAGAGTAAGACACTGCACCTGGCAAAATGTAGGCACTCAATAAATATGTGTTAAAACATAATAGTATGACAAGGTAGAGTAATGGCCCCTAAAGATGTTCATGACCTAATCCCCAGAACCTGTGAATATGTTACTTTACATGGAAAAGGGACTTTGCAGGTGTTATTAGGTTAAGGATTTTTTTTTTTTTTTTTTTTTTTTTTTTCAGATGGAGTCTCACTCTGTCACCCAGGCTGGAATGCAGTGGTGTGATCTTGGCTCACGGCAAGCTCTGCCTCCCAGGTTCACACCATTCTTCTGCCTCAGCCTCCCAAGTAGCTGGGACTACAGGCGCCTGCCACCATGCCCCACTAATTTTGTGTAGTTTTTAGTAGAGACAGGGTTTCACCGTGTTATCCAGGATGGTCTCAATTTCCTGACCTCATGATCCGCTCGCCTCAGCCTCCCAAAGTGCTGGGATTATAGGCATGAGCCACTGCGCCCGGCCAGGTTAAGGATTTTAAGACAGGGAGATTGCCCTGAATTATCTAGGTGGGACAAAGGTAATCACAAGGGTCCTAAAGTGTTAGAAGAAGGAGGCAGAAGAGCCAGTAAAGATGTGATGATGGAAGCAGATGTCAGAAAGATGTGATTGTTGACTTTGAGGATGGAGGAGGAAGGGCCACCAGCCAAGGAGTGCAGGCAGCTTCTAGAAACCTGAAAAGGCAAGGAATCGAAATTTCCCCAAGGCTTCCAGAAGGAGTGTAGCCCTGCTGACACCTTGATGTTTGCCCATTGAGTTCCATTGAGTGTGCCTGACCCCTAGGTCTGTAAGATAATAAGGCCCCCAGGACTGTAAGATAATAAGTTCATGCTGTTTTAAGGCACTAAATTTGTGGTTGTTGCAGCAGCAATTGGAAACCAACGCAAATGGTAACAGCTCACATTTTTGGAGGGGAGGGGTTGATGACTGAGGCAGAGCTAAGATATTGTCTTTCTTTATGCTTCAACAATTATATGTGCAGCTTTTACATAAGATATTAGAAAATTGGATCAATTTTCCTAAGGATTTTTAAAGAATTTTTAAAAGACATTCCATTTACCAGTTAATATCCCCTGTGCCGTATGAGCCAATGCGATGTTGGATGTTTAAAATGACCAAAACTCAGTTGCTCAATCCTAGGCTGTCTTGCCAACTGAACAATTGTTATTATACCACATCCACAGTTTCTGGCAGCTAAATGCTGCAAGTGAGAAGATGTTCACTAAATCTTCTGGAACAGCTAACAGTGATTAAAGCCTTCCTACGTGCCTCCGCTGTGTTCCACACATTGCGTTCAGCTCCTGGAGGCTGAAGGAAGTGATGTCACTGTCACCTGGATAGTAAGTGGCAGGTGGGGATTGGAACACAGGCAGTTTGGCTCCAGAACCCCAGCTCTTAGTCTCACCCCTGAATAAAAGAAATCTAGAAACCTGCATCTCTGTGATCCAGAGACTCACCGGCTGGCTAATTTAGGATCAATTCTGAAGGAGAATCTAGAATGCTCCTAGGACCTTCCTTAATCCAGGCCCCAGAAGCAAGAATCTCTTCCTCCTCTTCCACATTTTTTCATCTTCTCTTCTCCTTCCTTCCTCACAAGGAAGCCATCAGCACTAAGGAAAACAGGCTTCATGGGAGCCAAGTGAGCTGGGAGGCAGCTCCCTGAGCCAGCCAGGCCGCATGGCTGCCTCTTCCTCAAGGCTCCCCCTCTCCTGCCCCATCCAAGCCTCCCACAGAGGAAAGGAGGTGGTGGGGTGCCAAGTCAGCCTCAGGTTCTAGCCAGGTGGGCTGTGGCTTTTCCCAGAAACCTTTGTGCTGTGCCAGATTCTTCTGGAATCTGCCTGCCCACTCTGCCAGGTGAAGTTCCATGCTGCTGCACTGATCTGCCTCCCTGGAGCAGGCAGCATGAGGCAGGGTGCTGAGACCTAGCAGCTCGGGGCAGACCGTCCAGACTCAGTGGCCAAGGCCCTCTCCAAAGTCAGTGCTTGAGGTCTACATCGTTGGCTCCCACGGGCACAAAAGACAGCAAGAGGAAATGTGAATGGTTCGGGGATTAATGGAAAAAGATTTCCCCCACTAGCAGTCAAAGAAACACATTGCTTACCTAGCAAATTCCCAAAGTTAAAAAAATGCTAGTACTCATCACTTTTGAAGTTCCTGGAACACGTTTCTTACAATTCACCTTAGCCTTATGTATTCCTTTATAAACTTCTTATCCTCTGAGCCCCTAATTCTACTTCTAGGGACTCATAATAAAAAGAAAAAAAAAACAGACATCTGGACAATTATTAATGTTGAAAAATCATCATTGTTGTGTTATCTCTAAGAATAGAAAATAAGCAGCAACACAAATGTCAAATATCAGGGGGTGAAATAAATACATGTTGGTAATTCTATATGATGCTATGTTAAAGAGACTGACGAGAAAATGAAAGTTTTGTAATATGTTGTTAACACGATACCTTTTTTCTGAAGGATTATGTGAAAATAAGAAGATTCAAATGTGTATGAATCTACATGATTCAATAAGAATACACACACATGCACATATGTACATATACATGGGTGTACACACACATGTTTTTTAAAGAATACCTGAGAATGGTAAGCATGTTTATCCCTGTAACTGGGTTGTAATTTTTTTTTTTTTTGACATGGAGTCTCGCTCTGTTGCCCAGGATGGAATGCAGTGATGTGATCTCAGCTCACTGCAACCTCTGCCTCCAGGGTTCAAGCAATTCTCTGCCTCAGCCTCCCGAGTAGCCGGGATTACAGGTGCCTGCCACCACACCCAGCTAATTTTTGTATTTTTAGTAGAGACTTGGCCAGGCTGGTCTTGAACTCCTGACCTTGTGATCCACCTGCCTTGGCCTCCCACAGTGCTGGGATTACAGGCGTGAGCCACCGCTCCCAGCCTGGGCTGTAATTTTTAATTTTCTCCTTATAATTATCTGTGTTTTCCAAAATAACATTACATTAAGTTTATGTTACATTTAAATCAGAATAAATATAGGTGTTCTTTGTTTAACCTGCCTCTGAGCTATACTGTCTCACTCATTCATTACATTGACCAAGTGCCTACTATGTGGTAAGCACTCATAAAATCGGGAGTTACAGAGACAATTAAGGTCTGGTGTGAGTTCCTTCCAGGAGCTGTCAGATTTGTGGAGGAGGTGAAAGCCGTGGCTGGCCCAGTCACACAGAGCCTTTAGTGAGCCACCTTTTTAAGGAAAGGTCTTAGGATAAAAACAGGTCTGTCTGTAGAGCTCTACCAGCAGCTGCATCTTCAGCAATCAGCCTCCAGTGTGGCACTGACCTCACCTCCGCACAGGTTTCCAACATGCCTTCCTGGGAAGGGCTCCAGGCCTCTCAGGAGGTCGGTCATAGTTTTGAAAACAAAGCTGACCAACAATAGACAAAAGCATTTACTGGCTCCGCTTTTCAGGAGCCTGGTCCCAACTCTGGAGATGCAGATCTCACTCCACAATGGACCCTCACAAACCCCTCCCTTACACTCCACCCCAGGTTGGCCTGGCCTGGCCTCACAGGGCAGCCCCTATTCTCCCAGGGCACCAGACTCCTTCCCTCTTCCTTCCAGCCATGGAGACTGTGCTTTTCTAAAAGGTTGGGTCTCGTACAGTTGAGAGCACAGTTTTGGAGCTGGAAACCTGAGTTCGAATTTCAGCTTCATCACTCACAAGTTACATGGTTTAATAACTATGCAGATTGCTAAACTCCCTAAAGCTCAGTTTCCTAATTTGAAACATAGAGGTAATGCAATGACTCTCTCAAAGGACTGTATTGTGAGAGCATTCATCAGATGTGTATTACCAAGTTCTTTATGTGGGTGGGCCTGGTACAGAAGGAAAGAGGCTGTGCTGGGAAATCACACTCTGCAAAAGAAGAAAAAATCCCTGATTTGTAGCCTTTGCCAATTCTCACGCTGTAAATACTCCCACTCAGGCCAATTTCAAGCTACCAAAGTTTAACTGGTTGGCAAGAGTCCTGCGTATTTGACAATTAGCTTTTGGGATCTCTGTAAACATCAGCACACCATTTGTCCCAAGAAGACAAACTTGGTCCTGGTCTTCATGGAGTTCATGATTCAATAGGAGGAAACCAGTTTGTGCCATTTGTGTAATTGCTTCATATATACCTGTCTTACCTCTAGCCTAGAAGCTCTGTGATGGCAGGGACAATTTATTTTTTAAGAAAACATATTCTTGCTATATCATCCTCAGCCCTAACAGATTGTATGTACCTTATAATATGTGTTGAATAAATGAATGTCTTTAGTAACAAACATAATAATCAGAAGTTGAGTTAAGAACTGAGATCAAGAGTGATATGGTTTGGCTGTGTCCCCACCCAAACCTCATCTTGAACTGTAACTCCTATAAGCCCACATATTGAGGGAGGAACCTGGTGGGAGCTAATTGAATCATGGGGGCAGGTTTTTCCCATGCTGTTCTCGTAATAGTGAATACGTCTCAGGAGATCTTATGGTTTTATAAAGGGAAGTTCTGGCTGGGCGCAGTGGGTCATGCCTGTAATCCCAGCATTTTGGGAGGCTGAGGCAGGTGGATTGCTTGAGGTCAGGAGTTTGAGACCGTCCTGGCCAATATGGCAAAACCTGGTCTCTACTAAAAATACAAAAATTAGCCAGGCATGGTGGCTCATGCTTGTACTCCCAGCTACTCGGGAGGCTGAGAATAACTTGAACCCAGGAGGCAGAGGTTGCAGTGAGCCAAGATCGTGCCACTGCACTCCAGCCTGGGCAACAGAGTGAGACCCTGTCTGAATAAATAAATAAATAAATAAATAGCAGTTCCCCTGCACATGCTCTCTTGCCTGCTGCCATGTAAGACATGCCTTTGCTCCTCCTTTGCCTTCCGCCATGAATGTGAGGCCTCCCCAGCCATGTGGAACTGTGAGTTCATTAAACCTCTTTTTCTTTATAAATTCCCCAGTCTTAGGTATGTCCTCATAGCAGTATGAAAATGAACTAATACAAAAAGTAATAGGAATAACTATTTGAAATAGGTGGACTCTTTAAAGAAGAGATATTTAAGAATGAAGTGACACCATATATCACAATGGACATAGCACAATGTCCACTATATGGAAAGTGCTTAATAACTCACTACATGGTACTTAATATTTCCCTTGCTTTGTTCTTTGGACCAAATCTTACTACTATCTCAGCTCAAATGATTTGTCACTTTCTGGCACAGTACCCTCCTACTTCCTATCCTCACAATCACCCCTGTGGAGACCCCCACAGTGGCTCTGCCATAGCTTCCTGGAGGTGTTGATGACTTTTCCTGCCCTTGGCCTTGGTTGCTAAGTCAAGGCATCTTCATATTCCCACGTATGGGCTCTGGAATAATTCTGGCTGCCAGTGCCCAGCATGGACTATGGGGCCTTCTTTCCATCAGGGGTGGTTGGGGAGCCTGAAGACACTGGAGAGAAGCCTGTTAGGTTAAAACTGGTGGGGCTGAGGTTGCAGGTTGGCTCTGGTTGTGAAGAACTGCTCAGATTCCTGGCTAATACTTTGGGCAAGTCCTCATTCCCTGAGAGTTCAGTTTCCTAGTCTGTAGGATGAAGGTTTAGACCCATTCGTGTCTGAGCTTTCTTCCAAGCTTTAACATGTTCCAATTACATGAGTGGATACTCTACGAAATGTCCTTGATGTTTTCAAACTTCTGGACCTGGAGAATAACCTGTGAGTCCTTGGGACCCATCAGCTCCGCTGCTCTCTTGCCCTCATGGCTCCTGGCTCCCCAGTGGTCAGCTGCCCTGGAGTATCCTGGTAGCTCCCTGTGGCTCAGTTGGATCTCAGGCCACTGAAGGTGGCCATCTTTGTCAATTTTTCTTAATGTCAGAGGCATTTGAACAGAGTGACTCCATCTTGAATAGGGGCTGGGTAAAATAAGGCTGAGACCTACTGGGCTGCATTCCCAGTAAGTTAGGCATTCTAAGTCACAGGATGAGATTGGAAGTTAGCATAAGAAACAGGTCATAATGACCTTGCTGATAAAACAGGTTGCAGTAAAGGAGCTGGCCAAAACCTGCCAAAACCAGGATGGCAAAAAGAGTGACCTCTGGTCATCCTCAATGCTCATTATACACTAATTATAATGTATTAGCATGCTAAAAGACACTCCCACCAGCGCCATGACAGTTTACAAATGCCATGGCTACATCAGGAAATTATCATATATGGTCTACAAAGGGGAAGAGCCCTCAATTCCAGGAGTTGCCCACCCCTTTCCCAGAAAACTCATGAACAACCCACTCCTTGTTTAGCTTATAATCAAGAAGTAACAATAAGTATCTTTAGGCCAGCAGCTCAAGCTGCTGCTCTGCCTATGGAGTAGCCATTCTTTATTCCTTTACTTTCTTAATAAACTTGGTTTCACTTTACTCTATGGACTTGCCCTGAATTCTTTCTTGCACAAGATCCAAAAACCCTCTCTTAGCATCCAGATTGGGACCCCTTTTCTGGTACCATTAATGCTCCACATGCAGAAGTCCAATTTCTGCTGAGATGCTTCTATTTATGGGGAGCTCCCTGCCATGCAGAATAAAGTTTTCCATTGTTGGGGGGCTCTGAGAGCATGGGCAAAGGCAATGAAGCTGGAGAGGAGAAAAGAGGGCCAACTTCTTACTAAGCCCTTAGGAGGTGCCAGTCACACTGGACACAGCTCTCTGCAAGTCATCTCACCAAATCTTCCTAACAATCTTTGTGTCAGAGGCATTTGAACCAGAGCAACTCCATCTTGAATAGGGGCTGGGTAAAATGAGGCTGAGACCTCCTGGGCTGCATTCCCAGACAGTTAAGGCATTCTTAGTCACAGGATGAGTGAGATAGGAGGTAGGCACAAGATACGGGTCATAAAGACCTTGCTGATAATTGCAGTAAAGTAGCCAGCTAAATCCCAACAAAACCAAGATGGCAATGAGAGTGACTTCTGTTTATCCTCACTGCTACATTCCCACCAGTTCCATGACAGTTTACAAATGCCATGGCAACATCAGGAAGTTACCCTATATATATATATCATCAAAAACAACCATAAAAATGGGCAACAGCAGCCCTCAGGGCTGCTCTGACTATGGAGCAGCCATTCCTTATTCCTTTTTCTTTTTTCTTTTTTTGAGATGGAGTTTCACGCTGTCCCCCAGGCTAAAGTGCAGAGGTGCCATCTCCACTCACTGCAACCTCTGCCTCCCAGGTTCAAGCGATTCTCCTGTCCAAGCCTCTGGAGTAGCTGGAACTACAGGCGCACACCACCAATATTTGTGTTTTTAGTAGAGATGGGATCTCACCGTGTTGGCCAGGCTGGCCTCAAACTCCTGATGTCAGGTGATCTGCCCACCTTGGCCTCCCAAAGTGCTGGGATTATAGGCATGAACCACCGCTTTAACTTTACTCGACGGACTCGCCCTGAATTCTTTCTTGTGCGAGATCCAAGAACCTTCTCTTGGGGTCTGGATCTGGACCCCTTTCTGGTAACATTGGGAGGCATGACTAATCATCCTTCTTTCAGAGATGAGAACATTGAGGCTCCAAGACACTGGGTCACTTGCTGGAGGATGTACATCAGGGATGCCTGAGCCTGAGCACCTTGCCTTGTGCCACATGCTGGTCGGGACACAAAGCCCAACCTGATTTCACTGGGAGGGCAACTTCTGCACCACTCTCACCTTAAGCATGCCCCCAGCCACTCTACGCTTCTCTCTTAGACGCCCTGGGTCTCCGGGAGCCCTTGGGAGAAAACTCTCACCACCTTTATCTACACGCACGGACTCAGAGGAAGATTTTCAATTATTGAATACTTACTAAGTGCTAAAAAAAAAAAAAAAAAAATCTCACATCTGCTTTGCTCCATTGTATTACATGTCCCTTAAGACAGGTTGCAGAGTTTATGGTTAATAAGTAAACCATACTTGTTATTGAGTGGACAAAGGCACGTCTCTTGCAGAGTTGGAAGTGGAGGTGCTAAGAGGCTGGTTGACATTCCCATCCCACAGCGGATATGGAAAGCTGGGACTTGAATCCAAGGCTAGCTGGCTCAGGGCTCAGGACCCTGTCCCCAGAGGGAGCCACACATCCTCAATCACATCAAATTTACTGAACCCCCACCCCCAAACCCTGAGCTCAAAGTCCCCAGGGAGATTAAGGCTAATCAGCTGTGTTTATAAAAGGCAGGTATAGAAGCCTCCGGACCCTGGTTACTCATTACATTGTACTAAATGCTGATATCGCAAACTCTCATAAATAGGCCAAAGGGTAGTAAGTCACCAAAAGGCCAAGCCAGACAAACAAAAGCCTTGCTGAATAACCAAGGCCCTGCCTTCCAGGCCTGCCAGCTGCCCAGCAGCCATGGAGGGGCCAAAACTACCGCCTCTGCCAAGGTGGCCAAGCATCAAAGGCTGGGCTTGTTTGCTAGGCCTCGCTCATCAGGAATCTGAAAACCTGGCAGCGGAAAGGAGCCCTTGACTTTGGTGCCAACTCCCAGAACCTCTTAAAGGCCCCATTGCTGGGTGATTTTAGGAAAGTTGTCTCTGAGTCCTGCTTCCTCTGACACCATGTGGCTCACTGAGGGGAAATGGAGAAACGCGCTTTCCTCCTGCCTTCCTCAGGGACATCTGGGGGGCTTGACTGTCTTCTCTCCCACTGGACTCAGGGCCTCAGCTGCCACCACTGCTCTGGTCCTCAGGCTGGACGGAAGTCAGGGCCACTGGTGACATTCTTTGGTGCCCCCAAGATAAGCCCACTATTGTTCTTGGCTTCAAATTTTTCATGAATAATTTTTGTGGAGAAACAGAGGGAGGGGAAGGAGAATGACTGCCAGAGGAAACAAACAACCACTAAAAAAAGTTCTGGATATTCCCCCTGTCACTGTCTTGGTTGCTGGGTGTATGAGTTTGCTATGGGGATTGTTGCAAATAACCACAAACTCAGTGGCTTAAAACAACATGAATTTGTTATTGTAAAGTTCTAGAGGTCAGAAGCCTAAAATGCATCTCCATGGGCTTAAATCGAGGCAGGACTGCATTTGTTCTGGAGGCTCCAGAGGAGAATCCATTTCCTTGCTCCTTCCAGCTTCTGGGGGGCTGCCATCATTCTTTGGCTCAGGGCCCCACATCACTCCATCATTACATCTCCTTATCTGCCTCCCTCTTATAAGGACCCTTGTGATGACATTGGGCCGACTCAGATAATCGAGGGTAGTATCTCCACCTTGAGATCCTTAATTTAATCACATCTGCAAAATCCCTTTTGCTATGCAGGGTAACCTATTCCCAGATTCTGGAGTTTAGGACATGGGGGCCATTATTCAGCAAACCACAGTGGCTGGAGCTCTTTCTGCAGTGATCATAGACAGACCCTTTGTCCCAAAGGTCACCAAGCTTCCCAATGACCCAAAAGCACAGGCATCCCAGACTTCTTTTTTGGGGCTCTCTCCCCATGGCTCAGGGAGTAGGCACTGGAGACCCCTCCCTCAAGAAGGCAGGGTGCACCTTTGAGCCTCCAGGTGGGGAGGTTCTCATGCTGCCAGGCTTTGGGCCTTCAGCAATACCCCTGTGGCCACTTCTCCACCCTTGGGTCCTGATGGAGCTTTGGTTTCTGTTCTCAACCACATTTCCCCTCCTGGGCTTGGGTCTGAAATCAGACTTGACTGTGCCAAGGTCATGTGTGATTATAGTCTCCTTCTAACCCTCCATTTCTTCATAGGCATGAAAAAGCCCAGTATCATCTCTTTCCTAAGCTGTTGTGAGGATGGACTGAAATGGTGACCATATAACTCAGATACCTGTGAAGATTTCCTTGGCCCTTGGAATCAGGATATTTGAAAAACACAGCTCAGATACCAGTACTCCCCTGCTTTAAATCCTGCAGTGGCTTCCCAAGCACTTAAAATTAAGACCTAAATGCCCCTCCTGGAGCCTGTGGGAACTGCATGATCTGACCACTGCCTACCTCTGTAATCTCACCCAAAATCATCCTCTCTTTGGCTTACCAGGCACCAGTCACACTGAGCTATTTCTTGTTCCCTGAACACACCGAACTATGATTGTCTTCTTCAAGTTTCTGTTGCTATAAAAGAATACCACAGACTGGTAATTTACAAAGAAAAGAAGTTTATTTCTTACAGTTCTGGAGGCTGGGAAGTCCAAGGGCATTGAGCTAGGAGGATCTGGTGAGGGTTATTCCAAGGCAGAAGGCAGAAGGCAGAAGGGAGAGAGGAGGCAAGACGGAGAAAAACAGGGGCCAAACTTTTACAGCAACTCACTCACTCCCATGATAGCAACATTAGTCTATTCATGAGGGCTACCACTATCACAGTAGCATCAACTTCCCAACATAGGGGCTTCTGAGGGATACATTTAAACCATAGCAAAGTCCCAATTCTGAGATTTGTCCTTGTTTTCCTTTGATTCTAGAACACTCTTCCCCCCAAAATTTGAATAGCTGTGTAATTCCTCTTCAGATCTCAGCCCAAATCCCACGTCCTCAAACAGTCTTGACCCGGCCACTCAATATGAATTAGTTATCCCAATATGAATTAGTACTCCCAGTCTTGATACCTCCTTTATTTCCTTCATAGCATTTGTCTCATTCCTCCTCCTCCTCCTCATCCTCCTGGGCACCCTGCTGGACCACATTTCAAGCCTTGTTTGCAGTGAGGTGTGGGTGGCTTTATGATGATGCCCCAGTCAATGGTATGTGGGTGAGAGTAGTGTGGTCTGTTTTGAGTACTGGTTTGAAAAAAATCTTCCACATTGTCGTCTGTGCTCTCTCTACTCCTGTCTGTAAGGGCAGGCACAGAGAATTCAGTGAGGACTAGATGTTCTTAGCCAATTGTGGAGTCATGAGATAGTGGAGCCTGTACCCCCACATCAAGGAAGACCTCCTAATAAACCCCCATATTGAGTTTCTGTCTGAGAAAAAAAAAATGTATTTTCATTGTGTTAAGCCACTGAGATTTTGCAGGTGTCAGCCAACCTGACATTTTTATTTGTATTATATTTTCTTACTGTTGTATTGCCTGTCTTTTCCTACTAAAGTAGAACCTTCATGAAGCCAGTCCCTGGCTATTTTTGCCCCTGTTGTTGCCTCAGCAACTAGCACAGTCTCTGGTGCACAACCAAAGCTTGCTGAATGAATGAATAAATGAATGTTCTATGGAGTTCTATGTTCTATGGAGATCCAAAGCCCACCTCAAGTGTCTGCTCATTTCTGAGGACTTGGGTTCAAGGGCTCAGGGTTCTGGCACTTTGCTTTTCTTCCTGTTGAATTCATTAATTTTCAGTGTCATCATTCCATCTTTATTTACATTATGATGAGTCAGGCATAAGACTCCATCCTTTTCTGTGACACACACACACACACACACACACACACACACACACACACACACACACAGCATCCCAAGGCCTTTGTGTGTGTGCAGGATCCTTGGCTAAAAGTGGAAGGCAGAGGAGAGCCTTCACTCCATAGCTATGTCTACACGTGCAACAACCTATTTTTTTTTACTTTGTTTATGTATTTATTTCCTAAGACAGGGTCTCACTCTATTACCCAAGCTGGAGTGTAGTGACACCATTACCACTCACTGTGGGCTTGATCTCCTGGTCTCAGCCATTCTTCCATCTCAGCCTCCTGAGCATCTGGGACCTCAGGTGTGGACCACCACACCTGGCTATTTTTTTTTTCTTTCTGGAGATAGAGTCTCACGACGTTGCCCAGGCTGGTCTCAAAGTCCTGGGCCTAAGCAATCCTCCTGTCTTACTCTCCCAAAGTACTGGGATCCTAGGTATGAACAACAATGCTCAGCAATGACCCATTTTTTAACGTCTAGGGCCACCTCTTATCTCGCCCAGGCTGTTCTCACTGCCATTCCCTCCACATTTTGTTCTAATGGTATGCTAGTTTTCTGGGTTTCCTCTTCTTCTGCCTCTCCTCTATTCCATATTATGCTTTTTGACTCAACAAAGGTTGCAACCATATATCCCATCTCACATGCTCTTCTACCATATAACTCTGCCATGCTCCCAACCAGAGTGGCAGTTTCTGCCTCGCCGCTGGACTACTCAGCCTGCTATGGCTCCACCCAAGCAGGGCATGGAGAGAGTAATTATGTTCCCCGCAAAGCAGCTTCCACCTCCTCCACCGGACACTGCTTTTGGAAACCTGAGCTGACAGGTGAGAGGTTCGACTCCCCTGAGCCACAGTACTGTGAGGAAGTCCTGATCACCTGGAGGGGTTGTGACAGATGCTCTGGTCACCAGCCCTGAATGAAGCCCCATCTGTAAAAACCGAAAGTGCCTTTTGATGGCCCGAGGTGCCTGCTATTGAGTCACCCCAATCGGTTGAGTCTTCCCAGTTGAGGTCCCAGACACCCTGGAGCAGAGGCGAGCCACCCCTGCCATGCACTGTCCCAGTTCCTGACCCACAGAATTCATGAGCACAATAAAATAGTTGTTTTATGTCACTAAGTTTTAGGATCTTTGCTCCACAGCAATATAGCAACAGGAACATCTCTTCCCTGCTCTCTCAGAGGCAAAGAAAAAATTCCCTTCATTTTCCGCAGCAGAGCTGTGCAGTCGGTTCTTTCGTTTTCTCAGTCCCTGCCCTCAGGGTCTCACATTCTACCCCAAGTGGCTTGTGAAGGTATTTTCTTAAACAAAGCTTGGAGGTGCTCTGATGCCAGCAATTAAGATAACAAAGTGTTTTATCTCTGCCAAGTTTTTTAGTACTTTGCACATAAGACGCTTAATGAATGTTGGTTTTAAATTCCGTATTCTTCTTTGAACTCATGGGGAGTGGGAAGGTGAGTAGAAGGCTGGAATAGGGAATAATCTCAGGGTTCCAGAAATATGCATTGGCTCACATTGAACTCAGCATCTGTAGCAAGTAGGATCCAGCAATCAAAGAGCTTCTACTGAAAGTTTAATAGAGGAAATTTAATCCAGAGAATTAGGTTCAATGGTATTGGAAGAACTGAGAAGCCTTTTATGTAGGGTTGCCAGATAAAATACAGAATTGCCAGTTAAATTTGCATTTTGGATAAACAATGATTTTTTTTACATGAAACTGTATGTCCCGTGTAATATTTGGAAATAGGTTTGTTGTTTATCTGAAATGCAAATTTAACTGGGCTTCCTGTGTTTCTATTTGCTAATTTTGGTAACCCTACTCACAAGGAGGACATTGAGACAACTGAGAGGTTAGAACAGCAGGAAGCTTCCTTTGCTGGGGCTGGAGGATGGGGTGTTAGCATCCCAGGGTTAGTAGAGCTAGAACCCCAGGAGGGGCTGCCTGGCAGAGGCTGGGACCAGGGAGGAGATGCAGCCACTGCAGAGATGCTGCCTGAAGACCAGCAAGAGGGGAAAATGCCCAAACTCCTTCCTTCCTCCTGCCCTCATCTCTCCTCTCAGTGTCTCCTATTGGTTGAACCCAGCCACAAGCCATTGGCAAGGAGCTTGGGAAATGTAGTTTGCAGAAGTCAGGCCTCTGGGACCCAGACAGAGCAGGACCAGGGCACAGTGTCTATCCTGTAAGTGTCACTATATTTACCAAAAATGTGATATCAGACTTCTACAGCCATTTCTTGAGCTCTCCCAATATTTGTGGCTCCATATTAAGCAAACTCTATTACTTCCCTCAATCCTTAACCAAATGAGGAAGGCGCTATTTTTTCCCCCCATTTTACAGGGGAGGACGTTGAGTCTCAGATAAATTAAGAAATGTTTCCCAAGGCCGGGAGCGGTGGCTCATGCCTATAATACTAGCACTTTGGGAAGCCAAGGTGGCTGGACCACCTGAGATCAGGAGTTCGAGACCAGCCTTGCCAACATGGTGAAACCCTGTCTCTACTAAAAATATAAAAATTAGCCAGGAGTGGTGGCGGGCCCCTGTAATCCCAGCTACTCGGGAAGCTGAGGCAAGAGAATCACTTGAACCCAGGAGTCAGAGGTTGTGGTGAGCCGAGATCACGCCATTGCACTCCAACCTGGGTGACAAGAGTGAAACTCCATCTCAAAAAATAAAAAAAAATAAAAAGTAAAAGAAATTTGCCCCAAATCTCACATAAAATGTATATGGTGGGGTCAGGTCTTTGCTGCACCAGCAGGGGGTGATTCAGCATGGTGGGCAGGCCGGGGAAGGTTAGAAGTCAGAGACCCATGGAAAGCATCCATTCATCATAGGGTGCTGGGTCTACAAATGACACTGCCCTGATCCACGGTGCCCATGCGCTTTGGCTGATGCTGTACCTGAAATGCCGTCTAATGCTCTCCCTTCTAAAAGGTATTACTTTCTTTCCAACATTCAGATCATACACATTGGCAGCCAAGCACGGTAGAAAACAGCAAAGCATAGTATAATAGTTAAGAGCTTGAACTCTAGAGTCAGATGTCCAGGTCAAATCCAGCTCTGTCATTTGCTACTACTCTGTCATCACAGAGCTAGTCAATTACTAGTAATTGACTAGCTCTGTGACTCTGGGCAAGATACTAAAGCTTTCTGGGCCTCTTTTTTTTTTGAGATGGATTATCGCTCTGTCCCCCAGGCTGGAGTGCAGTGGCGCGATGTTGGCTTACTGCAACCTCTGCCTCCTGGGTTCAAGCAATTCTCATGTCTCAGCCTCCTGAGTAGCTGGGATACAGGCGCCCGCCAAAACATCTGGATAATTTTTGTATTTTTGATAGAGACGGGGCTTCACCATGTTGGCCAGCCTGGCCTTGAACTCCTGACCTCAAGTGATCTGCTTGCCTAGGCCTTCCAAAGTGCTAGGATTACCGGCGTGAACCACCTCGCCTGGCCCTTTCTGAGCCTCTTATTACTCATTTTTTACAGTGCAGCTGGTGATGCCAACTATAGTGTTGATCATGATGATGATGATGATGTCTATATGACAGGCAGGTCTGCCACGGACAGTCACGCAGGTTGTTCACCATTCAAGGGTGCCTCTGAGTGTCCGGGGCCAGCCACAGCCCTGCCCGTAGATGTGAAGGTTCAATAAATTCTTCCATATGAAGTCCTGGCCCAGTGCCTAGTCTGCACCCGACACATATTGGCTGTTATGCATATTACAGAAGAATCTAAGTGCAGGACAGTGTGTTAAGCATGGGGACACAACGCTAGAAGTCCTTGCCGTGTTGCATCATGGGGAGGTAAGAGGTGGCAGAGACCACACTATTTTAATGTCTTACACTGAGTTCTAACTTGGGCACTGTCATTAGTCTCAAGGCGGGCAGAGGACAGAAGGAACCAGCTCTGACTGAGGGGTGAACTGGCATTTCTATTATACTTCAACAAGGAGGAGTTGATCTTGTAGAGAGTGTGGGGAAGAGCATTAGAGGCAGAGAATAGCCGGGACAAAAGCACAGGGCACGGCAGACATACAAGTGGAGAGAATGGTGAGATGTGGGGCACAGCAGGGGCGAGATGAGAAAAGCTGGCGATGTGAGCCACGGAGCTGGGAGAGGTTAGCAAGAGACAAATATTGTGGATCTCACTAGGACCTCTGGCTTATCAAAGATTTCAAAGGTGGGAAGTTGCTTGTGCAGTGGTAGGAAGGACAGGAGGGAGCAGGCTGGAATGAATGACTCTCCTGATGCCTTTCTTTACCCCTGGATACCAACTCTGTTTTCCTCCTACTCCCCCACACCCTCGTCCACCCTCATCCTTCACTTTGCCACTCCTTAGACCCCTTGCCCTCAAATAGCACCCAAACTGGCAGGACATTGCATTCTGGAGCTTCCCTGCCCAGCCTGATCCCTTCAAAACATATGTGAACTCTATTCTCAACCCTCTGTGCCCTGCTAGGGACTCAGGAGAGCGTGCTAGGTAATTTACACAAAGGGGTCCTGGGCATCTGGACTTACTGAGCTCCTTCTCCTAGATCAGTTTTGCATTTCAACAGATAACTTCAAAGTCCAACAAAAGACAGCAGTGTTATTTTGTTGGGAGCCCCTGGATAAGTAACTGCACGTCCCTAAATGTGGAGCTGGTGGCCCCTGCTCCCTGGCTCTCTGCAAGAGTCAAAGAAAGCAGATACAATGGTGGACACTAAAGTACAAGGGAAGTCAGAATCCGAGTCTAAAGCAAAGAACCCCAGGGATCTAGATTGGTCCTCCTCCCTACCCCAGGTGGACCCTTCCATGGAAGGCAACTGTCCAAAACTCCCTGACTGGAGCCTTTGGCCTTGGTAGGGTCCCCTCCATCCCACCGAGGAACTTGGGCTCCAAATCTTATAGAGGATCAGAATAGGAAAGGCTTTGGGGGACCACGCTGCCTAAACCCCATATCTTACAGATGGGAGACCTGGGGTCCAAGGAGAAATCGGGTGGTCCTATGGCTTCCCAGTGAGTTGGGATCGATGTGGGAAGGGGTCTCTGACCTTGACCTCTAGTCCCCTTTCATTTGCACTCAGCTCCAATCCTTCCATTTACCCATCTACCTATCCATCCAACTTTTAAAAAGCAATGCCCTTTTCAATTCAACCAGCCCTTACTGAGCTCCTACCAGATGCCAGGCACTGTGTCAGGCACTGAGAACACAAAGAAAACTCACACATCTCTAACTCAAAGCTCCCCATTACGGGAGGTAGACAGAAACAGAGAAAACAGTTCTGATCAAATGAGAGCAATAGTGGTCCTGGCAGCTCTGGAAGCCTGATAAGGGATAGAAAGAGGTGACTGATGCTCCAGCCAAGGCTGGAACGGGCAGGGGATGATTTTCTCATAGACCGGAAGGCTTCTCCCATCCTGGACGAACTAGTCCAGTAGCAGAAATGGAGACAATCGCTGGCAGCCACAGCAACTAGCTCGGCAGGGCTGGGGGACAGGGCCCTCGGGGAGAAGAATTTAGGGCCTTTTCACTACAGCTTGAACTTGATTTTGCAGGGGGTTGGGAGCTCTGGGAAGAATTCAGCCAGAGGGATAATCTGATCAGTCCTGCTTTTTCCAACACTCCCACCCTCACTGTGTCTACGTGAGCCAGGGCAACGAGACTCCCACTGTCCACGCAATCATGGCCCAGAGTGGCGGTGCACTCTGCATTTTCCACCTTACTTTGGAAAGTTCAGCGGGTAAAGGGAAGCCACGTTTATGTAACAGGAAGCCTGATTTCCAGGACGTGCAATACAATCAAAGCTCTATTTGTGGAACAATTCTGTGGGCTCCAATTTCCTTAGAAACTCAAATGAAACCTCTGCCAATGGACAATGGAAGGGCTCAGCTTTTCTCTCTCACTGTTCCTCTTCTGACCCTCCCTCCTTATTTTCCTCTGCTCCTTTCTATTCTAAAGGTCTGCTGCTGGGAATGTGTAACCTGTACCCCGTAATCTGGGCTTCTAGAAGAATTCCCACCCATCGAACACAGGACTGGACAGCTGCCCTGAGACTCAGCCTGCAACAGGCTCCTGTCTCCCCAACCTCTGGCGCTGAGGCCCAGCAATGGAGATGCTTGACCCCTACATTCTCCCCAAAAGCAGTAAGGGGGCTAGCTTTATCTAAGCTTTCTACTGTTGCTAATGCCCTGTGAGATTCTGAGCACGTCTTCTAACCACCCTGGGCCAAGGTTTTGACATCCATGAAAAGGGGTTATTAACACATGCTCTGCCTGTCTCATAGGGCTCATTATCAAATCAGAAAATGTATAAAATTTTAATATAATATTTATATTCATAATATAAGATGAATATTATAATATAAGATTCACATTTAATATAATAAATATAAATTTGTTTATTATTTTTAGTTGTTTTTTAAGTTGAGGTGAAATGTGTATAACATACTGTTAGCCATTTGGAAGCGCAGTACTTAGTGGCATTTAGTACATTCACAATGTGTAATCACTATTTCTATCCAGCTCCAAAATATTTTCATCCACCCCAAATATAAGCCTGTCCCCACTAAGCAGTCACTGCTCATTCTCCCCAACCCATGACACCCCTCCCTCCCCCAACCCTGTCAACCACCGGTCTGCTTTTTGTCTCTATGGATTTACAAATTATGGATATTTCATATAAATGGAATCATATGACATGTGACTTTTCCTACCTGGCTTCTTATACTCTGTATGATGTTCTTGGGGCTCCTCCACACTGCGGCATGTACAAGAACTTCATTCCTATTTATGGCTGAATAATATTCCATCTTATGGTACAGTCGGCCCTACCTATTTGTAGATTCTCTATCTATGGATGCAACCAACCACAGATTGAAAATATTTGAAAAATTTGCATCTGTGCTACATATGTACAGACATATTTTCTTGTCATTATGCCCTAAACAATATGGTATAACAGCTATTTAAATAATACTTATGTTGTATTAGGTATCATAAGTAACCTAGAGATGATTTAAAGTATACAGGGGGATGAGCATAGGTCACAATATATGCAAATACTACAGCTGTTTATATCAGGGACTCAAGAATTTGCTAATTTGAGTATCCATGGATTTTGTTTTTGTGGATTTTGGTATCCTAGAAGCACTTCCCCACAGAAACTGAGTGATGACTGTATATGCCATAATTTGTTTATCCATTCTTCTATTGGCCATTTTGATTGTTGCCACATTTTGGCTATTGTGAATAGTGTATGTGTTTATTTAAGTACCTGTTTCCTATTATTTGGGGTATATGCCTAGGAGTAGAATTGCTGGGTCATATGGGTAACTCTATGTTTAACTTTTTGAACTTTAACAGCCAAACAGAAGCTGCACAATTTTACATTACCACCAGCAATGCACAAAGACTCCAATTTCTCCACATCCTCACCAACACTTGTTAGTTTCCATCTTTTTTATTATAGCTATTCTAGTGGGTGTGAAGTGTTACCTCAGTGTAGTTTTGATTTGTATTTTCCTAATGACTCATATGTTGAACATCTTTTTAATTGCTTGTCATCCATTTATATATCTTTTTTGGTGAAACGACTATTGACATCTTTTGCCCATTTTGAATTGCCTTTTTATTGTTGAGTTTCAAGAGTCCTTTATGTATTCAGGATATTGGGCCCTTATTACGATTTGCAAATATTTTCTCCCATTCTGCAGGTTGTCTTTTAAAAAATGATTTATAAAACTAGTTAGAAATAATTTTAAAAAGTTGTGTAGTAGTAGCTTTTGTATTGCCTTACTTACTGTTTATTATTTATTTATTTAGGACACTAGCTATGTTCTAGCAACTGTGCTAAGAGCTTTACGTGCCCTTCCCTTCCCTCCCTCCCTCCATCTCTCTCTCTTTCTTGTCTCTCTTTCTTTCTATTTCTTTTTCTTTTTTTGAGACAGTATCTCACTTTGTCATCCAGGCTAGAGTGCAGTGGCATGATCACGGCTCACTGCAGCCTCAGCCTCCTGGGATCAAGTGATCCTCCTGCTTCAGCCTCCCAAAACATTTACATGTATTTTATAATTTATTCTGGAGGTACAGTCATTTTTACTTTAAAGAGGAGGAAATGAAGGAGCAGAAGCGCTTTGCATGTGTTTTTCTGCCTGCCTGGACATCCTTCTCTGGCCTCTTCACTTGGCTAACTACTGCTGTCTTCCCATCTCGCCCACCCCTTCTGTCTCCTTCCATCAGCCTGGGCTTCCTCTAGCAGTGAGAGGTGTCTTCTGGGTCCCTGAGACCTGCCCCCTTCCTATCAGGCTTGTTCATTCAATGATAATGTTCCCCCACTAAGCACCCACCAACCCCCCGACTCCCTGACTGCCAGGACCAAGGGCCTCTCTCTGTGTTCCATAACACCACGTGCAGTGCATTGCACAGTGGATGTTCAACAAGGTGTATCTCCTAGATGAAGGTGCTCACTGCTGTTGAAGGGGATTGGGAAATGTTTCAGTGTGGAGAGTAATGGTTATAGAATAACAAGCCAATAAATAAAATCCAAAAAATGCATCACCCTCTATTATTGCAATCCTGTTAAAATACACCTGCATATATAAGGAGAGGGGAAGAAGGAACTACCTACTGGGTTCTTAACTCTCCCTCCCTCCAGCCTTTCCCTCCCTTCCTCTCTCCTCCCCTCCTCTCCTTTTCTCTCCTCTTCTCTTTTCTTCTCTTTCTTTCCTTTCCTCTTTCTTTTCTTTCTTTTTCTCTTTCTTTCTTCCTTTCCTTTCTTTTCTTTCTTCCTTTCTTTCTCTCTCTTTTTCTTTCTTTTCTTTTTCTTTTCTTTCTCTCTCTCTTTGTTTTTTCAAAGAGAAAGAGGAATGGCCTTGTTTTTCTGTAACAGAATCCAGTTAGAACTTCTGGAGCTTTTGGGCTCTTTCGGGATGCCCAGGTGGCTATTGGTGAGGCATCTCAGACTGCCCTCTTTTGAACAATAGAGCTGGCCGTCCTCGAAGCTATTGGGTGCCCACTGCCCACCTGTGTGTGGGGGGGGGCATTGAACCTGGGAGTGCAGCTAACCCCTGACCAAGTCTTTGTGACAAAAAAAATAAAAAAAGCCCCAGAGCTTGAATTTGAACTTGGGTCTTCCTTCCCTTCCCTCCTTCCTTCCTTCCTTTTTCTTTCTTCTTTCTTTCTTTCTTTCCCTCCCTCCCTTCTTTCCTCCCTTCCTTTCTTCTTTCATTCCTTCCTTCCTTTCCCTCCCTCTCTCTCTCTCCTTCCTTCCTTCCTTTTTTTTTTTTTTTTTTGAGACAGGGTCTCACTCTGTTACCCAGACTGGAGTGCAATGGGATGATCTCAGCTCACCGCAACCTCCGCCTCCTGGGTTCAAGTGGTTCTCCTGCCTCAGCCTCCCAAGTCGCTGGGATTCCAGGCATGTGCCACCATGCCCAGCTAATTTTTGTATTTTTAGTAGAGATGAGATTTCACCATGTTGGCCAGGCTGATCTCGAACTCCTGACCTCAAACGATCCACCCGCCTCAGCCTCCCAAATTGCTGGGATTACAGGCATGAGTGACCGCGCCCGGCCGGGCCTTTCTATTATAAATTGATTCAGTCCAAACCAGTTCAATTCCTCACACACATTATGTGCCTGAACAGGGCTCTCCCCTCATCTCTGGGGATCCAGGGTAGTCCTGGTTTTGCAGGATCTCCAGGCCATCTGGGGAGACACATGCTTCCTCCCTTAATCCCAATACGAGTCAGACTGTCTGGAGAGTGTGAGGAGTAGGCTGGACACTGCACCTGGGCTCCCTCATCCTAAGTCTCTGGGTGGAGTGGAGTCAGATATTTCACTGCCAGAGCCCATGCTGACTTAGTTGCTCCTTGTGGGATGTTGCTTAACTGAGAGCAAGAATGCAAAGACATTTTTAAAATGTGCATGTTATTTAAATACACATTCAACTACCACTCCAATGTTTTTCTTTGTGATGGCCCTTAAGATTTCCCTGTTGGCCTCACTCTGCACCCTTTGGTGGCCCCCAGTTTTCTTGGGATAAAGCCCATTTTTCCTAAAAGACCCAAAGGAGCCTGGATCCTGCACCCCTGCTCCCATCTTTTGCCACTGCTTCCCTTGTTCCCAGGGTCACTGGAACGAAGATCATCTGCCTTGTGATTGTGCCCTACTCTCCCTCAGCACTGGGACTTCACAGTGCTCTTCCCTCTGCCTGGCACACCCTCTTCCCCATTCCGTGCTTGGCTAACTCTTATCCCCCACATGTCAGCCTAATGGCCTCTTCCTCCTGGAAGTCCTCCTCCTCCTGGAAGTCCTCCATGACTTCTCTAGGCAAGCTCAGGCTCTGTACTCTTCCTTGGTCACTTGTCACACTGTCTTCTGGTGGCTAGTTTGGCCATCTCCATTGGGAGAATGCAAGGATTTTATCAGGGCAGTAAGAGCCTCCAACAGCTATTACAGTGCTGAGACCAATGAACTTGGCTGGAATGAATAGATGTGGTAGCTATCCCCAGGTTCTTGTGGGGCATCTGAATCCTCAGGTAAGGGCCAAACCAACTGTTATCTACCCCAGAGGTTGCAGCCAAGACTGAGGCACTCATGTGCAGGGAGGTGGTTGGTGGTTGCAGGAGGCAAGTCCCCTTCTTAGCTGACAGCTCTCCAGCCTCCTTTCCACTGTCCTCAAGCCAATGGGCTCTTGTCCATCCAGTCCATTCACACAGGCCAGAATTGAGATCACCCGAATACTGCTGCCCTCGCCCCACCCCCCACCAGGCCCAGCTCAGGAAGCATGCAGCCTATTTCCTCCTCTGCCTCTTCTGTTGGGGGAACGAAATGCTTGCCAACCCTGTGGCATCCCACTACCCTGGATTACCAAGTCTGGTCACATGTGGGCTCCAGAGAGAAACAGAAGATGTCAGCTATACCTCCATCTTCTGCTTCTGCCGGGGTTCCGCTATGCTGCTGGAAGACACCTGGGCTTTGAGATCCAGCAGACGTGGTCTTGCTCACAGCCCTGCCACAGACTGGCTCTGTGAATTTGGGCAGTTATTGGGCCTTCTGAGTCTTGTTTTTTCTCATTTTTCATCTCATGAACAATGTCACTGCTGCCACTGCCACCTCCACCACCACCATAGTGAGCTTGGTGCTCGCTATGCAACAAGCACCGACCATTCTTCACTTCATCCTCACAACAACCCTCTGAATTCCTATTTCCATCATCTAAGGGAGGGAACAGATATCCACCGAGAGCATACTATGCACTGAGGCGAGGTACCAAGAACCTCATGCGCTGGCACAGGACAGGTAAGACAGAAAATTGCAATGGGCTGGAACAGTGAGAGAAAACCACATGGCATCTTGTGGAGGATGATCTCATAGATTATAGGGATGGATTGAAGTTTGGGAGTTGATGGGAGAAAGTGGACTCAAGGCAAGTCCCCGTGGCTTAAGCAACCAAGAAATGACGGAGTCTGGCCTGGACTGAGATGGGGAGGGCCTGGGGATGTCTCGGCACACTTCCTTTTCCATGTGCAGTGCCGGACCCCTGGTGCCTGTAGCCTTGCTCCATCAGGGCCTCATTGTAGGATGAGGCGAACAATGTTTTTACTTGCTATGGAGACTAGAGGTGGTTCCTGGAAGCACCCAGCTCAGTGCTTGGTGGAGCGGGTGCTCACTGGATATTTACAACTCCTGTTGCTCAAGTGTCCCTTCTGGTCCAAGCACGTTCCAGGCTCTGAGGACATCGTACCAAGTACAAACTGAGTCCTGGTCTTCAGGGGCCCCAGGCTAAGGTTAGAGATGGATGAGTACTGAGATTACTCCAATCATGTGATGAGAAAGCTTGGGATCCTTTAGAAGGTCTCTGTGCTCCTATGGGGAAATCATGGTAGACTTTCTGGAGGAAATGACATCAAATCTCGGATCAGAAGGTTGGCCGATCCAAGGAGAATGAGAAGAGCACTTTAAGAAATACTGAGAGCAGGCACTGAGTTCCAGAGGTGAAGTGCAACATGGGCCCTCAGGGACTGTTGCCTCACTGATGGGGCCTGTGGAATGTGGTGAGGAAGAAGGTTGGCTGGAACCAGCTCCTGGCTCTCTTTGGAGTTTGGTTTTTACTTTTCCCTCAGTATTAGATAAGAAAGTAATGTCTATCAAGATAAGTAAATTCTTGCATATCTACTAAGTATACACACATTGCTTATAATTAACCCTTTAAATACCCCTTGTATAAGTTTCCTTATTTTGCGGCTAAGAACATGAAGTCTAAGAAAAGATACCAGGACTAACAAATGATCTGCTGCAAAGCCTTTACATCTGCCACCATGTCACTGTCCTTTAATGAATGTACTGAAGACAGATAAATTCCACTGAAATGTAAGCTTCAAGATGGTGGACGTTTTGTCTGTTTTATTCATTGCCATATTACCAACCCTAAGATGGAAACTAGTATACACTCAATAAATATTTGTTGAATGAATGAAATGCTTTGAGAAGTCCATTATCATCTTTTAAACATGTTTTTGTACCTGACAAAATTATATGTATATTTATATACTTTTATTATATTTCTACATAAATATACGTATGTACTTTTATCATATTTATATATTAATATATAAACATATATAATGTATAGTTAACATATGCGTTACATCATATCTTTTAGTGTGTCACGAGAAAACCTTTTTTGGTGAGAAAAACTAAATTCTCTTAGCAATTTTCAACAATACAATACAATGTTATTAACTATAGTCAGCATAGTGTACAATAGATCTTGTAAACTTATTCCTTCTATTCAACTGAAATTTTGTATCTTTTGACCAGCACACCTAGTCAACCTCACCCGTAGTTTCTGATAACCATTCTACTCTCTGCTTCTATGAATTCAACATTTTTAGATTCTACATATGAGTGAGATCATGTGGTATTTGTTTTTCTGTGCCTGGCTTATTTCACTTACCATAATATCCTCTATGTTTATCCATATTGTCAAAAATTACAGGATTTCCTTCTTTTTAAAGGGTGACTAGTATTCCATTGTGAATATATACCACATTTTCTCTGCACACTCACCCATCAATGGACACTTAGGTTAATTCCATATCTTGGCTACTATGAATAGTGCTGAAATAAATATGGAAATGCAGATATCTCTTTGAGATCCTGGTTTCATTTCTTTTGGATATATACTCAGTAGTGATATTGCTGGATCATATGTTAGTTCTATTTTTGATTTTTTGAGGAACTGCCTTACTATTTTCCATGATGGCTGTCCTAATTTACTTTCCCACCAAGAGTGTGCAAGTCTTGGTCTTTATCTTGATGGGGGAGCCAGTAAAAGTCTGAGCATATGAACAACATAGTCACTGCAGTAAATTAAATGAGTGGCCCCAGTGTCTCGCTCCCTTGTAATGGGGTACAGCTATACCCTTGCCATGGCTTCCTAGTGCAAAGAGAGTCTTTCCTCATCATTGACGCTGGGCTATCTTTTCTAGTTATCCATTGCTATTTAACAAACTACTCCAAACCTTAGTGGCTCAAAAAAAGAACAAACTAAACCAAAACAAAAAACTAATTTACCCAGCTCACAAACTTGCAATTAGGATAGGTCTTGGTGGGCATGATTCATCTCTGTTCCACATGATAGCAGTTGGAGCAGCTCAATGGAGCTGGAGAATACTCTTCCAACATGGCACCCTCACCTGGTTGGTGAGTTGGTATTGGCCTTGATTCCTGTCCATATGGTCCTCTCTGTGGGGCTGCTGGAGCTTCCTTGCACTGTCATGGCCAGCTCCCAAGAGTAAGTGTCCCCAGAAACAGAAGTTGGAAGCTTCCAGACTCTTAGGGCCTGAACCCAAAACTGGCATAGGCTTCCCTGCCATTTTATATTAGTTGAAGGAGTCAAAGGAGCTTGTGCAGATTCAAGGGAATCTGAAGGAACACTCGATGGGAGGAATGTCAGAGAAGTTGTGGTCATCTTTAATCTGTCTCATCATGTGATTTTCTTCAGTTCACCTGATTTAAGAGGACATAACACAAAGGCTTAAATGTGCTTTAGCAGTGGGACTTGTATCCTTGTTCTCCTGCATTATGCGGATGTTCTGGACCAAGAGTGATGAGTGGTCAAGACCTGGATGCCCTTGCAGGCTGAAGGTAAGTGCAAGTGAGCAAAAACCTGGAGCAGAGCCTTCTCAGGTAACTAGTCTCATAGTTTGTTATGCAGCATTACCATGGCAAATAGCTGACAGATACAATCAGATTTGGAATTTAGATAGATTTGTTTGTACACTGTGTAGAGAATGGATTGGAACATGGTAAGATAAGTAGCAGAAAAGGAAATCTGTAGCTAGTAGGTTCTTAATATCATCTCATTAGAGATTACAGAAGCAGAATGGACAGAGTTTGGTAATGGGGCAGCCATGGAGGATCAGAGAAAGGGAGCATCCAGGATGGTGAGCTGGCCTCTGACTGGCATACTAGGGGGGTCAGTGTGCCTGCAATAGAGACCCACAGAGCAGGAGCAAGGGAGAGGGGAAGATGAGGATGGTGGCATGGGCCTGTGGTGGTTGAGAGTTTTCAGACATCCAAGGGAAGCTATTTAGAAGGTTATAGATGTGGGAACCCGAGTAAGGAAAGATAGGAAAATGGGGATCTGTGTACCCACGGCCAGGAAGAGTGTGGTGTGACTGTGGTTTATAGAAGTGGGCCAGGGATGGAGTCTTGGGGAGTGCAACTAGTTGAAGGCAGTGTTGACAGTGGGGGACCTGCGAAGTGCTTGAGAAGGAATCAGAGAAGAAAACAGCAAACGAGGACAGAGGCATGTCCTGGAAGTCACTGGAGGGCACCTTTTTGGTAAACTCCTATTGTACCCTCAGCACCAAGCTTGGTGTGGCCACACTGTCATCTCTGAGCTGCATGAGCACTCTCACTGCCGCCTGCTACACTCCTCCACCTGGGGCTGCTCAGTGCTCTTGGACAAAAGAATCTTCTGGCATCCCCTGGTATTCCCTGGACAGGGCTGGCTCATTGGTGATGAACCAGCTGACAGGGGCCACCACTGTAGTGCCTCTGGAGCAAAGCTGAAAGTCTCCGTCCCTACGGCCTTGAGGGGGATGGAGTGCGAATCATCACTAGCCAGGGCTCATATCATTTCAGGCACATTTTCTCTCCAGGAGCTCGATCTCTGCTGGTGCTAACACAGCATCAGGTGTCTTGAAGGCATGTGTAATGGCTGTTTCAGGGATGCTGCAATGGTAAGGTTTGGAACTCAAGCTTTGAGCCTGACTGCCGGGTTTACATTCGGGGTGATGGCTGCTCAGCCATGCACCCTGGGCGAGGTGGTCCACCTCTCAGAGCACTTGTTTTCTCTTCTGTAAAACATGCACGTCAGTGAGGCTCCCTGTCCCCAGGGTCATGTGAGAAGCAGATGGGTGACCTCATGCAAACACTGAGAATGGGCTGAAACATGTGAAATACTCAGCAAATGTTAGCTCTTATTCTATTTAAATAGAATAAACTCCAAAGGCCTACTAGTCAATCAACAGGATTTTTATTTGCATGCCTACTATGTGCCTGGCATTGTGTTAGGTGCTGGACATTCAGAAGGGAAAAAAGAACACCATTTCTACCCTCAGTGAACTTCTTTGTAACTATCCTGGGAAGTGAGCAATTAGGCAAAAAATTGTAAGACAGATTGATTTTTTCCAAGACCTCCAATGTACAGATTTGGAAACGGAGGCACCAGAAGCCAGTGTAGGGAAGCAGCCAGCTGTCTGCAAAATAGCAAATGGCCTGGATTCATTAGCAGAACCCACTCTCTTTCCATTGTTTCTTCCCTGATGTCCAAATTGCTGTATAGCATCTCCAAAAAGCAACTTTCCAGCCTTTGCATGTATGGCTCTGAGGATAGAGCTCACTTCCCCATGAGACAGCAGCCCAGCCATCACAGAGTCTGCAGTAGGAACAGGCTTTTGCAGAAGGGGCCAGAGGCCACCAGGAGCACACCCAGCTCCTATCCAGCACACCAGCCTTTCAGACAGCAGGAGGCAGGGATTGAGACTGGGGTAAACAGCCTTGATCCCAGCACATCTGTCCCCTGGAGTCCCTGCCGAGGGCCTGCCCTGGTCTGTCCACCCCACTGAGCCTGCAGCACTCCTGTCCCCTGGAGTCCCTGCTGAGGGTCTGCCTTGGTCTGTCCCACTGAGCCTGAAGAATGGAGCACTCGGCCTGTGTTCGCTCAGCACTGACAAGGGCAGCACCAGGAGCCTCTCACCAGTCGGCTCCAAGTCCAGGCCTGTGATATCGAGGAGAGGCATGAGGGAGCTGGTTAGTGCCCCTCCACTGTTCCGGAGGCTCCAAGGCACCTTCCAGTTTTCTTGCAGCTTTGATTGGACAATGTAGCTGGTTTTGGCTCCAGAGCTTGAATGAAAGCGATGGGTATTGACTCCGTGGGGAGAGTTAGGAGCCAACAAGCCACCTTTATCTCCTTCTCCCCTTGTGCAGTGACCTTGAAGGGCACATGCTGAAGTTGAAGTTGGCAATGTCCCAAGATGAACACAGCTGGGTAGCCTGAGCCGCCACATGCAGGGCTAACGTATAGGATACTGCAATTTCCATCAGACTTTGACCCGGCAGTGAAGAAACCTTTGTTGTTCCATCTTAGGTTGTTGGGATTGTGGAGTTTGTCAGTATTGTAGCAGCAGCCTCTTCTGTCCTGACTGAGACAGAATCAGGCCTGGTTTTTAACCCTGGTTGATCAGTTATGAACTGTGGCTACAGACACATAACTAACAGTCTCTGTGCCTCAGATCTTCCATGAGGATACCACCCCCATGTCATTCATGGGGGCTGTTGTGAGAATTAAAGGAGAAAATGCGTGTGAAATGCTTGGCACACAGAAAGGACTCAGAAAAGTCTGCCTGCCATCTTTCCTTAATATATACTATGTCACCTTATACCCATTTTATAGATTAAGAAACTGAGGTTCAAAGAAGTCAGGTTTTCCCCATTGGTCACACAGCTAAGAAATCACTGTAGAGTCAAGGATAAAGGGTGGGAGAGGGAGGCCAAGTAGAAACACCAAGGTGTGGAGGTCTGGGCAGGCAGGAGCCGGTGGCGCCACGTGGCCCTGTGAAGCCGTGGGCAGCTGGTCAGACACTCATCCTTGCTTGGGGCTTTGACATTTTCCAACTGGACACAGACTTCTTCTCAATCTATTTTGTTAGCTGGATGACAGAGATATAATCTCCTCATCTGGAAGGTGTTGTCCTTGTTACTATCTAAGATCAAGTTCTTTTAAGTTCTGGCCTTACACGTGGGTGTGTGGCTTTTCCCTTGAGGTTTTCAGCTTGTGTCTGGTTCCCAACCAAACCCCATGTTGAATCTGGTGGAAGGTGGGTCCGTTGCGCCCTCTGGTGGCCACCATCACCAGGCGCTCTTGGCCAAGGTCCTAATGAATAAACCTGGCCGTTGGGCCGGACCAGCTCTGTCGCCATGAGCCAGCCATGGGCACTCAACTCCAAAGTGCTTTTCTCTGGAGCAACACCGTCCCCTGTCCCCACACCCCTGGGGAGTATGGCGCACTTGCAATCTTTACCCGGGACTCAGGAACCCCAGCCCTTGCGATTTACGTTCTGGCTACATCCCTAACCCCCTGGCAAGTCACTTAACCTCCCTGAGTGAAGCTCAGTTTCCTCTTTAAATTCCCCTCTCGAGAGACCAATGCCTCTTGGCAGGATTGTTGCAGGATTAAACGAGCTTAATGGAGGTAAAGCACTCAGCCCCCGTTGCCAGCGTGTGAAAAGGAACCAGCCGCGGTCATTAACAAGCTCCTTTATTTCATGGGTGTTGCAGCTGTCTGGCTGCCCGCCCGTTCCCCCACTAACCCTCACACTCTGGTGGCAGAGACCTTCTCTTGCCCATCTCTGTATCTCTAGTCCCCATGGCCCTCAGTGCGTATTTGCCAAGTGAAATATATACATAAAGCACATTCGCTTATCACAGTCCTGTGAGGCAGACACCCCCGGAATCACTGTTCCCGGTTTGCAGAGAGGGTCTATCCGTGGACCCCAGTCTTTGACTGCTGGGGCCTGTGACTGTCCATGGGTGTCCATGACCCAGTCATACCCTCCCCTTGGGTGGCTGACAAAGGAAGAAATCTTCCAGCCACCTGTAAATCTATGCAAATGATTGTTCCCTATTTTGGACACAGCTTCAGTAAAGCCCATACCAAACTTACAAAACGTGGGGGGCAAGTTCTCAGAGTGCTTAGGTACCCACTGGAAGCTGGGTTTGAGTATCTATGCATGTGAAAAAGCCCCCAGGATATCCCACTTCCCAAGGCAATTGGCTATACAGAGACACCCTCCTGAGGGCTCAGAAGAGAGAGTTCTGATATCTGCCTAGGGTCCCCTGTATGCCACGAGGTGCCCAGCACCATGGTATCCCAGGGAGCCCCCAGCCTGCGAAGGGTCAGGCTCTTGCCTGACCAGAGCAATGAACCTGGGGGCTGTGTCCCCTGCCAACATCCCAGCCCACAGCTCTCTTGTTTGGCTCCAACAGCTGTGTTGGGGTGAGGTCTGCATCTTCCGTGGCCTACATGGGTGTTTAGGACTTTTCTTTGCCACACGCTGCTCTGAATTTCCTGTCGCCAGCACCCACCATCTGCTGCCTGCATTCCCTCACTCATGGCGGACTTTGCAGATCGGTAAGGGTGTTTCTTCCCAACCTGTGCCCTTATCTTGCATGACTCTGGTGTCCCTGTGGAGCTCACGTGCAGCTCCTGCCCTCCGAGACCCTGGATGTCTTGTACCGCCTTTCCCTGGGCCCCGCTCCATCCCTGGGAATTGCGCCATCTTGAAACCGCTGTTCACACTCCTTGTGCCCAGGCTGCCCAGCCTCCCAGCCCCCAGGTGGTTCCTGGGAAGACCCTGTGTCCTGACACCTGCAGGAATCCGCTCACGGGGCCTGCATCTTCTCCTGCCTTTCCTCTTTCACCCAGCTTCCACCCCCACATGGAGGCCAGCAGCCCACCTCCATCCCTGCACCCAGGCAGCTGCTGAGTAAAGGCACCTGGCTGCACAGAAGGCGCCCTCTAAGGCATCCTCTCTAACTTCAACCCGGCCCTCCACCCTAGCCACCAGCTGCCTGTACTCACAGTCATTTTCTCCGATGGTTCACAGTCCATGGGAAAACGTTCCTCCATTGTTCTCTCCTCCTGCCTTCGCCTCAGCTCAGCATTTTATCTCCCCAACTCTAGGGGAAAAGGAAGCTATCAGACGGCAGTGACCTCAGCTTCGTGCCGCTAAAGCCGTCTGCCCCTGCCTGGATCCCCACCCCGGCCCCTCACCATCCTCTTGTGATGGAGGCGGGGGTCCCTCCAAGCCCCTTCCCTCTCGAGGGCCCTGCTCCACACTCCTCCTCTCTGCTGCGTCTTCCTCTCTCTACTGGCTCCTTCTGGACAGCATTTAAGTCTGCTGCAGTCTCTGCTGCTAGACAGAGCATCCTTCCTCAAATATGTGACCTTCTTCTTTAACCCTGCACCCACCCCTCATGGCCCTTCCCTGTTTCTCTCCTGGTACACTGCTGGAGTGCCCTACTCACTCCTTACACATGGGTCTTTGTAGCTATTACGCTATTCCAGCCTAGTTTCCACCTCCATCCCAAAGAGAGCTTGCTCTTACCCAGGCCATACATGGTGCCCCTTCACCTCTCTGGGGACAGGCGTCACCAGGGCAAGGCCTCAGTCTCCTTGAAGTGACCTTGAGCCTCAGAAGCACCACGAAGCCAGAGACCTGTGGCCTCCCTGGCTGCTTCTTCTAACCTCCTTTCCTGTATTTTGCTCCTTGGACCATCTCATTCAACTACCTGCAGGCCACATCCAGACCCAGGGCTTCGTGATCTATAGCCTGATGAGGCCCAGATTCCAAGTGGGTGGGGTCTTAGGGCCTCAATCCCATTACCCTCAGTATGGGCTCTGAGCTAATGGAGGGATTGATTCAGGAACCACCTGCAGCTGTGTTCTGAGTCAAGCTGAATTGGTGCATGTGGCTTAGAATTGCAGCAAAATGTCCCTCTTCGTTATCTCATCCAATTGAACTGACTTTCTATACCCAAACACAACCTCCTCTTTGCGGCAGCCCCATCAGCCTGGAAGGTGAGCCACATGGAGCCACGTGGGGGCCCAGAAAACAGGAAGCCTCTGCTTTTCACAGCTGAGCTGAGAGGTGACTGAGCTGAGGGCCCCAGGGTCTGATCAGTCAGCTGAGTCTTTTCCACCTGCAGGAGGTGCAGGTCCAAGGGAATCAGAGGAGGGGCAGAGCTGCCATATTCGGGGGGCTTAGGGCTGGGGAGAGGGAGAAAATGGTTCCCTGCACCAAGCTCCCTCCTCGACCACCATCTGCAGCCTGCTACTCCATGTCCCCTGCTTGGCAGACATGGGTCATTAGTCTACCCCTTACAGCAACCTTTCAGGGCAGGTATTATTACTTCTATATTTTGAGGGAGGAAACTGAGGCTCAAAGAGGCCAAGTCCCTTGCCTGCCTGAGGTCCCTTACCCTGTGAAATGGTGGCAGTGTTAGTGTGGGCATGTGAGTCAGCTTAGGCTACCATTAAAAAAATACCATAGATCACTGATTTAAATAGAAATGTATTTTCTCACAGTTCTGGAGGTTGGAAGTCTGGGATCAGGGAGCCAGTGTGGTGGGGTTCTCGTGAGGCCCCTCCTCCTGGCTGCTGATGGCTGCCTTTCACTGCAGCCTCACATGGTAAAGAAGTCTCTGGGGTCTCTTCTAGGGCACTAACCTGATCATAAGAGCCCCCAATCACTTCATCAAACCTTAATTACCTCCCAAAGGCCCCATCTCCAAATACCACCCCAACAGGGTCTTAGGGTTTCAACATATGCATAGGTGGGGGTGGCACAATTCAGTCTCTAGCAGTAGGACTGGAGTCAAGCACTTGCAAGATGTTGGGGGGATACACATCTCTGAGAAGCAGGTAACCGGGAATTTGCTGAACTATGAGGACCTCAAGTCTCAGCTGAAAATGACCAGGAGAGCTTTGACTCTGACATGTGGATGAAGCTTCACCTTGTTCTCCAGGAATGGATGGACCCAGGGCAGGCATCAGAGGGAGGGAGGGGGCAGGGCAGATAGATACATTGTTACCATCATTGCTATAGGGAATGTCATCAGGGTAATATCCCACAGGTGTTTGAAAATGACCCCCAGAATCCTTGAATGAAGCAATGGAAACAGCAGAGGCTGGCCCTTCCCCAGCAGGCGAGGAAGGCCTGGAGAATCATAGATATTTCCTCTCCAGGTCCCCTAGGGCATCAGCTTCCTGGACATGCCTCAGATAGCCTCTGTCCCCTAGTAGCGGAGGAGACTCTGAGGGCACACAGACAATTTCCTTTTGTGGCATGCAGACATTCAGTGAATCCTGTGTGAATAAACCACCTGCCAGAGGCATTGGGAGGACAAGCGGGGAGGCTCCTATGACTGGACACTGGAGGACAGGGCCACCCCCATCCCCACCCCACCCCCTACCCTGCTAGGTGACACTGTGGTCAGGCAGGACGGCTGCCCCTGGAAGGTGCTCACTCACAGTCAGGGGCAAAGTGGCAGCCTCTGAGGGTCACCCCTGGTCACTGTGGGCCATCGACAAAGAAAAGAAAGAAAAGAAAAACGAGGGGGCATGGGTGGGAAACACCAGCCATGGCTGAATGTAGAGAATGAGCCAACAGGGTCGCCACACTGTCCTTTCAATCCCTGTGCACATTAAATATCCTGGGAGAGCGAAGAGGAAATCGGAAAGTTCCACTTAGGAACTTCTTTTTAGTCCTTTCGCTTTTTGTTGACGGCCAAGCATGTGTTTGGAGCAGCCTCGCGGTTATTCCTAGGACTTCCCAGGGTTCCCAGGCCAAATCCTGGGAGGATCTGCATTTTGGGGAGGGGTAGGGGGGGAGGTGCAGAAGCAGATGGGCCTTGGCTCTGGTCCCAGCTTCCAGGCAGGTGCCGGGGTGTCTTGGAGGAATGCCTTTAGGCCCTCAGGGCTGTACAAGGAGGGCCCTGACAATTTCTTTCCCTGGCCATGGGCTCTAGCCTGAGACCAGGGTGTGATGTGCAGGACAGGGCGGCCAGGCGCTGGAGCCCTACAGAGCTGGCCTGGAAAAGTGGGCGGCGGGGCCGACTGCAGCATAGCACCACCTCGTGGCCGCTGGTCCACATTGCAGCTGTGATGTGAGGCCAACCAGGAGCGAATTTGGGGGAGGCTGTGTCTCCCATAGAATGGATGGGTGGGTGGGAGCGCGTGTTAGCGCCAGATGACGGCAGGGCCCTGTAGGGAGAGGACAGAGAAGTGATGGGGCAAGGAGGAAAGGGAACTCTAGAGTTGAAGAAACAACTTAAAGAACATACACGGGCAACATGAAGGCCCGTGGCAGGGGGCAGGAGCAGGACAGAGGCATGGGGGGAGGGAAACAGACCGGGCTCCCCGACAGAGCCTTGCTATTCATTTCAGTCTTGTACACAGCTCCTTCTCCTCTCCCGTGTCTGATGTACTAATAACTAACATTTGTTGTCGTAAGCCTTTTGCGTGTGTTAACTCATTTAATCCTCTATGTGTATTTATATAGAGGTATTATATCATTCCAAACTTATCCATCAGGAGATTAGGCAGCGAGGTTAAGTAACTTGCTCAGACTCACACAGCTAATAGGTAGGACCCAGGGCGGCCTGGCTCCAGAGCCCCTGTGTGAATCTCTGCCCCATCCTTCCTCTGGGGGCTGCCCTCAGAAGGTCCCCATAGACAGTGTCTCAAATAACTCAACGTCTTTGCTAAGCACAGAGTGACAGGGAGGCGGCAGGGCAGACAGGAGGCCCGGGACTGGAGAGAGGCGCCTGGCTGTGAACCCACCTCCGCCCTCAGCCATGCAGCAGCCCGCAGGGCTGTTCTGAGAGTTAAAGATCACGCCCATGGAGGTATTGTGTGCCATACAAACTGGGAGGCCTGGTTACTGTGTATACCAATTTTATCTTACAGGCTCGCAGCATTGGGTTTCTGAATCTGTTTTTTTTTTTTTTTTAAAGGGAGATTAGTGCCAACTTTGGACCAAACTCTTGTCCATCCCTGGTTGTGCCCGTCTCTGTCGGGGGAGGACAGACACTAGCCCAGCCCAATCAGGCCCTGGCCAAGGTGAATTCACTCAGCAAACGTTCAAGCAGGTGGTGCCTGTCTACTGGGCCTCTGGAGATGCTTTTGTTTTTAATCTGACATCCCCTCTGACGGCCAGTGTTGTCGCGCCCATTTGATACATGAGACACGCAGCTGAGGTTCAGAGAACTTAGGTGACTCGCCAGTCACACGGCAGGGAATGGCACTCCTGGGCTTGAGAAGAGGCCTCTCCAAGGCCTACACTGGGGCTCTCCTCTGTATCCTGAATTCTGGCCATTCGGTAGTGGCGACGCCAACCCAGGAGGCCCTCTGAGTTGGAGTGTTGAAGGAGGCGCAAATGCATGACCCTTGTAGAAAAACAACAAACACACCCAAACAATAAAATAGCTCTTTGTTTATTCACTTTGATTTGGATCATTGGAAATATTAAACAATAAATAAAACAGAGCGGGGGTTGAGGAAAGCAGGATCTTGCTGAAGTCATTCGAATGCATCCCAACCAGTGCTCAGCTGAGTAACGACATGGAGAGAGGCGGGGGGGAACAGAAAGCAAATTTTAAAACACCAACACCCAAACACACAAGCCTGCACACAAGAAAAAGTGCTCAAGAAACTTTGGCTTTGAAGGGAATTCAGTGAAGGGAAGCGATTGTGCAGGAGGAAGGGAAGAAACCCACGATCACCCTAAGGAGCGGGGGGCTGGAGGGCGAGGCCCTGACACAGGCTAGGGTTAAAGCTGACGTCCCACAGCTCAGGACGTACAACCGATGGCAGTTTTGTACTAGGAAGAAGCTGAGTGATGAGGCTGGGTGATGGGATTGCCTGACGGGCTGGGAGGGAGGACAGGAGGTGTAAAGGCGGCTCACCTTCCCCTAGGAAATTCAGTGCTCTTTTGGTAAGAAAAAATAGTCGGTAATGCCCTGATCCTGACAAGCTGTGAGATGCTGTCTTGCCTGTCTCTGCCTTTTCTTCTAAGTTTTCCTCCTTTTCTTTGCACAGGTGTCAGGTAGCACCCCAGGGGTGCAGGAGCTGGTGTTTTCATGACAAACAAAAATGGGGAGGTTGACTCTATCTCAAAACTAGCTAGCCCAGTCCACAGGGCAGGATAATCCTGATGGCGTGTAGCCACATTTGCCGCAAACCAGATGTCTGCGATGGATATAATGATACCCCCGGGGCTCTTCTCAGGGGCGAGGACAGGTGCTGGTTCCTGATGGCGCATGGCTGGTGTCCAGTCATCTTTAGCTGGGCAGTGGCCCCTCGAGGCTCGGGCTTCCCTGCACAAGGTATTTTTGATCCTTGCCAGCGGAGGAAGAGAGAGTTATCTTGGTTTCCTTTTCACCTGTTTTCGGGCTGCTTCAAAGCAAACATCCCAGTTCCAAATGTTCTTTGTGGTTTGAATCCTGGCAAAGAGGCCAGGGTCACATCCAAGTGGGACTGGCCTCTAGCACCACCTTCTGGCCACAGCAGAGAATGGGATTCCATCAAAGCCTCTCAATCAGCTGTTTCCCTAAAGAATCACCCATATCTTAACTGCCCTCTCCACCTTCTTTTTTTTTCCCCCTATTTCACATTCTATTTTCTCATATCCAGCTTTTCTCTCTAAGCCTAGCCAAATGCTTTGCTGAATGATGCTTGGAAAAGCTGGAGTTTCAAAAGGCATTCATCCATTTATGAACTTTCTTCCAGCCCAGGATCCCTGCAGAGAACCAGAGGTTACAAATCTGCCCTCCTTTCTCCCCTAAAAGGTGACTGAGGGGAGGAGAGGTGCATGTAGCTCCAGCTATAGCAAATCAGTGCCCTGACTCACTGGGGAGACCCAGGGGGTTGGGATGTTGCTGACACCTCATGGGCCACCTCATCAGCCCATCTTTGTAGCTTCAGGTTCAGCTCTGGGTGCTGCAGGCAGGGACCCCTCTGCTCCCTGCCTGAATGCAGGGCCAGTCTCCAAGGAACTCTGTCTGCAGAGTAGAAAGAGCTGTGGGCTGGGATTCAGGGGCCTGAGGGAGCCCCTGCCACTGCCTGCCCAGAACGAGTGCTCCTCATTCTCCTGCTGACAGCATGCATGTGCCTTTTGGCTAACACACACTCTTGTCTAATTCCCAGCCACCTTCACCCCAGGGATGAGTTCCAGTTGGTTTAAGCCAAACTGGTGCATTTAATTCTGGCTGCAACAACTGGATTCTGTTAAGTGCCCATTGCTAAGCCAATGAGCTATCTGCTGGGCTGTGGGAAAGAGAAATGCAGTCTCCTGCACGGGAGGGTGTGAGAAGGCCACCCAGGCAGCCTGCGGCTAGAGCTCGGCGCTGAGAGAGCACAGGAGAATCAGACACCTCCATTCTGGTTACACTTTTTCCAGATGCTGAATGGAGACTCGCTGGGAAAGCCCGCCTCCAGACAATTTCAACATAGCGCCGGTAACACCCTATTTTTGCTCAAACTCTGACTTGTGCTATCTGTCCCAGACAGTTCACGATTGCCCGTCACTTCCCTCCTTCACACTGCACCAGGAAAAGGCCACACCTCCCTACACAGCAGCAGCCTTTTAGGAAATGTGCTCAACAGGAAAAGTGGTTTTTCTGATTAAACATCAGGAACTAGAGTCAACAATCGCTGTCCTCTCCCGTGCCTGTCACTCTCCACCCCCCACCCAGCTGCAATGTGGCCTTGCTTTTCTCATCAGTAAAATGGGAAAGCTGGATTTGGAGGCGGAAGAGATCTCACAGCTTGACCATCCTAGTAGGAGGGAGGGAGACCAGACGGAGGCCAGGCAACAGACCCAGGCAGCATCTGGCTCAGACGCAGACACATCTTCATGTTGAGGGACCTATTCTTACACAGCAAAACCCAGAGAAGTCGACTACTCAGTCTGAGCCTATCATCCCTATATAGACTCAGCTTTTAGGAGAAGAGGGAGAGTTGAGGAGATAGCATCGCTCTCTGTATCAGTGTCTGATGATCTGGAGTCTGCCCCTGGGGTCACTCAGCCACTCAACAAACATTTGTTGAGCTCTTAACGTCATATATGGGTGTGAGCTCTGCCCGTCGAGGCTGTATGTTCTGAATGATGACTCAGTGATTTACCAGCCTTCCTCAGAAAAAAGAAAAGTCTCTAAAGTTTTGGAGGATTTTAAAGCTGAAACAGGTTTTCGGTTTGTTTAACACATTCCCCATTCTGAACCTTTGAGAATCTAATAAAAGCTATGGTCCTTTCTCCAGAAAAATGCTCATATGCAGAGATTCAGGGAAAAAAAACCAAACTTGGCACACAACTTCCGGGGACTCTTGTGAATGGCCTGAAGCCACCTGTGACCCATGACTGATGTCCCCAAGCTCCTCCCTCCCCGTGTGCAGAGGGGGCTCCCCCGAGCCTGGGAGCACAGGCCCCATGCCTCCGTCACACTCCACCGGGAAAAAGTCACACCTCCTCAAAGCAGCAGCGGCCTTTTCAGAGATATTTTCAACAAGAAAGTGGTTTTTCTGCTTAAACATTAGTAACTGGAGCCAACAATCACCGTCCCCCACATTCCTGTCACTCTCCACTCCACACCCAGCAGCAATAAGGTTTCACGGAGTTTTGGAGACTCCTAGCCTGAGAATAAATCCAAGTCCACAATGAGGAAGAAGGAAGGTTGGGTTGGAACGGGAGGATGCTGAGGACATTCCACAAACCATCCAAGCCCTAGATACCCCCAATATCCCACGTCCGAGGACTCCTACAAACCTCCCTTAAGCCCCCCCACCTAATTTCCCAGCTACTGGGTGAGGCAAGCTTCATTAAAACACCAGGACCACCAACAGAGCCAGGGTGCAAACAATGTCAGTTGAATTAAAAAAAAGAAATCAATAAATAATCAGGAAGGCTAATGAGGAAAAGAGAGTAGCTGGGGAGTAAGAAGATGAGGTATGTGGCAGTCACCATTCCTGGGATGTCCTTGGCCCAGACCCCCAGTGACAGCCCCAAGATGGCCAGCAGGGACTTGACCCTGAGCTCAGGCCCTTGGGGAAAATGCTGCTGGCAGCCTCCTGTGTGGCTTTGGAGGTTACGGGCACCATATTGAACAGTCTGAGAATGAGAATGTACGTTCCATTCTGACGCACTGCTGGGTGGTGTTGAGTATCCTCAGAGCTTTGTTGCAATTCAGGTGCTGGCTCAGGAAACCAGAAAAGATGTTCCCAGCTATGGAGCAAGCAAGGCCGCTGGTGGGGGTCCCTTTTCCCAAGTAAGGGCTTTTGTTTCATTTCAGCCAATGCATGCTTTTCTTTCCCAAATACAAAGGCACATGGAAGTGGTCAGATCCGCTCTCGCCACGATTAGAACCATGAGACTGACTACTCAAAGGAACATCTTCTTGGGAAGAGGCATCTGCATGAGTCAGAAACACGGCGCCAAATTTGGGGGTTTTTCTCTTTTTTTTTTTTTTTCCAGAGACAGGGTCTCACTCTGTTGCCCAGGCTGGAGTGCAGTGGTGTGATCACAGCTCACTGCAGCCTCGAACTCCTGGGCACAAGAGATCCTCCCTCCTCAGCCTCCCTAGTAGCTGGGGCTACAAGTGTGTGCCACCATGCCTGGCTAATTTTTTTAAATCTTTTATTTTTGTAGAGACAGGAGTCTCACTATGTTGCCCAGGCTGGTCTTGAACTCCTGGGCTCAAGTGATCCTCCCGCCTCGGCCTCCCAAACTGTTCAGATTACAGGTGTGAGCCACGGCACCTGGCCTCAAGTTTCTGTGAAAATCTTTGGGGTAGGAGCCTCTGGTGGCTCATAAATGAGCTTTGGGAAGATGACAGGGTTATCACGCCAAGCAAGAGGCCAGGCTTCGTGCAAAGAAGGGCAGCATCTCGTCCCGAGCGCCAACACCGCCTGGCACGTCTCTGTGCTGGAGGTAATCGCCATTCAAGTCTCTGCCCATCTTCCTGGGAAACTGTCCTGTCTCTCAGAATATAGGCGTCTTCCACATTCATTCCCCAAGCTTGCCCCAGGAGCCAAAATGATTTTAGTGTGTGGAGGTTGAACATTTCCCAGAGTCTCCCCAGCTCTAGGGCAGCAGTGGGGGTACGTTGTCCCCACTCAAGACAGGTTCCGAGACATGCTCTGCCACGCTGGCAGAGCTTAGTGACCTTGCTGAGTAGATGCTGCCAATGGCTGGGTGCAAGAGGCTGTGAGCGGTGCCCAGGCACACACCTGAGGCTGCCCCTCCAAGCTCCGGGATGGAATGGCTCCAGCAAGATGCTGGGGCTGGAAATGCAGAGGTGTGACAGTGCGTCCATCCTCAACCCTTCACTGCGTCATCTCCCCTTGAAGATCCGGATTTTATTGATGGAGGCCAAGGTGGCCGTCACGTTAGACTCAAAGTCTGCATCGTGCACCCCCGTCTTGCGAAAAGCCCCCGCAGATGGGTTGTTCTCCCAGTAGTGGTGCCAGTTCCCTTTGCTGTCTGCCCCAAAGCCATACAAGTCCACCTGTGGAGGCAAAGCAAAGATGAGAACCAGACAGCAGGGCTGCTGGTGGCACCTCTGAGAAAGGAAGCCTGTAGGCATTCCTGGAATCCCACAGGACCATAAGCAGCATTTCCAAGGACTCTGACTAACCCTTCATTAAAACCCTTCTCTACGTTCCTGGAACTCTCAGAGGCTTGGTGAAGCAAATGCAAGTTAAGTAAAACTCAAGTCCAATGCCAGAAGCACCCTGAGAGATTACTGCATCTGGGTGGTCTCAGGGGCCCCGGTCTTACCTCTGCAGCAAGTGCAACCTATTCTCCCAGGATTGAGGAGCTACAGAGGGAAGGAATAGGAAGGAGGGCGTGGAATGGAAGAGAGTGGAAGGAGAGCAGGGCTTTGGGGCCAAGCAAACTGCCCCAAATCCCAGCTCTGCCACTCCGTGGTGCCCTGGGCATGTGAAGTCACTTCTTTGAGCCTCACTTTCCTCATCTGGAAAATGGGTCCAAGAATCACGATTGCAATGAGGCAGAGGGCAGGGCTGATCCCTTTCTTCTCTGTGGACAACATTCATCTGGTCCAGGCACCCTCAGGGCCACTAGGCCAGGCCTTTCACATACATGACAAACCCTGTGCATTTATTCTGAGCCCAGCACCCTGTGGGCTGTACTGAAGTTCAGGCAGAGCTTGATCAGATGCCAGCTGGGCAGCTGCTGGGGGAAGCAGCCTTGGGGCTTATAGCTTCTTGGAGTCACTGATTGAGTGGTCCTTGTTGGAAATGGGGCTAAATTCAGGGCTCCCACAGCACAGAGGAGGGAGGAGCTATGCCCTGAGAGGTCAGAGGAAGCTCTTCGGAGGAGGTGGCATGTGAGTTGGGTCTTGGAAAATGAGTACAAGATGACCGGAAGGAATTGCATGGAGGGGCTTCCAGGGAGAGGACGCGCTATCTGGGCTGCAGCGTGGAAGATAGATTGGAGGGGTGGGGACAAAGAGGGGACAGGGGACAGCACCATGCCACATGTGGCTTTCTCAGGAAATGCAACATGGACATGGGCCTGCTCCAGGGCAAGGACGTTAGGGCCAAATAGGTGGGAGCGATGGGAGGAAGGGCTCTTGAGCAGAACCTCAAGCAAGGGTCTGGGACCAGCTGGCTGGAGGTGGGTGGGGTGGGGAAATGACAGGGGCACCCATGTTTCTACCTGGGAACACCAGGGTGGGGCTGAGCGTGGGGACCTGCCTTGCAATGCCTCTGACCCTTTCGGGGATTCCCACCAGGCACCAGGCAGGGTGGGGCTGGGGCTGGGCTGAATGAGACAAGAAGGGATACGTGAGGGCCCTGCCTGAACCCAGGGTCACGGAGGAAGTGGGGGCTGTGTGGCCTGCCCTCCTGCTCCTCTTCCTGGGGTAGCAGCAAACCTCTCAGAGCATAAGTGGAAACCCAAACACAGCCTGGTGGACGGCGAAGGACATGGGAAGGCAAATGCGTGCTTCTCAAGATCACGGGTTCTCAACCTCGGTAGACAGTGGAACCCCTGGGTGCCTGGCTCCCATTAATTCTGGTAAAATTGGGCCAAGGTGTGGCCTGCGTGCTGGAACTTAGACCCACAGATGATTCTAAGGAGCAAGTGGGATTGAGAACTGTGGCCTTAGACAACTCTCGCTATGAGAATCCGCTTCTGTATCCAGAATCTGCTGCGAGATCCGAGCTTCCACCACCATGGTCCTGGGCACTTACACAGAATGTGCCAGAACTCTTGCTCCTGAGAACTTTCTCATAGAGCACTGTTACTCACTAAAACACCCTGGGAGACACATGCTGCAAGCCCTGTCATAGAGACAGGGAATCTGAGCTTCTGGAAGAGGCAGGCTAGGTCTACCTGCCCTCCCGCTCCCTGGCCTCTCTTGGGAACACAGGACGGTGAGCTTCGGGGCAGCCCTGTGGGCAGGGGGAGGGTGGCATACCTCATCGCAGACATGCATTGAGAAGATGACCGAGAGGATGCCAGTAGATGGGTATCGCCCGTGCCCTTGCAGCCAGTTGTCAAAAACATACTTGATGAAGGCTGGGTGGTAGATCAGGATCTGCGGGGATAGGAAGACACGGCCCTTAGTGAGTTCTGCTGGGCAAAGGACATGGAGCGCCTGTCAGATGTACATACTGTTGTGGCCATGGAGGCACAGCCATGAGCCTAATAGATACGCCTGCACTCGTGGGCTTCCATGCTCGTAGGAAAGGTGGACACTCATCCACATCACTAAGAGACAGAGGTGCTGAGCTAATAAGTGCTATGGAGAGCAATGATGCAGAGGAGGGCCCTACAGGACCGTGTGAGGAGGATCGCTGAGTTGACACACAGAAAAATCCAAGGAGGCCAAGGGAGTGAGATGGGAGGCTGCTCAGGAGAAGGGGGCTCCAGGGAACAGTGTGAGGTGGGACTGGACACTGTCGGTGAGTGAAGACATACGCACCCAGCCACCTGATGATGGCTGGAATCATCGCCAATCCTTAAAATGACCTCATGTCCCAGGTTTCCCTCTCCTCATGCTGCAGATAAGAAAAATGAAGCCCAGAGAGGCTAAGTGATCTGCCCAGTGTCACACAGCCAGCAGTGGCCGAGCTGAGAGGCCGATATCAGGCCTGGCCTTGACTCCACCACCCAAAGCCTACCTTGAGGACAATGAAAGGGAATTCTCAGGCAGGAGAGGGCGTGCACGTCCAGAAAGCCAAACTCCAGCCCCTAGGAATGGACTGGAAGGGTGGATTCTGTGGGTCTCTGGTAAACCATTCACCTCTCAGTGTGGCTCCTACCATCTCTAGGAGGCTGTCCCTTCCACCAACCCCACCCTATAGAGACATACGTGGCTTCTTCCCTGAGGCAGCACAACCCAATGCAAAGGGCAAGATGCTGGAGGCACAGCGAGTCTTCAATTCTAGCCTTATCCATAACTAGCTGTGTGTCTCTGGGCAAGTTTCCTGACCTCTCCGAGCCTATCTAAGTTTGATAGAGAATGCAAAAGGCCAGTGTGGTGGGTACCTCACTTCCCTCCTTCTTCTGCCCTTTGCCCATCTCTTGGCCAGCCCCATGCCAGGGGCCTGCTGGGGAAGATGGAGACATGGAAAGAGATGGAGAAGCAGGAGGTGCAGCCTGGCTTTGAGAGTAATTCACAAACCGCAGCAAGCACAGGGGTCCCTGGAGAATCTGTTAAAACCAGAATGCGGGGCAGCCAGGGTTTCTGATTCAGTAGGTTCGAGATGGGCCTGAGAATGTCCATCTGTGACAAACTCCCGGGTGATGCTGCTGGCCCGGGGGACCCCACTTTGAGAATCTCTCCCAGTGTTTGACCTCTTCCCCCAGGGGGATAGCTAAGTGGGAGATGCTACCTCCAGCGGCCTGGGGATCTGGGGGCTGTCTTGCAACTCAATGCCGTACCTTAGAGCAGAGCCTTAGATGAGGAAGCCTGAACTTAGAACAGAGGGGCCGGGGCCTCCACTCACCTTATCCTGTTTCACTCTGATCTTTGCAGGAACTGGGACGTAGGTGCTGCAGTTGGAGAAAGAGAAGCTGGTTAACAGGGCAGGGGACAGGCCCAGGAACCTGGGCATGCAGCTCTGGGGGCAGTGGCTAGAGAATGAAGCAGGCGTAGCCTCTCCTGCCCCCCATAGCTTCCCTCAGGGACCCCCACCTCCCTACCCCAGCCGGGTTTCTGCCCACAGCAATCCCCAATAGACACCAGAGGACGGCCTTTCCTAATTTGAGGACATTCTGCTGCGTTTTGGGCCCATTCCCCAAAAAGGTGAGGAGGACTTGCTCCAAGCACAGCCTTAAGGAGTGGAGTGGGGCCGTGGTGCCTCCACCTCTCAGGGCCAGAGCACCTTTGCCCAGCTCCTGGGGCACTGGCTGGTGAGGCCCGCGGCTGCCCCCTTCTCACCTGGGCGGTTGCATGCACCCCGAGTGCAAAGGTGCCAAAGCTGGTCCCACGGGTGTGATTCCTGCTCCCGGAGAGACTGCAGCTGAGCCACTTCTGGACCTGGGTCCCACCCCACCCCGCCCCGGTCTGCCTCCCTCACTCCCGGTCTCCTGAGGGCACAGCTCCACAGTCTCCTGCACCCACATCCGGGGGCTAGCTCTGTTCCTAGAAAACCTGGCAGAAGACAGACAGCTTGTGGAAATCTGGACATGAAAACACTTCCCTTCAGTAAGGGTCAGATGACAGCACAGGCTCTGTGTCGAGTTCAACCCTAGGCAAGGTGCTTGGCCGAGCTCCAGAGTCCTCACTGGGAGGAGCTAATGATAACGGCTATTGTGAGGATTCATTGAGATAATATGTGCCGAGTGCCACGTGTGGTGTCTGCTCAGGAAACTAGGCTCCTGATTGTCAGGGAAGCCACAGCCGTGTTGCTCAGCACTGCCTGCCCTGGGGAGGGGCCCAGGCTGCACCTGCACTCCCCACTCCTCATTTCTTAGGAACCCTCACCCTGCCACGCTCACATAAGTTTGAAAAATAAGGTGTTGTTATTTGTCAGGCTGCACTTCAGAAATAAAGGGAGGCTGAACTCACATGGGCTGACCCTTTCTAGTGGCGGCCCCTTCCCATAGAGTCTCCAGGGTGCGTGGAGGTCCCTTCAGGAATTGTTAGCAAGAGGACACTAAAGCTTGTGGTTTGTTAAGTGACAGGGAGAGAAGAGTTGGAGTAGTCGGGGAGGCGACCATGGGAACTGGGCTTGCGTGTGCCGGAGGAGGCTGGGGGAGGGGAGGCACCCCAGTGGAGGCACAGCAGGACCACGGCAGGGTGGGGGGACAGGGTGCCACTGCAAGGGGCAGAGCAGCGAGGCGGGGCCACAGGAGGGACTCACTGGGAAATGGTGCCCGTGGTGGTGGCGCTCACCACCCACTCCAAGTCGATGGTCTTGAAGGGCACCAGGATCATGCTGACATTATCTCCCAGCTCCCGGAAGCTCTCAGGGTACACCAGATGGTGGGTGGTCTTGGTCCCAACATCAGCTTCAAACCCTGCCGTGGGCGCCTTGTTCATCCTGGGAGAGAAGGGGAGAAAGCTGAGTCTTGTAGCACGGGCACCCGTTCTCAGACAGCCTGAGCGCTCCGAGAGAGTGAGCCTCCAGTGTGACTTCAGGGGTGTCACCTGCCTTCCCCGGGCCTCCTTCTCCTCATCTGTAAAATAGAGACAATGAAGACACAGCTGGAAGGCTTCTGCTATTTTTCTCTCTTTCATGACCTCAAGGGAGCCTAGCCATCACCACCGCTGCCCGCCTGTCACAGACAATCTCATCCAAAGGATATTTCCACAGCCCTTTTTTTGCAGTCAAGGAAACCTGACTCTGATCCTTACCATGGATGTACCCATGGGACACCTGGTACACTGAGGCTCTGAGAGGCAGGTAAGTGGTCTAAGGACTAAAGTCAGGAACCACAGACAGGAGAGACTATTCTAGAAGGCTGCTGGGGATGGCCAGCCCCCACCCCTGCACTTCTCAGCGTGGAACACTTGTGAGTGGTATAGTGGGAATGGCAGGAGACCCAGGACAGACTTGGGGCATCTTCCTGAAATGTCTATTTCACTTGGCGACAGGGGAAAATATATTTTACATAAAATATGTGATTTTATTATGGCCTAGATTACAAAATGGGGGTGAATTTTAAAGATAAGAGTCCTCACATTAGTTTTGCCCTCTCCCCAGGCCTCCATGTGCCAAGCTCCCAACAATGGGGGACCTCCCGTGTATGGCTTCCTCTCTGGACGCACAGGCCCTTCTAGTCCATTCCAATCCTGCAGTGATGCAGAGATGGGGAAGCTGAGGCCCAGGGGGTGCAGTGTGGAGCCTGGGGTCCCTGGGTAAGTTCAGTCCCAGGACTGAATCTTGCCTTCCTGAGCCTGAGCCAAGATGCTTCCTACAGCTCCAAGGGGCCCCTGGGTGCAGCACGGTAGGCTTGGGAGAGGGTCTGGCACTCACCTGAGGACAAAGTCGTGACTGTCTATCTCAGGCCCATAAGAAGACTCCCTCAGGTTGCCCGAGTTGCCCACAACGGCACAGCGCCGGCAGCCCACCGACCTCTTCTCCAGCATGGGGTCCACATTCCCAGGCACCACTCTGAACAGCTCCTTGATGGTGTCGTTCAAATTATTGGGCTTCTTCTCCCGCTGGAGCCTCTGTGGGCGGAGGACAGAAGGTGGTCAGCCTGGCTTTGTGGCTCCAGCCTCCTGGCAGCAGAGCCCCTGAGCTACCTGCTGTCGTTTACTGGGGCCCTCCTGTTCACGCTTCTCTCTGCTGGGCCCCTGGAGATGGAGGCGGCTCACACACAGACACCTCCACTTCCTCCTTCAAGGAGACTAAGGGTTACTCAGGAAGTAAAGAGAGCATTCATGTATTCTGCAAGTGTGTACTGAGCACCTACCATGTGCCAGGCACTGCTGAAGCCGCCTGGGTGATCCAGCCACACCTGGCCTCACAGGCCCCTCCCACTCCACATGTGATCAGCGTTTCTCCAACCTGCTCCTCCCTGGGGGCTCCTGTCTCTCTGAAAGGCCCTCCATCCCCCTACGTGTCACCACTTGAAAGAGAGAAAAATAGCAGAAGCCTTCTAGCTGTGTCTTACTCCCATCCTGCTCAGACACCAGGGCCCAGGGGTTGCGTGCTCCCGCTCAAGCCTTAACAAGAAGAGCGAGGAGTAGGTGGAAATGCCAGTTCTCCAGCCCCGGCCAGGGATGGGGGACAGAGCAGTAGGGACGTCTGCCATCTTTCCTGCCTGAACCTCAGTTCCCCCGGCCCCAGCACTGCTGGGCTCCAGCCAGATTGAAGAATCTGGACACACAAGGCCTCTGCGATCTGCCTAGCAAATTGTTTTCATCTTTTAAGACCTAGCCTGGGCCGGGTGCAGTGGCTCACACCTGTAATCCCAGCACTTTGGGAGACCGAGGCAGGTGGATCACAAAGTCAGGAGTTTGAGACCAGCCTGGCCAATATGGTGAAACCCCATCTCTATTAAAAATACAAAAAAGCCAGGCATGCTGGTGCCCACCTGTAGTCCCAGCTACTTGGGAGGCTGAAGCGGGAGAATCTCTTGAACCTGGAAGGCGGAGGTTGCAGTGAGCCAAGACACTGCCACTGCACTCCAGCCTGGGTGACAGAGCGAGACTCCAACTCGAAAAAAAAAAAAAAAAAAAGACCTAGCTCGAGGGTCAGCTGCTCGCAGATTGAATGCTAGTCTTATTCCAGGGTGACTAAATATTCTTATTTGCCCAGGTTAAGGGGTTTCCCTAGATGCAGGACTCTCAGTGCTAAAACCAGGATGAGTTGGTTTCCCTATTGGCCCGCGGTGGTTTCCCTATTGGCCCCCGGTTGTTTCACTATTGGCCCCTGCTGCATGCCGAGGCCCGCCCATCACCTCAGGTGGAGCTCTGGCCACACTATGTAGTGATGCCTGTTGGTGCCTCAGCCTTCCTCACTCATGGTAAACCCTGGAGAGATTTCATAAAAGTGTTGCATCTGACCCTGTCCCCATGCCACAGTGCTGTGTCATTTCACTGTGGGTGAGGTAGGATGCTCTGAGGCCAGAGAGGTAAGCAACTCATCCCAAATACAAACCAGGATTTGAACCCAGGCTTCTAGAAACCCACCAGCAGGTTTCTCCCACCACACAACCCTGACTCTGGCTCTTGGAATCTTGGCCTTCGGAAAGCCCAGACCCTGGATTTTGGGGTAGGGGTGATAAGCTGTGGGGTGGTTCCCATCGGCTACTCCGGGCCCCAGGAACAAGGGGTGGCTGGGAGAGGAAGGAGTGGCCAGCAGTGGCTTTGGCCACTGTCCAGAAGATGAGTGACCTGGGCATATGTAGGGAGATCCCGGGGCACCCAGTCCCCACTGCAATGGAAGGAATCGGATGCCCCAAGGGGAGGCACACAAGCAGAACCAGATTGCTCTTCCAGTTAAACCCAGGCAGCCTCTCCTCTGGCTTAAGACCGTTAGACACGTCATGGGAAGCAACATGATCTGGACCACACTTCACACCCACTGCTACAGTTATCATAAGTAAAAGGGCAAAGCAACAAGTACTGGTGAGGATGTGGAGAAAATGGAACTCGTGCATTGCTGGTGGGGATGTAAAACCGTGCAGCCGAGGTAAAAACCGGGTGGTTTTTCAAAAGGTTAAACAGAACAGCCATGTGGCCTACCAGCTCCACTCCTACGTATATACCCCCAGAAATTGAAAGCAGGGTCTCAAGCAGATATTGGTATACCCATGTTCAAAGCAGCATTATTCATAATAGATAAAATGTGGGAGCAACCCAGTCTCCAGCGATGGATGAATAAACAAACATAGTACGTTCCAGACATATGATGGGATATTATTTAGCTATAAAAAGAAAATTTTGAAATAGGTTATAACATGGATGGACCTTGAAAATACTAATATTATGATTAGTGAAAGAAGCCAGACATAGAAGGACAAATATTATATGATTCCACTTATGTGAGGTACCTAGAGTAGTCAAATTCATAGAGACAGAGAGTGGCAGCGTGGCTGTCAGGGGCTGGGAGGAGGAGGAGGTAAGGGGAAGTTACTGTTTAATGGGGGCAGAGTTTTTGCTTGGGATGACAAAAATCTGCTAGTTATGGTAATAGATAATGGTGATTGTTACACACACTGTGAATATATTTAATGCTACTGAATCGTACACACACAAGTGGTTAAAATGATAAATATTATGAATATGTTGTCACACACACAAATGTGATATCCAGATAAAATGCCTGATTCTGATGGGATCATCCAGGGTGGCTCCATGATCCTGAATGTGCGGAAAACCCCCTGGGGGCTTGCTAAGGCACAGCTCTTACTCAGTAGGTTTAAAGCTGGCCCCGAAATCCTGCATTTCTAACAGACTCCTGGGCGATGCTGCTGCCAGGGCTGGTGGGGGGACCACACTCTGAGAGCCCCAGGGTAGAGGACCACAGCCAGACTCCCCTGAACCTCCACGGAGGTCTCCAACCAGCAAGGGCTGCTGTGCCCCTTAGGCTTGTAAAGATGTGCCCAGGCCCAGGGGGTGGCCTTCCATCACGCCGCTACTTTGATTTGGGAGCCTGGCACCGTGTATCCATCATGCAGTGACATTTACTGAGTGTCTACTGGGTGCCACAGAGGCCCGAGAAGCCAGGACTCAAGGTCGGCCATGGACGTGTGTGGAGAGTATGCTGCCTGCTTCACACAGCACCACATCATCTTGCTGGACTCTTACTGACTTACTTTTCTTTAATGACTTATTTAAGAAAAATAAATTGATTGATTGATTGATTGATTGATTTGATATGGAGTCTCACTCTATCGCCCAGGCTGGAATGCAGTGGTGCGATCTCAGCTCACTGCAACCTCTACCTCCTGGGTTCAAGGGATTCTCCTGCCTTAGCCTCCCAAGCAGCTGGGATTACAGGTGCGCACCACTGTGCCTGGCTAATTTTTGTATTTTTAGTAGAGACAGGGTTTCACCATGTTGGCCAGGCTGGTCTCGAACTCCTGACCTCAGGTGATGAACCCGCCTCAGCCTTCCAAAGTGTTGGGATTATAGGTGTGAGCCACCATGCCTGGCCAAATAATAAAAATAAACTTATTAGAAAGGAAACCTCTCATCTCTACCACAAGTAGAAAGCAAGAATTACCTGGCAGAAGTAAAATGGTAGTTGTACATTGCAATGAAAACAAAACTACTGTATTCGGTTGCAGCTCTACCCTGCTGCCTGCCCAGGCAAACTCTCCTCTCCCTTAGAACAAGGCTGACAAGCGCTGACAAGGTGCAAAGTAAGACACCAGGCCAAGCTGAAGCCCCAGCACTGCAGAGACAGGTGGGAAGGAGGGATGGCAGAAATGACCTCCGGGCTCTGTGATGCGACTTTCTCTAGTGCCCTGCCTCACCTAACATCACAGGCCCCATGCTTCAGAAATCTCAGACCCATTCCAATCTTTCATTGGCAAAAGGGGAAATGGAGGCCCAGACCCTGGAAAGGGCTCACTTGAGGTCACAGAGTGAGTGCAGGGCCAGGTAGAGCTCAGATGGGAAACTGGCTCTTTCTCTAGATTATCATAGTAAGTCCTCCCCACACCAGCTGAGATGGAGCAGGCAGGTTACTCCATGTGGCGTCACTGTTTTGGGAAAGAAATATTCTGGTTTTCTCTGCCTTTTGTCAGTGGCAATAAAAGAACAACAGCGCTGGCCGGGTGCGGTGGCTCACGCCTGTAATCCCAACACTTTGGGAGGCCAAGGCGGGCGGGTCACCTGTGGTCAGGAGTTTGAGACCAGCCTGACCAACATGGAGAAACCCGGTCTCTACTAAAAATACAAAATCAGCTGGGCGTGATGGTGCATGCCTGAAATCCCAGCTACTCAGGAGGCTGAAGCAGGAGAATCACTTGAACCCGGGAGGCGGAGGTTGTGGTGAGCCGAGATCACGCCATTGCACTCCAGCCTGGGCAACAAGAGAGAAACTCCATGCCAAAAAAAAAAAGTATGACAGTGCTACTGATATGAACACAGGACAAGAGTGTTTGGAAGTTCAGGGACAAGCCCTCTCCAGCCTTCCAGACTAGTTTCCAAGTATATACAATCAGCGCTCAATCTGTATACAATCAGCGCTCAATCAATGCCTGCCGCCTGGTGGCCTGAGCTCTTTGTGGAAGCATGGGGCCTCGGGTTGGCTTCCCTGGAAGCAGAGGCCGGGGCACGGATGCAGGTGTCCATGGTGGGTGCTGTCTGGAGGGGGACAAGGAGCAAGGTAGGAGAAGGAAGGGGAGGTCTCCATGGAGTCAAGCACTGCAGGCTGGGGGTGAGGGTGGGTGAGGCGAGTGAGGAGTCGGGCAAGTGGGATAAGGAAGCCCACTCATGCCCAGGGGCACGGCCCGAGAGCGGGCATCTCCTTGAAGCTGGAGCCCTGGGTGCCTCACCTCACCCTGCACTCGGGCATGATCCACAGGAACTCTGGAGCCTGTGCTGTGGCAGAGTTTGTCCTGTCTTGAGGCATGATGGCTGGAAGTCCTCCCTATCCACAGGCCACACCCGTCCCTAGAGTGTTGGGAAGAGGTACCCGCGCTCCCTTCCCACCCTCCTTCCTCCTTCCACGGCCAATGAATGATGCATCACCTTCTGAGAAGCCTCCCTTGGACCCTGGAAATATCAGTCTCTGGCCTTCCACACATGGGTGGCACCACTGGGGCCTCACCGCAGGCCTCGTTCCAATCCCCGGCTGCTGTTGGTTTCCCTGGCCCCTTTGGCATTCAAGCAGCAGACACAAGCATGCTAGGTAGTACAGGCTCAAGATATGTCCATTGAATAGGTGAATGACAACTGCTAAAGCTAACACACATTCATTCATTCAGCTCATCACAACTGAGCCCCTGTCACATCCCCGGTGCCGTGTGGGGTGGACAGGTTAGCGCAGGGACAGGCGGTGCTTAGAAATGGCTCGTGCAGGACTCAGATGGCTCACCCTGAGCAGAAGCGCATGTTCTATGGTTGCCCTATGCAGGGCCCTGTGCTGATAACCTGATAGGCAGCTTCTCACTGAGTTTCTATAATGGTTCTATGAGAAAGGTGATCTTATAGACCCATTTTACAGGTGAGGAAACTGAGGCTTACAGAGGTGAAGTGAGTTTCCCAGGACCAAAACAGTTTGAATATCCTGGGCCTGACTCCAGACCATGTCCTTTAACTACAAGGGGATCTGACTGTGCCCTTTGACAGTGGGTGACCTGGTAAGTGCAAAGTGAGGACAATGAGATACCTACACCCTCCTGGTGGTGGGGGTGGTAAGGGCGAGGCAGTGGTACCTGGAAAGCTGGGCCCAGGACCTGGCCAGAGTTGGTGCTAGGCGCCAGGTGGACAGTATGATGGTATTATTTTGCATTTGGGCACTGGGCATGGATGTCTGGGATGGGAAGATGCCTCAGGAGGGCAGGGGGCGGAAATCAGGGGAGGGTCGCATTCTTTCTGTCCCTTGAGAATGTCCCCTGCGTATCACAGAACGGTTTCCCAAGTTGGGGGCAAGTAGAGAAGGCAGAGTCAGCATTCAATATGGCTTGTCTCTGAATTGGACATGGGGACTGGGGAAGAAGGAATCCCTGTTCCTGGGTGTCTGGGACAGAGACCTGAGGAGAGGGTCACAGGGGTCAGTAGGTCCAGCCTGGGATGGTGGTGCAGTCTCTTCACTTGCAGGGCACGGGGCTGATTTGTAAACTCAACTCAACTCAATTTAACTCAACTCGACTCAACTCAACTAAAAGAGTGAGCCCCGGTGACTGCTCCTGTGTCCCTGTTCCTGCCAGGGCTGGGACGAGCTGGAAGTGTGATGCCCACTTGACTGAGGAGGACTATGAAGCTCAGGGCAGGACAGGAGCTGGGGACCTCACATTCTCACCTAAGATTCTTCCAACTCCCTCAACAGTATGGGGGAAATCGCCCCCAGGATTAATTATCTCCCACCAGGTCCCTCCCACAACACGTGGGAATTGTGGGAGCTACAATTCAAGATGAGATTTGGGTGAAAGCCAAACCATATCAGGACCCAAGTCCAGTTCCATTCATGAAATGGTCCTGCCTGCAGGGGGGCCTGTAAGCAGAGCAATGGCGCAGCCTGGAGTTCCCAGGATGGCTTTGTTGTCAAATATTCCATGCCTGTATCCCGATTCTTTATTCAAAGCATGTGATTTCCGTATTATCTGTGCATTTTTTTAGAACCTCAAAGCTCTAAAGCCCTGCTCCTTTCTGTTGATTTCCAGAGGGTGAAGCCCCATTCCTTCCAAGTGGCTACCCTGGGATCAGCCACCAGAGACCAAACTTCAGAAAAAGACTGCAGAGAAGGGCTGCAGGTAGGGGAAGACATCTGGTAAATGGGAAACAACTAAGTGGAAATATATTCAGCCTTAATTAGTACTGAAAAAAAAAAAAAAACCACCTAAGTTCAGTATTACTTGCCCATTAAACCAACAAAAATAAATACAATTGTTAAAACTAATGTTTGCAGGGTTGTAGAGAACCTGGTGAAGTAACTTATTTCTCCCATGTAACAGGAAGGAAGCTGAGACTCAGTGAGATGAAGAGCTTCTTCAAAGTCACTCCTGATGGGACCTACAAACTCTGCGACAAAACCTAGGAACGCTGATGCCAGGCCCCAGTTCCTAAGTCTACATTATAGCCTGTGTTCTTTGAAGACACATGGGTTATATCCAGAAGCTGATGTTTTTCCCTTACGCCTTTTTAACCCTCCTGGGCGACACCAGCCTGAGTTTTAGAAACCGCCCTCCCCAAGAAGAAAGATTGATACTGTCTTGGTGATACTCTCTAATAACAGTTTTTAATACAGTATTTCCAGAGGTTGGATTTGATGTTCTCTTTTGCAAAAGTCACCTAACTTTTCTGAGTTTCAGTTTCCTTGTCTGTAAAATGAGGACAAAGGCCCCCAAGTTTCTCCTTTACCTGCTGTTGTGTAAGGTCCCTTCCTGTTTGGTTTATATCCAGGCTGTGTAGTACCCTGTTTGTCCCCAAAAGGCCTTTGTAAACAGAATCCCATGGTGACACTGAACATCACAGACTCCAGGCTCTGAAGAGGAAGTTTGGACTTAACGTGGTCCCAGCAACTGCTGCTACAGGGGGAATCAGATCCAGAGAGGAGATGGGACGTGTGTGAAGCCACCTATGCCATCGATGTGTCATTTTCCCAACCCTGCTGGTTCTCAAGAGAGGGCAACTTTGTGCATGCGTTTGCACCCACACACACGCACACCCCACCTGGGACACCTGACAATGTCTGGAGACCTTCTGGCTATCGCAACTGGGGATGGGGCACTCCTAGCATTTAGTAGGTAGAGATCAGTGATGCTGCTAAACATCCTGCAATGCACGGGACAGCCCTTGTGACTAAGGCTGATCCTGCCCCACAAGTCCATAGTGCTGAGGCTGAGAGCAGACCCTAACCCTTACCATGCCTGGCTCACCACCTCCTTCCCTAGACCCTTGGATCTTTGAAAGGGAAAAGACCCTACCTGCCCGGTTCTCTGTCACCTCCCCAGAGCCCACCCCAGGACCTGCACACAGTGGTGCTCAACACAGATTAGCAAACCAGGACTCAGCCAGGTCTTTGGAAGCATAGCCCAGGGCTTTTGACCCTTCTAAGTCTCACACATGTTTTCTATTCATTTCAAATAGACCTTCCCCCAGAATCTACCTGGATAACCTCTCTGAATCCTTCATGATGAACCTGGCCATCACTCCTGTAGGAAGCCTTCTGCGATAACCCCAGGCTCCAAGGGGAGTTGGACATGAAGACCATAGCTCCTGTGCCCACTTCCTGCACAGCACCTATGATCCTGGCTTGAGTTTGTCTGTTTTCCCTTCTCTCCCCATCACTCCTGCAACCCAAGAAAGGAAAGACTCTATCTTTTCCATCTCAATGTAGTGATGCTTGGCATATAGTAGGTGCTCAATAAATAAGAAATGAACACATATATCTTGCTCTTCTTCGATCTATTTTGCATTTAACATGGGAATGACCTTTCAGATGACGAGATCAGATCATGAAACCCCCTGACAACAATTCTACAGTGACTTCCTGTTGCACTTACAAGAAATCCCAGAGTCCTCCCCTGGGTCTTGCTGACTCTCAGGCCTCGTCTCACTGCACCTCCCCTGATTTACAGCCCCCCAGCCATGCAGAGCTCCTCTACTCCCCATTACATCCAGCAGAGGCCACCCTCGGGCTCCTGCACCCGCTGTCCCAGACACCTGCAGTGCATGGTCCTGCTCTTCTCATGGCTGCTGCCTTCTCTGCCTGTGGGTCTCAACTTGAGTCCTGCTGTCTCAGAGACCTCCCTGGTGACCCCATTTACAGAAGCCCCCTCTAAGTTTCTATGATAAACCTCATTGGATCTGTCTTCAAAGCACTTCTGTGTGAACCTACCTTGTTTATTTCTTATCTTCCCCTCCCAGCCAGAATAAAATTCCATGAGAATAAGGATCTTTCTCTCTTTTTGCATTTCAATAGCTGTAGTGGGTGAAATAGTGGCTCCCAAAAAGATACGTTCAAGTGCTAGTCACCGGAATCTGTGAGCATGACATTTGGAAAAAGGGCCTCTGTGGGTGAAATTGTTGAGGATCTCTGCATGAGATCATCCTGGATTAGGGTGGGCCCTAAACCTGATGACAGGTGTCCTCATAAGAAAAGGAGAGGGACATGTGAGACATAAAGGGACACAGGGAGGAAGGCCCTGTGGAAGTGGAGGCAGAGGCTGGACTGCTGCAGCTCTGAGCCCAGGAACGCCCAGCACTGCCGGCAGCTGGCAGGAGCCAGGAGCGGGCCTGGGGCGGCTTCCCCCTCAGGGCCTCCAGGAGGAGCCAAGTCTGCCCATAATTTGATTTCAGACTTCTGGCCTCCAGAGCTGCGAGAGGATGCACTTTTGATGTTTTGAGCCATGAATTGTGCAGAAATTTGTTATGGCAGCCACAGGAAACTAAATCCGTGCTTCCTGCTCTGACTTAAGATATAATAGATCCTCAATAAATAGTGTGGGACAATAATCTGAATCCTACTAACTGCCTGGCAGGGCCCCAGGTGTACACGGGGACTGAGCATTTAACTCTGGGAGCACCTCACTCTCATTACCAGACCCCTACCCTCAGCCCAGACTCCCATTTTCAGCCCAGGCCTCCCACTCTCATCCAGATCCCCACTCTCAGCCCAGACCCCACTCTCAGTCCACACCCCAACTCTCAGCCCAGACCCCGCTCTCAGGCAGCATCTCACCAGCCACCAACGGTAGGTGTCATCCTCCAAGAGCGCGTTCTGGGCGGTCAGCAGCGGCTGCACGGTCTGGTTGAACCTCTCATCGAACCAGGCCGAGAGCTTGCGCTGCCCGATGCAGTAGGTGCAGGTGCAAGGCCTGTGCTTGATCAGTCTCTTCAGGTTCTCGGAGAGCTCCAGGACCATCTGCTTGGGGAACCAGGTGGTGGCCACCATGGTGTGCGAGTAGTTCAGGAAGAAGGAGGTGAGGAAGATGAAGAGCACGAGGAAGGTGAGCACTTTCAGGGTCCTCTTCCGCAGGGTCACCATCTTCGCAGTCCTGATGGTGGCCTCCCACGATGGGTAGCAGGAACGCCCTCCTAAGAGAGGAGAAAAATGGAAGAAAAATCCCAGAGGTGGAGGCTCAATCAGAAGGGATGGCGGGAATTCCAAGGGAGGACACAAGGGCCGCTAAGCTCGACTTCACTCCTGCTGGGGGATGACCCCCAACTGTGTCCCAGACACGGCTGTGTGGTAGACCAAGGCCGTTCGTGGCATGTTGGCTTTGCTTGCATATATTTACCTTTTCAGAAAATAAAGTAGCCTATTCTTCTGCAATCCTTAAAGAGCTGATAATGTCTCTCAATCAAGCTTTAACCAGTGATTTCCTTTCCCATCCAAAGAAGATAAGGGGTCATTAATCTCTGTGACAGTCCAGGGTCCCTCAGGAGCGAGGACCTCGAAGGAAGGGTCTTGGTATAGCGGGGAGGGAAACTGTCTCTGCCGTCCTCCTCCAACTGTGGTTTCTGATGATCCTTAATTAGGGCTCTTTCTTTCCCATCCTGTCGCCAGGGACATGGTGGGTACACAACCAGCTTGATGAAGGCACAGAAGGTTGTCTGTCATCTGCAAAGAAAAGGAGGAAGAAAACAGGGTGAGATTCTGTGATCCTGCTATAAAAAATGTTTCTCTCCACATCTCCACCAGGACGTATTCCGTGGTCTTCCTTCTGGTGTCATGCCAACCTGGCAGGTGGCTCTGGATGGTTTATCTATCTTTGTGAGCCTCAGTGCGTGCATACAATGGATGTTATCATCGCTTTGCAAGGTTATTATGGGATGCAGAAGGTGTCCCCTCCATGTTTCCAACAAGAACCTAGCACATTGACACACTCAACAAACATTTGTCAAAGAGCTCGTGATGCATGTAGGTACAATATACACAGGAATTGTTAAATGCATGTTATTTGCCTTTCTCTCTACTTCATTCTCTTCTGGATTTTGGATTTCAGCAACAAGCACAACAACAATGGTATGCTTAGAGAGTGGCCCAGGATTCCTTTTACCTGGGTATTCAAGCTCTGCCAATTGGCCTCAGTTCCATAAAAAGGGGCTTTAGATGGTCCAGGTTCAAGTTCTGATTTCCCAGCTGTGGAGCCTTGGGAAAGTTATTCCACCTTCCTGACCCTCAGTTTCTTCTTCTGCAAAGTGGGATACTAACACGCCTACTTATAGAATGGTTATGAAGATAAGATAAAATGATGTATGCTGGGCTTCTGGTATCTATTAGGCCGTTGCTGAACTTTAATTTTTCTTCTTCAACATGTGAATGAATCAATATTCTCTGATGATGCACTAAGAGCTGAGAGGATGAGATATTCATGCATATGTATCTCTTCAGATAATCCTCAGAATATACCGTCAGCTAGATACTAGTTTCCCTTTTTGTCTTGGAAGAAACTGAGACTCAAAGTGCTTAGATGACTTGCCTAAGGAAAGGAAGGAGCAGGATCTGAGTCCAAATCCACAGTCCTCTGATTCCTTACATCAGGAGGGGTTGGGGGACCAGGAACAGGGGGTTGGGGGGCTCTACCCTGGAGCAGACACCTGTCTTGTTAACTGGTCTTCAGATTACTGTGGCTGGAGGGATATAGAGCAAGGGGGGAGTATTCTTTTGAAGAAGGCAAACAGGTACCTCTCAAATGCCCATCGGAGACCCCTCTGGCTCTCACCGACACCTTGGGATTTCTGTATGGTACAACTGTGGTTGCACCTCTGCCCTGGAGCATGGTCTTTTTGATCTTTGCTTGGAATGCTGAAGAATGGAAGAAATCTGATCGATTCCTCCCCATCCTCAAGGTGTAGATTGTCAATAAGCAGGGTATATTTTTTTCCAGGAAAATTAGAGTTGAAAGGAGATTGATCACCTTTTGGTAGAAAGGGGGGCAGCTCCAAAACCATATTAAATCCACAGTGCCCTTCTGAAGACATCCAGGGACCAAGATGCATAGGGTGCAACCCTCTACAGATTCCAGAACTAGAAGCCCAACGTATGGGGGACAAGGTCTGAGCTCTGCAGCTCAGATGGCAACGTCATTTTTATCCAGTCTGTGTTCCAATTTTCACTTTTCATGACAACCTAGATTTTGTTTATAACCTAGTGGTGTCCACAGGTATCCCATCCAATTCTCTCCCCACCTGCCCCCATCAAGGAGCAGCTCTGTAATTTAAGTAAGAATAACTTCTGCATCATCACAGATAGGTTCACAATTCACTTGACTGGCAGAGGGTTCCCACCTCTTACCCCAGTAATTGATCCAGGGATGGGCATGTGCCTTAATTCATCCAGCCAAGCTTCTGTAGGGAGGGAAGAAACTTTCCTTTGCTCTGGCTGGCTTGTTGTTGACATGTGGAACATCCTGCTGGCTATTTTGCTAGCGTGTGTAGAAGAGACTAGAGCTGAACAACCCGAACAAATGGTGCTAAATCCCTGATCCTGCTCAACCTGCAGCCCCACCCTCACCTTGACTTTTCAGTTACATGAGGGAATAAATCCCCTTTATGGGGTAAAGTAGGTTATTTGTAACTTGAAGCAACGTGACTGACCCACACGTCACAGTTGCTCCTACCTCTGTGTCCCTGCTCAGGCTGTCCCCACTGTCTAGAAAACCACCCCACCCTGCTTTGCCGATGGCTCTTACTCATTCTCTAGGGCTTAGCTGGTGCTGACTCCTGGAGGAAGCCCTGCCCTCTCCTGGGGTGAGTTAGGGGCCTCTCCTGGCTCCCCAGGGTCCTGGCTGCACTCTGCCTGTGCTCTTCACACATATGTCTCCTCCCTGGACTGGGAGCAATGTGAGGATGGAAACTCAGGCTCACTATGGCAGTGATCCTGTCACCCGTGCACACACTCAACGCTCAGTGGAGGCTTGGGTCATGAAGAAACCCAGAAATGAATGAGGGGAAACAAAACGGCCAACAGTCCAGAGGGAGAACTGAGAAAGAAAGCACAGACTCTGAGTCACATTTCCATTCTCAGCAGCCTGTCCCACACTACTCACTGCGTGACCATGAACAAGTCACCTAGCCCTTCCGAACCATCCCTTCAATGGGAAAAATGGATTGATAACACAAATTCTGCTCATTTCTTGGGGCCGTCAGCCCATCAAGGTTGTCCATTCATCTCATTCATTGACTGCATATTTGCTGGTCCTTGCGTTCTCCAAGCCCTGGACGAGGTGGCTGGGGTGCATCGTAAAAGGATCTAAGGTAGGCGCCTCCCAGGCATCAATAGGGCCCCAGACCCTGTGGAGCAAAGGAGACCTGTATGGCTGGATCAGACACAGTGTGGGGGAGAGGAGTGGGTGCGGGGTGAGAGGGAATCTGAGCATGCAGCTGGGGTGAGAGTGTGTTGGGCCAGAGAAGCCACAGTCAAGACTAAGTTTTCTCTGGGTGACATAGAAACCTGCTGGTGGGGCTGAGCAGAGGAATGCCATGGTCTTACTACATTTGCCTTTATAATGAGCAGGGCCTAGGACACCCTTGCCCTTAGTGCCTCTGCACCCCTAACGCCAGGGCAGAGATGAGTTCCCTGAAACAGACGACTGTTGAACCGTGTTGATCAAACAAGGCTCTGGATGAGAGGTCAGGTTTCCTACAATGTCCTGCCTCTGCGTGAGAGATATTAATGCTCTAGGCTGCTGCTAGGGGTGGGATGAGAGGCAGGGCAGAGGGCAAGGTTGTGCTGCACAGGCTGTGGGACTGTGATAGCCTCCTCTCCTCTGGGGCATCCTGCAGCTACACCTCCAAGGCCAGGGCACTCCCCATAACCATCAGAGGCTTCTGAGCTGGTATCATTTAGCGCTTTCCAAAGCCCTGGATAAAACTGCAATGGAAAAGCAAGAACACCGCTATACCCCTTCCCTGGCTGCAGGGAAGAAACCAGGACTGCATGTCTTCTCCGTGCTCTAGCAAGTGTGGGGCAGCCTGCAGGCATGGGGGAATGCCAGCCCTGGCTCCCGGAAATGAAATCTGGGCCAAGACGCCACAGACCAAAGATCTCTGCATGCCAAGTGTGCGGTGAGGGAGGCCTGGCCTCCCAGAACAAGGAGAAAGAAGAGAGGGAGCAGGAGGGGATGGGGAAGGAGGGAAGCTGGCTCCCTGTCCTCTGCCAAATGGCAGTCATTTCCCAGCCACATGCTCAATACGAGGAGGCATGAAGCACCTGCACACAACAGAGCTTAGCGGGGTCACCAGCACAAGACTGACAAATGTCAGCACACTTTTGGGGACTGAAAAGTAAGAATTTCCCTAAGGAGAGTCCCTAATGAAGATAAACTCCTCTGGCAATAGGGAGTTGAGGGGCAATGACCAGAGACTGAGAGAACTGTCTGAAACTCCTGGAAACACAAATGAAGGAACTGCAAGGGGTTTTGAACCTGTAGTAAATACCCACTGAACGGGATGGTAGTAAATACCTATCACAGGCTGGGATGCCCTCCCAGCCCTTCACACAGCCCCTGGCACTATGGTCACTAGAGAAATGCCTGAGCGAACTGTGCAGGCTGTTGGCAAAATTGACGCTTTCAATACAGAGTGGCCACAACTTTCCCCATGTGATCCCCAAGCCACCAGGAGAGGTAGGTAACCCTTACGCTTGTCTCCCTGAAATGAAAAACTAAAACCCAGAGAAGGCAAGTGACTTATCCAAGGTCAAACAGCAAAATGGTAGCAAAAAGGCAGACTCCTGCCTTCTCCTGTGGCTTTCTGTGTAGCCATGGCTCATCATTCAATTCCATCAATACCTGCTCTTATCTTCCCTATCTTCCCCATTCCCTTTCTGATAACTTCTTTGGACTTGGTTTACTGTCATCTTTCCAGCCTCTTATGTTGGATAATACCTTGTTTACTCCCCCTTCTTGCTGTGCCTACTCTATTTGAATTATGGATTCAGTTCTTCATTTCAGTGGTGTCTTTCAGTTCTGGAATTTCTACCTAATTTTTTGACAGGTTCTACTTTGCTGGTGAATTTCTCCACCTTGTCATCTATCTTTGAGCAATTTTATTCACCACAGCTGTCTTAAAGCCCACATTGGATATCCTGTGATACTTGGGTAATGTGGGTGTATTTCTATTGTCTATTTTCTCGGTTGCTCTCTCTTTCTTTGGTTATTTGGTTCTGTCCTTGGCAGGCCTGGTTGCTGTTTCTATTGTGTATGACAAAAATGCAGAGGCTCTGGATGAGGCTGTCCTCCTTCAGAGAGGACTGGTTGTCTCCTGATGAGCAGGTACAGAAGTGGCACATTACTTTGTTCTAACTGCAGCTGTGTTTCACTTTTCATGAAGACTGGTCTATTTCTGGTTTACTCTTACCCCTGGGGCATAGCCGTTCTCAACAGGTAAACCAAGATGCTTATCAGGGTGACTCTTCCTTATAGGCTTCTATCTCCAATTTCTGTCTCCCCTGTACTATGAGATCACCGTAAGCTTAGCTTAACTTTTTAGCCTTTCTTTTTTGTTTGTTTGGGTTTTTTTTTGTTGTTGTCATTGTTGTTGTTGTGTTTTTGGTTTTGAGATAGAGTCTCACTCTGTCACCCAGGCTGGAGTGCAGTGGCCTGATCTTGGCTCACTATAACCTCCACCTCCTGGGTTCAAGTGATTCTCCTGCCTCAGCCTCCTAAGTAGCTGGGACTATGGGCACATGCCACCATGCCTGGCTAATTTTTGTATTTTTAGTAGAGACAAGGTTTCTCCATGTTGGTCAGGCTGGTCTCGAACTCTTGACCTCAGGCGATCCACCCACCTCGGCCTCCCAAAGTGCTGGGATTATAGGCATGAGCCACCATGCCCAGTCTTTTTAGCTTTTCATCTGCTGTTTTCTGCTTGGTTTCTTAGACTCTGGACCCATGAAACTTAAGTGCTGGCAAATGCCTTGAAAGGAAAATTTTAGAAGGCACAGAGCACACGTTCTTTTCTTTGTGGTTGTTTTTGCTCTAGGTTCTTGGTTCCTTGGGTTTTGGTTGACTTAGCAGTCCTGAGCTCACTGACTCCCTCTACCTACCTACCTATCTCTGTTTTGTTTCCCCACCTTGCGAGACTGCCAAACACTCTGAACTGCTGCTCTCTGCTCGTCCTCTGAACGCTCTGCAAAAATCAGCACATACCTTGTGCAGAAAAGGAGCAGGGAATATTGGGTTTCTCCCAACTTATTTCCTTTCTCTTGGGGGTCTTCGCACCTCAAGTCCTGGCTGCTTTAGTTGTTCTCTAATGCCTTCAAAGAGCTGGATTTCAAGTTTTTCCAGCTTTTATAGTTCTCAGTGGGAGAAAAGATCTGGTACAAGCTTCTGCCATTGCCCAAAGTAGAAGTCACAGCATCTTTTCTTTGCCTTTCCATGTTCCTGTTCTTGGAGTGGTTGCCTGTATGTGTCAGGGGCGTGGCAAATTCAGAGAAGAGGGTGGGGCCCAGAGAGGCCCCAGAGGTGCCGAGGCAAACCTCCTCACACCAGCCAAGTGCACAGATGGTAGGAGGAAGAGGCAGATCTGCAGGCTGGAAAGTTGCAGCTGCAGCCATGGCAGCCACCACCTCCCTGCCCCACCCAAGGGGCCCCACTGCATCTGCTTTCACTTTATGTCAGAACATCCTGCTCCCAGGCCAGCTCTGCACAGACAGTGAGATGACTTCCAATGCAACACATCTGGGGACTTCCCATTATTGAAAAATAGATCCTCCTATGTCCTGGCCTTTGGGATCCTGGCCGGCTGGCTTCATGTATGGGTACAGGGTGGGACCAAGTAAGACCTGACCAGTAAATCTTGGATACTTAATGGCCCTCAAACCTTCCAGTAAGAAGAATGACTCCTCTCTGAACTGCTCTCCAGCCCATGCCTGGTCACTGGACGCTTGGAACCCATTTATTCTGGTTTTGTGAAGAATTTCCTAGTGGATCATGGCCAACAGTTGTCTGAACAACAACAACAACAACAACAACAACAACAACAACAACAAAGGCACGAGAGACCTGCATTCAAATCCTGACTCTTCCCATTCCTGGCTGTGTGTTCATAGGCAAGGCACTTGCCCTCTCTGATCCTCAATCCCTGAATCTACAAAATAGGATTAAAAATGCTCACACGGGCCGGCCATGGTGGCTCACGCCTATAATTCCAGCACTTTGGGAGGCTGAGGTACTCGAGGATCACTCGAGGTCAGGAGTTCGAGACCAGCCTGGCCGACATGGTGAAACCCTTTGTCTACTAAAAATACAAAAATTAGCCGGATGTGGTGGCAGGCACCTGTAATCCCAGCTACTTAGGAGGCTGAGGCAGGAGAATCACTTGAACCTGGGAGGTGGAGGTTGCAGTGAGCTGAGATCGCACCACTGCACTCCAGCCTGGCCGACAAAGTAAGACTCCGTCTCAAACAAACAAACAAACAAACAAAAATGCTCACACGAAGGGTTGCTGTGGGATAAAAGGCCTTGCACAAAAGTGAACAGCTCAGTTCCTGCCACAGAGTAGATGACCACAAAGGTCAATTCTGTCTCTCCCCACTAAGCTTCAAGGTCCTCATTTGTAAACAAAAAGGAAAAAGTCCAGCAGAACCCTTTGCCTGTCCTACTCGTAGGGTTATTTAAAAGACCAAATGAAATCAGGCATCAAATCATGCAAACCAGTGGTATTACACAAATGATGATTCTGGCCGAATTCATTATTTGTGTGAATTCCTTGATGTGCTGAACAGCTAAATCTTCATGCTTTCTACTCCCGTGGCCAAGACCTCCCAGGACCTGCAGGAAGGAGCTCCTAACACACTGGGGGAAATGTCAGGGTTCCCAGGGGCTCCCAGACCCAGACTCTGCAACAGCCTTGCCTTCGGTCAGGAGGCAGCTGGTCCCAGAGGCTTATGTAGAGAGTCAGGCCCACCTGAGTTTGCAACCAGCTTTGATCTTCCCCAGGAAAACGTTCCTCAAAGTTGCTCTGGTAGCTCCAATTTTCCACTCTCCAATCAGTCTTTTTTCCCACATGCTTGGAAATGCAGATGCATTGTCTTCTGAAGTATCCAAGATTTACACATCCACAGGAAAGCCTGGCCACCTCACAACCTCCGACTGCCAGTCTTGAATTGGGGGTCATCTCGTTTTTTGCATTGTTTTTTATAGTTTGCCAAAACAGTCACAGCTGCCATCCATTTGGCCCTTTCAGCAGCCCCATTCACTGGGTGGTGAACAGAATATGGGTATTGGGGGTCAGCCAGATCTGGGTTTGATTCCTGAATTTCTGACCTCCTAGCTGAGAGGTCTTGGGTAGGGACCTCATCTACCTCATCAGGCTCAGGGCCTGCACCAGCAAGATGGGGAAAATCACATCTCTTCAAAGGTTCACATGAGAGTTAAGTGCATAAATGCTTCACATTTAACAGATGCTTAATACCCGGGAGTTACCTTCACTGTCAACTTGCAGACAAGAAAACTGAGGCTGAGGGAGGGCAGGCACCTGGATTGAGTTAAAACAACCAGGAGATGGCAGAGCCAACTTGGACCAGGTCTTTTGTATCTTTGGGATCAATGTCTAAATGTTTCTTTCCTCCCTCCTTCCTTCCCTCCTTTCCTACATACTCTGCGCTCGGCATGGGTCCCCAGGAAGAAGATGCTGTCTCTGGAAGCTGAGTGTGTGGAACTTCCACATGGAACTCTCCCAGCGCAGTCCCTTGTGCCCCTGTGTTATTACAAGGGAGTGTGTCTGACCTCCACTTTAATCCCTCATTCGGAGAATCAGCCTAATAAGAAACCTGGGCCAAGTGAGTCAGAGCTAGAGGCACCTGGTTGGAAGCCTTGCTGGGCTTTAGCAAGCCCACCCCGCCCCAGGATTCCTGCCATCTGTCCATCCCCCTGAAGCTAAGGGGTACTCCTGGCCTGATACCGCTGACGCTGGGTGATGAGGTCTTCTCTTTGCTGATGTCCTTAACCCTCCCTGCTCCCTGGGTATCACACACTGGGAATTGTGATGGGAGACTGTTCAGAAACATTTAAGAACTCAACAAATTTGTAGCTATGATCAACGAATAAGGCTAGAAGCTAGAGTGGTATCTGCAATCCACATGGCTCAAATACCATATTGAGAGTTGCATCAATCCTGCCTGCATTCGAGGGTTCTCAGGGCACCCTGTTTCTTGCTGCCAGCAGGGGTTCCTATGCTGGCCACTGTCTACAGGAGCGAGAGTTTGTTCCCACCCGCTGTGTGCTTCCCCTAACTGCAGGGGCTGGAAGCCTGGGAACTACATTTCCCAGCATCTCTGTCCATAGTGCTTTGGAAATGGTTGAGATCTGACCAGTGATAGTTGGGACGGGCAGGTGGGCGAGGCAAGAGCCTTCCTTCCTCTGGCAGTGGTAGAAGCTGCTGTGTAGCTGCCCCAGAATCTGGACTCCAGAACCTGCCTTCTTCTACCTCCAGGCAGCAGGGCAGCTGCAGATTCTGTCCCGACTTCCTGAAGCTTCGTGGCCTGTGGGCCTCAACCTGAAGCACTGCAGCCCAAACCCTGGAGGGCCCCCATTCTCACTGCCCTTCCAAGAACTTCATAAGCACCTGGATCCCTGAATCAAATCCTCACGCTTCAAGCTGCTGCCTCACTTCAGTCCACAGATGTGGAAGCTGAGCTCAGAAATGGGAAGTGACTTTTCCAAGGATACACAGGAAAAGTAAACCAGGGCTAAAGAAAACCAGATGCCCAAGTCCCAAGACCCGCTTGACTCCTTAGAAAAAACCTGCTGTATTCTACAGGGTGGCTTCCCTGGAGTAGGTGTTCTTCCCATTCCCAGGGGCAGGATCTTAGGAGGTGTCATGGACTGCAACTGAAAAGAGAGAGAGGGTGGAGCTTTGGGGAGGAGAGAAGGTCGGGAGTTGGTTTAGCTGCTGCCATAAGGGGTGGGGGGCTGTTTGCGGTGACCCCCAGGAAGTTACATGGGCTGCTGAGCCTCAAGTTCCTCAGCAGGTGGATTAAAAACCCCTGCTCTATGAGGTGACTGCATAGAGCAGTAATGTGTCAACACTGAGGACACCTACCATCACCTTTGTCTTTTCTATACCCTGTTCTAAGCACAATACCGGTGCACATTGGCTGGGCCCACTACAAGCTCCCGATGAAGGTACTGGGTATTATCTCCAGCTTTCAGAGCTGGGACACAGGCCCGCAGTGGTCAAGCCACCTACCCAAGGCCCTCGGCCGGTAGGTGTAAAGTCAGGATTACGGCCAATGCAGAATCCGAACTTCACACATACTGGTGTGAAGTGGATGGTGCCAGGCTGAGGTCGGCCCCTGCCCTGGGCCTCCTTGCTGTCCAAGCTGTGGAAGAGGAACCAGCCTATCCCCACTCCATGGGCAGTGTGAGCACTGAGTGGGCTTTGTGTGTGGCGCAGCTCAGGGCCTGGCAGGGGCGAGTGTGAGCCCTCCCTTCCCTTGTTTTGTTTTCTCCTTCCAGCTGGGCTCCACCCGCTCTGAGTCACCCCTGAAGCTGGCAGCTGTGCTCTCATGGCCGAGCCAGGCCTGGACCCACTCAACGCCGCTCTCCTCCCCTGGGTCAGGAAGGATCAGCCGTGAGGGGAGCCAGACCCGTTTCCCTCCAGAAAACATCGTCCAAGAGAAACAGGGCCACAGTGAGGTGAGGCCTGAGCGGAGGTCCTGGCCACTGCAAGGTAAACAGGTGATGACAAGCTCCCTGTCAATGGCAGGACTGGGGTGGACAATTCTCTCCTTATGTCGATTAAAAAAATCAGTCTCGAATGAAGCCAGCCAGCCAGCAACTGTGCTGCCCTGAGGCTCCCTGCGCCTCCCAAGAGAGGAGAGAACACCCACCCCCAACCCCAGGGACAGCAGCCACGGAGCACAGCGTGACTTGGGCCACGTCAGAAGCCGAGGCCAGTCAGCTCCCCATCTGTAAAATGCAACAATGATCCCAGCCCCTGCTCACCTAGACTTGGCTAATTGGACAAATTAATGAATATTGGTTAGTCCTGAGAGTCACTTTCTTTCTTCTTTTTTTTTGAGATGGAGTCTCGCTCTGTTCATCAGGCTGGAGTGCAGTGGTGTCATCTCGGCTCACCATAACTTCTGCCTCCCGGATTCAAGCGATTCTCCTGCCTCAGCCTCTCGAGTAGCTGGGACTACAGATGTGCACCACCATGCCTGGTTCATTTTTGTATTTTTAGTAGGGACGGGGTTTTACTATGTTGGCCAGGCTGGTCTCGAACTCCTTACCTCGTGATCTGCCCACCTTGGCCTCCCAAAGTGCTGGGATTACAGGCATGAGCTACCACACCGTACAATCATGTTACTAATAATCTTGAATATTTAACACATATTGGAAACAATACTATTGGGGTATATATATATATATATATAGTGCTTAGAGCAATTCCTGACCATCACAAAAGAATATTTAACATTAATATTAACATTAGGAAAATGTCACCTACCCGGGAGCATCACTCCTCTGAGAAATTCAGAACTGCATGCATGTGTGTGTGGATAATGGCTAGTGGGGTTGAAAATGAAGAAGAAATGGCATGTGTGAGTTTCACACCTACTACATGCAGACACTTTACATACAGCATCTCACTTTGTCTTGGCAACATCTCTGACTTGGACACTGCCAAGCCCCTTTGTGGATTCTCGCTCTTGCTTTCATTCTTTCATTTGACAATTACTCACTGGGCACCGGCCATCTAGCAGTTGCTGTCAAGTGCTGAACAAAACAATGGTTAGACAAAGTAGAATGGCTGAGTGCGGTGGCTCATGCCTGTAATCCCAGCACTTTGGGAGGCTGAGGAGGGTGGATAACTTGAGGTAAGGAGTTCAAGACCAGCCCAGACAACATGGTGAAACCCTATCTCTAAAAATACAAAAAAATTAGCTGGGTGTGGTGGCGGATGCCTGTAGTCCCAGCTACTCAGGAGGCTGAGGCAGGACAATTGCTTGAACCCGGGAGGCAGAGGTTGCAGTGAGCCGAGATTGCACCACTGCATTCTAGCCTGGGCAACAGAGCGAGACTCTGTCGAAAAAGAAAAAAAAGGAGAGAGAAAGTAGAATGATCTTCATCCTTGCTCACTGAAAACAACATCATAGGGTGGGACAGAGGCTGAGATTATTAAGGAATCACACAAAAGACCAGCTGTGATGGTTAGATTTAATGTATCAGCAGGCATGTGGCTTGCACCTATCATCCCAGCTATGTGGTGGCTGAGGCAGGAGGATCACTTGAGCCCAGGAATTCAAGGCTGCAATGAGCTATGATCATACTCCAGCCTGGGGGAGCGAGACTTATCTCTAAGTAAATAAATAAATGTAATGAGCCAGCTTGGCTAGGCCATGGTGTCCAGTAGTTTGGTCAGACACTCGTCTAGGTGTTTCAGGGAAGGTAGCATGCAGATGTGGTTAAGCTCTCCAATCAGTTAACTTTAAGTAAAGGAGATGAATGCAGGTGGGCCTCATCCAATAGGTGGAAGGGCTTAAGGGCAAAAACTGAGGTTCCCTGGAAAAGAAGAAATTCTGCCTCAAGATTGTAACAGAGAAATCAAGTCCTGCCTGAGATTTCAGCCCTCTGGCCTGCCCACCAGGTTTTGAACCTGGCAGCCGCCACAACTGCCTGAACCAGTTCCGAAAGTTGAATCTCTTAATATGCATACACAAATATGGGATAGGCTCTGCTCCCCTGGAGAGCCCTGACTGGCAGCCTTCAGTGCCACGAGCAGAGGGCGTAAGAGGGACTGGCTGATGTCTGGGGGAAGTGGTAGTGACTGAGGGTCCACAGGGTGGACAGGTGATTGGGCAGGGAGTGTGAAAGCCTCCCAGGCAGAGGAAGCTACAGGTATGAAGGCCTGTGGGGACAGTAGGTGAGTCCAAGGAACTGAAAGAAAACAAAGTCAAGTGGATTGGAAGACTGCAGCGGCACTGGCAGACAGCGGGGGCCAGGCAAGGTCTGGTGGCCCCCTAAGGTCTGGACAACCTCCTGGAAGCCACAGGAAGCCCTGGAGGAAGGCCAGAGGGAGAGAGGGAACTGGAGACAGGCAGTGACTGCCTTGGCGCCCTCCCTGTGGGACAGCCAAGGGCTGATGGTCCCTTGCTCCTGTCAAATGACCCCATCCACACATTAGCTGTGTCCTGGGGGTCTCAGTAAGTCTCTGACCTCTTGTCCCTTCAGCCCTAGGGCTGGAAACAGTCCCACCATTTCCAGCCCCAGGGACTGCACCACACTTGCTGTTTCCCACACCACACTATGACCTTGTGAATGACCTTTCACCTCAGCTCCCCTCCACTGCCCACTTTGAATGCACCATTCGTGTCCTGCCAGCACCATGACCAGTCCAGGTGACCCCGCAGACCTAACTCCAAGGGGCACAGCTGACAATGTGGTCTAAGCAATGAGTGCCCCAGAAGCTGTGCCCTACAGAAAGCCATGCCTCCCGCCCTTCCCCGGACACCCCTCTGAGGCGCTGGCCACCTCAGAGGATTTGCAAGAAGCACATGGGTCAGCTGGATGCCCTGAGCCCTGGCCTCCCCTCCACCTTGGGTAGCTGCTCTCGCTAGAATCTGCCCAAACTCTGCTCCAACTGCTGCTGGGGCACTCACCCATCGGGAGATTTCATCATCAGGCTCATGACACTGATAGGGTCTTTGGCAGGGATGGCACCAGGGGATCCCTTGCGCCACTCAGCCGAGTTCAACACATTCCAGGTCCCACCAGGGGGACACTCCAAGAAGCCTGTCCCCCAAGCTCCCTGATGACACCATCAGTCCCTCCCATAGAAATGTAGTCAACACCAGTAGAGCCAGAGGGCAAGGTCCCCTTAGCCCGCCCATGGCTGCTCCAATCAGTGCCTGTGGCTTGACCACCGCCCACTCCTGGGCCCCTCTTGGAGTTTGATCTGCTGGGTCCTCTCCTGTTGTTCTCTGACTCCTGCCGGGCTTAAATATCAAAGAATCCTCATTGTTTGATAAGCCTGCAGACAAAAGCCCATGGAATATCTCTAAGTGGCCTCTGGTCCGCCCCTCCTTCTCTCCATCTCACTCCCTCCCCAACTTATCTGTGCATGCCTGACCCATCCATAGCTAATACATTTCTTGTGTGTGGATGCCTGGCTAAAGTCCCCAGGGGCTCTTCGGGCAGGCATTTGCTCTTTGGATAGAGAAGGAAGTTGGGCTTTGAGAGACTACGCAGTATTTTAGGGACTAGCTAAAGTGCAGTTCCAGGTCCTATGAGGGAGGTGACACCATAATCCCATTTTACAGAAGGGGATGCTGAGACCCTTGGGTATCAGTGGCTTACTCCAGGTCACGTGGCTAGGAAGGGGTGAGGGCTGATTCCTGAGCCTGCTCTTCCATGCTCTACTGCCACACCTCTCACCCAGGTACTGAAGCATGCCTGCGATGCTTCAAGAACACAGCTGGCGGCATGCATATCTTCACTGCTAGACAGCGAAGCCGCACACTAGGCAGGCTCCAGGATCCAGCCCAGGGCCATTCACACGCATAAATCTGCTCAGGAGGAACCAGTGCCTCCCAGGACATGATGCCAAGGGCCTTAGTGATCCACAAGTGGCAGGTGAATGACAACCAAAGGGAGAGGGAAGGCTGTCTAAGGCAGGTGGCCATGGAGACAGGGGGCATAGCACTGATGGAGGAGGGCAGAGGGGGAGGGTAAACCAGGCCTGTGCCCAAAAAAGCACATGGTGGTGATGATGGAGACGCTGGTATGTTACAGAAAACAGGGCGCCCTTCAGAGGGGCTGCTGTGGGTGGAGCTGGATCGTGGAAGTCCTGAGGAATGTGGACTTGGGGACTGAAGGCAAAGGGGAGCCCGGCTGGCTTGTGAGCAGCAGACAGTAGTGACTGCAACTGGCACATCGTGGCTGGACTGGAAAGGGGTGCACAGGACACCCTGTGGGAGTCTAGAGAGTGGCCCAGTCTCCATGAGCGTGACTTGGAAAGTCTGTTTCCTTTGGAGCCTGTTTCCTTGCTCCTTTCTGCATCGGCGCCTGCCCATTTCCCCCACAGCCCAGCAGTGCCAGCAGGTTGGGAGAACCCTTCGATGTGCTTGCAAATCTTCCTCTTTGCACCTTAGTGCCTCTTGCTTTTTCCTTTGCTGGGGAAGTTGGGGAAAAAAAGATTCTGCTGAAGCACAAATAGTGGCTCAGAGTAGGCAGTGTGGAGAAGTGCCCCAGAGAAACAGGATTAACTGGATTAGGGTCACATGAGAAGGAGGCGAATATGTTTTCATATTCACAGCCTCACAAAAAGAATTTAAATCCACAAATCTTCTTATGTGTGTGGATTGAGGAGCGCTAAATTTGGAGTCCTAGGATATCCAAATGACATTAGAAGCATGTAATGTGGCTGGGAATTCCAGGGGTTGCACTATACGCACACCCAGGCTCACACCTGTCCCAGAAGAAAGGATTTCCCCCCATCTGGGTGGTGCTGGAGGCTGATAAAGAAGAGACAGTTCAGAGCTCCTAATGCCCCTTGCACCTGCCCTCAGGCATCTGTCGCTGGTTCTAAAACCCTCAGCATAAAGGAAGGGCTGGAGGTGTGGCCGCTCTGGAGCCGAGATTCACAGTCTGACACGTGGTTTAAAGAGGCCCCTTTCTCCCTAGTCCCTGACTTCATGGAAATATTTTAATGCTACTGATTTTCAGGGGCATCCAGGAGGCGCCTGAAGGAGCTGAGGGGCAGCCTCTAGCAGTGTCCATAATGGGGATTAAGATCACATTATAAACCCAGCTGCTACAATGGCGAGGCATGCAGCACCCTCCAGGGTTCTGGGATGGGTGGGAGCGTCAGGCGACAGCAGGCATTTGGCATGAACCATCCCATCCCTAGACACTGAAGGTTGGAGGGGTGTCACGGTGTCCCGTTGGATCACAGGATTAAACTGCCCTGGCCCAGGCTCAGCCCCACCCCCATACCTGGGCCCCAGAGGAGAGGAAGAGTAGCTCTCATCAGAAAGGGCTCAGCAGTCAGGAAAGGAGGGAGACCTTGCCCTCTTTACCAGGGACTGCCAAGCTGTCCAGTGGGAGGAGCGAGAGCATGGGTGGCCGGAGCAGATGGGCAAGGATCGGCACCACGGGGCCAGGGCACGCTCAGAGCAGCTGAGGCCTGGCAGCCCTGGTGAGGCTCGGGATGGACGATACGAGGGGACACTGGGCAGCTTGGACCAGCAGAGGCCCAGCAAGCAGGTGGGAGAACAGAGGCCAGTTCTGACCAGGAGGCATTCCCAGAGCCTGTCCCTGGGGGTCAGGAGGCGTGGACCATGGAGAGAGGGAGATACTAGTACTGATGTCTCCCCAAATGCACCCCCAGCTCATGAGTCCTGGAGATGGCTGGGGAAGAAAGCATTGGGTCCTGTCCCTAAAGTGCAGCAACTCTGCGCCAGGCTCCAAGTCAGCACTTCTCTTAGGTTGCTTGTTTGACCTCAACAGCTTTACCAAGGGGTGGTATGTTCTCTTTCAAAGTGAAGAAATGGGGCCAGGCGTGGTGGCTCAAGCCTGTAATCCTAGCACTTTGGGAGGTTGCAGCAGGTGGATCACTTGAGGTCAGGATTTCCGAGACCAGCCTGGCCAACATGGTGAAACCCTGTCTTTACTGAAAATACAAAAATTATCTGGGCGTAGTGGCATGTGCCTGTAATCCCAGATACTGGGGAGGCTGAGGCATGAGAATTGCTTGAACCTGGGAGGTGGAAGTTGTAGTGAGCTGAGATCACACCACTGCACTCCAGCCTGGGTGACAGCAAAACTCTGTCTCAAAAAAATAAAATAAGATAAAAGGTGATCCAAACAGCCTGGCTCCAGAGGCCCAGCTCTTCATGCTAAGAATCTACCTTTCAGCCTCAGCTGGTCTCTCTGGATGGCGCCCATACCCCACTTCGGGGAGCGTCCATGCGGCAGGGGGAGTTCACCTCCACTCAGCCCTACTCTGCCCACTTTCCCCACAAAGTGATCACGAGTGCTCCTCACCCTCCGTCCAATAAGGAGGCCACTCTGGCAGGAGAGATAAAATGAGCTACGCCCAATGACTGCTGGGAATGTCCAAACACCCTCATGGCCAGAGGTGCTAGAGACAGCTCTGTCCCAGCTCTGTCTGAGCTGGCCACCAGGTAGGCATCCAACACTGGGAGTGTGCCTCCCATCCCACGCTGCAGTCCTTTCCGGGACCTCCCAGGGGTGGGAGGACTGGACGCCTTGTCCCCAGCTGACCATTAGAAGGCCTCCCACATAGGGAACACAGCATTTTAAAAACATCTTGTTCTGCTCAACTTTAAAACACACAAGTCTCATTTTATCTCCTCCCACAATGCAGTGATAAGAGGCGGGCCTTGCCAAGGCTGGCTGTACTGCTTGGGTCTTGGAAAGAAACGAAGACTGGAAGGGCAGGAGGTCTAGGGACGGCGATGGCAGAATGTGCCCAGCACTGGCTAGAGACCGCCATCTGAATTGCAGCTCTAATGCTTGGCCAGCTGGCTGAGCATCCTGGGGTGGGTGGAGGGTGCACATGAGTTTGCATGTGGGGGATAACTGTGTATAAGCCTCAGCTCCCTTCAGATGTACAGCATGGGGCGGGAGGAAGAAACATGATCTAAAGAAAAACCACCCTGACTGGGCGTGGTGGCGCATGCCTGTAATCCCAACATTTTGGGAGACCCAGGCAGGTGGACCACAAGGTCAGGAGTTTGAGACCAGCCTGGCCAATATGGTGAAATCCTGTCTCCACTAGAAATAGAAAAAATTAGCCAGGCATGGTGGCATGTGCCTGTAGTCCCAGCTACTCGGGAGGCTAAGGCAGGAGAATCACTTGAACCTGGGAGGTGGAGGTTGCAGTGAGCTGAGATCACGCCACTGCACTCCAGCCTGGGCGACAGAGCAAGACTCTGTATCAGATTCAATTTCTATTTACAAGGCCCCACAATATGCCTGGGAAGCAATGTTCTCCCTATTTTATAGGTAAGACATGCAGGCTGAGAGAATAAGAGCCTTCTGATACACTGTGCCCTGGAATCTGTTCCAAGATTCTCATTCCTATTTGTTGACTGAGGCTCAGCTTCTGAAAGTATTGACTGAGTTATCATTCCCCTTCAAACTCAGAAGAGTTCCCTCTGAGCTCAGGCTTTGTGCACAAAAAGCAGTGAGATCTTTCCCACTTTACAACACTCCTGACCCAGGAATCTCATGTCTTCTGCCAGGATCCATGAAACACTAAAAGGCTAACTTGTTAGTAGCAGCAGGATAAAAGCAAATCCCAGACCTTGCAGCCTCTCCTGGCCCCTTCCATGCTATTTTCTGCTCATACCCCTACCTACCTGAAGCCTCCAGTGGGTTCTCTCCACACCCACAATGCAATCCAAGGCTCTCACCAAGGCCTGCAAGATCCTACATGAACTGGTCCCTGCCTACTCTGATTCCATTTTCCACGCCTTTTCCTTGCTCACTCTAGCTCAGCCTCCATGCTGTCCCTCAAGCAGGCCAAGCACAGGACCTACACACAGCCTATCTGCTCTGCCCAGAATGCTCTTCCCACAGGTAGTAAGGTCATTCCTTTACTCAATTCAGGGTGCTGGGTCACATGGCAAATCCTTGCAGAAACTGTCCCTGAACCATGATGTGTATCGGCCTCTGCGTTTTTCCTCTATTCTTTTTTGTTTTTTTTTTTTTGAGACAGAGTCTCACTCTGTCACCCAGGCTGGAGTGCAGTGGCACGATCTTGGCTCACTGCAACCTTCACCTCCTGGGTTCAAGCAATTTTCCTGCTTCAGCCTCCTGAGTAGCTGGGACTACAGGTGTGTGCCACCACACCCAGCTAATTTTTTGTGTTTTTAGTAGAGATGGGGTTTCACCATATTAGCCAGGATGGTCTCCATCTCCTGACCTGGTGATCCACCTGCCTCAGCCTCCCAAAGTGCTGGGATTACAGGCATGAGCCACCGCGCCCAGCCTCCTCTATTCTTTTCCACACACATGACTAACTGGCATTGCATACTTAATACATAGCTGAAAGGATTCCCCGTGCAACTAAGTTTCTTGAACTCAAGGGCTTTCTTAGTTCACTACTGTGTTCCCAGAGGAGTGACCCTACACTCTCTTTCACAGTCACCTGGAAAGTAGGCATTATCCCCATCTTATAGAAGAGGAAACTGAGGCTGAGAAGTTCAGCCATTGCAATTTACCCAATTTCGCACTCAATTTCACACTTAAATTGTTAGACATAGGATTCAAATCCAGACATGTGCAATGCTAATGCGTTGTTTGGAGACACTTCTCCATGAGTTTCTTGCATTCCTACACATCTTGCTGGGTAGACAAAGAATGCAAGGCTCTGACTGCTCTGTACCTGGGTTGGGTTTGCAGCAACCAATCCTGAGACATGAGGTAACGTTTCCCTCTGGGACAAAAAGCTGGCTTGCTTGCTGTCTGTCACAAGATGGTGGATCCCCCAAGCTCGGTGTTTCTGTCCTATATCGTAACCCATAGCATGTGTGGCATCTATATGGGCCTTCTGCCTGCCCGCCATGGCACTTAGTGGGTGAAGGGGAGCAGACACAAAAGCTCATGCTGCTTTTGAACTGCGAATAATAAAGTCAAGAACTCTCTGGAGTTTTACCAAATAGAGAAAGTGGTCAGGTTGCGCCTGAACTGCTGTGGAGGGCACACGCTGTGTCTTACTTAGTCTTAGTAATCTCGGTATGTGCCCCTGGCCCCAGGCCCTCATAAGCACTTGTTTAATTGACAGACAGACAGATGGATAACCCAACGGTGCTGAATGATGATGGGCTTGCTGGTCAACCACTGAGCTGCCTGCTTCTTGGAGGGAGGCTACAGGGCTGGGCTCCGAGTCACACAGCGCAGGAGTTTTTTGAGCCTTTCTTAAGAGAACCCTTCAGGAGCTTACAGGCCAGAAATCAGACAGAATTGCATTCTGAGTATTATTTTTCCAGCTGAGTAAGATGCAGTTAATGGAAGACTTAATACATACTTCTGAGCCCTGTGGAAAGAGAGACATTCTGCTGCTTCTGGAAATGAGTTTCTGGTTCTGCAGCCACAGGTCTCAGGTGAAGGAGAGGTGAGAATGGGCTGAAGCTCCGGTCTAAATGTGCAAGACAGGATCACCAAGGTACTGCCCCTCCTTCCTAGGACATCTCTTTGCTAAGAGCCAGAGGTCTACAAAATCAAAGGGGAGCTGACAGAAGCCCCGTCCCCATGCCTGGCTACTACCTGCCTTAGAGGCAAAGGTTGTAGCATTTCCAGATCACAGAGGAACACACAGATGACCACACCTTTCTGTTCCATTTTCAGAGTCTCCAGGAGGGGGCGTGACTTGCCCAAGGTTGTACACTGGCTGAGGTGGCACTAAGATGAGACCACAGCACCTGAGGAGGCACCTGGCCCTGCTGTGGAGCCCAGGGTTCTGGTTCCTAGAGCGCCTGGAGCCTCGGAGCAACTTTCCTGAGACGGGGACCAGGGCCTCTCTCGGCCATAATGGGCTCAATCCTGAACTCAGGTATGCTGATGCTCTGGGATTGTCCAGGCCACGGCACCCAAGGGGGATGGGGCTGTTTTTCCCAAATACCACCCCTCTTCCGAGTTCTTGGCCCCAGGAGCCCTTCTTTTTTATCAACTCACAAATCTATGTGAGCAAAATAAAAACAGAAAACAAAGTCAGAGAGAACCTGGGGTCCCTAACTCCTCAGCATGTCTCTTCCAGCACACCCAGCCCCATGAACTGCTCCCCCAGGCTGGTGCCAATACCACCCTGTGATGAAGGAGGGACCTGAGCCCGCACACAGGGGCCTGAGCCTAATGGCTGTGCCAAGACAGAGGTCTGTCAGCCACTGCACCCCTACCCGGGCCCTGTCTGCCTGCTGCACCTCCCTCCCTGAGCTCAGCACAAGGTCAGCAGTGTAGTTGCCAAAACTGTTTCTTCTGCTATTTCTGTGGTTTTTGAATCCGGATTCCTGCCCTGCCTGGAAAGACGGGCCTGACACAGTGGACTGCAGTGTGCTGCGAACTCACAGCCTTAGTTAAAGAAGGCATTTTGAGAACACATGCAAAGCAAGAAGATAAAACCATTGCAAACTTCACCAAACACAGAAATTGTGCAAAGAGGATTAAGGACTAAGACAAGTAGTTTCCTATTAGAGATACACCTTTCTTCTCTCCCATGCAATTTTGTTGGAATTTTTTTTTTTTTTTTGGTGAGACGGAGTCTCGCTCTTTTGCCCAGGCTGGAGTGCAGGGGCGCAATCTCGGCTAACTGCAACCTCCGTGCCTCCTGGGTTCAAGCAATTCTCCTGCCTCAGCCTCCCGAGTAGCTGGGATTACAGGCGCCCACCACCATGCCTGGCTAATTTTTGTATTTTTAGTAGAGATAAGGTTTCACCATGTTGGCCAGGCTGGTCTTGAACTCCAGACCTCAGGTGATCCGCCTGCCTCAGCCTCCCAATGTGCTAGGATTACAGGCATGAACCACCATGCCCGGCGGATTTTTCTTGCTACACAACCCCCACCCCACTGCCACATTCCTGCAGACACTTGGAGGTGACTAAGGAAGGGATACTAGAGGTGAGCAGCCACTGTGATGGTAGGGGGATGTGGGAGCAAACACCCAGAGAATCAAACTCAAAGAGCAGGATGTTACACCAAGCACACTCCCTGCCCCAGGGCCTTTGCACCTGCTGTTCCCTCTACCAAAACTGTTCCTACCCCAGAATCCATATGGCTTGCTCACTCACTGCATTCACGTTTCTGTCCAAATGCCTTCCTTGGAGAAGCCTTCCCTGGTCACCCTAAAATAGCATCGCTGTCTCTGCCGCTTGTTCTGTGGCATTCCCCTTCACAGCCTTCATCAGGAACTGGCGCTCGACAGTGGACTGAATGTCTGTCCCTCTGTCTTCCCCCGCCAGAAGGCAGGCAGTTCATCCGACTCCCTGACTGCTGTGTGCCTGCCGGGAGCAGTGGTAGGCCCTCAATGAGTACATGTGGACTGCAGGGACAGCGAGCTGTGAAACAGCAAAGCGCTCAGCACTCAGGGAGCAAAGATTCATTCTGATTTGTGCCTCCCAAGAGGTGGGGGTGTGGTTGTTTCTGGGCCTCAGTGTCCTTATCTGGAAAATGGGATGATTATAATTAAACTTCCAATGAGCCCTGCCCATGAACAGCCAGGGCTGGTGTCCAGCTAGGGCAGGTGCCCTCTGATCTGGCAACCTCGTGTTTGGAGGGTTTTTTTTTTTCTCTAGCTGAGCTCTGCTTGCCCCTGACTGAGCAGACCAACTACCCTCAAAGAAGGCAAGGTAGAACTCAGCCCACAGACTTCCTTTGGCTTTTGCAAAAACAACAAAACCAAAAATACTACAAACCACACCGTGTAACTATGCAACCATCCAGAGTGGTGCTGAGTGAGATTGAGTCCTGCCTGCCGGGCTTTTCTGTGGCTGAGGCAGAATGTGAGGCACACAGCACACGAAGAGGCACCTGGGCCCTGCTGTGGGGTCCCAGGGGTCTGGTTCCTAGAGATCCTGGGGCCTCGGAGCAACCCTCCTGGGAGAATGGACCCAGGCCCCTGCTGGCCACAGTGAGCTCGATCCTGAACCCAGGTGCGCTGAAGCTCCGGGTTTGTCCTGGCCACGGCACCCACTGGGAATGGGGATGTTTTTCTCAAATGCCACCACCCTTCTGAATTTTTGGACCCAGGGGCCCTCTCCTTTCAACCCAGGAATCTGTGTGAGTACCATCAAAACAGAAAACAAAGTCGCAGGTCTCCCCTTTTTAAGGCAAAGAAAGCAAAGCAATTTAGAGCACAGGTTCTGGAGTAAAAGAGAGCTGGGTTCGAACCCCAGCTTTGCCACTTACCGGCTGTGTGACCTCAGTGGAGTCTCTTAACCTCTCTGAACCTCAGTTTCTTCATCTGAAAAACAGAAGAAAATACTCAGGAGACTTAGCATGGGGAGAGGGCGAGAGGAATGGTGAGACAGCTTCTGTCCCTACTTGGCTCAGATATACACAGTAAATGTTAAGTGCTCATGTGAAGCCTCTGAGCCCTTTCAAGCCACTCAGTGTGGGGAGAGAAGAGAGTCACCTAAAGAGCACTGGATGGGAGCCAGGGGACCTACGTGCAGAAGCTTCCTGTCCCAAACTGCAAACAGAAAGCTCTGAACTGCATGATCTCTAAGACCACTTCCTGTTGTAAAAATGCTAAATTTGGAGAGCCTGCCCCAAGGAGTTTTAATCAACATGCAAAACACCGAAATGGGGGAAGAATGAGTCAAAGAGGGCCAGGACAAAGGGCTCTTGCTCAAACCCTGAAGGATGAGGATGGGTGGGGTAGACAGAAAGTGAGAGGATGGCACATCCTTTTTCTGGGACCTGCTGTGTGCCTGGCACTGGGTTAAGGCCTTTCACATACATTATTTAGCCTCATGACAGTCCCTTGGGGTAGCTCCAGCCTCGCCATCACACACAGAAGGAAACCAAAGCTCAGAGGTCGAGCAGCTCGGCGTACTAAGGGGAGCAAGGGCAGAATGGGGACTGGAATCCAGGTCTGCAGGTCAAAGACTGTTCTCACCCACCCCCATCCCCATCCCCAAGGAAGCGTGTGCACTCGCAACAGGGCTGGGGGCAGGTCACAGATCTCACTGGGCAGGGGCGGGAGGTAGTTCTGAGTCTGGCATATTCTTCTAACTGGCAGGAAACAGACAGCTAGGCATTTTGTGAAGGAACAGAGAGACGTGAATCTAAGACTCAAGATTAGAGAAGTGGTGTTGTCATTGTTGTAATGTTTTTCCTAAATCTTGAATGAGAAGAGGGTGCTCAGTCGAGGGCAATAACAAATGATAATCATGCTCTACCCACAGCTGGCAGCAGCTTTGGTCACAGCTGCTGTTGTTCCTATCACCTGTAATGCACTTTTCCACCAGGGACAGGGATAAAAAGAACTTTCTGAGCTGTTAAGACTGCCTGGGCCTCATTCTCACCCTCTCCCCATGCCCCATCAATAATGGATGAGTCTGAGGCCCTCAGACGTTAATATCACACCAAGAGGCCCACGGGGGCCAGAAGGAGGGAGGAGGTGCCTAGGGTGGGGCTGCCCTGCCTCTGACTCTCTAAAGAAACAACTCGAAAGGGACATTTTTAGTATAATTACAAGTAAGTACTTTTCAGAACAAGCAACACCTGCTCTTTGCGTCCTTTTCCCCAACACTGCAGGGAAGGTTACTGGGAGGAGACACATCTTAACATAACTAATGTCACCTGGGTCTGAGGGCAGTGATGAGGGTGGGGGGCTATGAAGCAAGACAGCCTGGGTCCAATTCTCAGCCCTGTCATTCACTGGCTGTACATCCTGCCAGGAGTCACTTAACCTCACTGTGCCTCAGTTTCCTCATCTGTAAAGAAAAAGAATAATAGTCCCCACCTCCTAGGGTTGCCAAGGAGATTAAGAGGATCAATGAATATGAAGTGCGTAAAGCATGCCTGGCCTCTCAGCCATGCTCCCTGAGGGCTGAGCTATCATCATCTTCATCATCATCATCACCTTCTACTCTGGGCCAGATGCTGTACATCTCACAGAAGGTATCTTTGTTCCTGTTTCCCTGATGAGGAAGTTGAGACTGAGGTCAAAAATGCACTGAATTAGTCATCATACAAATAATGAATTAGCAGTGAGCTGGGAGGGCACCAAGAACTTTCACCTGGTGCTCTCCTTCCCAACACTGCTGGGCTGAGCCACACCAGGCAAGGGGACTTGGACAGGCTTCGCTGTCCCCACGGCCTTTAATCTGTCTCTCCTCGGCTAACAGAGCTCTCTAATAAACAAACAGCCTCAGACATCGTTCTTTCTAAGCAAGGCCAGATGTGGGAAAGGTAACATGAGCGAGGATAGAAAAATCAACACAGGGTTTTTCAGTGTTACCATGGAATCCCAAGAGTTCACCCCAAGCCTAGGTCGTTCTGTGTCTGTGGGTGGCTACTCAAGAGCAGGAAAACACTCAGGCTCCTAGTCATAACCAGAAACTGCCCTAGACACAGGCAGCTAGAGTAAGTTCTCCCATGCCTGTCCAGCCCGGCCCTATCTGGCAGGGTCATTAGGTGCTCTCTTGAGGTGGGGAGCAGTAGCTGTGGGAGGGGGTTTGGAGAAGTACTGTCAATATGGAATCTATAAGAACATTTATGTAAAGGAACAATCTCTCTGGCTGGGTGCAGTGGTTCAGCCTGTAATCCCAGCACTTTAGAAGGTCGAGGTGGGCGGATCACTTGAGGTCAGGAGTTCAAAGACCAGCTTGGCCAACATGGTGAAACCGTCTCAACTAAAAATACAAAAATGAGCCAGGTGTAGTGGCAGGCATCTGTAATCCCAGCTACTCAGGAGGCTGAGGCAGGAGAATCGCTTGAACCCAGGAGGTGGAGGTTGCAGTGAGCCGAGATTTTGCCACTGTGCTCCAACCTGGGTGACAAGAGTGAAACTCCGTCTCAAAAAAACAAAACAAACAAACAAAAAAAAAAAACAAAAAAAAATCTCTAGCACTTTGGCTCTTGGCTCTGAGCGCTACCCAATACTTAGGAATAGCCACACAAGGCCATGGGGAAATGAAATCTGCTGAGATTTTGTGGGCAGAACAAGCCTTGTCTTAATGAGGTGCATCCTGGCTGGCAGAAGATGGTGGCTTGGCCGAAGTCTCCAAGCAGGTCAGCAACACAGCAGGCAGTGCAGCCCAGGGCACCTCAAACCCTGCGTGCCTTCTGTCAACTGCCTCAGGATTCACCGGGGGACTCAAGCATACATTTCCTGGTCACCTCATTTATGCCAGGAATTGGGAGAGGTTGCCAAAGGACAAAGAAAGCAAATGAGGCATTATCAGTGCAGGGAATAGCCAATCATGATAATGTGGGGCCTGCTATCCCTGGGGTACTAAGAGCAGCTTAGCTCTTATTCAGTGCTTGCCTGTAGGCCAGACACTGTCCTAACCCATTTAAATCATCACAAGAGCCCGGCAGAATTGGCCCTTGCTATGGACTGAACTGTCCCCCACACCCCCACCAAATTCATATGTTGATGCCTTAACCCTCAAGATGACTGTATTTGGAGATAAGGCCTTTAGGAAGGTAATAAGGTTAAATGAGGTCATAATGGTGGGGCCCTAATCTGTTAGAATTGATGTCCTTAAAAAAAAAAAAAGAGGTGCCAGAAAGCACTCTCACCATATGCACATAAGAAAGCCATGTGAGGACAAATTAGAAGGCTGCCATTTGCAAGCCAGAAAGAGAGCCCTCATCAGAAACCAACCCTGATGACACCTTGATCTTGGGCTTCCAGCTTCCAGATCTGTGAGAAAATAAATTTCTGTCGTTTAAGCTACCGAGTTTGTGATATTTTGTTATGGTAGTTCTCGCAAATTAATGCAGGACTATAATTATCATCCCCATTTTGCAGTTGAGGAAGCTGAGGCACAGTGTGGTCAAGCACTTTGCTGAAGGCCATATGACTACAACTATTAAGTGACAGAGATAGGAGTCAGGCCCAGGCATCTGTCTGCAGAGCCCAGTGTGGCCAACTGCATTATGCAACTATTTATTCCCCTTCTAGCAGCCTCCACCTCTCACTGTGGGAGGACAGACAGTATACCTCCCTGCTCCACTGACATTGGGCTTGGCCATGTCACTTGCTTTGGTTGACAGAGTGTGTGCAGTTCTGGTATGTGCCATCTCTGAGCAGAAAGCTGAAATCTGACTATGTAGTTCTTTCAGTTCTGGTTAGAGGACAGCATGTCCTGGTTAGCGACTACCTTCACCCTGGACCTTAAACTGAGAAAATTCACAGAGCATTGCTGAGCCACAGCTGACCTGCAGGTTACCCACAGCATTTTCACTTGTAATGAACGAGAAATAAACATCTGTTGCAAGTCACTGAGCTTGGAAGATTTTGTTATGCAGCAAAACTGACAAACACAGAGTTCCTTTTGCAAGTATTCTATCTCCCCCCAACAAACGTTTGATTTGTAAGAACTGAGTAGGTAGTCAGGAGATCCGACTTCCACTCAGGCTCTGCCATTTTGCAGCTCAGTGGCCATGGATAAGCCATTTCATCTCTGAACTTTAGTTTTCTCATCTGCAAAACAGGGATAATAAGCATCCTTACATTCTGGGGCTGTTGTAAGGATTCAGTGTCTGTAACAATTAGGATCCACTGTCTGCTCCCCCTCCGCCCCATCTCCGCCACCCCTCCTTGAAGGCCCTCCCTCCTTCCTTTCCTTCCTCCCTCCGTCCAGCCCCCCACTTCCTGGTTGCCTTAAGAAACTCCACCCTAGCTGGGCCAATTGTTCTTTGATCAATTGTTTTTCCTTATCTGTGTCTAACCCGCATGGACTCTTCTGCCTGGGTTTTACAAATGGCAAGTACGTCGCAGCTCCACCCTAGGCCTTATCGTTAACAAGGACTTTCCTGAATATCTCCAGATGTAGTGAAAGCAGGTACATGTCAAGTATATGGAACTACATGGCATTTCCTAAAAATAACTGAACGAGAGTGGAGAAAAAAACATGCACTGCCCACCTTGAAAGGCAGCGATGGCGGCACTGTGAATTATGTTTACGATGAGGTGATGCATTAGGGCTGAAGATAGAGGAGTCTGGATTAGAATCAAGTGCTGCTCTTTCAGCACAGCCTTACAGTAGGTGCTCCCTCAGCCAGGCAGTGTGGGATGTCTACACTGTACATGGAGAGGAGGGGAGGCTGGTCCTGCTCGGGGAGGTGGCAGGAAGTAGGCTGGGAGGAGCAGAACTTCATTGGGTTCCTGTGAAGTGAAGGCCGGGCTTTCCCAGCCTGGAGGATCACTGAAGCCCAGAATGGAAGGTAGGGAGGGAGGGCATCTGGAGAGTCTGACTCCTCTCCCCGTCCTCCAGTCCTGCATCATAGATGAGAAACTAAGGCCTGCAAAAGGGCAGTGCCTTCACCAAGGTCATGGAGCCAGCCAGCCTCAGAACTTGGACTAGAACCCAGTCTCCTGAGACCTGCTCAGTCATCATTCCATCGCCGGGCCTCCTGCTCAGTTAGAAGGAAATGAGATTCATCCCTTTTGCTGGCTTGGAAGGCAAATGTCAAGTTTCTCTACTCTTGTGGGTGGATTTACCAAAACTCAATCCAATCCAATCAGCTTTTCTTTGAGTCATTTCAAAACATCTCCCGTTTCGGGGAAAGAATCAAGCCCATTCACCCACTGCCTGGAGCCTGGAATTGAAAGTGGGTAGTGAAGTGGGAAGTCAATCCCAGGCATAAAATAATAGCTGCTTGTTTCTGGTTTAGTTTTTTGAGTCCTTATTTGTTAGTTTGTTTTTCCCCCAAGTCCTGAGATAGGCCATGTTGGGGGAGAGTGGCCACAGGAAGGTACAGGCTCTGCCCTCAAGAGCTTCCACTCAAGAGTATGAGATAGGACCTTCTATGGTCGAGAAGAGACAGGGGAGTTCAGCATAGGTTGGGCTGGGCAGGGAAGGCTTCGGAGAGGAGGTCAGACTGGCAACTCTTCTGGAAAACGGGAAGAAGATGACAAGGCAGAAGAGAAAAGGAATTCTAGTCTTGGAGGGTAAAGTTTTGAAAAGGAGTGAGGAGGACAAACATTCCAGATTTTTGTTTTTTCGGGGGGAACTAGGGGGAAGTAGAAAGAGTTTGTAATGGGGAGGAGAATCCACGATCTCGAAGTTCAGGAAGTTGGGTGAGAGTGAGCCTCAGTTTCTTCACCTGCTAAACAGAAAAGACGGGCTAACTCTGCAGACACCTGGGGGTGGTCAATGATGTAGTAAATGTGAAACATCCCAGAAAAGGCACTGCAGACAATTTGGAGTTGCAGTATCCAATGCAGCATCCATGGTTGACAGACAATTCTTCATGGGTCTCTTGCACTTCTGTGTGTCTTGCAAGCAGAAGCACTGACAGCCTTCTTTTCTGAACTACCTTTTTAAGGAGGCACAGAGCCTGGAACATAGAGATAGTGTCTCCTTCCAGAGCAGGGCTCAGGTGTGCTTACTCTCCAGTATCATAAAGATAACGCCTCCCTCCAAGAGAGAAGTTGAGTAGGTTCACTTGCAGCCCATTATAATAAAAGATTGTGGTTCCTCATCTATGAAGCAAGCCTGTGGGTCTTGGGGTACAAGTAGAAATGATGCAAACATGAAACTTGGGCTGCCTGCCGTGCTGGAGTAAAGTCTTTTGGCTCTGATCCAGGAAGCTGCTATCTTTTGTCAGCATCTGCCAACGAGCTAATTTGTTGGCTTGCAAATAGGGTGACATCTCAGGTCTGTCATAGTTCTTTATATCTACTAGCCTCACGTGGCTATTTCTTTTCTTTTTTTTTTTTTTTTGAGACGAAGTTTCACTCTTGTCGCCCAGGGTGGAGTGCGGTGGTCCAGTCTTGGCTCATTGCAATCTCCACCTCCTGGGTTCAAGCGATTCTCCTGCCTCAGTCTCCCGAGTAGCTGGGATTACAGGTGCGTGCCACCATGCCTGGCTAATTTTTGTATTTTTAGTGGAGACAGGGTTTCACTATATTGGCCAGGCTAGTCTCGAACTCCTGACCCCACAATCCACCCACCTCGGCCTCCCAAAATGCTGGAATTACAGGCATGAGCCACCGCACTCACCTGCTATTTCTAATGAAACTTATATTTTAAATTTAAAATACAAGTCCTCAGTTGCACTCATTAATTAACTAATGAATGCCACTAATTAAATTAACTGAATTAAAATAGAATAAAATGTAAAGAACAGTTCCTCAGTTGCACCAGCTCAATTTCAAGTGCTTGTCTCATGTGGCTAGCAGCTACTGACCCGGGCAGTACCGACATAGAGCATTTCCATCATCAGGAAAGTTCTATTGGAGAGTGCTGACCGAGAAGTAGAGAGCACAGGGTCTGGGCCAGACTGACTTGCATTAACCCTTGTTCTATTCCTCACTGGCTTGGAGACTTTGAATAGGTTATTGTACCTCACTGAGTTCCAATTTTTCATCTGTAAGATGAGAACAACATGACTGACCTGATGGGGTCCTTGTGAGGCTCACACAAGACAACACGTACAAAGCGATCTGCCCAGCTTGGGCATGTGGCAAGGGCTCCCTAAATAAGAGCAAATATTTTTAGGTATTAAGCAAATAAATGGCAGATCTCCTTTGTATTACAGTGGGAGATGGTGATGGGCAACCTTGAAAGATAGGATTGGTTGGAAGAAACTTGGCAAACTGCGGCTGGGCATGGTGGCTCACGCCTGTAATCCCAACACTTTGGGAGGCAGAGGTGGGCAGATCACCAGAGGTCAGGAGTTCGAGATCAGCCTGGCCAACATGGTGAAACCCCATTTCTACTTAAAATACAAAAATTAGCCGGGCGTGGTGGTACGCACCTGTAATCCCAGCTACTCAGGAGGCTGAGGCAGGAGAATTGCTTGAATCTGCGAGGCGGAGGTTGCAGTAAGCCGAGATCGTGCCATTGCACTCCAGCTTGGGGGACAAGAGCGAGACTTTGTTCCAAAGAAAAGAAAAAAAAAGAAAGCTGGGCTGGGTGTGGTGGCTCACGCCTGTAATACCAACACTTTGGGAGGCCGAGGTGGGTGGATCACAAGGTCAGGAGATGGAGACCATTCTGGCTAACACGGTGAAACCCTGTCTCCACTAAAAAATAAATAAATAAGTAAATAAATAAAAATAAAAATAAAGAAACTTGGCAAACTGCAGAGGGACCTCAAAACCCAGGCCTACAAGTTAGTCCTTGACCCAGAGACATTTGGGAGCCTCAGAAGATTATAGGCAGCAGGAAGGAAAGACAGAAATCCAAGAATTCCACATAAGAAACGTGTTCTAGACTCTGGAGTCCAGGTAATTTGGTGTTTGAATCAGATGCCAGGTGACAGGAGGGAAGAGAAATGAGTGTGCTACCATGCTGTTGGGGAAAGATGGACATTCTCAACTCTACTACTCATCAGTAGAGGAAACCACAGGATAGAGTTCCTTGACTTCCCTCTTTGCTCTCTGAAGTCCTACAGTGCTTTCTGAGTCTGCCTGGAGAAAGAGAAAGAATAGGAAGGCACAGTCTTGTGATGCATCTTCCCCCCCACCCACGCCCATGGCGATGGTAGGGAAGAGCATAGGCTTTGGCCCAGGAGGGTTGGCTTCGAGTCCCGGCACTGCCATTCCTAGCTGTGTGGTCCCAGGAAGGTATTTCACCTCTGCCAGCCACGGCTTCCACCTTGCAGGCACGGGCATTACCAGGCCCATTTCTCGGGGTTGCTGGGAAAGTTAGATGAGATAATATAGGCCAAGTCTCTTGGAGAGTTCCTGGCACATTGTAGGGACATGAAGAAAAGAAGACGTATTGTTTCTTTCTTCTCCAGGCCAGCCCAGAGGACGAGCAGGAAACCTGAGCAGCATGGAGGGCAGGGGATGGTAATCAAGAACCGCTGGACTTTCCTTACGTAGCAAATTACGCCCGGTGACCCTGGGAGCCACTTCACCTGGAAAGGCAGGTTTCAGGTTTTCATTTCCTTAGCTGGGGTCAGGCTACCTGGAAGGTGCTGGGTCCCTGCAGAGTAGATGCTGCTGGCACTCTGCCCAGAGGCCTCTTCTGGCTGGGCCACCACCCCTCAGCTGCTGTGACTATTGGCTGCTGACAGCTCACAGCTGTCCCTTGATCCAGATAACTGCCTCTGGCCACAGAGGAGCTGCCTCCCCTGGGAGGTGCCCACCCTCTCACCCCCCACACCCTAGGCAGCCCACAGACAATGACAGAGGGACATGGGGTTACACAGGGTTGGCCTCCTTTGCCTTTTCCTTCGGTTTCCCCCACTGATGGTAAGTACTAGAGTTGAAAAAAAGGCATCCTTCCCCAACAGCGTGGAGGCACACTCATTTCTCTTCCCTACTGCCACCTGGAGTCTGATTCAAACACCAAACTGCCTGGACTCCAGAGTCCAGAACACGTTTCTTATGTGGAATTATCGGATTCCTGTCTTTCCTTTCTGCTGCCTATAATCTTCTGAGGCTCCCAAATGTCCCTGAGTCCAGGCCAAATTTTCAGGTTTGTGGGACAGCCTCATGGTACAGTTTGTGCTCTGGGGTTGGCCGTGGGATCAGGCTGAAGGTTGACTGTAGCTGGGAGCACATCCCTGCTCAGCAGCTCCCCTGCGTAGCCCTGTGTCCCCCACCCTTTCCCTGGAACACTTCCTCTGCAATCTACGTGCACGGAGTCCCAGACTCAGGTTCTACGGGGAGGAAACTGAGATCCCTGTTTGAGGCTGATCTCTGCAGCGACTGTAAGGAAGAGACAACCTCAGAAGCAGGGCACTCGCTCAAATTCAGAGACCTTCCTCAAGAGCTGGGAGGATCCTCAATAACCACCGAGTCCAGACTCTTGGCTTTTGTGAGGAACCAGAGCCATTGGTCATTTAGTAAAGACTCGTTGGGTCCCAAGAATGTGCCAGGCTCTCTTTGGGATACTGGAGATACAATGAGGAGTGAAATATATAGTCCCTCTCTGAAAGCTTGTGCATCATACAAAACAGTGCAGATAATGGTAAATGCTTTTGCACAAAACCCCATAAGACTTGGAGGCAAGCAGAAATGACGCAAGTATGAAACTCAAGCTGGCTGCCCGCTGTGCTTTGAGTAATGAAGTCCCTTGTCTCTGATCCAGGAAGCTCCTGTCTTCTGCCAGCATCTGTCAGCAGGCTAATTTGTCAGCTTGCAAATAGGGAGACATCTCAGGCTTCTCCCAGTTCTTTACAGTTACTAGCCTCATGTGGCTATTTCCAATTAAAATTAAATTTTAAGTTTAAAATGCAGTTCCTCAGATGCACTCATTAATTAACTAATTAGTGTTCCTAACTAAATTAGCTAATCAATTAAAATAATTAGCTAATTAACTGAAACTGAATGAAATTTAAAGCACAGTTCCTCAGTGTCACCAGCCAAATTTCAAGTGCTTAGTAGCCTCATGCAGTGAGCGGCTACTGAACAGGACAGTACAGATATTGAACATTTCCATCACTGGGAAAGTTCTATCGGAGAATACTGGTTGTGCAGTCGAGGCACAGGGTCTAGGGCCAGACAGACGCGGGTTCCACCCTTGTGTTTCACTTGACGGGAGACTCTGAGTTAGCTATGGAGCCTCTCTAAGGTTCGTCTGTAAAATGAGAATAGGACTTCACAAGCCTCCTGTGAGGATCACAGGACACCACTGCAAATGAGAGGGCGTGGGGCACCAGGGGGACCGTGAGACTGAGCTCCTGAGTGAGCCGCTTGCAAACACCATGTGAAGAGAGCGGAGCTCAGGCGGAGGGACATGCCAGTGGGAGATCACAGGGTGGAAAGTAGCTGCTGGTATTCAGCTGGTGTGGGACAGGTGTGCTGAGTAAAAGGGATAATTTTACAGGACAAGGTCAGTGAGGGAAGCAGAGCTGATCATGTCCCTCTGGAGGGCAGTGAATGTAACCCAGCAAAAATTAGTGAAGGAGGACCAGGCACCGTGGCTAACGCCTGTAATCCCAGTCCTTTGGGAGGCCAAGGCGGGTGGATCAGCTGAGGTCTGGAGTTCGAGACCAGCCTGGCCAAAATGGTGAAACCCCATCTCTACTAAAAATACAAAAAATCAGCTGGGCTTGGTGGCACACACCTGTAATCCCAGCTACTCGGGTGGCTGAGGCAGGAGAATTGCTTAAACCCAGAAGGCAGAGGTTGCAGTGAGCCAAGATCACACCATTGCACTCCAGCCTGGGCAACAAGAGTGAAACTCTGTCTCAAAAAAAAAAAATAGCAATGGAGAATGGCTCTTCACACTTCTCTCTGGAAACTTCCCCTGGTTTCCCGCTGTCCCTACTGCATCACACACCTGTTTTCAGGGGACTTCCCAGGTTAAGCCTTTCAAAAAATAGATTTCAACAACTGAAGATGAATCCTGGGGAATAAGCCAATTAGTGGCCTTTTGAACACCAGCTCCACTTCCCAAAGTGCTTCTCTGGGCACAATGTGCAGGCAACTATCAGATACGAGGCCAATAAATATACCATCGCCCCTTCACCTCACATCATGTGAAACACAGGCTACTGGAAGCTCGGTGAATACCTGCTGCACATCGTTAGAGAGGAACTGAGGCAGAGTGAGCTTTCAGAGATAGTCTGCACCTATCTGAAGACAGCGGGTCCACTATGTACATGCCGGGCAATTCTAAACCAGTGCTAAAGCATTTGAACCCTCAGACTTCTCCTCTGTAAAATGGGAATGCAAGTAAAAATGAGAGTGGATTGAAAATTTCAGTTTAAAATGCAGTTTTTCAATTGCATTAACTAATTAGTGCCACTAATTAATTAGCTAATTAATTAAAATAATTAGCTAATAATTAAAATGGAATAAAATTTAAAGCACCGTTCCTCAGTTGCACCAGCCCAATTTCAAGTGGATTTACAAACTCCATGCACTCTGAGCAGTGTCTGGTTTTCTCATCATTACTGACAGTGTCATGTTGCCTGGACCCAGTGGTCCTCCTGTACCCCATGGTGGCCACCATAAGCTGAGAACAGCAGAGACTCGGAGCAAACTCCATCACAGGGGAAGGACAGGGAATGAAGCAGGTGACTGCGGCGGCCAATCTTTGGCTCTTTTTTTCCTAAGTCCTCACACTGTATGATTCACGCAAATAACCAGTGACCTTTTCAAATAGGATTTTAAATGATAAACAGAAGTGCTTGTAGCCATAGCAGATAGAGGGCAAAGAAATGAAAACCTCGTCATTTTCCTTCTTTAAATCTCCAGCATTATTATCTAGCGCCTGAATTAAATCCTTGTGATACACTTGCACATTTTGGCAGTAAATACTCATTTTAGGGGTTTTAAAAGATCAACAAACACATTTTAAAAATTCTTGTCCAGCCAGAGCTTGCTAAGGACAGGAAAGCAAGGTTATCTGGGCTTGGGGGCTTTAATTAACAGTGCTTATGGGGAGGTAGATAGGCATTAAATCTGCGGTTCTTGCAAAAGTAGCAAAAGTTAGTGTAATGGAATTGTTCCAGCACATCTAATAACAGAAGGGTGGTTGTATTTATTGAACACCTAGTATGTGACTGGCCCTTGGCCTACAATGGCTAACATTTCCCAGCTATGTAGATGTGCACTGTTTCAGACACTTGATGTGGATTAAGCCATTCAATCTTCCAAACAATCTATTAGTAGGTGACTTATCTCTCCATATTTACACAAGCACAAAGAGGTGAAGTCACTTGTTCCAGGGCACACAGCTAGTAGGCAGCAAAGTCAGTCACCCAAACGTAGGTCACCAGGCTCCGGAGTGATGCCAACGTGCCACACCAACAGATGCTACCTAAGTTGTCTCACTGCACCTTCACTAGAGACCTTTCGAGTCACATACTATTAGTCAGGGTTCTCTAGAGGGACAGGACTAATAGGATAGATGTATATATAAAGGGGAGTTTATTAAGGAGAAGGCCAGGCACGGTGGCTCATGCCTGTAATCCCAGTACTTTGGGAGGCCGAGGCGGGCAGATCATGAGGTCAAGAGATTGAGATCATTCTGGCCAACGTGGTGAAACCCCATCTCTACTAAAAATACAACAAATTAGCTGGGCATGGTGGCATACACCTGTAGTCCCAGCTACTTGGTAGGCTGAGGCAGGAGGATCGCTTGAACCCGGGAGGCAGAGGTTGCAGTGAGCTGAGAATGAGCCACTGCACTACAGCTTGGCAACAGAGCGAGACTCTGTCTCAAAACAAAACAAAACAAAAATATTAAGAAGAATTGACTCACACCATCACAAGGTAAAGTCCCATGATAGGCCGTCTGCAAGTTGAAAACCAAGGAAACCAGTGGTAGATCAGTATGAGACCCAGAACTTCAAAAGGATGGGAGCCAACAGCACAGCCTTCAGTCTGTGGCCAAAGGCCCAAGAGCCCCTGGCAAACCACTGGTGTAAGTCCAAGAGTCCAAAAAAAAAACTGAAGAACTCGGAGTCCAATGTTCGAGGGCAGGAAGCATCCAGCACAGGAGAAAGATGGAGGCCGGAAGACTCAGCCAGTCTACCAGTCTAGTCCTTCCACGTTCCTCTGCCTGCTTTTATCCTAGCCATGCTGGCAGCTGATTAGATGGTGCCCATTCAGATTGAGGGTGGGTCTGCCTCTCCCAGTCCACTGACTCAAAGGTTAATCTCCTTTGGTAACACTCTCAAAGACACCCAAGAACAATACCTTTTATCATTCAATCAAACGAGTTGACAGTCAATATTAAGCATCACACATACCATCATCTCGGAGGTCATTGAAAGGTGAAGGGCCTGTCCCAGGTCCTATGGCCAGCTGTGAGTCTGTGAGTCCGCACAGGGTTGGTCCAGGCCCGAGCCTGTTTTTCCAGTACGTCATGAGACCAACCAAACTGAGGGTCGGGAGGAGACGGGGAGAACACCCATCTGACCTTCTCACACTCAGAAAACCCTTTGCAAAACCAGCTGGGTTTTTTAGTTTATCATTCAAAGTTATAGGATAGGAAAGTTATATCTTGAATACAGCACTGGGTTTAAGAACATCTTTGAAACAACATTAAAAGAAAAGGGTAGAGGAGCTAAGTGTAAAATTCACATGTGATTCCTTAAGATCAAACCTGACAATCCAGTCTCTGGGAGGGTCCGGATTAGAGGGGAGGAAGGGGCCTGATGGCTTCCATAGAAGGAAGCTGGAGGGTCTCACTTGGGGTCTCACTGGGACTGACGAAGACCAGGTGGTTGGCTGAACATGTCTCTCAAGACACAATGGGCCCAGTGTCCTCAGAGAACACGGTCATCAATGTCAGTGGAAAGAATAAAGATCAGAGGAGAGGCACAGGACGAGGGGACACCCCTCTGGAGTGCTACCCCCACCTCAGCCCTGCTGAAGAGCTCCCCCAGACCCAGATGCCTCGGCCTTCACTCGTGACTTTGCCCCTGTCTGCAGCAGTGCCCACTCTCGCCTCTTCTCCTGAGAACTAAAGACCTACCGAGATCCAAGGAGACGCCAGTACATCTTCTGTGAGCACTCATCACTGCTGGGGCATTACACTTACACCACTTTTGAGGACTTTTCCTCTTCTCTAGTTTTTTGTTTTTCTTTCATTTAATTTTGGAGTAGGGAAGGCCTCCCATATTTATATAGAAGAAAAGACTGAACACATAAGAAATGTGAACGTCTGTGTACACAATGTCCACGGCTACTTTTGTGCTCCAATGGCACAAACAGATGGTACTGAGATGGCACGGCTCTCAAAGCCTAAAATATTTATTATCTGATTCTTTCTAGAAAAAGGTTTTGGCTGGGCGTAATGGCTCACACCTGTAATCCCAGTATTTTGGGAGGCTGAGGCGGGAGGATCACAAGGTCAGGAGTTCAAGACCAGTCTAGCCAACATGGTGAAACCCCATCTCTACTAAAAATACAAAAATAAAAATAGCCAGGCGTGGTGACTTGCGCCTATAATCCCAGCTACTCGGGGGGCTGAGGGAGGAGAATTGCTTGAACCCAGGAGGTGGAGGTTGCAGTGAGCTGAGATTACGCCATTGCACTCCAGCCTGGGTAACAGAGCAAGACTCTGTCTCGAAAAAAAAAATAAAAAAGACAAGAAAAAATGTTCATCCCTGTGCTAAGAGACTAAATGCCCTGAATGACAGTGCAAACTAAATGGCAAACCAGGAAGCGTATTTTCAGCCCATGTCGGGCACCTGGCTAATATCCATAATAAACACAAAGAGCTCTTGCAAAAACGATCATCACAAATGCACACAACACAAATTTTTTAAAATAGTAGATAAAAGGCAAATCAATATTGAAGAAATGCACACAACCAATAGGCTACGAAGAGTAGTTCTACTTCACTAACAATCAAAGTGACACAGACAACATAGGTATGTCCTTTCTTACTCATGGGGATCTAAGATTAACACCAATGACCCACCCCTAGTTCATTCTTCATAGGACCATTTCCCACCCAGTACAGCAAGCTCCCTGGCCACAGGCAGTGGGTACTATTCATTTTGGCTTTAGGATCATTGCAGGAGCTCAGAATGGACCAGTGTCACAGCTATTTGCTCCCCGTCATATCTCCAGCAAGGAGCCTGGGGTGAGGGCTCCTTCCATGCCATGGAAGAGAATGGAACAGGCAGGAATCAAGAGGGTGAGGGTGGGCTGGGGTTGCCCTGCTCCCAAAGGATCCTGTGCTCCCATCTTACAGCCGCCAGTCCTTTCCTGGGGAGCACCTCTCCTCCACTGCATGCTCTCCTAGTGGGATGGTAAATGCACAGGCTGCCCTCCCACGACAGAAGCAAGGGCTCCCTAGAAGCTCCTCGTACTCCTGCATTCTCAGGCAATGAGATTCCATCCTGGGCCTTGACTTCTGAGCAAATGAGCAAGGCTACAAGGAAGGAGGTGTCCTGCAATCCTGGGGCACTAGGTGGGGAGGGTCAGGGTTCAGACATCACATGGGTCTGCCTGCTAAGACCCTCGAGATCTCCTGGGTTCCTGGTTTTTCCCATCCAGGGTTCTAGGCCTTCAATTCAATCTTGTGGGGGCACTCACAGCTTCCAAGGCAGGAGGGAAGCAACACCGCACATTGCCATGTGCCGTCCTCCGATGGCCCCCCGCTCCCCCAGCAGATGCCAAGCCCTCTGGGAAGTCCATCTCCCTCCTGCTGCCCAGACAAACCCTACTCATATTTCATAGCCCAGATGACCAGCCCCTCCCTTCTTGATGATGTCTTTGGGGTGATCCAACTCCCCCACCCTCTGCCAGCTTCTTCATTTTCTGGACCTCTCTGCTCTCCCATCATGGTCCTGGCCTTAGTGGAAAGGCCTGCCTCCGAGGACGAGGTCCTCACTGCCATCTTGCAAGAGAGCTCGCTCCCATGCCATGCCAGGCAGCCAGGCCTCCTGGGCCCACACCCTGCTCCTGGCAAGACTTCAGCCCCCTTCTGCTTTGTCCTCCTGCTTTCTCCCTTACTCTGTTTCAGTCATGTCAGCCTCTGATACAGTCTGGATATTTGTCCCCTCCAAATCTCACCTTAAAATGTGATCCCCAGTGTTGGAAGTGGGGCCCTGTGGGAGGCATCTGGGTCATGGGGAGCAAATCCCTCATGAACGGCTTGATGCTGTCCTCCGGGTAATGAGTGAGTGCTCACTCTACTAGTTCTCAAGGGTTCTCATTGTTTAAAAGAGCCCCTACGAATGAGGTTTTGACCCAGTAGGCTCTGGCCACCTCCCCTTTTCCATAAAGTTTTTTCTAGAAGCCATGACATTTCTCCTCTTTGATGGAGAAATCTTCCTACTATTACCCTTACCATGAGTTTTCCAGACAAGCAACCTAAAATTAATAATTAGCACAGCTCTCATACTAATTATTATTTTAATCCTAGGCCTAGCCTATGAGTGAGCCCAAAAGAGGTTAGAATGAATTGGTACTTAGTTAAACCAAAACAAATGATTTCAACTCAGTAGATTGTGATAAATCATAATTACCAAATGCCCTCTATTTATATAAATATTATGTTAGCTTTTATTATGTCTATTTTTTTGGTAGGAGGGGACAGTGTCTTGCTCTGTCACCCAGGCTGGAGTGCAGTGCAGTGGTGCGATCTCGGCTCACTGCAACCTCCACCTCCAGCCTCCCAGGTTTAAGTGATTCTCTTGCTCAGCCTCCCAAGTAGCTGGGACTACAGGTGCCTATCACCATGCCTGGCTAATTTTTGTACTTTTAATAGAGACGGAGTTTCTACTAAACCCACCAGGCTGGTCTTGAACTCCTGACCTCAGGTGATCCGCCCACCTCGGCCTCCCAAAGTGCTGGGATTATAGGCGTGAGCCATTGCACTGGTCCTTATTATGTCTTTAACGGGGATAAGTCTACCGAGCCTCCCTGCTATGCCTAGAAGGTATAATTTTATCAATATTTATTATGAGCACTCTCCCCTCTCTCTTGTTCCCTCTCCCTCCATGGGACATGCCAGCTCCCCTTCTTCTTCTGCCACAACTTGAAGCTTCCTGAGGTCCTCACAAAAAGCAGATGTCAGTGCTATGCTTTTTGTACAGCCTGCAGAATTGTGAGCCAAATAAACTTCATTTATTTATAAATTACTCACCCTTATGCATTCCTTTACAGCAATGCAGAGAACAGACTAATACACTCCCCATCCATTCTTGGGGAATCAAGCTCATTCCTGCCCCGGGGCCTTTGCACTTGCTGAATTTTCTGGCTCCCTCCTATCATTCCTGTCCCAGCTCAAATGTCATCCTTCAAGGAGGAGGAATATAAGGCCAAAACCATTTACATTTCTCTAGCTGTTTTCTTGGCAATTTAGATCCATCCATTCAACCAGAGTCTCACAATAGCTCTGTGAGGCTGGCAGGGCAGCAATTATAAAAGTGGCCAGCCCAATGTCACAGCTAAAACACTGCAAGCTGGAACTGCTTATAACCCTCATAACTCTAAGCCCAGGTTCGTTTCCTAAGTCATGTGCCCGATCACAAAGAAGAATCAACATCCCTCACTGATGATGAGATTTGATAGGCAGGCTCTCTAAGAACACCAGGTCAAGGGCAAAAGGAATGTCGTCAAATCAGACTCCAGGCATCCAGCTGGAGGGACCCTCCAGGAAGAGATAGAGTTGATCTCTGTACCTTCAGAGTGAACATATTAGTTCAGCAAATACACAAACCACTTTCTCTGAGCAGAAGTGACACCTTGGCAGCTTCCTGCCCACTGGCATGAGAGCTGTTTTCCTGCTGGTTGGCAGCAGGCTAGAATTTGCCCTGTGCCAAGTTCCTGGTTAGGACTTTATTGAAACCATTACGGGGACGTTTTCAGTAACACAGTGGCTGGACAGTCCCATGGATGAGGGCCAGCAGGCCCCAGTCCTCTGGATTCTGCTGTTCCAAGCTATGTGACCTTGAGCAAGTCCCTGTCCCTTTACTCCTCTAAGCTTTAGTCCCTGCCTTGAATAAAGGTGCTGGGGAAGAGCCCACCAAACTGGTGGATAACTCACCCAGTCTTGCACTTTTTTATTTTTTTATTTTTTTATTTTTTTTGAGACAGAGTCTCACTCTCTCACCCAGGCTGGAGTGCAGTGGTGCAATCTCAGTTCACTGCAACCTCTGCCTCCCGGGTTCAAGCGATTCTCCTGCCTCAGCCTCCCAAGTAGCTGGGACTACAGGCGTGTGCCAACCCACAGGGCTAATTTTGTATTTTTAGTAAAGACAGGGTTTCACCATATTGGTCAGGCTAGTCTTGAACTCCTGATCTCAAGTGATCTGCCTGCTTTGGCCTTCCCAAGTGCTGGGATTACAGGCATGAGCCAACGCGCCCGGCCCAGACTTGGGCACTTTGTTTCCATCATGGTCACTAACTCCCTGGGGACTTCTGGAAAGTCCTTAACTGCTGAGCCTCAGTTTCCCAACCTGTCAAATACTGGGCTAAATCAGAGGTATGAAAACAATTGCCCCACAGGCATGTTTTGTCTGCACTGTAGAGCACAACAAAACTTTGAATTAGGTGCAACAATAATCAGAAAGTTTTACATAAAAATCTAGAGTTCTGGCTACCTTTGAAAAAGGTGGGGAAGATCCAGGAACCCTGAGCTCACATTATCCATAGGACAATCTCGCAGAGCTGAGTGGCAGCCATCTCTCCTTTGGATGGCACCTAGTCAGTTTTACAATTCACTGCAGACCCCACTGCTCTCTACTGTCTTGCCCAGATGTTTCAACCCATTTGTGTTACCCATGTGGCCCCTGGGGATATATGAAACTGACTCCTGGGCTGAGTGTTCCAACGGTCACCTCTGCTCCTACTGTCCATGACTTGTCTGATATTCACATGCCAACAGATGCTGCCTGCCATCCCCTGGGGCAGTCAGTGGAGGGCTGACCAGCTTGAGGGTGGGTCCTGCAGGGCTGCCTTCCACTGCACTGCTAAGGGAGAGGCCCTGCCTCTGCCAGGATTCCAATCCCCCAGTCAGAACAAAGATGACAGCCTCCAAAATGCACCAATCAGCCACCAGCCGTGTGAAGCTCTCTGCTGCAGCTGCAGCCTCCTGTAATTACCTGCCCCGTGTAATAATGTCCCCATTTAGAAATCTTAGAAAGGATCCTGCAAGGAGAACTTTTTCCTTGATAATTTCCTGATCAGAGAATTTCAGGGTTGGAAAAGACTTTTAAAAGGGCATCTAGAGCAACCCTTCATTTGATGCTTAAATCTTATCCAGCGAGACTGACACATACCAATTGGTCAAGGACTTCAGGTTTGCCCAGCACTGCTGGAAGCTGGGAATACAAAAATGCAGCAAACACAGCCCCACCCAGGAGGGCTCCCTAGGCTTGGAGGCTGGTCAGGTAAACATAGTGACAAACAAGGACTGCAAGGACTCTAAAACCCAAAAGCTACCATTTGCTCAGCCGTACTATGCGCCAAACACTTTGAATAAATTATCCCACCTAATTCTCAAGAAAATTCTTCTAGGAGGTGCTATTTTTAATCCCCAGCTTGCAAGTAAGGATCTGAGGCTCAGAGAGATTAAGGCCCTTGGTTAAGGCCACAGAGCCTGTAGGTGCTGGAGCAGACTCTGATCCCAGCAGTGCAAGGCTCTGGAGGAGAATCTGTAAACACGACCTCAGCCTGCTATTGACAAGGGCAGCCTGTGGAGGGAAGAGAGGAGGCCTGAGATTAGAGCCCCTTGGAGGTGCAAACGTCTGTCTATGTTAAATTCTGAAGGGTAAGCAGAAGAGACATGGAGGTCAGGGTAGGGTAGGGAAAGGGAGGACAGAGGGGCCTGGTGAGGGCAGGCAGGGCAGGCATGAAGGTCTAGGGCCTCATTAGCAATCAGAAATGCAAATAAAAACAGAATAAGACATCCTTGATACCTACTAGCCTGGCAAAAATTAGAAGACACTGTGATGCCAAGAAGGCACAGTGATGCCAAGTGTTAGCAGGCATGTGCAGACACTCATGCCTCATGCCCTGTCAGTGAAAGTGTGGACTCATTAGCCACACTAGCTAATGGAGGTACAGGTGCAAGGACGTACCTGGAGGTACAGGGGCAAGTTACACACAGGCACACCCTAGGCCCCAGCAATTCCATTCCTGGGTAAATACTAGAGCTGTGCAAGCTACTGAGCAAATTCCAGAATGTTCTTATGTATGTTAAAGGAAGATAAATTATGGCTCACAAAGAATTTAAAATAGCATGGGGGAAATGCTTTATTATAATGTCAAGCTGGCATGAGTCAGGAAATAAATGGGATGACAGTAGTCACCTTATCCATAACAGAATTACCTGGGAGGTGTCCGAGAGATACATGCCAGGCACACATTAAGAACTCAGTAAAGGAGGCCGGGCTCGGGAGCGCACGCCTGTAATCCCAGCACTTTGGGAGGCTGAGGTGGGTGGATCACTTGAAGTCAGGAGTTTGAGACCAACCTGACCAACATAGTGAAACCCCATGCCTACTAAAAAAAAAATACAAACATTAGCGGGGCATGATAGCACTTGTCTGTAATCCTAGCTACTTGGGAGGCTGAGGCATAAGAATTGCTTGAACCTGGGAGGCAGAAGCTGCAATGAGCTGAGATTGCACCACTGCGCTCCAGCCTGAGTGAAAGAGTGAGACTCTGTCTCAAAAACAAAACAAAATAAACAAAAAGAACCCAGTAAAGGAATGCGGGCAAGGATTCTTACTTCCAAGCATCATATTTTGGGACCTCTGAGCAGGTCTTTACAATCTTCCCCACTCATCATTCTTTCAGCCCACGCATATTTACTGAGCAGCTGCAATGGGCCAGGTAATGTTTGTGGGGGCTAAGTCTACAGCAGGGAACAAAACAGATGAAGGGAGCTGAAATTCTAGGGGAGGCAGAGAGTATGCAAAGAAATGAGTGTGCAGAGGTCAGCTGATAGGGAGGAACATAGAGAGGCTGGAGCTGGGGACAGCTCGCAGCGGGGTGTGGTGTGCACAACACCTGCCCACACGCTGCTTGGTATATATTCCGTGGTGAATTCCATCTTGCTGGAGGCAGCCCCCTCTTCTGGCACCACAGAAGTTTCTGCGTCTTGACACTTCTGCCTTCAAAATGCTCCTAGTTGTTCCACTTTCAACTGAAACAATTTAGATCATCAGGACTCCTAGAGCTTCTCACAAGTCACTATGAAAAGCTGTTGGGTATGGGCCCACCTAGGACCTTTCCTGAGCCAGGAGCTCATGGGTTTGGACTCCTGTTCAGCAGAAACATGAACCCCCTGCAGGGAAGCAGGGTCTCTGGCAGCCCACCCCACCATAGCCTCCAGTCTAGAACAAAAGGACATTTGCTTCAGGTATCAAAAGCCTCAAAAAGTGCTCTTTGCTTCTACTGCATACATAATTCCCCTTTTCGGAGTCTATTCCAGGAAATGGCTCAATGTGCAGTTTTGTGCCCAAAGATGTTTATCATGTTATTTTTTGTGGGTTTTTTTTTTTTTTTTTTGACAGAGTCTCGCTTTGTCGTCCAGGCTAAAGTGCTATGGTGCGATCCCAGCTCACTGCAACCTCTGCCTCCCAGGTTCAGGCAATTCTTGTGCCTCAGCCTCCTGAGTAGCTGGGATTATAGGTGTGCAACACCACACCTAGCTAATTTTTGTTTTTGTGGGTTTTTTTTTTTTTTTGAGACAGTCTTGCTCTGTTGCCCAGGCTAGAGTGCAGTGGTGCAATCTTGGCTCACTTCAACCTCCGCTTCCCCGGTTCAAGCAATTCTCCTGCCTCAGCCTCCCAAGTAACTGGGATTACAGGTGTGTGCCACCACACCCAGCTAATTTTTGGGGTTTTTTTTGAGACGGAGTCTTGCTCTATTGCCCAGGCTAGAGTGCAGTGGCGTGATCTCGGCTCACTGTAACCTCCACCTCTTGGGTTCAAGCAATTCTCCTGCCTCAGCCTCCTGAGTAGCTGGGATTACAGGCGCCTGCCACCATGCCCAGCTAATTTTTGTATTTTTATTAGAGACGGGGTTTCATTATCTTGGCCAGGCTCATCTCGAACTCCTGACCTCGTGATCCACCCACCTCGGCCTCCCAAAGTGCTGGAATTACAGGCGTGAACCACCGCCCCCGGGCCTATCATGTTATTTTTAATAGCAAAATGTAGAGAGCTCCTCCTGCATGCTCCACATTAAGGAAATTATTAATTAAAGCATGATACGTTAAAATATCTGTTACAGGACAGAAGTTTTCAATCATTAATAATGCTCATGAAGAATTTTAAATACCACGGAGGAATATCTACTACACTGTTAAATTGGAAACGAAAAGAGAAAAGCATTTCAGAATCATAATTCCAATTTTAGTATATGTTAACCTAGAGGAACCAAAATGCCGTGAAAGAAAACAGTATGAACTACTAAGATAGGTACTTTCTGGGAGAGTGGTTTCTGTAGGATTTTCTGTTTCTGTTTTGAGCTTTTATACTTTTCTCTGTTTTCAGGATTTGTTTCAGTGGTCATGGGTTACTTTTCTGAATGAAACTTCCAAACTTCCAAACAAAACAAAACAAAAACCTTAAAAATGGTGGTGCCTTTATAATCTTCTCCAGCAGCCCAACTCTGGGCAGAAAGCCTCCCAGAAGTCTTTGACGTGAGCACTCCCAAGAGCTATATAGAAGGGGGAGCCATCTAAGATTTAAAATTCTATTTCTAGAAGCTTATACCCAAAGCAGAGAAAAAGTAGGAAGCAATATAGAAAGCTAGCAGGAAGGAAAGTTCAGAGGATATAGAAAAATGCAGACCCAGCAATATTTTTTAAAAATCTAAAAAAAATTGCAAATGGCTTCCCTGGAATGGTGGCTCAGGACACTGCCCCTAGATGCTGAGGCTCTCCAGGCACAGAAGGTTTCCTGCTTTAATTCAAAGCCCCATCACAGGCACAGTGTGGTTTGATCTCTACCCCTCTGGAAATGTGTTGCAATTCCAAGTCATAGCTGAGGGTCTGAGGCTCAGAGAGATCAACTGACTTGCCTGAGGCCACACAGCCTGTGTGGGGCAGAGCAGTAAGTGGGACCTTAAGCCTTCTGATCTGACTCTCAGAGTACTTTACCCTGTACCGCAGCTGGTCCAGGGTGCTGAGGTGCTGGCACAGAAAAGCCTACGTTCATATCCAGCAGAGTCACCTGGTGGCCGCAGGGTCTTGCTAGTTAACCCCTGAGAGCCTGGGTTTCATCCAAAAACTGAAGACAAACATAACACTGGCCTAAGGGGCACAGTGTTAAGCACGTGGTACTCCACAAGCACACACTAAATGGACACACTAATTACTGTCGTTATTTTGCCACCACTATCCTCCCTGGAGTACAATCCTTCTCTGGCCTCCTGGTGTGCCCCCAACACCCTCACCAGGCAAGGGAAGGGGCTCATCTCACTGTCTCTGTCCCCAGAGCCTAGGACAGAGAAGGTGCTGAGAAAATGAGCACTGTGGGGAAGAGACAGGGATGAAATCTCTCAAGAAGAGACAGCCTTGCTGGGGGAGACATTCAGCATGGTGTTTCTAAACTTCATGGAGTTTCTGGACAACTGTGCTCAATTCACTTCTAATTTCAAACAGATGGGGCTGCGCTCTGTCACTCCCACCTGGCCCAGGGCCCTGGCAAGCAGCAAGGGGCCTCTCCCTTCTGCCCTGCTGAGAGGGGAGTTGCATGGCTTCTGGGAGCAGGGGAAGTGGGTCCTAACTCTTCTGTGGGGGGTTGCTAATCTCCCAAACACCACAGAGCACATGGGAGACTGGAGGGTCCAGGTCTCGATTCACAGACACTGCCACACCCCCATGCACACCTCTGTCCTAGCACAAGTCACAAAGGTGTGCAGCTGTTGCTTTCTCCACCCTTAGAAGCAGTACAGAGATTCCACAGCCAAACCACCTGAGCCTCAATCTGGCTCTGCCCACTTTGCTGGGCACCCTCAGGCAAGTAACTCAACCTCTCTGTGCCTTCATTTCCTCCTCTGTAAAGTGAAGATGGTGACGCTTAAAGTGGCAGCTACTTCAAAGGGGCACTGGAAGGATGCATCAGGAGTTCCTGCAGAGCATTTAGAAGGGTCTTATTGCAGATGGAATGGCCACTTGTCTTGCTCTGTGACAAAGCAAAGTCAACTCTCATGGGACTCTCAGGACCTCCCTGGAGGCCTGCAAGAGGTCAGCACCATTCCTAGGTACCAGATTTATGACCAATTGAGAAATGTCTGTTGAGTTTCTTGCTGGAGAACAAGTACAAACGGACTGGCAGAAGGCTGGGTATGGGAGCCACAAGGGTCTCTATCCCTCGTCCTCGTCTCTCGAAGTGGGAGTGTATTTTTTCACCCTCTGGATGTTGTGACACGCTTTAGCCAATGGAATGTGGGAAGAAGTGTCAAGATGCCAGTTCAGAACCATAATCATAAGAGCTTTGTGTCCTTCGGGGAGCTTCTGACCTCCATTATGAGAAAAACATGCTTCAGGCAGCCTGTGACCCTCCAGTCAGGGCCAACTCAACTCAAAGACTAAACCAGAACCACCACATGTGACCCACAGACCTACGAAATCTAAATGAATGCTCTTATGCCATTTCATGGTTTTGTTACACAGCAAAAACTGACTGATACACTCTCTCTGCTCAATTGCTCCTATACCTTGACTCTCGCTGGCCCTCTCAGCTCAAGCAAAGCCTGGAACTATAATTAAAAAACCTACCTCTTAAGCTTTTAATGAAGACTGAATGAGCTATTATTACCCCAATTTTTCAGATGAAAATGTGAAACACAAAGGAGTTAAGAACTTGTGCAAGGTCTCCCAGCTAGAAAGTGGTAGAGCCAGGACACAAACCCAGGCATTGTCCCCTAGAGACAGAGCTCTCAACAACCAGGCAACACTACAGCCCCAGGTGAGACCAGCATTTTGCAGGTGAGCAGATCCTGATGTCACAGGATCCTTGGGTGTCACTTTGCCAGCCAGACACCTCTGTGGCCAGCAGCGCCTTCTACCTGAGTATTGCTCATGCCTGCTGGGCTCATGTCACCCACTTGGCCCAATAGGTTGTGCTCAGCTTATGCTACCAGCCTAGATCACACACCTGCTAAGGGCAAGCCAGGCGTGAAGCAGCAAGGGGTGTGTGGGTGAGCTAGCGCAGGGTCCAGCCACTGTGCACAGCCAGGTATGCTGGTTGCTGCGACAGGATGGACAGCTCCGGGCACTGGCACAGGTGCCAGCTCCCTGTGAGGCTGTGGCTGGACCAGATGTACCACACATGGCTTCTGCTGCAGGCACCCATTTCTGGACCCATGTCTGGATGAAGAAGCAAGACAGCTGCCACATTCCTAAGTAACACATCTAGAAATGTTCTAGGAGAACACGGTGGCACCCGGAAGCTTGGAGACACCAGGAACTGTGCAGTCCCAAAGAAGGTGTCACAGCCCTGGCTTGGGGAGCCCCTAGATCTGGGCTTCCCAATGGGCCACAGCTCTTCTCTCCTTCTTGTCACCTGCAACGTGGTGAATGGAGGGAGGAGGGCCTGTTTCAGCCCTGTTTGCGTTACAGCTCTTTCAGTCCCACCATTCGGTGGGTCCTGAGTTCTTGTCCCATGTCCAGGAAGAATGAGGTATGCAGACAACTGGAGGGTGAGCAAGGCAGAGAGGAGCCTCACTGAGTGACAGAACAGCTTTCAGGAGACCTGCAGTGGGTAGCTCATTTCCACAGGCAGGTCATCCCAGTGAATGTCAAGCTTTCAGCAGAGAAGACACATAGTGGGTAGCTCCTTTCTGCAGTTAGGTCATCCCAAAGAGTCAAGGAGACCCAGAGTGGGTAGCTCCTTCCTGCAGCTGGTAGTCCTGACACCTGCATGTCTGGCTGAGTCCAGGGTTTTTATGGGCTCAGAAGGGAGGAAGTGTGTGCTGATTGGTCCATGGATGGCCATGGATGGGCTTGGACAAAGCACCATAAGTTCTTCCTCTAGGCCATGGACTCCCCCTGGAACTGGCAGCCTGGCCCCCAGGCTTCAGGCTGTCCCTGGGTTGAAGGTGGTGTTTCACCTGGGACCTGCCCCTTTCCGCCCAGGAGCCTGTCTGCCTCCTGCTACCATCAACATGGCATCCACAGCACCCAGGCTGTGCGTGCTGAGGGACGCCTGCAGGCCTGCACTGAGCTGCCCTCAGTCTCCTCTTGGCTTCCCTCCTGTGCCTGTCGGTGACCAAAGTCTGGAGGGGGCCAAGATGACAGGGGTCTGGCATGTCAGCACCACCCAGAGTACATACACACCCAGCTGGGTTGTGACAGCACCCAGGCTCAGTTTCAACTTTGCTCCAAAAATCAGAGTGGACACTGGGAGTGGTGAGATGCCAGGGAGCGGGAGCAGGCAATTACAAGCCTGCATGACAGGGGGGCTTCCTGGGCCCCCAAGAGCAAAGGGATGCCTGGGTCCAGAGCTGTGGCTAGGTAACTGCAGCTGTGCCTGGGAGCTCAGGGCTCCTGCCCTGCCAACTTGATAGAAGGCAGGGTTCCCACCTGTTCCTGGTCCCTGCCAGCTCTGTGGAGCATGCAGCCCCAGCTACACCTCCCCTGCTGCAGCTGGCATCCCCACAGCAGCTGCTCCAGACAGGCCACTGCTGCCATCACTGACAATTCTTTCAGCTCACAAAGGTAGCCATGAATTAGGAAAGTTGGGTCAGGCTCCAGGCAGCCTGCATTCAGGCAAGCTCAAGAGCTGAGGATGCCCACCTTTGCAAACATGGCAACTCTACCCATCCCTGTGTCTCCTAGACACTAGAGCCCCCACCCTCTGCTATTATTCTACCATACTCATTCCCCAGCCAGAGTCTGGCACCTGGGCTCCTGCAGATAATTCTACATCAAAAACAGGGGAAGTAGAAAAGTTCATGAAGGCTCCTAAGTCTCTCCAACCACCCAGGGCCACAAAATCCATGTAGAGGCCTCATGAAGGGTTTTGTCTAATCAAATAGTTTGCTCCAACCAGACAGCATCTTTCTTTTGATCTAGATGTCTGTCTCCATAGAAAAGGACATCTATTGAGGGTCAGGGACCTAATGGCTTGTGGGTTCCTGAGATACAATTATGTGTCACGGAGAAACAAAGAAAATTTTGAGACTTTTAGGCAACAGAGAAACCACTGCAAAACCCTGTAATTACAGGGCAAGAAGAAAAAAGTGAGCTGCCACAGTGCCTGGGGTAGAAATAGCCTGATGTTGCTTCCTGGATGGACCTAGAATGTTGCACAAGGTGACGTCAGAGTGGTTGCTTAGAAGAGAGGTCATTGGATGCAGTTTTCCAGCTGAGTACAGTGGGTGGGGTGCACTGTTGTTCCTGGGGCAGAGTGGGCGAGGAAGCTGTGGGGAGAGATGAGGAAGCAGGACAGGAAACCACATTTGCTGAAGGCCAAGGGCTGTGACAGGCAGACACTGAGACATATCACTGCAGTCAGTTCTCAGAACAACTCAGCCAAGTCAGGCCTTGTACCCCTAGTCACTAGACAAGAAAACAGAGGGTCAGAGAGGTGAGGAGACTTGCCCAAGCTCACCTGATCCCTGATCTGACTGATTCCAGGCCCAGGGCACCCATCCATGCTAACTAAGGTGCAAGTTTGTACTGTCACTTCTTTGTGAAGGGGCTGCTCTTTAACAAAGGATAAAATGAGAGGTTGTTCTACTCTGAGGGGAGGGGAGGCAGAGAGAAAGAGGGGGAGAGACTTGCCTCTGTTTGCCTACAGGTGCCAAGCCAAAAGAGGGGCTTGAGCTTGTGGAGAAAGCATTGAGTTGGAAATCGAATCACCCAGCTTCAAATTCTGCCTCTACTAATGCCATGTGGTCTTGGGCCAATTACTTTACTTCTCTGTGCAACAGTGTCGGCATCGGGAGTAAAGGGGTTGAGGTGGTGGGGTGAGAAGTGTCCACTCTTGGTCCCTGCAAGTCTGAATCCTTTACACTGCATGTCAGCTTAGAATAATGATGGTTATGAGCAAGGAGCCTGGAATCAGATTGCCAGGTTCAAATCCCAACTTTGCCCTAAGCTACAGTGTGACCTCAGGCAAGCCACAGATCTGTGACTCAGTTTACCCTTGTAAAATGAGGATAATGATAATATTCACAACCTAGGTTGTCATGACAATTAAATGAGATCATGTGTGTGCAACCGTCAGAATAGCATTTGGCTCATCCTAGGCACGGGAGAACTATATGCCAGGACTCAGCCCATGGCCCATGCAGAGCTGGAGAAGATCTGGGGAAAGGAAAAACAGCTTGCTTGCTGGGCGGTCCCAGACTGCAAGGTCTCCACCTACCCCAGCTCGCATCATAGCTCCTTGAAGTCAATCCAGATGGGCTCTGGCCACCCCAGGGGACTGAGCCCATTCCCATCAAGAGCTCATTAAAACTACCCAGAAATGGGCTGGGCGTGGTGGCTCACGCCTATAATCCCACCACTTTGGGAGGCCAAAGTGGGCAGATGGAAGTCAAGAGATTGAGAGTATCCTGGCCAACATGGTGAAACCCCATCTCTACTGAAAAAAAAAAAAAAAAATTAGCTGAGTGTGGTAGCGCACACCTGTAGTAGCAGCTACTCGGGAGGCTGAAGCAGAAGAATTGCTTGAACCCGGGAGGCGGAGGTTGCAGTGAGCCAAGATCACACCACTGCACTCCAGCCTGGTGACAGAGCGAGACTCTGTCTCAAATAAAAGAAAAAAAAAATTACCCAGAAATGACGCACTTGGAGAAACCTATTTAGTTTCACTCCCAGGGCCCCCAGAGACCACACCAAGCCCCTTGCCAGCATTTTGTGCCTACAGGGAAGGAGCAGGACCTAGCCTAGATTGCTAAGCTCAGTACCTACAGAATTTCCATTCACTTGCTCATTGATTTATTCACATATCCTGCATGCCTATCCTGTGTCAGGCACTGTGCTAGGCATTGAGGGCACAATCCTGACTGCAGGACAGTCTGTGCCCTGGAAGAGTCTCTGTCCAGTGATGGGAACACTAGTAATTAGCAATTAACAAGTACATTGAGCTATACAAGCTGTTTCCCTCTACGGCCTACACTGAGTCAAGACCAGGGGTCATCAAATGACAGCCCACGGGCCAAACCTGGCCTTCCCACCTATTTTTGTAAATGAAGTTTTGTGGAACTCAAATACATTCATTCATTTATGTTTTGTCTATGGCTGCTTTGTGCTACAACAGCAAACGTGAATAGTCATGAGAGATATGATTTGGCCCACAAAACCTAAAATAGTTACTGCCTGGCCCTTTACAGAAAACATTTGCTGCCCCTGGAGCTAGGGTATTAGGGCTCCAAGGGTAGGACCACATTTCCCCTCTCCACCCCAGGGCTTCGCATTCGCAGTCCAATGTGACCAGATGAAAAACGTGTCACAAGAAGGGGCATCAGCTTCCCAATGGAGATGGTCCTTCCCATGAGTTAGCAACGGTCAGTAAATACACTTGCTGGATGAATAAACAGAATAAATGGCATTTCTGGTAGAGGAATCAGCCTGTGCTAAGACACATGCGGCTCTGCAACTAACAAGCTAGTACAGAAACACAGCACAGGTGGGACAAAGCGAACCAGCGGTGACCGAGCAGAGCACACACAGGTTTGCAGACAGCTGGGCAGGGCCAGGCGTACGGGGCTCGCGGGCCAACTCCTGTGGTGATGGGTCCTCCCACCAATGGGACAGGCTTTCTAGCCCTCTTGCCACAGTGCTCAAGGTGACGCAGATGGAGAGCGACTGGGTCCTTGCCCTGTGGAATTTGGCATCTACTGGAGGAATATGTCAAGGCAAATGCCAGACAGAAAGTGGGCCAGAGAGGACGCGGCAGTTCTGACGAAGGTTGAGAGATGGGCCTTGGGAGCTTATAGGTCGAAGGTGCTGCTACCGGACAAATGTACAAGGTCGTAAAACTCAGGACCTGCTGGCTGTCCCTTATGGTGGGATGGAAAATTGAGAGGCCCAGCTAACAGAGGAGGCAGACAGGCAGACAGATGAACTCCCACCTGAAGGTGAGGATGCCAGGCGAGAGCTGACATGGAATATCAGGGGACCCAGAGGAGGGGCTCCGGGCCCCATGGTGGGCTCTAGGGTAGATGGCCAGAGAAGCCTAGGAAGTCAGCAACAGGAAGTCACTGCAGTCCAGCAAGGGGCAGTTTCACCTTGGAGGCATGTCATGTCACCAAAGGTCAACAAGAACTCCTCTGGTCTGGCCACCCCCTTCTCATCTCACTCGCCCACTAGCCCCTCATGCACTGCCCAGGCTCCCAGACTCTCAGTTCCCTGACTCACCAGGCATAGCTCTGTAACCCCCATTTGAGAGCTGTCCCCCAGACACCCACGTGGACAAGGTTCTCGCCTTCCTCAAGTCTCTGCTCATCTTTCTCTTCTCAGTGTTGCTGACCCCGGGCCCCTCTGCTGCCAGCGCTCCCCAGCCCCCTGCCCGCTCCTTTCTAGCACCTGTCCTCCTACACATCGTGAAATCTCTTATTTGTTAACTTTGTTATTTATCAGAAGTCTCCCTGACTGAACTGTAGGTTTCGCAAGGAACGTTTGCTTGTGAGTTTATGGAAGTGTCCCCAGCGCTCTGAACCCTGCCCCGCCCTTGTAGGCATTCCACTGACATTTGATAATTGAATTAATGAATAAACTAGAGCAGGGGGGTGACATGGTGGGTCCTATTCAGAATGCCTTCCAGGTGAGCATCACGCTGAGGACCTGGACGCACAGCAGGCACTCAGAGGACAAGGAACCGGTGTCCTGAGGCCTTCTTTTTTATTTTCTTTATTTTTATTTTATTTTTTTTTGAGACAGAGTTTTGCTCTTGTTGCCCAGGCTAAAGTGCAATGACACCATCTCGGCTCACTGCAACCTCTGTCTCCCAAGTACAAGCAATTCTCCTGTCTCAGCCTCCCAAGTAGTTTGGATTACAGGCATGTGCCACCACGCTGAGTTAATATTTTTTGTATTTAGTAGAGATGGGGTTTCACCACGTTAGTCAGGCTGGTTGTGAACTCCTGACCTCAGGTGATCCACTCGCCTCGGCCTCCCAAAGTGCTGGGATTACAGACATGTGCCACCGTGCCCAGTCCCTGATGCCTTCTTAGCATACTCCAATGCTGTGCTCAGATCACTGACACCAAGGCTTTTGTTGTTGTTGTTCTTGAACCTATGAGAGTTTTCAAAGGCTAAGGGAATGCACATGGCTTTGTAAGCTCATACGGAGAGCTTCCAGACAAAAAGCATTTCAGGAAAAGCATCCTGTGTGACAGGAGGAGCAGCCTGGGGTTTCTGGGGACTTCCTGGGGCCAGCATCGTGGGTTCCTTCTTTGATTTCTGTGGTGCCTGGAGGCAGATGTTCTCCATCAGGCAGCTAAATGAAGACAGTTGCTTCATCAGCAAAGGGAGGGAAAGAAGATGAGGAGTGTGGTCAGGAGTTGTCAGAAAGCCCTTAATCCGGAGCTCCAGGGACACAAAGAGGTGAGGGCAGGGGTCCGCAGACTCCTGGAGCCCTAACAGCTGACCTGTATCTGGACTCCCACATTTATGATTATGCTCTGCAGCACCCCAAACACAGCAGTGGCTGTCCCCCGCTCTTAGTAGGGGATAGAAAAGCTGCCTTAAGAAATAGCTCTTACACATTCGTATTTTTAGAAATAATGTGAAATGGGTGACTTTTGCTATAGTAACATTTGTGATTTTTCAATTGGTTTTAGTATATGTAATATATATATAGCATAAATATACATGAATATATAGTACACACACATATATACTCACACATATAGTATATATACATTATGTATGTGTACATATATACACATGTATGTATATAGTATGTATGTGATATGTGTGTGTAGCTATAGATACATAACCTGTATAGCGTTTAATATGTACCTGGCTGTTCTAAGAGCTTTAAAATACTAACTAATGTAACTCTTACAATAATCCTATGAGTAGCTACTATTATCCCACTTTACAGAGGAAGTGAGGTGCAGGGAAGTGAAATCTCTTGTCTATGGTAACCCAGCGGGCTGCAAGTGGATCCAGGATGCAGTTCCTCCCTGCCACCTCCCTGACCCCAGGCAGCCTGCTTAAAAAGCCATGTTCTTCTCCAGTGAAAACACATGGACACAGGGAGGGGAACAACACACACCAGGGCCAGTCATGGGGCGAGGGGAGGGAGAGCATTAGGACAAATAGCTAATGCATGCTTAAAACCTAGATGACGGGTTGACAGATGCAGCAAACCACCATGGCACATGTATACCTATGGAACAAACCTACACGTTCTGCACTTGTATCCCGAAACTTAAAAACAGAAAAAAAAAAAAAAAAAAAGCCATGTTCTTAACCACTGTACTGCGGTTCGTAAAACTACGTTTCAGGGATCTCTGAGTCATTGAGATACTTCTGGGGAATCCATGATATCAAAGCCATTTTCATAATGAGATGAAGGCTTCATTTACTCTTTCACACTCATTCTGTCCTGCATGTACAGTAGAGCTCCCCAGAGACAAATGACATCTGATTTCACGAAAGACTGAATACAGAGGCAGAGATGAAAACCCAGCTGTTTTCCTTTAAGCCAGATAGTAAAGGGATCTGTAAAATAATACCACTCTTCTTATTTTGTTGTTGTTGTTGTTTGTTTGGGTAAGTAGTTATTTTTTCATGAAAATGTCATTTATGGGATGGGCACAGTGGCTTACACCTGTAATCCCAGAACTCTGGGAGGCTGCGGCGGGTGGATCACCTGAGGTCAGGAGTTTGAGACCACCCTGGCCAACATGGTGAAACCCCATCTCTACTAAAAATACAAAAATTAGCCGGGTGCAGTGGCATGCACCTGTAATCCCAGCTACGGCAGGAGAATCGCTTATATCTGGGAGGCGGAGGTTGCAGTGAGCCGAGATTGCGCCACTGCACTCCAGCCTGGGTAACAGAGTGAGACTCTGTCTCAAAAAACAAAGTCATTTACGTTACCATATGATAGGTTCATTATTGTGATTTTTCAAATGAAGTACTAAAGAAATATTGAAATAATTCCTCAATTTTAATACAGAATATGATACATATTAACAGATAAAAGCCATGACATCAAAAGCTACTTGGGACCAATCAATAGTAATAGAGTGAAAGGCTCATCCTCGAGAGCAAAAACTTTGGGGCGGCTCATGTGATGCCATACTCTGCTGTTCCTCAGTACCGAATGTCCAGTGGTGTTCTGAGGAGGACACGTTTAGCAATTTGCCAGAACTGTTCTTCCTGCCCTTGTGCAGGATCTATAGCATCCTTAGCCCTCACCTACAAAATGCCAGAAGAGTCTGCAGGTGCTGGGACAGCCACATGCCCCTCCCCAGCGTGGAGGGGGTGATTGTTTGGGGACGAGAAGCATAGCTTTGGAGGGCTACCTTCTGCTTCACTCCTTCTCTCACTCTTTCCCATATTCGTTCATTCAAACCACTAAGGTACTAATTAAGTACCGGGCTGGAGCTGAAGGAGTAGGTATAAATTAATTAGTCTTTCTTGACTACGTTTCCTTCAGAGGAATTACTCAGGGGCCATGGTTCTCTGAATTTCCGCCGGATGCTGGAATTCCGGGAATCCCTGGATTTCCATGGAATGTGGGCCTTCTAGTCCCCCAGCGCCCCCGCAGTCCAATGGCACTCTGAATTCCGTGGAGACCCACAGAATTCCAAACCTCACAGTTGCGTAAAATTCCTTAAGTCTGTGGTACCCTGGGGACCAGAGAGAATGACGTGCAAGTGTTGCAGACACCCAGGATCTCATGATCCTTGTCTGTGCTATTTTTCCCCTGTGAATTACCAACTCCCTAATTTTTCAAATGGACTTGAGGTGAGTCATGGGCTCTAGTGCAGGCATGGGCTCTCGAGCAGCCTCCACACAGGTATGAGAGCTCACCCCGCTCCCCACCAACTCACCGCACATTAGTCCCCAAGAAATGAGAGCCATGAGAATGGGCTTTCTCTCCTATCAGGAGCGAGTTCCTCTGTCTGAACTTCCTGTCTTTTCATCCGTGTGTCCATCCCTCCCAGCTCCCCATTCCTCCCTGACCTGCACTCTGTGCCCCATTGGAGGCAGATCCACTTGCCCGTCGAACAATCTCACTGTGGCTGTATCCTGGCCTTTGCACTGGTCCCTGTCCCAGCCTCAATAGGGATCCCCTTCCAGCTCTTGTTCCCCCATCTCCATCTCCCTTCCACTCCTAATTTCACAGCAAAGTCACAATGGGTAACAGGTGGCAAGAACCTTCAAAGCGTTTTCAGTATCTCTCTCCTGGGAACTTATCGAAAGGACATAGTTCAAATGACAGAAAATGCTAAAGGCAACACGGTGGTGTTTGTGATAATGATGATGATGACATACGCTAATATGCAAATATGCAGCAACAGGGAGAGATGAGTACTTAAGTATGGCACTTCCTCTTGATGAAATATTAACACAACACAACCATATAGCATAACTGTTTGGGGCAATTCCAGAACACTCCCTGAGTGACCTCTCCTCCACCAAAGTACTGGGGATTCAATGGGGAAAAAAACGGGCCCAACCCCCAAGGAGGTTCCAGTTAGATGACTGACCATCTGTTGAGATTGCAAAGTGCAGAAAGCCAATTCCATTCTATTCAACCAACAGAATAAGAAAATCATCTCCCCAGACCCAAAGGCCTTCCCTTCTTCCTCTTTTTCTGACACCCAATCCTCCAGCACAAAGGATATTTTTAGAGACTGTGAGAAAGTGTTTACATGAATGCCATTTCTTCATTGCCATTGAGCAAAATGGTGAAGTGACTTCCCCACACAGGCACTGGGCATATATTATATAATATATAATATTATATGTTATAATATATATATGGACATATATTTATTATAGGACATGGCACAAATGCTTGCCAAATGGATTTCAGACACACTGGCTTTGGGTTCACTCGCGTCTCCTTCCTCCTTCACCCCATGCCATCCATATCAGAAAGGGCTGTGGGATATTTTGGCAGGGTGTGTTTGCCTATGTTAACTGGAGGCAGACAGGGCTGCAAACAGCAGGTATTCTGTATTCTGGCCTGCATGGAACGCAGATAAGGCGTGGATAGCAAAGTGAAAGGACCAGGAGCCCACAGACATGGGGTCCGCCCATTTCCAGTTCTCCAAAGGCTGGAGGCAAGTCGGAGAAGCTAAAGAAGAGATAAGTAATCCCCAAGGAGGCCCAGGCATGTGTCCAGGCCAGTAGCAAGGCCAGCTAGCCAGACATCATGTCTATCGAACTAGCAGCTGGGCTGGCTCTGTGTGGCTGACACAAATGGACACACTGCACCAGCCTTCAGAGCACCAGTCTCGGTGCTGGTGAGGGAAAGGCATGCCTGGCCCACAGGGTGCTGTGTGAGTCCAATGAAGAATAAAGCATAGGCTACCACCGCTCAAGGGGCTCCCAGTGCAGCAGGGGAAAAGGAAAGGTACATGAGCCCTTCCTCACAAGACAGTGTGGTCAGTGAAAGGAAGGCAGACACAGGCAGGGGTTTAAGGGCTGACGAGGGAGAAGCCCTGCAGCTGAGGATGGAGTGGAAAGGGGGAGGAGGAGTCCCAGAATAGACAACGCTAAAGCTGAGGGCTCCCCAGGAAAGCAAGAGAAGGGCATTCCAGGTAGGGAAGAGCACATGCAAACCTCACGGACCAAGTCCTGCAGACATGGCAGGTACTTCATTTGGGGTGATGAGCCCAGGCTAGAGCTACATTATATCTATATCTATATCCATAGCCACATCTTTAGCTTCATATTCTCTATAGATCTATAGAATACTGGCTGTTAGAGATTGCTGTGTCTAGCAGGGTTCTAAGCACTTTCACATACATAGGCATACTTCACTTAATCAGACTTCACAGGTGCTGCATTGTTATTTTGTTGTTGTTGTTGTCTTTACTAATCGTGGCAACCCTGTGTTGAGCAAGTCTATTGGTGCCATTTTTCCAACAGTATGTGCTCATTCCATTGGCATTTTTTAGCAAGAAAGTATTTTTTATTCTTTTATTTATTTTTTTTTTATTTTTTTTTAGAAACAAGGTCTCGCTCTGTCAAGTTCTGATCACAGCTCCCTGCAGCCTTGAACTTCTGGCCTCAGTTTCCCAAGTGACTAGGACTAGAGATGCACATGCGCCACTCCCGGCTAATGTTTTCACTGTTTTTGGTAGAGGGTGAATCTCGCTATGTTGCCCAAGCTAGTTTGGAACTCCTGGCCTCAAGCAATCTGCCCGCCCCAGCCTCCCAAAGTGCTAGGAGCATAAGCCAGCATGGCTTTAATTAAAAAAGTATTTTTTAATTAAGATATGTATATTGTTGTTTTAGACATAATGCTACTGCACGCTTCATAGACTACAGTACAGTATAGTATAAATACAACTTTTGTGTGCACTGGGAAACCAAAATAATTTTTATGACTTGCTCTACTGCAATCCTCACTTTATTGCAGTGGCCTGGAACCAAACCTGAAATATCTCCACATCTGTATTAACTCATTCAATCCTGGAGTTTGGTGCTGTTGTTATCTGTTATGTCCATTTTGCAGATGAGGAAACTGAGATCAAGAGAAGATACTGTATCCAAAGTGGCAAAAGAAGCAGAAGTGTGATTTGAACCCAGGTCATCTGTATTCAGGGTTCACACTGTGAAGATGACTCTGTGATTAGCAGAAGGTGGGGTGGGGTGGGACAGGGAGAGCACAGATGAGGCTGGGGGTCTTGATGGGGCCCTGAACGTGGTGAGCCTTGTCCTTTCTGCAATGTGGACTCTGTTCCAGGATAGTAAGGGTCATGGGCATTAAAAGGAGGAAGGACATACCCGGATGCCCTTCAGGAACAAAGATTATCTGTAAATGCCCAAATGCTTATAGCTGGGCATGACTAGAATAAAAATTAGTCTTTTGAGAAGGGATCAATCTGTAGGTTGACTTCTGGAAGCACACAGAAAATTTCCATCCTTCTGATGGCCCTTCTCTTCTTGGGACATTGGCATTGTAAAGGCCTCTGGGCCTGGCCACAGTGGTTCACCATGGAAAACCCCTTCTTTCTGGGAAGAATGTCTCTGCTGCAGCCAGACGGTCTCCCGAGCCGGCAAGGTGGGAGGCCTGGCTCCTGTTCTTGCAGCACACTCATGTCCTGCCACAGGCCCATTTATCACGGGCTCAGTGAGGAACCATAGTGATAAATGCACCTGTCAATTACTCAGCCTTTACGATGGGCCAGACACCGTACCCAGCTTTTTGAGTCCTTGTGTCATTTAATCCTCACAGAACTCTCCCAAGTGGGTACTATTATTACTTCCTTTTTTACAGATGGGGAAACCAAGTCTCAGAAAGTGTTATTCCCACGTGTTTCATAAAATCTCTGAAACCCTGCCTATCCTCTGCTCTCACACCCAAACGGTCAATACAGAAGACTTCTGTGCCCACACACCATGCACCAGCTGGGTGTCCTCCAATTTAATTCTGACACCATCTACCTGGAGACAGGGTCAGTTCCCACAGGTTGAGACATCAGTGCCCCAGACTGCCCCCAACTCCTACCCCAAACACAAGCCTCAAGTCCGGGCCTCTGCAACTTCTGACCAACTGGCTTCAAATTGGGTTCCCGTGACCCCCTTTCTGGGCTCAATTAATTTGCTGGAAGGGCTCACAGAACTCAGGAAAACATATTTACTGGTGCAAAGGATACAGATAGAGAGATGCGTGGGGGGAGGTATGGGGGAAGGGGCATGCTACCCTCCAGGAACCTCCAGTGCTCAGCTATCTGGAAGCTCTTCCAACCCAGTCTTCTGGGGTTTTATGGAAGCTTCCTGACATCAGCATTCCTTCTCCCAGGGTACAGGGTAGGACCCTCTCTGGGGAGGATCTCAAGACCCACAGTCAGAAAGGCAGGGAAAGATTAGAGTCCTGTGTTAGGGCAGGGGAAGGAAGGCAGGAGAAAGTTGGAGAGATCCTGTGTCCTGAGGCGTGCCACACCCAATATTATCACAAAAGGCTGTAACAAGGGCTACAAAAGAATGAGCCAGGAACTGTGGAGGAAATCCAATAATCATCCTAACACCACACTGCCTAAGCTCCAAGGGCTAGAGAAGAGCATCCAGGAGGGGTGCCAGGCTTGCAGAACGCCAGGCCCATTCTCTGGAACCCTCTACAGCTTGCACATCCCTGCAGCATCCATCTCCCCTGGGGGCCGGGATTGGCCCCACTGAATCAAGAAAACAAGGCCCTGCATGAATGAAGGTCACGAGGCTGGCAAGCAGCAGAGGCATCTGGAATCTTGTTCCTACAAACACAGGGCCCGGCTGTCTTGGATCTTTGAGCACCCAGGGAGGGCACTTCCTGTTGCCGGCTACCATGGTTTCAGCTGTCCGGTGACTGACTTTCTAGAAGATGGTAATGATGAGAGTTTTGACTGCAAAGCCTCTAGCCAACAACTGAGAAGAGCTACACTCTGAGGTCTGGAAGGTCTGTGTATCTTCTGCTCCATTTTACACATGAGACAATAGGGGCAGGGAGGGGCTGCATTTGAGGGCACTGCGGAACCATGGAGGGCTTCCGAAAGATCTCTCTAGTGAAAGCTGGAGGGAGAAAGTATAGGCAGAAGGAGGAAACAGCAGGCCAGACTAAGTTCCATGACAGCAGAAACCATGTTTTTGTTTTTTTGCTGCTGTATCCGCAGTACCCAGCATGTCAAAGGCATTGAATTAAAACCTACTGAATGGCCGGGCATGGTGGCTCATGTCTGTAATCCCATCACTTTGGGAGGCCAAGGCGGAGGGATAACCTGAGGTCAGGAGTTCGAGATCGGCCTGGCCAACATGGCGAAACCCCATCTCTACTACAAATATAAAAATTAGCCACGTGTGGTGGTGGGAGCCTGTAATCCCAACTACTTGGGAGGCTGAGGCAGGAGAATCACTTGAACCCAGAAGGCGGAGGTTGCAGTGAGCTGAGATTGCACCATTGCTCTCCAGCCTGGGCGACAGAGCAAGACTCCATCTCAAAAAATAAATAAATAAATAAATAAATAAATAAATAAATAAATAAATAAAACCTATTGAATGCATGTGTGAGTGAGTCTGTTACAGCTGCCCAGGAAAGGATGCAAAAGGCTGAGGGAATCCAAGCACTGTTATAGCACTTGGCATTCCTTTCTCTGTGCATATGTAATTAGACATCCCACCTTTACACCAAAAATTAGAGCATTCCACCATGCTGGTTAAAAACTCCTTGTGTGGCTCAAATGCATATTATTCCATTCTGCGGCTGTACTGGATGTAGCTCATCTCCTAATCTTGACATTGCAGGTATTTCCAGCATATTGCTTAAAAGCATTAGGCAGTGAGGATGATGGGGAGGCAGCAAGGGGACTGGGCTCTGGAGACGCTGTAAGCCTTCACAGCGCAGCCCCCCAACTTATTAGCTGTGTGATTGTAAGTTACTTAACCAGTCTGTGCCTGGGTTTCATCATCTGTAAAAAAGGGAAATGACAGCAGCTGGCTGCCAGGGAGGCTGTGGGGTGAAATCTATGTGTGTGGGGTTGTTACAAAGGCGTAAGAGCCACAGCCAGTCCTGCGAGAGTGCTCACAAACACTCCCCCAGCCCCAGGACTCCTGAGCTCAGCTGATTCCTGAGAATGCAGTCCCTGATGTGGGATCACAGGTCAGCCCGTAGAACTTCAAGGAAAGTGCCTTCGAAAATCCCAGCAGAACCAAGAAGAACAAAGTTCTTTCGCCCTATTCCCTGAGCCCAGGCACAAGGACTCAGAGGATCCAGAAGGCAAGTAAATTCACTGTACCATGGAGCACCAGGATTCCCACCGCCAACTCCCCTTGTGGCCAGCTCACCCGGCAGGCAGCAGGTAAGAGAAGGCACTCTCGCTGACACTGCAGCTCGCAAACCGGACAAAGAACCAGAGCACGTCCAGGAAGCTGATGCTCCAGCTCCTGGGCTGCACCCCGCTTATCTAGGGCTTGCATTTTATTCTAAAGTCATAACTTCGCATTATTTTTCCTTAAAGAAAACTCCCAAATTGTATAAGCTTCCGGACCCAAAGAACCAGAACTGCACCTAAACATACCACCGATTTATTAATTGATCTGTTTCTCCCATTAAATTATTATCATCGGCCAGTTATGGTGGCTCATACCTGAAATCCCAACGCTTTAGGAGGCTGAGGCTGGGGAATTGCTTGAGCCCAGTAGTTCCAGACCAGCCTGAGTGGCACAGCAAAACACCATCTCTATAAAAAATATAAAAATTAGCCAGGCATGGTGGCGCACGCTCGTATTCCAGCAACTCAGGAGGCTGAGGCAGGAGGATCGCTTGAGCCTGGAAGGTCAAGGCTGCAGTGAGTTGTGATGGCACAACTGCACTCCAGCCTGGGCGCCAGAGTGAGACTCTGTCTCAAAATAAATAAGTAAATAAAACAAGGAAACAAATAAGTTATTAACATCTTGAGGACATAGCTCTCATCTTATTCTGTTTTACCTCCAGTGCTCAGCCAAGCACCAGTGAGCTGGAAGGCACTCAGTAAGTATTTACTAAATGACTGAATGAACAAGAAGAAAGGAAAAACAACCTGAATGAGAAGCTCCCCCGCTCTTCATTTCACTCATGCCACTTGGATCCATCCTCAAAATCACCCTCTACACATTAATCCGCCAATCCTTCTCTCCCCATCAGCCTTTCAGATACTCCAGAGTGCTCCCAAGTCTCCTCTCCCCTCCCACCCCAAACAACCCCTGTTTCTGCCACTGCTGCTCTTAAAGGTTATCAGCAACAGAAATTCCAACAGCTCCTCGCTGCTGCCCATCAGAATATTGAACGACTGCCAGGTTGTCCTCTTATCTAGTCAGAGTGCCCTGGCCTGCATTCGGTCTCTGGGCTAGCTGATAACATATTTTTGTTGTTGGAGGAAGTGCTTTAGTTCCAATGGGGGGTGTCCACCCATGTGACACTGCCCAGAAGGAAAACAGGCCTGGTTCTCTGAGGGGAAATGACAGCAGCCACAGCCCCCTGAAGAAGACTGAATCAGTCCCTGTGTATCCTTTGATCAACAGCCCCTGCTCTCCTTCTCACCTCCCTATTTGCTCTTTCCTGTCCGTCATGTGACTTTGTTCTAGAAACACTTCCTGGAAGAGACACTCCTTGACCACCACACCCATGCTATGCCCTGCCCTGGGACCCCCTGCCCCTGCCCACACCATATATATATATATATATATATATATATAGACATATATATAGACTTATATATATAGACATATATATAGACATATATATAGACATATATATAGACATATATATAGACATATATAGACATATATATAGACATATATAGACATATATAGACATATACATAGACATATATATAGACATATACATAGACATAGACATATATATATAGACATATATAGACATATATAGACATATATATAGACATATATATAGACATATAGACATATATATATGACATATATATAGACATATATATAGACATATATATAGACATATATAGACATATATATACATATATATAGACATAGACATATATATAGACATATATATAGACATATATATAGACATATATATATATATAGAGAGAGAGAGAGAGAGAGAGACTGTGTGTCTCTCCCTCTTTCTCACCCCTCGCTAGGACCTTTGTCTGATTAGAGCAGTGCCTGGCACAGAAGCAGCTCAGAAATGTTTGTCAATGCCTGCCTGAAACCAACATTTATCTGGTGCACATTCTGCATGTTTGCTGGGAGCTGGAGACACAAATGTGTTTAAGTTAAGGCCTCCACACTGAAGCAGCTCTCCCAGGAAACCACTCTGCAAGAGAACAAATGCTCCCTCTGCAGAGAGGCCTGGTTCTGTAATCACACCCTCAACCTGATCAAGGTCTTCACAAGGACAGGACAGCAGTCCTGCATCCCCCCACAGAAACTCTCACTCCCACATGCAACTCATACACCACCACATGCGTCTACACACACCTCCTAACAGGACTCCATCTGAGAGATGCAGACCATATACACGGTCCACATGTTTTGGCTGGCCTACACTGTGAGGGCCAGACACTGCTGTCAGCAGGGACAAATGCTTCCCCAGTCTTCTGCTCTAGTTTCTGTCCTGAGAGAGGTTTCTCCCTAGGCCTTTTGATCAAAAGCCGAGGGACAAACAGGTGCTTGCTATAAGCTTGCTGCTTTACCAGCTGTATAATCTGCACAAGTTAATTAGCTTTTCAGAGTCTTGGTTTGCTCATCTGTACTTGGGCCACTGAGTTAATGTCAGAAGTAACAGCAAGGGAAAGGGTCTGAAACTGGGCCTGAACATGGTTTAATAAATGCAGTTGGTGGCGGCGTTGATAGTGAGAGTAGAATGACTGTTCAGCATCATTCAGATAGACATGAATTTCCAGAATGTCCTAGCATCATTAGTATGAACCTATGGTGATTTTAATAGATAGATAGGTCAATTTGAAAATGATCTGAATGATGTGTGAATATACATGTGGATGTGATTATGTATGTATATAAATGTGGGTATCTGTGTGATACACCACACACACACACACACACACACACACACACAGACACACACATCCCAGTTATGTCTGCTCAGAGGGCCTAGAGGTAATGCTACCCCAGAAGCAGTGAGCACACCTAGTGGCCAGATCTTGGTTTCTAAACACCATTTTCCATGGAAAGGAACCAGGGCTCCTATGTTGATTCCACCACTGAGGTGAGGAGAGTAGAAGATGAGGCTAGAATACCTTGCTGTGACAACAAGGCAGCAAGTGCTCAAATGATGATGGAGAAATGTTGGAGACACAGGAGCCAGGCCCTAGTGGACAGATGTGGGGCAACGTAAATGTCAAAATAACTAATGATCACAAAAGACTGCAACCTATTGAATAAAGTTAAAATCTGTGAGGCCACACTGATATAAAGAAAGGAAGGGCCGGGCATGGTGGCTTACGCCTGTATTCCCAGAACTTTGGGAGGCCAAGGCAGGCAGATCACCTGAGGTCAAGAGCTGGAGACCAGCCTGGCCAACATGATGAAACCCCATCTCTACTAAAAGCACAAAAATTAGCTGAGCATGGTCGTACATGCCCATAATCCCAGATACTCAGGAGGCTGAGGCAGGAAAACTGCTTGAACCTGGGAGACAGAGGTTGCAGTGGGCAAAGATCAAGATTGCACCACTGCATTCCAGCCTGGGTGAAAGTGACTCCTCCATCTCAAAAAAAAAAAAAAAAAAAAAAAGATGAACAGAGGAAGAAAATTTCTTCTTTATAGTAGGGAACCAACTAATAAATGAAAAAGAACCAGCAAAATTAAAAAATCACCATTTGACAACTATGATAATAATAAATCTATTCAGGCAAGAATCATCAAAAGATGCTAAAACTAATGACTGATAGACTGAGGACTAATCAGAAATCTACACAATCCCAGAAGTTCTCCCCATGAGATGCTTATTAATTGCAAAGGCGAAACAATAACTTTGCAGTGGAGACACCTGGAAGACACCACCTTAACTGAGAGCTCCAAGCTAATATCACCAGTAATGGGAGACAGCCACACCAGTGCCTCTTGATACAATGCACTGAAAAGGACACATCAGCTCTGGGCTAGTCCTGCCAACCTAATCAGGATGAAACATCAGAAAAGCCAAAATTGAGTGCATTCTATCAAATAACTGGCCTGAACTTGTCAAAAAGGTTAACGTGCTGAAATACAAGATTAAGAAAGTTTTCCAAGAAAGACACATGCCAACTGGCTTTTCTTTTGCCTTGAAGGAATTTAGCGGGGGCAACTGATGAAATCTGAATGAGAAATCAGAAGGTTAGATAATAGTCAAATTAATGTTAAGTTTCTGACTTAGAAAGTTGTATTCTAAGATACAAGTTTCTGATTTCAGGAAAAAATATAGAGAAAAAAGAAAAAATGAACGTAATAAAATGCGAACATTTGAAAACCTGGACGAAGGAGGTCCAGGAATTTGTTGGCTGTTCTTATAACTTTTCTATAAATTTGCATTTATATAAAAATAAAACAATTGAAAAAAATTAAAAATGGAAACGAATGCTCTGGGTTCATGAGATTGAGAAAAAAATCAATATATTACTTAGTGCATTGTATGTGCCAATAATTTAAAGCTATAATAATTATTAGTAGTAATAATAATTATCAGTAGAACATGCACCTGGCACATAATCTGGGAATGGACAAAAAATATTATCACTGTTAACATCATCATCATCATCATCATCATCATCATCATCATCATCATCATTCTGGATATGCTTGATTCTAAGAAAGAACTAAAAGATTAATACTACTATTTGTGTTACTTATAATTACTTCATATCCGCATTAAACTCCATTGTTTGAAGGTTTGTTATAGAAATGCCTGCTTAAAATGCATACAGCACTCCTCTGTAATGGTGAGGTGCTCGAAGACCAACCAAAAGAAAGAGGCAGGAGGCCATTTTCAAATCTAGATGTGCAGAATACATATCAATTGGATCTTTTCTCATCAGTGGAGTCTCTGCTTTGTTCTTGCTTGTGCTTGGGTAACCCAAAGATAAGAAAGCCCAACTTCTAAATGCCAAACCTGGGGCCTTTGCCCAGACCTGTAGGCCATCTAGAGTCTCTTCTCTGTTCCTTCTTGGGTCCCTTCCATACAAACTGTGCATCTCAATGATCAGCCCTTGTTATTCCCACTTGCACTGGCTTATGCACCAAGCAGAACCTCCTGCCATGCCCCCAGTCTTGTCCCATCTAAGATGGTGAGCTAGCTCCAGGTCCAAGGCTCTTCCCAACCTGTCTATCGTATGGAACTGGCTGTGTTCAGCACAATTCTGAGGTGTGGTATGTTCCCAAGCATCATTACTTTGTTCAACATGTTCTTTCAAAGTAAACCTATGACCATAACCAGGAATCATATTGTCTTTTGTCTCCATTCTTCCTCATTCTTGTAAGACTCACACATGCCACATCTTCAGCTCATTTTCTTCCTCTCCTTGTTTCTTATCGCTCTTGCCCATATATTTACCCCTTGGGAACACAGAAGCGATTGCTTCTTCCCCCTTAGAGGAGGCCCCACGCGGCCCCTGACCTACCTGTGACACCAGAAGGGCTCAAGCTCACATCCATATCTACTCGTATAAATAAAACTAATAAACCCCATGGCCCAAGTGGATTTGTTTTACATGGAGTCACGTACAGAGACCACAAGATGGCTCCCAAAGAAATTTTAAAAGTTACTCCATTCTTATACTAGAGAGAGACAGTGAGACAGTGTGCATGACAGAGAGAGAGTCCTTGCCAATAATCATATAAAAAACAGCTATACACACTCACAGACATCAGCCTTCCTTCTTCTTCTGCAGTGACTGCAATTATGCCCAAGCTGGGTTAGAGACCAGCAGAGTGAAGTGACATATCCAGGGTGATCTCAATTTTTCCCAAGCTAACTCTGCGCTGATAAAAATGTCCTCTCTCTGCACTATCCATGGGTACCCATAAGCAACATGTGGCTACTAAGCACATAAACTGTGATGTGACTGAGGCCTGAATTTTTCATATTATTTCATTTTAATTAAAATTTCATTATCCCCGTAAGAAGTGGTTCTGTGTGGACAGCTCAGCTGTAGACCAGAGGTTGCAACACCTTTTCTGTTAAGGACCAGGGAACAAATATGTCAGGCTTTGCAGCCACACGGTCTCTATGGTAATGACTCAACTGGGCTGCTGCAGTGTGAAAACAGCCATACATGACACCTGAACAAATGAGCATGGTGGGGCGCCAGCGAAGCTTTATTTACAAAGGCAGACTGGGCCAGGCTTGTCCTGTAGGCCACAGTTTGCTGATGCTTGCTCTAGGACACACCAGAGTGTCATGCCAGGCCTTCGTCAGGATGACAGGCCCTTGTCATCAAAGGATGTTCTGAATCCAGGTTTTTACTTACCAGTGTTCACGAGAGCTCAGAAAGCTCTCCATTTAAGAAAAAGAAAGGCTGCTAGACACTAACAGTCTGCATATTTCTCCTGAGGGACACTGTATTCCCCTTCCATGGGAACTCCTCTTAATGGCACGTTTCTGGGCAAGCAGGACATGTTTCAGAGACCAAGAAATAGGAGAATATCTTCCACATCCTCCATGGAACATAATCAATGGAAAACAAAACAAAACAGAAAAGACAGCACATCTCACTTGTGCTGCGGACAGATTAGTCACTTACCTCCATAGGCTGAGTGACCGTCCATCTCTGGTCCCCAAATGGAATTGTCCTGACCCAAGCTCAATGCATTTGCTCACTGCAGCTCTTGGGGGTGTTAATTTCCTCTCATTGACATTTCCAGTTCAGGAAGATGAAATCTGAAAATGGTACCAACTGGAAGAGAAGAGGAGAAAAGTTTAAGTCAGTTTTGACAATTAGTTCATCCTCTGCCTTTTTAGGATGACTCAAGATAATGAAAAGATATTCACCCACTTATTCCACTCACTCACCCAATTATTTATATAGCACTATCTGTTAAACAAACACCTATTCTGTTCCCGGCACAGAGCCACACACCAGGACAGGAAGGTGAGTAACTCACAGCTCCTCTCCGCAGGGAGTTCAGACTGGGAGAAAACAGAAAAATACACAAACAATTCAGGACAATGTAATACAGGCAGCTTGGGTGCCTGTAATCCCAGCACTTTGGTAGACCAAGGCAGGCAGATCACTTGATGTCAGGAGTTCATCACCAGCCTGGCCAACATGGTGAAACCCCATCTCTACTAAAAATACAGAAATTAGCTGGGCATGGTGGCGCACACCTGTAGTCTCAGCTACTTGGGAGGCTGAGGCAGGAGAATTGCTTGAACCTGGGAGGTGGAGGTTACAGTGAGTCCAGATCGTGCCACTGCACTCCAGCCAGGGACACAGAGAGAGACTCCGTCAAAAAAAAAAAAAAAGGACAAATGACCAACTCTGTCTAGAAGAAGAATTTGAACAGGAGATGATATTTTTAGCTGCTCCCTAAACAAAGCACTAATGAGGTGCTGTTTAGTAAAAACACAAAACATGGGGAAAGGAAAAATAAATATGTAAGATATGAATGTGAAAGTGTGACATCGGGGTTATGATAAATCAGGCTGAGGCCAGATAGAAAAGGGTTTCTGAAGACTTCATCTGGCAGGGTGCGGTGGCTCATGCCTGTAATCCCAGCACTTTGGGAGGCCAAGGTGGGCGGATCACTTGAGGTCAGGAGTTCGAAACCAGCCTGGCCAACATGGTGAATTCTCATCTCTACTAAAAACACAAAAGTTAGCCAGGTGTGGTGGCACATGGCGCGTGCCTATAGTCCCAGAGACTCAGGAGTCTGAGGCAGGAGAATTGCTCGAACCTGAGAGACGAGGTTGCAGTGAGCTGAGATCACACCACTGCACTCCAGCCTGGGCGACAGCGAGACTCCATCTCAGGAAAAAAAAAAAAAAAAGAAGACTTCATCTGACAGGAAGAATAGCACAGAAACCCTCAACTCTTAACCACTGCTGTCGAAATGGCCCCAATTTGTTCAGGCCACCTGCACGCACACTCTGCAGTGTGGCTTTGCCTCCCCTCCCAGCATGAGGGAGAATCGAAGTTTGGCCACGAGACTTGATTTAGCCAATGGCACCATAGCAAAGGTGACATAAATAAAGGCTTTAAAAGTGCTTATACCTAAAAGTTCCTCTCTCTTGCTGCTGAGAATCATTCTTTTTTTTTGATGGGTCTCACTCAGTTTTCCAGGCTGGAGGGGCCGTGGCATGACAACCACTCACTGCAGCCTTGACCTTCAGGGTCAAGCGATCCTCCCTCTCAGCCTCCTGAGTAGCTGGAACTACAGGTTCGTGCTATCACACCAGGCTAATTATTTTTATTTTTTGTAGGGTCTTGCTATGTTGCCATGGCTGGTCTTGAGCTCCTGGGCATGAGCCACCATGCCCAGCTGCTGCTGGAAATCATTCTGCTGCCACATTAGCAGCCTGAGGTAGCCCCCTGGAGGATAAAAGACAATGTGTGGAGAGAGGCTGAGGCACCCCAGCTCAGCCCCCAGATGTGTGGATGGGCCAGCACAGGCAATCAGCCTAACACAAACTGTGCAGACCAGATCATCAACCCACAGAAATCATAAATGTCTGTTTGTAGGCACTGGGGTTTGGGGCTGTTTGTTATACAGAGAAAGCTGACTGATACAACCACTGAGGTTTCTTTATACCACTGGCAATGGTGATACATGAGGATAAACTTGTGTGTTAGGAAGAAAGTTCAGCCCCTGTCGAGTTGGTGATTATGAAGAGATAATGAGGGCCAGAAGGCAGGGCCCTGGGCAAAAGCAGGAGTGGGAGATTCAAGAGCTCTTTTAGAGGGAGAAACAACAGCATTTAGTGACTGTCTAAGCCCAGAGTTGTCTAAAGGCATTTGCCTGGTTCTGGAAACCATGTGTGGTGTTGACTATAAACAGATTCTATTTGGCACCTGCTGATGGGGGCAGGATGTTTACATAGAAGATACATGAACGTGACCAGAGTCAACACAGTTAGGGGTCAGGGTCCAGGAAAGCTATAGGAACGAAACTCTTTCTTTTCAGAAATGAGAATTAAGGCACGATGCTCACTGCCACAGCCTCCTAGCCAGTCTTAAAATAGCCATCGCCTCTAATGCCAACTCCCTCTCTTGGCAGCAGCCAGGGGGATCCTTGTAAATTGTAACTCAGGCCTCCCTCCCTTGCATCACTGGCTCACACCTTCCCCATTCCCTCTGTACTTTCTACTCACCCTTCACATTTCAGTGTAAACACCACTTCACAGAGACATCTTCGCTGACTCTGGGGACAAGGCTGGGCACTGCCCCTCGATATTTTCAGTGTTCCCTGCATTCCTACAAAGCATTATCACCAACATGTTAACTCCATAAGGGCAAGGGCATGTCTGCCCTACATACCACTGTGCCCTCACCACCCAGCATACCACTTGGCATGTGGGAGAAGGTCTATTCCTATTTCTTGAATGAGAGGGTGACCAAAACAATACAGGTACCACACTTCTAAGATGTTTTCTTGGACACACCCCCTTCCAAACTCAAAGCTGGATTAGGGCCTTACCTGGGAGCACCCATGGCTTCATTCATGTGTTTCTTCATTCATTCTCTCATTTAGCAAGAATTTACTAAGCACCAGGCATCACCTCAATCCCACTGTTGGTTGCTCTCACTAGACTGAGGTGGGGAAGGGAGCTATATTTTACTTGTCACTAGATTTCCCCACTCTTACCCCACTGGCTATCATATGGGTGTAGGAGGCAGTAAATAATGACCAGTGAATCCATGAATAAATGGGTGAACAGCCAAATCAATCTCAGAGAATCCATCAGGATGTGGCTGATTTATAACTCCGCAGAAGCTCATTACTGAGTTTGGGCCTTATGTATGTTACATCTTACTAAATAGTTGAGAATCCTTGTAATATAAAAACCTGCATGTATATATGCCTATATCAGGATATATACTGTAACTGTTCTATGCCATAAGATGTAAGGCAGTAGCCGGGCGTGGTGGCTCACGCCTGTAATCCCAGCACTTTGGGAGGCTGAGGTGGGTGGATCACCTGAGGTTGGGAGATCGAGACCAGCATAACCAACATGGAGAAACCCTGTCTCTACTAAAAATGCAAAAAATTAGCCAGGCGTGGTGGCACATGCCTGTAATCCCAGCTACTTGGGAGGCTGAGGCAGGAGAATCACTAGAACCCAGGAGGTGGAGGTTGTGGTGAGCCAGGATCGCACCATTGCACTCCAGCCTGGGCAATAAGAGCGAAACTCTGTCTCCAAAAAAAAAAAAAGATATAAGGTGGTAATCTATGAATCAGATTAAACATGGAGCCCTGCTCTGAATGAAGCCTCTGACTCCACAGCCTGGCACCTGTGGCCAACTGTGATCTTCAATTAAAGCCTAAGACTCTTCATGAAGCAACGCATAACATCTTGAACCAATTCTTTCATTGGTCTTAAGTTGGCTTTGAAAAAAATAAGTTGGCAATGGCATTGGATTCCAAATTCCAACTGACAAGTTTGCAACCTGGAGGCTTATCTTAAAAACTAGAACTCGCCGGGCGTGGTGGCTCACGCCTGTAATCCTAACACTTTGGGAGGCCGAGGTGGGCAAATCACCTGAGGTCGGAGGTTCGAGACCAACCTGACCAACATGGAGAAACCCTGTCTCTACTAAAAATACAAAATTAGCCAGGCATGGTGGTGCATGCCTGTAATCCCAGCTACTCAGGAGGCTGAGGCAGGAGAATTGCTTGAACCTGGGAGGCAGAGGTTGTGGTGAGCCAAGATCGTACCATTGCACTCCAGCTTGGGGAACAAGAGTGAAACTCCATCTCAAAAAACAAAACAAACAAACAAACAAAACTAGAACTGCACCCCATGTGGGGCTCACCTTTTGCAGCCTCAGTTTCTCAGCTTCTCTAATACAGCACTGGGGTGTTAAATGCAGAGAAAAGGCAATTATTCCACTGTCTTTCTGCCCCAGATCCCAGGAACAGCCTGATGAGCTCCTTAGACTTTCCTTGCCTTTTGGTTTTAACAGGAGCCCTGGAAATCTTTTCTAAAAGCCATGTCCCAGTTCTCTTCTCACTCGTGCTCTGCTGTCATGCCTCTTTCTATATTGAGTCCCTATTTCCCCACCCTTCCAAGATTGCTTCCAATTAAGAGCAACAACTAAACTCTTACTGCTGAAACATCTGTGAAGCATGTTCATACAAATGAGCCATACCAGAAAGACAAATCAGAAAGTGTCCCCATTTTTGGAGAGGTTCAGAAAAGCTCATGTGACTCTCCAAGACCACAAATGAGGAAACCAAGGCCCAGAGAAGTGGCTCCTCCATGACACAGCTGGAGAGCTGTGCAGCTGGACAGTGGGCAGAGGGCCTTAGACCCGGGGTTCAGTGTTCTTCCTAATACCAGGCGAATTACTATCATCCTATTCCAGCCCATTCATCCCTTTCATTTCCATCCATCCAACTGGTAGCCACTAGCACCAATCTAGGAGCTAAGCAGGGAACTGCTGGGCTTAAACCAAGAGACTCGGAAGCAAGAAAAATGTCTACCTTCTCCAGCTAGAGCACAGATTAGGACAAATTCCACTCAAACAAATCATGGCTATGTTCTCATTCCTCCTGTTCTGAACCCATAAATCATTATTTCTTGGCCCATATTCGTGCTTCCACCATCCACAGCCCCCTCATGCCACCTGAGGCTCCTTTCTACTGTACAATATAATACAATAACTCTCATAAGAGAGTGTATTCTCCAATTTTGTGTCTTCTTGAAGTACAGCAGCAAACTAGAAGTAAAGCTGGATACCATTCCTGGAGGAGCAGGGCAAGTTTGCTTAATAAATCATAGCTTTTCCTCTCCATGCAAACAATCATCTGGATAACTGTTACCACTGGGTCTGGCTGAATACTATTGCTGCATTTTTAAATTATAGGGATCTTTTCTGAGGCCTGTGGGCATGACGTGTTCCATCCAAAAAGTGTGGCCTGCTTCTAGGTGTGCCCCTAGGGGACACCGGTCAAGACAAGCTGTGTGATATTAGAAAAACAGCCTTTCAGTGACTCACATCTGTAATCCCAACACTTTGGGAGACTGAGGCAGGTGGATCATGAGGTCAAGAGATCAAGATTATCCTGGCCAACATGGTGAAACCCCGTCTCTACTAAAAATACAAAAATTAGCTAGGTGTGATGGTGTGCACCTGTAGTCCCAGCTACTCAAGAGGCTGAGGCAGAAGAATCGCTTGAACCCAGGAGGCAGAGGTTGCAGTGAGCTGAGATCACACCACTGCACTCCAGCCTGGCAACAGAGTGAGGAAAAGAAAGAGAGAGAGAGAGAGAAAGAAAGAGAAAGAAAGAGACAGACAGAAAGAAAGAAAGAAAGAAAGAAAGAAAGAAAGAAAGAAAGAAAGAAAGAAAGAAAGAGAAAGAAAGAAAGAGAGATCAAGCAAGCCAGCCTTTCTCTGAGTTTTACTGTACTCATTGGTAAAATGGAACTGTCTCTGCTTCAACTACTTTGCAGGGCTCTGCTAAGAAGTAAGTGAATACAAAACAACATGAAATCACTTTGATACTGGTAGTAGCAATAACAGATAACACTTAAACTAGCATAACAGATAACATTTTTTAAGTACTTACGGGCACTTGCTAAACTAAGCCCTTTATACTTAAAAGCTCAGTTAATCTTCACAATGGTCCTTGGATGTGTGTACTATGATTTTCATCATTTTGAAGGTGAGTAAATGGAGGCTTGAGGAGATTAAGTAATTTGCTCAAGGTCATATGACTGATAAAGGCTGGAGCCTGAATGATTAACTAATTCCTAACTCTACTCTATTGTAAAGTCTGGGACTAACACAGTTTACTTGCCATCAGTATTTACTGAGCCTTGGACTGGGCTGGGCCAAGCACTGTGTTCTGCCCTGCTGCGGACAACAGTACACTTTTGAGCTCTGCCCTAGAAAAGCCCACTGCAGGGGGAGAGAGAACACAGGTCCATCAGCAAGGAACCACACCACTCTGTGTCCAGGGCAGGCTCATGAATGTGCAAGTAGGTGGTTTCTTAATCTAGATTCCCATCCGGGACATGACACTGACGGAGAAGGAGATCAAGACTGAGACAGTCTAGCCAGATCAGTTCACAAATGGGACAAGTTGCCTCGGAAGTAGGAAAGTGCAAGAGCAGACACAGAAGCTGAGTGAGGAATGGTGAGAGGACCTAGAAACATCTGGTGTGAGTGCTGGAAGGCCCTCAGCAGAGCCGTTGGCTGGGCTGCATGTCGAGAACCAGGTTTATGGGCAGAAATTCTGGGTGTATGAACCAGGAATGACATGGTTCATGCCAGCGTTTGAGCAAACTGAGCAGGGAAGCTCAGAGAGTGGGTCCCCTTTGGGTGCAGTGGCATCTCCCTCTGTGGAAACCCAGGGACTCCAGAGGCCAACTTGGCTGATCTGAAAGTAAAAGTGAGAAGAACTTTGGGCAGGAAGCACATGCACCTGTTAGACTAGGAAAGCTGTTCTCACTTATAACCTCTCTCTCTGAAATGGGCTCAACACATGGGATCCCTCATAATGAAGTGCCTTTCTGAATTTGAAGGCTAACCACTGAGGTCTGGCTGCTTCGCTGGAAGAGCTATTATCATCAACAATAGCAACCGTAGGTTAAGTACAGACAATGAGGCCAACAGCACGCAAAGCATCTCATGTGCATGATTTCATTCGAGCTTCACAGCAGTCCTCTGGGGCTGGTAGTTTTACCCCCATTTCACAGATGTGGAAATTAAGATTCTGAAAGAGTATAATTTGCCCAGGGCCACACAGCTAGAAATTGGCAGAGATGAGACTCAAAGTCAGGTCTGTCTTGAACACAATATCCCTTTGTGCTCAAAGGGATATTGAGTTCGAATGCAGAGACGGCGCCAGGGCTGACATGACCTTGAAGCACACACTATCCAACCCCCTGTGCACCCCACTGTTTGCATAAAAAGCCCTCCCTGCTCCACTCTGCTTTGCTGTTAACAGCTCTTAGTACCACATGGGCAATGAGCAGATTCACTGTGGCCAGAACGTAAGCAGAACTGAGACAATCAACTTCCAGCTCTCTCCACCTTCAACCCAAGGATGAGTTCCTGTACCCAAGCATCCAAACCCCTAGATCCCAGCTCCTGTTTCACCAGCCTTGCCCGTGTGCCTCTGGAAGCCTCAGTTTCCTCATCTGTAATGTGGAAATGCTGATGATGATGGTCATGAAGAAGACAGATGAGGAAAAGCCTCACTTTACCTGCTGTTCAAAAGGGACTAAACACAATAATGACTTGGCCAATGGCTATGCCATCGACTGACCAGGGTCTTGGACAAGTTATCTCATCACTCAGTACCTGTGTCTCCTCTTTTGGTGATGGGGATAATAAAAGTCCCTGACCTCATAGGGTTAGGAGAATGAATTAGAAAATGTACACAGGAGCTCAGAACAGTGCCTGGTATGCTTGTTGAGAAGTGGTAGCGAGTATCTTTCTGTTTTCATCATTTGAGGGCACTTAGTAAATCAAAGAGCACCAGAAAACATCAGCTGTGATTAGGATCATGCAGTGAAAAGGTCCACAGGCAACCTGTGCCACCTTTGGGAATCTATCTTAGGACTAAATTAGAGATGGCCAACAGCCTGGATACCAGGTTCCTAGAACAAAGTTTGCAACATAGGTTGCGGAAATCTAAGAGGCCTCACAGTGAGGGTCCAGAAGGATCCAGTCAGTGAGCAGGGTGCTAAGGGGGCCAGGAGGAAGAGACACAAGGGAGAAGAGTACAGGGAGGTGTCCGGGGCCTTATTGCTTCTGCAGACTCCATGCACTGAGCCCCTGGAACTGGGACCCTTCGACAAGATCCACCCAATCAGGGCTGTATAGCGGCTTCTGATTCTCAACAAAGGTGGAGGATTTCTGTCTTTAGGGAATAGGACCGTTCCTCATTGTTGAGCTCCTACTACGTACCAGGCACTTTTCCAAAATTTAATTTCACAACCATGAGCATGAGTCAAATTCTAGACCCATTTTTCAGAGTCTGCAATCACCTGCCCAAAGTCACCAGGCTACTCTGGAAGACACCTGAATGCACATGACCATCTGCTACTCTCCGGCTGCCCCAACCCTATGCTCCCTTGCAGCGAATGACATGAATGAGCCACGTTTACACTGCAGCGGTGGGGGTGGATCCATTCCACTGACCCTCTGACAATGGTGTTCCAAAATCCTACACTCAACAGTGGGATGTAGGGGTGTAGGCAGATGATGGGCTGAAGGCTGGAGAGTGAGAACTATGAATCAAAGGAGATGGGCCCTTTCTGAAAAGACTAAGGATGTCAAGAAGGCTAGGGTTGCACTGACTGCCCATGACCAGGTCAGCATGAGTGAGCGAGGGTACCTTCTCCTGGGCCACCGCCTCCTCCTCTTCACATCTGCTACTGCCTGTCTGATTCAGATTGGAGAAACTTTAACTGAACACCTGCTTTCCTCCTAAGTGCTGGTCCAGCCGTCTACTTGGGGTTTTTTTATTTCTTTATTTCTTTTCTTTTTTTTTTTTTTTTTGAGTCGGAGTCTTGCTCTGTCGCCAGGGTGGAGTGCAGTGGCGCGATCTCGGCTCACTGCAACCTCCGCCTCCTGGATTCAAGCGATTCTCATGCCTCAGCCTCTTGAGCACCTGGAATTACAGGCACACATCACCATACTCAGCTAATATTTTTGTATTTTTAGTAGAGGTGGGGTTTCACCATGTTGGCCAGGATGGTCTCGATCTCCTGACCTCGTGATCCGCCAGCCACGGCCTCCCAAAGTGCTGGAATTACAGGTGTGAGCCACCGCGCCCAGCCTACTTGGGTTTTTCTACTTCACTCTGAGGGCTGGGAAGACAAGGGAATGGGAAGGGATTTCCTGGCTGGTGTCTGTGCGGCCTGGGGAGGAAGCAGGCCACCCCCGCAGGGGACTGCTCAGCCTTTCCAGAATTGAACTGAGCTTCACTCCTCTGCCTTTGCTTTTTCTTCACCCGTCTCAGCCTGGCCGGGCTTTAGTTCATCTTTCTCATCTCAGATCCAATGGGTCTGTAATGGGAGGAACACCACGCTTCCCTGGTGTGGATTTCTGTTGCTCCCCCCGCCGTTGTCATCCCTGGCTCCCCAGTTCTCTCAGCCACCAGGCTGGAAATCTCCAAGTCACTTTCCATGTGTCGTTTCTCAACACCGTAGTGCAATCTGTTCTCAAACCCCAGAGATAAAGTCACCAATTCTCACATTGGAGCAAACACTCCAAATGTGGCTCACAGTGACTCCCACCCGCACCATTGATGGGACATTCGTCCTGCCCTCCCATCCACTGTGAACCTGGGCCACATGGTTTTCCTAAAAAAAAAGGAGGGGGAGTCTGATGAAATCCCATTCTGCAGGAAGGAAAAGAAACCTTGCTTGCACCTCATTACCGAAAGGATCAAGCCATTTAGGACCCACCCGATTGGGACCTCCCTGTTTCCTTTTTTTCCACCTCTTCCCTCCAATCACAGGAGTCGGCAGGTGCCTGGCTTGGGCAGTGGATTCCTCCATGGGGTGCCCTCTCCACTCTCACTGCTGCTGTTGGAACGGCTCACCATCTTTCCAGTCCCAGCTTGAAGGCCATCTCTTCTCTGGGGCTGTTCCCAACCTACCCGTTTTTTGTTGTTGTTGTTGTTTGTTTTGTTTTGCTTTGTTTTGTTTTGAGACAGAATTTCACTTTGGCGCCCAGGCTGGAGTGGAGTGGCACGGTCTCGGCTCACTGCAACCTCCACCTCCCAAGTTCAAGCAATCCTCGTGCCTCAGCCTCCCGCGTAGCTGGGATTACAGGCACCTGCCACCACGCCTGGCTGATTTTTTTTGTATTTTAGTAGAGACGGGATTTCACCATGTTGCCCAGGCTGATCTCGAACTCCTGAGCTCAGGCAATCCACCCATCTCGGCCTCCCAAAGTGCTAGGATTGCAGGCATGAGCCACCGTGCCCAGCCTGTTTTTTCTTTTTGACTCTCCACTCTCACCCAGGAAGATGAGTTGGTGTCACCCCCAGAGCACAAGGGGTAACACTAAGCTCGGACGTGGAAGTCACTTGCCCCAGATCTCACCACTGATCAACAGCAGGCCTGGTGACTCCAGAGCCTGTCTTCTCCCCCTGGCCTTGGCCTCCTGGACAGGAGACAACCCCTTGGCCTTGCTCTTAGATGGACTGAATTTGCTTTCAGAGGAGTGAGATGCTGGCAGGCTGTACAGCTGTCCTCTGGGCCCAGCATATATTGTTCTGTCTGCTCAGAGTCGCGTTCCTTTCTCAGATCTGGGAGGAATTGTGAAACATGGACCTGTTTGTCTTCTAAGCAACCTCAGCTAATGAAGGCTGCATAACTATGTACTTTCAAACAAGATTTTTAGGATGAAGAAACAAAAGAAGAAAGGGAGGGAGAAAAAGAAGGAATGAAAATGGGAAGGAAGAGAAGGGAGAAAGAAAACTATCAGCCATGGAAACCTTTGACCCAAGGACATGGCTGACATCATATAAAGTCTGTCCCTGGCAAATGTGACCCAGAGTGCCACCACTAACAGTCCTATTTATAGCCCTTTGAAATATGGTGTGGTGGAGAGGGGACATTTTGTTCTTTTGGCCTCTTAGATGATAAAACTAAGTGGAGGGAAGTGGGAGGGAGGTTGGCAGCGGTGCTATTAATGCAGGCAGGGAGACCAGATATACTGGGTCTGGAGCCTTTTATGATGTGCATGCACGTGTTAGAAGGAAACATTGTGACATGGTGGAAAGGGGTATGTGACCACCCCCCAACCTGACCCTCCCAACCTGGGAGACCTTCAGGCAATGGCCAACTTCAGCGAGCCTGCCTTCTCAGCTGTAAAACACTGATAGCACTAGCAAGCTCAAAGCCTGATTAGACAGTGAATGGGCCTAGAATGACCAGTATGTGGTATTTCCTGGGCAGAACCTCAGGAAGAAAAAGAGGGGAGGCAGATGCCAGAATTCACAAAAGACAATACAAGCTTGCTCACAGGGAGGTCTAAAGGAAGTGAGGAGACTGTGCAGTGTAAACACAGTGGAAATCATCCAGTCAACCAACGCGTGGCACAATGGGGTTCTCATAGGATACCTGGTACCCATGGTCCAGGCTGCTCTTCCTGCCTGCTCTAGTGCAGGAGGGCACAGAAGGCATGTTCTCTAGGGCACCCTGAGCAGCCCAAGATGAGAGGATAACTGAGTGGTAATGCAGGCCTTGGCAGTATCACCCCATGGGCTGGCCTCCTATCCAGGTTCTGCCTGATGATGGGTTGAGCTGTTGCACCAGCCAGGCCCCGTCTGTGCTGTCTTCTCGGCTGTAAAATAAAGAGGCCGTGGTCTGACTCACACATGTAATCCCAGCACTTTGGGAGGCCGAGGCAGGCAGATCATGAGGTCAAGAGTTTGAGACTAGCCTGACCAACATGGTGAAACCCTGTCTCTACTAAAAATACAAAAATTAGCCGGGCGTGGTGGTGCGTGCCTGTAATCCCAGCTACTTAGGAGGCTGAGGCGGGAGAATTGCTTGAATCCAGAAGGTGGAGGTTGCAGTGAGCTCAGGAGGCAGAGGCAGGAGAATTGCTTGAATCTGGGAGGCGGAGGTTGCAGTGAGCTGAGATCGTGCCACTGCACTCCAGCCTGGGCAACAGAGTGAGACTCCGTGTCAAAAAAAAAAAAAAAAAAAGAGGCCAATGTGTTGAGGTCCCCCTCATGGCTAAAATCTTAGGTATGTCTCTTGTGCCTCTGATGTCCAGTGATGATACCCTAGCTTCACAGCCCAGACAACTTTCCCATCCTTAAATTCAGATAGCTCCTGAGAGCACCACTCTGCCATCTGCTCCAGGAAGCTCTCTCTGGTTGGAAGCTTTGAATGAGAAAGAGCCTTCTAAACCGCAAAGCTGCCCAGAGGTCAAAACACCACTGTGTGGGGCACAGAGCTCCCTACCACAGGTAGTGAAAAATGCAGCTCAAGGAGGCGGAACAAGAATGTAATTGATGATGATGTGTTGCCACAGCATATCTTTAACAAGGACTCTTCTGAGCACGGTCCAAGTGTTAACTCATTGAATGCTTATTTATTACCTCCTGGGAGGTAGGTACTATTGTTATCCAGATTTTATGGATGAGGAAAGGGAAGTGCAGAGAGGTTCAGCAACTTGCTGAAGGACACGCAGTTAGGCAGTGGCAGAGCTAATCCTTTTGTGAGTAAATCAAGGAATCAATGAATGACTCAGTAGATAGAAGAAGGTTGAACAAGGTTACTGCAAAGGCTCTTTGCAAATGCTAAGATTTTATAATTATTTGACACTATTTAAGTGTGCAACCTCTGTAACTAATTATTCAACCAACATACCATGCCCCTGTCCTCCCGCAAGTAATGGTGACTAAAGTTTATGACACCATGGCTCAGAGAAAAAGAGAAAACCTCCTTTACTCCATCCGGGGTAGGTTCCTGACAATACAGAAGTATTCTGATATTCAAAACTGTCTCCACAGCCAGTATATTTTTTTCTCCTTGCTTGGATTTCTGACATTGCATAAATACCAGTTTAATGTATAAAATCCTATGCCGCAGGTCTTCCAATAATGCTGTTTCATTCAACAGCATTTCATTATAACATTGACGAGAAGAATATGGATTCCCGGCCGGGACCACTGTGTGTGTGGAGTTTGCAAGTTTTCCTCATGTCCTCGTGGGTCTTCTCCAGGCACTCCAGTTTCCCACACCCCAAAAAGCTGTGCATATCAGGTGAACTGATGTGTTTATGTGGTCCCAGGGCGATAGAGTGTGGTTGTGTGTGTGTGTGTGTGTGTGTGTGTGTGTGTATATGTGCACATCCTAAGCCACTGGGACAGGCTGTGGCCACCTGCGACACTGTTTGGGGCCTTCATTTAGAAGTTTGGTGATGTTTTTATGAACACAAATACACCAGAGAAACTTAACTCTTATTGTATCAGTTACCCTATGGTGAAATCAGTTTTTTATGTCGTTTCCCTTAAACTCACAATTTCCAAGGACCTATCGATGTCATTAAGTGAGGACTTACTGTGGTCCAAGGATCATGTTTGCTGAGCTCAGTTTGTTCCAGGTCACAGGGAGAAACAGAAAATAGCAGCAGACCTTAGGTTGGAACCAGTTCTTCAACCCATTCTGAAAGGTGTGTTTTCCATTTGAAGCTTCTATCAGGTGGTGAAAGAAAGAACGATGGTACTGTCTGCCTAATCTCTCCCTTTCATTTTAATTTCTTTTTTTTTGCCAAAAGACTGAATTTTAAAACATAAGATTATGTTTTAGAAACAATCAGTAATACACCTCACAAAGACATTCCTATTTGTGGCAGCTAACATGTTTCCTGAGCAACGGTCTTTATTCATAAAACTCTCCACCAGGTGGTAGGATTAACAGTGTTTTCAAGTAAGAAGAACAACAACAAACCTTTCTCTCCATTGTGAAGATGTTATTAAAAGGGAATTTTCCAAGGTTGCAACAGCGACGCTGACGATTCCTTTTACGTGAAGCAGGTTGCCTCCAAGAGGCTCCCATCTAGCTAGGGAGCTGGCTAAGTTTACACGCCTGATTGCAAACTTTGCACTCAGCCTTCCTGCTCAGCCCTTTCTCCAAACCCCCCGGCAGGCTCAAAGTGGCTCACTGCCTCCCTCAATCCCCAGGCACCTTGGGGCTCTTCGAATTCAATTTATGCCAACAAGCCACAAAGATGAGTTCTTGCAAGCAGCCATGCAGGGACGGATGTGGAGCAGTTAAAGGAAACAAAATTACAGATAGGAGGAATAGGTTCTAGTGTTCTGTGGCACTGCCGGGTGGCTATAGTAAACAAGGATTTATAATATATTTTCAAATAGCTAGAAGAGAGGATTTTGAATGTTCCCAACACAAATGATGAATGTTTGAGGTGACAGATATGCAAATTACCCTGATTTGATCACTCTACATTGCATGTATGGAAACTCACTAGGTACCCCATAAATATGTACAATTACTATGTGTCCGTTTTATTAAAAAAAAACACACTGAAATACCATCACTTCCATCAGCATGACAATTTATAACAGAAAAAGTATTTGCATTTCATGTGTATTATCTATTGCTGTGTAATAAATTATGATGAATTTAGCAGCTTAGAAGAAATTAAAGCCAGAATGTAACAGGCTAAATAAACCCACGGACTCACCCAGTGATGGTGAATCGGGGAGAAGACTCAGAGCCCCAGGCTTTGGGAGTATGAAGCTGCTGGTGTGAGACCTGGAAAGCACCAGGTGGAGAAAAGTCAGGAACTCCTGCCCAAAAGGATGTTACAGAGCATGGGTTCATGGTGACCAGAGGGCCCAGGTGGTCACAGCATGTCTCGTGGGCTGGGCTGGGGGCCAGGCACCTGGTGTGACTAGTTTCCTATCTGAACCTTAGAGAAGCTGCCCTTCCCTTCCAGAGTCCCCACTGAGCCAGGGATATAGGATGACTTGGGAATTACATTGCATGGGGCCTGAGGTCTCAGGCTTCGGACAGAAATGGTGCGCTTATAAATCCTGGTTCTGCCACTTTCTAGCTAAGTGACCTCGGTTAAGTGACTTAACCTCTCTGAACCTTGGTTTCCACATCTATAAAACGGGATTAAGAAAAAAGTGGAAACATACACTTTACAGAGTCACTGTAAAGACTAGGCTCCCATAGTAAACAAATGAGAAACTCTAATGAGGGGAAGTAGGCAATGCAGCCCAGCCCAGATGGAGGGCAGACAGGACCCAGACAGCCTGTCACATAGAGTGCACGGTTAAACTCTTAAAGTTTTCTAGAAAATGAAATCAACTGAAATTATTTTCTGTGAAGCCTTACTCAAGGTTTGCCCAGAGCCATCTTTTTTTTTTTTTTTTTTTTTTTTTTTGCTTGCTGCCAGTTAATCAGTTTGCCCTAAAAAATTTCAAGCAAGATCCCCTGTTCCCAAACCGTCTGCAAGATTTTCCTCCCCTCTGGCCTCTGTTGCTTGACTTTGACTCCATCTCCTTAGAAGCTGATTTCCACCTCTGCAAGAAAAGGATTTACATGCACAATAACTAAACAATGGGCAAACCACCCAACTACATGTCTCTGAGTGCCGTGAATTCCTTGAGCTTTCTGGAGGTTCCACTGAGACACACATACCTGGGTCTCACCATGAGAACCCTCCACTGCCTCCCCTCAGTCTCACAGGTGGCAGCTGAGCTCTCTGACATCCTAATGCTAAAGCTGGTTCTTGGCCAAGTCAGCTTGTGGTTCCGGTTCACCCCTATTTCACATGAACTGTAAATGGTGGTCGTGGTGGTTGTGTTATGTTATGTGTTACATTATATTGTTGCGATGATAATTTCGGCACCATCAGCTGACTCTAGGATCTAATGAGGATGTAGAGACTTAGATTTATGTTGTTGTTTTTGCCACTGTTCTCACGCTCAGCCAAGGAGGGAGCACGGGGGTGAGGTGGAGGCAGTAAGGTACTGGGGTGCTGGGAATGAAGCGAGGTAGTTCTACCAGGGCTCAAGGCCTAGATCTGCCATTTCCCAGACACTCGACCAGATGTTGATCAAGTCAACTCACTGTGCTGTGTACCTCTCTACAGTTCAGAGTGGGAAGGGTGATTGATGGGGACTCTAAAGGCATAAACTAAGGACGACTGTGACAGAACTGCAAGGTTGGTGAAGGTCTGGGCTTATTCCTTCACCAAGAGTGATCCACAGTGGCGTATACCTGTAGTCCCAGCTACTCAGGAGGCTGAGGTGGGAGCTCAGCAGGCGGAAGTTGCAGTGAGCCAAGATCATATACTGCACTCCAGCCCAGGCAACAGAGCAAGACCTTGTCTCCAAAAATAAAAATAAGAAAAGAGAGACCTACCAAGTAGAAATGATAATTTCAGACACACAGAAGATCTGGAGGCAGGGGCCCATGTGACCTTGGCCAGTAAGTCACTTCTCCCCTGTGAATCCACATCTTTTTTTTTTTTTTTTTTTTTTTTTTTTTTTTTTTTGAGACAGAGTCTCATTCTGTCACCAGGCTGGAGTGCAGTGGCAGGATCTCAGCTCACTACAACCTCCGCCTCCCAGGTTCAAGTGATTCTCCTACCTCAGCCTCCTGAGTAGCTGGGACTACAGGCACACACCACCATGCCCAGCTAATTTTTGTATTTTTAGTAGAGACGGGGTTTCGCCATGTTGGCCAGGATGGTCTCGCTCTCTTGACCTCGTGATCTGGCCACCTCGGCCTCCCAAAGTGCTGGGATTACAGGTATGAGCCACAGGGCCTGGCCTGAATCCATATCTTTATCTGCAAAATCAGGAGGACCCTCAGAAGAGCTGAACTGAGGGCCAACTCGGGTCAGGGCTGTAGTTGCTGGTGTCTGTGAATGTCGCTGGGTTGTTCCGGGTGTTTGAGCTCTTGACCACTGGCAGTTCTTTGCCCTTGTTAGGGCTCCAGCACACTAAAGGCAGGGAAGGAGAATAGAGTCCTTTAATACTTGGCCAATTCAGGGGATTTATTTTGGGCTCTAGTCGAGTCTTCTAAGGATCTAAGAAAAGGGTTTTTTTCTTTCTTCCTTTCTTTCTTTTTTTTTTTTCCTCTGGGCCTTTTATTTCCAAAAAGGTAAATGTCCAATTAGATAGATTTTTGTTTTGTTATGTGGAGTTGTTTCAGGCTTTTTGAGCTTGAAACAATATTTTGGAGTCATTCCACCCTCTCAGCTAGAGAAGTAGCTGGATTTGCTTTGGTTGGGGTTTATTGGTTGGGTCTTTCTCAAGAGCTCTCTGCTAAGTAAATATGCATGAAGGGACTTCTTAGCCACTCTGGTGTTTTAGTTCACTGTGGATTCAAATGGATTTTTTTTTAATGTAGCAAAATCTATTACAGTGCTATCTATTGCATTTGATCTTTCCTTTTTTTAATGTAGCTAATGAAATTCAGAGAAAGTACTTTATTTGCACACCCCAATGTGTAATTTCCAAAAGTCACTTGTAACCCTCTTTTTAATTCTGCCAAATAATTTGGAGCTAATGTTCTTTTCTTCTCAACTTTTCTGAATTATTGCAAGTAATTTTTAAGTCATATTTTATACTCCGTTAAGGGCTTTAGAATCATACATGATTACATAGGATTTGTTTAATAAAAATTATAGAAGGCCATTGTTTTGGACTAAGTTTCCGCACTAGTCCCCAAAATCAAAATGGAGTTACCCACGCTAAAGTTCCAGGTCCCCAAACCCAAACTGAGGCAGGATAGGTAGTCAAAAAGGGAACCATGTCCTCGAGATGTGGCAACCGTGGCATGGCGACCACAGGGTCAACACGATAAGCGCCAGCATTCACACTGTAGTCCAGTTCATTCAAGCCAAACTAGCTCCAATAAGGAATTTCCCCCGTAAGAGGGTGCACATTTTGATTTTTACCTGTCCTCGGACTGAACCTTTGCTCATTATAATAGTAAAAAACACGCTCCTGGGTGGAGATTTCAGATGTTAATGAGACATGTAACATACAAGCACGCAGGTACAGCTGCTGCACATGTGCACCCCGAAGACCACCCAAAACATGCTTACTGCTAGCGCCTCTTCCTGCCTCCTTATGAATAACCGTGTAAGGCTGTCATCAAGGGAGTCTCCCCAGTAAGTCAATGCTGTCCCATCCTCACAAGCAGCCCGCCCTGAATCCTGTCTCAGAGTGTACTGTCTATTCTGCACATCACTTTCAGAATATCCTGCCTCTTTTGCAACAAATCGCTCCATGCTGCATCTCCTTTGCTGTGTGTCTCTTGTTTAATTTCTTTTAAACTAAGGAGACAAGAACCGAGGTTTTACAACAGCCATCGACAAAACTAAGTTGTCATCTGACTTCCTGAGAAATCAAGAGAGAGTCAATTTCTCAAATAGGCAGGATTAAATTGTCAACTGGTATGATCATGAAGTTCCCTCGGCTTTAATCCTTAGCACAAAAAAAGGCAGCCTAAAGTAACCGGATGTTAACTAATCAGTTATTTTTCTAGTGTTCTCTCTAAATGTAATGAATACACACTTTGTTGCTTCTGGTTTCTTCAGTCCTGTTTATAAAGCCAACCTCCTCTGCTCAGCTCACTGGAAAACTTATTCTGTTTTGTGGAACGAAGTGTTGCTCAATTCTAGAATCACAAAAAAGCCAATTTAGGTCTTTAAATTTCTTGTCATTCTTTCCTTTGGCACGTTCATGTGTTTTAAAGAGAAAATACACACACACACACACACACACACACACACACAGAGTCAGAAGAAATGAAACAAACATCGTCAGAATAACTGGAAGAAAGAAACTTTTAACCTACAAATATTCAAACCATATTATTTGAATGCTGAATAGGTTAAAAGGCCATGTCGAAGTACCACTCACACCCACACCGCCCTGTCTAAATCTTGACCTTCTCAGGAATCAAAACTAACATTTGTTGAGAGACCTTTACTGAATAAACTTGTTTAGTTTTCACATCAACTGTACAAAGTGTGCCTTCATGACAGAAGAGGAAGCTGAGACATAGAAAAGGTCAGTAATTTGATCACTAAGTAATAAACCTCCGATTGAAACCCAGGCAAACCTTAACACTTCAACTATTCTGCTTCTCATTAAGATGCTACTGATAACAATTTGAAGGTCTTCATAATGTCTTACAATGGATCTTCTTACTTTACTAGGGCTGATAAGACACAATGGGTTAAAATGTGGGCTCCCACCAGCTGTGTGGCCTTAGGCAAGGGGGTTACCCTCCAGTTCCTGGGCATCTTACCTGCCAACTGGTAATCTTGTGACTGCTCCTCCCCACCCCCAGCTGTTGCAGATTCAAATGAGATGACAGCTCTGTGTGCCTGTGCGTGTGTGTGTGTGTGTGTGTGTGTGTGTGTGTGTGTTTGTCTCCTCCAGGCCTGCTCCTAATCTACCTCCACCTTGTCCTGCCCTGGGGGGCTCCATCAGGGAGCTCCCTGCCTTTGGCTGCTGGGTGGGCTCAGCTCTTGGTGCCACAGAGTTGCACAGGGCAGGACAGAGGAGAGCAAGGTTGCAGGGTTGATCCGCCTGGCTCCTCTCCTGCCAAGTTGAGGAGGGGGCCTGTGGTCTCTCTCTTCCAGAGGCTTCTGGCAACTATTGCGATGCTCTCCTGGTTCCCCTAGCCCATCCCCTACCCTGCCACTTCTTCTGGGGGTGGTAAATGGGCCCAGGTGCTAGAGCATCCCCTGCTGACTTCTCTGAATGCAGGCACCATCTCTGGAAGCACACCTTTATTCAGACCCTCCATTCAATGCTTCCTGCTGAACCCCAGAATGATAAGATGTTCAAAATACTTGGCACTACTGGGTATACATTAAACTATAAAAAGTAGATGCTACTAAAATTCTTATGAATAAGGCAGGTTCCTGTGCTTCATTTTGTGGGGTCCTCCTAACTCTCCTGTAATAGAGGGAGTGGGAATTTATACTACCATATCCCAGTTGAGGAAACGAAGGGTCAAAGAGGTTAAACAACGTGCCCAAGGTCCCCAGCCCGGAGCAGATGGGCCAGGGCCCAGAAGTTCTGTGTCCTTGGCCAGTGGTTTCCCTGCAGGGATTCCCCTGACTCTGTAGAAAACACCTCAACTCCAGAGCCCTCTCTAACAGTTGTCCCAGGTGGGAACCACAATAGCATCCACTGCAGGTGCCTTGAACTTTGACAGAAGTCCCATCCCTGCTGGCCAGCCAGGCCACATAGGAAGGGCTCCCTCCAGGTGGCTTATGATGCTGGGCAACGCGACCATCTTATGCTGCCCCCACCTCCCTTGTGTGTCTCTGCTCCTGGTAACAGTGCTTTGGGTGGCTTCTTAGGCCAGGGTTCTGGCTAACTAGTAATGCTGTGTCCTGCCCTAGGGACAAAGAAGCCAAAAGTTTGACACAACCCATAGGAATGAGAGGAGCATGCTCCCCCAACACAGTCATTAGGCCTTACTGCTTCCAGGCAGATCATTCACAAACTGTTTTACCTTAAAATCAGCCTCCTCCTACTTCAAGTGCTTTTCCAGGAGTTTTCCAAAACTTCCTGCCTTCAGTCAACTCCTCTGTCTCCTGTAGGCTCTGTCTTGAGGAATGCGATCACTTTCTCTTATAAACAGACTTAATGCAACTGGAATCAGGGAGGCTCTGGGACTCCCACATGCACAACTCTCCCAAGAATCCTCTCCCTTAATCCTCCTGGGGGCCCTGCATCCCCCGCATTGCAGGGGGTGATCACCCACATGCACCTCAAACCTGGCCCATGGAAATGCAGGGACTTGCTCCAGCTCACTCAGCCAGCCTGGATAGTAGCGTCCTCCTGAAAACCTGGGCGCTTTCTCCTACCTGCCACCTGCCATGCCACCCTCCCAAATCAGCTATGAAAATCTGAGATAAAGTATACGGATGAGCATTAAAAATAAAGCACTAAGTTTTATTTTATTTTTTTAAAAAGGCAAATGCAAAGCAGCCACTCTCCGTTTTATACACGGGCATTCCAATGCTTGGAGGCTCTCATGGTGTAGGAACTTGCAGTCTGGCTGCAAGGCAACCATTCCTCTCACACAAACAAACCAGAGATCAGGACCTAAGGAGGGAAACGGGGCCAAAGCATTGAACCTCTAAAATTCCCAAGTCCCTTACCTCTTCAGAACCATGCGGAACAGGCTTTACAGCCAATCTTTTATTTTACTTTATTATTATGATTATTATTATTTCGCACACACAGGGCACATGATGCTTTGATATTGAATGTATTCAGGAAGATACCTTTGCTCTCTTGCAGTCTGACTCATCCATCTCTAGAACACCCTTCTGTGGGTCTCTCAAGGTGGAGGGAACCTTTCCCTTCTCCATTCCCATTTTGCTTAGCACCTGTGTATCTATATACGCAGCCTGGCAGGGTATGTCCTTGTCCCCCTCCCCACAGCACTGTGACCTCTGGGACAGCAAGGAACAAGGATCGAGTAGTCTTTCCTCTCTGTATCTCCGCACTTTGCATGGTGCCCCTGGAAGGTAATAAGTTCCCAGTAAATGTTGGCTCAGCTGAAATCAAAACAACCCAACCACCACCAATAACAAGACCAAATAAACAATAAAACCCCAGATTTTACAGTCCAGTGACTTCCCCTCTGAGCCTCAATATTTTTACATTAAAGTGAAAGGGCTGACCAAAGTGATTTCTAAGGTCATGTTCAGCTTGTGGATGGGAAGCAAAACAGGCCCTAGTGAGATCACTGGGGTTCCTTCTGCAATATGTACCATTTGGGAGTCCCCACAGATGGCACCCTGGCTCTGTCAGGTTTCAGACCTCAGAGTCTGAAACTTCTGGGACTGCTTTCAAAATCTAGCGTTGAGAACTGCTAGAAAATGACTTTGCCAAGCGGGTGTGGGCTCCGAATGGTCCTGGCCACTCTTTGAGAGGTGAGATGCCCTTGGCATGGGGTAGTAGACAGTCCAGCTGCCCCAAGCCAGGGTTGTCTGTGATACTGGGAGGGTTTTGAGGATGATGCTGGCTGAAGCAAACATAAATCAGGTGGTGGCTGTCTTCACAAAGAGAAGCTTTTAATGGACCCTCAGTGACGGGCAGAACTCTAAAGCCTCTCTCTTTTTTTTTTGAGACAGTCTCACTCTGTCGCCCAGACTGGAGTGCCATGGCACGATCTCAGCTCACTGCAATCTCCACCTCCCGGGTCCAAGTGATTCTCCTGCCTCAGCCTCCTGAGTAGCTGGGTACTACAGGAGCCCACCACTATGCCGGGCTAATTTTTGTATTTTCAGTAGAGGCAGGGTTTCACCACATTGGCCAGCTGGTCTCAAACTCCTGACCTCAAATGATCCACCCACCTCGGCCTCCCAAAGTGCTGGGATTACAGGCCTGAGCCACTGTGCCCAGCCAAGCCTCTTATTTTGAGAGTGAAACTGAGACCCAGAGCCTGCAATAGTTTGGGAGCCAAGTTGCAAGGTAACTGAGCGCTGCCACTGGGACTCAAATGCAGGCTCTCACAGGGCCCCAGTCTGGGCTCCTGTGACCAAATTAGAGCAGAAGAGAGCTCTCAGCTCCTCAGGTGTGCCAGCAGGGATGCTGAAGTTTCCACAAAGTTTACAAAACTGAACGAAGCTGCATGTAAGTCTTATTCTAGAATTCTTTGTGACCGGGCCAGCTCTTCCATCGGCCTGTGGAGTGTGTGCACAGTGCACACAGGCATACAGAACTCACTGGAAAGCTTTTACAAGATGACTGGTGGATTTTATTTTTTGCTTTCCTGGTTGCTTTTGGTGGTGTGGGAGGGGCCTAGAGTTAATGTTTAGATCCCTGGCCAAAGCTCTACCCAAATATAAACCCTTTGAGTCAGCAACCTTCTACACAGGAACTGACTCAAGCAAGGTTACCTGACCAGAAGCCTCAGAGTCACACATGGGAGAGGGCCCCTCCTTGGGTAATGTCAACTGCCTGCCTTTGGGTGGTGTCCTGGCTCGGGGGCTGCTTGGTGGGGAGGGGAGACAGAGATCTACCTCACCCCCAAAGACCCAGGACCTAGGAAGGACTCGTTCCTGTCAAGCTCACAGACGACTTCATCCCCATAAGAAGGGCTTCCAGATCAGCGACAGCCAATGCTGTGAGCGCCACCAGGGAAGGGGGGCAGTACAGCCCTGACTACAATCAGCAAGAAGGCTGCTCAGAAGGCAGTTTCCGCCTGCTGCTGCAGAGCTTCGAGGAACAGACTCCACACTCCCTAAGAAACCCTCCTCTGCCATCACTTCTAGCAACGCTTCCTGTTTTTCTCTCTCACCCTGGGTGGGGTGCTGTGGCCTCCCAGCCAGGGAGGTAGGCAACAAAGGCCCTGCTCAAGCCCAGGCCCTGGCCTTGTCCAATCAGACTCTAAACAGCAAATGCCGGCCCAGAAAAATGCAGGGAAAGCAAACTTCAGGGTTTGTGGGATTTTGAAAAGGCAAGAGGAGAAGGAGCCCTCTATTCATTCTTTATTTAGCAAAAAGTGTACGATGGAACTTTTTTCCCTAGACCTGAAGTCAAGGTATACACATACACACATGTAGAGTATGAACTACCTATACATACACACATTCACTTAATTATATGTATTATAGCCACTCGCTATTATGCAGAACGTATTTTGGAGAATGTATTATTGGCCTCATTTTGCAGATATAGAAACTGAGACGCCGAGAGGTTAAGTCTGGCGACCAAAGAGAGACAGAGACAGAGAGACGGGAGACTAGAAGAGGCCCCACGCTGTACCCAGATATTGACAGAGGCTGAGGGGCACGGAGTGGTGAACTCTGGTCAGTCATTTCAGCCAACCATGGGATTTCAGAAAACAGCCGGCAGGGGTCCTAATGTTTGGGGCAGGAAGGGGAGGTGCGGGAAGGCACTGAGGGACCCCCGCACTGGGCGCCCCTTCCCCACCGCAGAGACAAGCGGCAGTTTCCACAGCAGCCGGCAGGGGGCAGTGCACCTTGCCTTTTCGAAGCCTCTGGGCGCTTGGGCAGCGCGGGGTAAAGAAAACCAGGAGGCTCCGCCCGCAGCTTCTACGAACAGGCCAGGAGTACAGCCGCGCACGTAGTAGGTGCTCCAGGCACGTCTAGAAGCCTAAAGGGCTTAGTCGATACATTTGAACTCCATTTTAGAGACTGGAAGGGAAGAAGGGGGCGTCCGGGCCCCTGCCAGCACCTTCCACCTTGGGGCCTTGTCAATGAACACAGCGTTAGCACCTACGACGTGCCAGGCGCCCTGGCGACTATTGAAAACCCGGCTCCCCTCTCACCCCGTTTTCCTCGCTGGCGAGTCGGCCTCGCCTCCTCCTCCCGTCTCTTCCTCTCACCACACACACCCAGCCGCAGAGCGGGGGTGGGCGCTCGCTGTCTCCCTGGAGAACCAGCTCGTCGCAAACTTGAGGGGCTTGGGGACCCGCGAGGGGGAGAGGTCGGGAGAGGCCAGGGGTGCCCGGAAACAATCACGAGAAAGCCGGGCGAATGCCTGATGCAGGGACGCGGCGAGCCAGTCACTGCCCTCAGGGTCACGGCTGTCTCCCTCTGCGGGACTCGCCCAGCCCACGAGACGCAGTGACCTGCCCAACCCCCACCCCCTTGCGCGCTTCTGGGCGCGCACGTGTCCCCTCGCCGAACACACCACCGAGCCCCGCGCATGGTACGGCCGCCGAGGACCCTCGCGTAGGAGGGAGGAGCGAGTCAGGGCTCCAGCCGACGAGCAGAGCCAGACGATCCCCACACGCTTCCTGGGAGACCCGGCTGCAAGGCCAGGCTAAGGCGCGCTCCGGCGTCTCTGTGCCAAGCCGGGGCGCAAGCTCAACCCCCATCTCAAGTTCAGCCGCGCTTCCTCCCGCAAGGTCACGCTTAAACACTCGCGCAGAGAAAGGAGGAGCGGAAAGTTGCGCCACCGTCCCGATTCCAAACTAACTGTACCCTCACCAGAGCGCCTCGCCCCAGGGTCACCGCTGTCCGTCCCCGTGCGCTCCCAGAAGGGGTGGCCCTGCCCACACGCAGGTCACACACACGAGAGACACAGGCAAGTTGCTAACTTTTGTCAGATTATTTCTTGGGAGCTGCGACGCCTCACGGGGTTGGGGCGGATTCAGAGTTTCGAGTTGCCACTAACACGACTCCGGCCGTGCTCTCCTTGGCCCACCCGCGTCCCCCACTGTCCGCCACGCCGCGTTCAGCTCTCTTGTCCCGGGTGTCAACTTCACCCCCAGATCCGGAGCAGCGCGCTCTGACGGCGTCCCCGGGGCCGATAGCCACCTCCCGGATCTGCGCCTGCTTGCAGCGGATTGGGGGACTCGATCCGGATACTGTCCCACGGCCGCTCGTCCAGAACACTGGCGGCCTCCGTGGTGTCCCAGCCTGTGACCCCAAATCCGCTCGAGAGCGCCTGAGCCCGGCCACCCAGCGAGGTCTCCTCCCACGGGCGGCCCCAGCGGAGGAGATCCCAGCCCGGCGCCGGGTGCAATGTCACTGGGGCTGCTTTCGGGAACCGCTGCCCGGGACTTGGCGTAGGTTCCCCCACAGAGCTCCAGGCAGCTCCTCCAGTGTCGGCCGAAGACCCCTAAGCCCGAACCTCCACCCCGACCTTCTTCCTCTCCCAAAGCCCTGGTCGCCGCTGCCAAGGAAAGGGTCTCCCTTCGAATGTCTTCCACTAGAATCCTGGGGTCTTCAGTCCCAGCTCCACTGTCACACCCTCCTAGTCCCCTCCCCACCCCTTCAGTTCCCGGGTCCAGACAATCAACCTTCCACTCCGAGAATCCACAGGAAACTGCCCGAGCCCCAACTCAGGCGGACACAGCCCCCGCGCACCCCGAGCAGGGTTCGCCTCCGCGCGCGCACTTACCACGGCTGGAGACACGCTGGAGTTTCCGGGATTTGGGCATGAGGGGGTTCGGAGGAGAATACAGGGGTGTGGGTGTCCCGGACACTTGCCCCCTTCCCAGCTTACATCGCCTCTTCCTTCTCTCTCCGCTCCTCTTCTTCCTCCTCCTCCTCCCTCCGGTCTAGGGCTCTTTGTCTTTGCAAAGTGTCGAAACTGTCTGGCATAGTGGGCTCCGCCGGCGGAGGCTGGAGCCGAGGAAGCGAGGAGGCGGGATGAGAGTGGGAGAGGGCTCGGGAACACCTTCCCCCGGGTGTAACGGGAGTGAAAGGCGGGGCGACCGAGGAGGGGCCGCCTTCCCTGGCCGGCCGGGGCCGGGTGCCAGGGCGCGCCAGAGCCCAGCCACCGCCTCCCCTGCGCGCGGCCCTCCCCTTCCTCCGCCCAGTGCCCGCCCCTCCCGACTCTGCGCCTCCGTTCGGCCCCGCCCACCCCGACTTGGCTAGGCTTTCCCTTGGCTCCGGGCTTCCTGCAAGCCGAATTTAGCTCTGCCAAGCCACGTGGACCGCAGCGGGCTCGGCAGAGGCCGAGCCTGGGAGACGCCGGAGGCGGCGGCTGCGGCGCGGGGACCTGATCGGCGCCCCGAGAGGAGCTCCCCGCTCTCTGGACACGGCCCTCAAGCTGGCGGGGCTAAGGAAGAGCGCCCGGGAGGCCCAGGAGCCACTGGGGTCCGTTTCAGCAGGAAGACGGGCACGCACCGAGAGGATGGCAGTGCCCAGAAGAACTCGAGTCGGGGGCACGGTGGGGAGAAGGGGCCGATCCCCTGCTGGCGACCGGGCAGAGCCACCCACTTCCTCTAAGGGCGCGGGACTCGAGGTGGGATTTAGGGAGGGGGAAGGGAGGAGCGTGGGCTGGAGGACTCTTGCGGCCAGAACCGCGTTCAGAGCCACAGAGCCCGGCACTGCGGCCGGCCCTGGTCCCGGCCCCGGCCCTGGCCCAGCCCTTGCCCTGGCTCGCCTGCCGCCGCTTTTTCCTTCCAGATGCAGAGGCTGCGGCTGGAGCTTGGGGTTTGCTGATTAGGCTTGCAGTTATTCAGCCCTCCCTCTTTTACAGGGAAGCGGGGGCGGTGGAGACTTCTTTTGCTGAAAGGCAGAGTGCAGCGCTTTGATGCTAAATGCAGTACACAAGTCATGTAAATCTGGTTTTACGGTTCTTAACCCCTTACTGAGACTACCTCTTTCGCAACTTTTCGGAGGAATGTTAGAGGAAAGAGGCACAGTTTGGCTTTGGGATCATTGCATCCTTCCAGCGCCCCTTGCTCCAGCTGGAGAGAGATCAACCTTTTGCAGTGGAAGGGGAGAGTCCCCCAGCCTTTGTTTCATCAGACGGCTGCTGTAGTACAGGGATTCAGGCCAGGGCCCGCATGGCCGGACTTCTTGGTTCAAATCCTGCACTGCCACTCAACGGATGTGTGAGCTTGGGCTAGTGACTGAACCTCCCAGCCTAGGTGACTCTGTGCCTCGGTGTTCTCATCTGTGAGAACAGACTTAAGAAGTGTCTGTCTGATAAAGCTGTTGTGATGAGTTAGTGAGTTCGTACACATAGAACCTTTAGAACTGTCTTTGACATGTAGTAAGTCAGCTGTGTAGATGGTGGGTTTCTCCAGTGTCAGGTCCCTGCCCACAGCAGGAAGATGACCTGTGCTAGAAGATGGGGGCTAGGGTGTTGGGGAAGACTTCAGGGACTTGGGAGAGAAAAGGAGAAATATTCAGAGATGAGAAAAGTAGAAGAAAAACCAGCTTTTAAAAGGGGGAGGAGAGAGAATGAGAAAAATAACTACTAGAAAGGGAAGGAAAAGATGAATAGCCTTTTAGGTGCTTCGGGACCTGCTCTGAGACCTCTTGCCTGACGCCCTTGTTTTTTGATAGAATTCTAGAGAAGGGGTGAGCCCTTTTGTCTGCCTGGACACATCCTGTGGGCTTTTCTCTTTCTGAAACTCAGGTCAAGGTGTTCACTGCATCTCCAGATTGCTTGTGTGCATGGGAGGAGGGGGGCAGAGAGTTCTACTTGCATCGGCTACTGTCCCCTCCACCAGCAGCGTCTTCCAGCAAGGAAGAGCTTCTAACATGCACCAGACTTTTAGCTTTGGCTGGGAACATCGTCTGGGTCAATAAAGAGTTTTTGGATGAAATAACAAAAGTGTTGTTTATTGTATGGATCAAATAATATATGGGAACATATTCGAAAAATAGAAAATGCTATACTCAGATAAGACTATGCTACTATATCCTAGTAGATTCTATGGAAAGAGGATCAGATTTGGCAAGTAAGGAGCCCCAGGTCATCCAGCTGTTCCACTTTGCAGCCAAGAACCAAAAGCAGCTCAGTTTTAGCTGAGTTCTTACTGTATGTATTGCACGTGCAATACTGGCAGTGCAGTAGTTTTGTTTATACCAGCATCACCACAAACATGTGAGTAACGCATTGAGTTGATGTTCTGATCACTAGGCACAGGAGTTTTTCAGCTACATTAATATATTGTGAGACCACTGTCTTATATGCATGTGGTCCATCATTGACCGAAATGTTATCCAATGCATGACTACATATGTGAATAGTGTAGATTGTATGGGTTCTGCCAAACAGTTCTGCTAACTCAAATCCCACCAAGATTCTCAGGGTTGGAGGGAGGCTTCAGGACCATGTCTTGGAAGTTCCCCTGGATGACTCTATAGTGAGATGGAAATTCCTTATTAATTGACATTGTGGTGAAACACACATAAATCACCACCTTATTTGAATAAAAGGTTGTACATCAGATGCATCTTTAGTTCATCTCTGAAGGATTAACCTGGGCAAGGCCTTTTCTGAAAGCCCCACTTTCTTTCTATTAAGTTTCTTCCCAGGTAACAGGGACAGCCTCTCCCTCTCCGTTTTTTTCCAGAGTTTTGACATTCCATGAAGGTAGCACTCTTAACACCCCCTTTTAGGACGCTTTCCAGGGGCTGTGTCAGAAGTGTGTGCATGCATTCCTCTTTGTCACCCTGAGTGTATGTCCCATCATATCCTGCCAGAGAACAAGGAGTCATAGTCATTACTAGGAGTGTCTTCACAGTGGGTCTCCAGGGAGCGCTGACATTGATTTACTGCATGCCGCCACCTCCTACCTTTTGGAGCACCAGCAAAGCTCTCAGTAATGATGGTTAAGGAAATTGATTTCATCCTTTCCCTACCCCCCTTTCTTGGCACAGCAGAGTGGAAAGATCCTAATGGGTTCTGATCCCATTTGGGTGATTGTGCAGAAAAGAAAAGGGCTGCACCACTTGTCAGAGATGAGTTCAGAGGTGCTGGGCACAGCACGTGGTGGTTTGTGTTTTAGACAGTGTTTTCCTTAGGGCTCTTGGGACTGTGAGGAACTCACTCAAGTTTCTTTAGAAAAAAGAGTTTTAATGTAGAGATGTGCAGACTGAAGCTGAAAACAAGCTGCAAGGAGAGAGAGCCCATCTCTGTGTCTCTGTCTCCCTCCTGGCCCCCACCGCTGCCCACCCTCCCCCTCTCCGCTCTGTTCTCTCTCTGCCCACAGGCTTTCTCTGTTAAATCCTGGGGTCTGTTCTAAAGTTTTCTGCATGTTTATGGCTTCAGCCTTTCTGCATCCTGGCAATTGTAGAAATAATCTTTTCAGCTTCACTTCCCACTGTGGTTCCATCAGGTGTTTTAGTTTTTCCAGGAGAGGAATCTGACTGACAGGCCTTATCTACAGAGTCATGAATCACCAGTCCAACACTGGATGGATTGCCCAGGCAGCCTGAGCTCATCCCATGAATGACTGTGCAGAAGGACAGTCCTCCAGGAGATGATGCGTTAGAGGGAATGTAGGAGACATGGTCCTGACTCTGAGAATCTTGGCAGGCATTTGAGTTAGTAAACTGTTTGGCAGAACCCAGCCACACTTTTCACATGTACAGTCGTGCACTGAATAATGACGTTTTGGTCAAAAAAGGAATGCGTATATGAGAGTGGTCCCCTCTGATGACACTGATAAATTCCTGTCACCTAGTGGTGTAGCTGGCATAACACCAACTCCGTGCATTACTCATGTGTCTGTGCTGATGCTGGTATAAACAAACTTACTGCACTACCAGTATGGCACATACAATATGTACAGTATATAATACTTGATAATAATAAACAGCTATGTTACAGGCTTATATATTTACTGTACTATACTTTCAATCATTTTAGAGTGTGCTTCTGCTTATAAAACCAAGAGTTTACTGTAAAACAGTATTCTGTGTCATACCGGCAGTAGCCTCATTCTTCTCATTTTTTTGATTGCATCATTTTCTCTTGTGCTTGATTTAATCTCATGCTGTTTTGTTCCTCACGGTCCCTAAGCGTACAGAATCCATGGCTAATGTTGCCAAAGAGAAGCCACATTGAGTGATTGTATTAGTCCATGATCACACTGCTAAGAAAGACATGCCTGAGACTGGGTAGTTTACAAAGGAAAGAGGTTTAATGGACTCACAGTTCAGCATGGCTTGGGAGGCCTCAGGAAACTTACAATCACCACCAAAGGGGAAGTAAACACATCCTTCTTAACAAGGCAGCAGGGCTAGGCGCGGTGACTCACGCCTGTAATCCCAGCACTTTGGGAGGCCGAGGCAGGTGGATCAGGAGGTCAGGAGATCGAGACCATCCTGGCTAACACAGTGAAACCCCGTCTCTACTAAAAAATACAAAAAATTAGCTGGGCGCAGTGGCGGGCGCCTTTAGTCCCAGCTATTCGGGAGGCTGAGGCAGGAGAATGGTGTGAACCCAGGAGGCGGAGCTTGCAGTAAGCCAAGATCGCGCCACTGCACTCCACCCTGGGTGACAGAGCGAGACTCCATCTCAAAAAAAAAAAAAAAAAAAACAAGGCAACAGGAGAGAGAAGAATGAGTGCCCAGTGAAGGGAGAAGCCCCTTATAAAACCATCAGATCTTGTGAGAACTAACTCACTGTCATGAGAATAGGATGGAGGAAACTGCCCCCATGATTCAATTATCTCCACCTGGTCCTTCCCACGGCACATGGGGATTATGGGAACTACAAGTCAAGATGAGATTTGGGTGGGGACACAACCAAACCATATCAGTGATTGAGCTGGAAACAAAATTAAAAGTGATTAAAGACCACGGAGGTGGAAAATTGGTGATGGTTATTGCTCCCCAGGCAGGTAGGTCGCATTCCATCATAGCTACAATCTTGGAGAAGAAGAACAAAGTGACAGAAGTTGAAACTATCTGCTTCATTGGAGGCAATGAGACTATCAACAATTTAAGGAGGGCCTATACCAGATATAGAGAAATTTCTTATGACCTGGATTGAAGACTAGACTGAAACACAAGTGTATTCCACCCAGCCCCATGATGATCCCAGCCAAAACAGAAAGTTTGTGATGCTGAAAGAAAAGGCTGGATTTGACTAGGATGTTGAATTTACTGCTAGCTCTGCGTGGTTTAAAGGACTCAGGAATCGTTCTTTATTATGTAATATGAAAGTGAGTGGTAAGTCTGTGAGTGCTGATGTGAAGGCAGCTGAAGAATTTTTGGAAACTGTAGATAAGCTGACTGTGGAGGAAATTTACTTACCAGAGCAAATCTTCAATATGGATGAAATCTCCTTATTCTGGAAATGGATGCCTGGAATGACTTTTATCTATAAGGAAGCCAAGTCAATGTCAGGTTTCAAGGCTTTGATGGACAGGGTAACAGTCTTGCTTGAGGGAAATGGTACAGGCTACTAGTTGAAATCCTTCATGATCTGGCCCAGTGAGAACCCGAGGGCCTTCAAGCACAGCACTGAGCACATACTGCCAGTGGGCTACAGGAGTAGTGAGAAGTCATAACAGATGCAGCTCCTTTTCCAGGATGCTCTCCTGCAATGCTGTACCACTGAAAGGAAAAGCACTGTTTGGAGAATGATCCACCTTTCAAGATTTTACTTATTGTTCATAATGCTCCCACACGTCCTCTTTTTTACGGGTGATCTTCATTCCTAATATCAAAGTGATATTTCTTCCTCCAGGCACCACCTCTTTGATCCACACAATGGATCAAGGAGTTATAGCAGCTTTTAAGTTCTACTACCTGAGGAGGGAGGACTTTTGCCCAGTCCCATACTGCAGTGGAGGAAGACACTGAGAAGACTCTGATGAAATTCTGAACAGCATCAAGAACTTTGTTTAGGCTTGGATTACGTCGCTAAGGACTGTAGGAATGGCACCTGGAAGAAGACACGCAAGAGGTTTGTCAATAACTTCAAAGGATTTGCCAAGGATGAGGAAGTTGCAAAAATCAAGAAGGCTGTGGTTGAGATGGCAAACAACTTTAACCTGGGTGTGGATGTGGATGACATTGAGTAATTCCTAGAGGGGGTTCCTGAGGAATTGACTAATGGGTTGCTGTTGGAACTGGAATAGGAGTGCATAGCTGAAGAAGAGATAAAGAAAAAGAAAGTAAAGGAGAAGGGAAAAAAGAACTCCCAAGAATACTCACAGTGATGGGTTTAGCAGAAGCTTTTTCAGACTCCAACAAGCTCCTTAAGAAATCTGAAAACATGGACCCCAAAACTGAAAGGTTTTCACTAATAAAGTTCATGGTGCATTATCTGCCTACAAGCAAATCCAGGATTCAAAAAACCCTTTGAGCTGGAGCTTCAAAGCACAAAAAAAAAAAAGAAAAAGAAAAAGAAAAAAGAAACAAACGAAGCAAACCACCATGGACATAGTTATGAGTCTATTAGTGACGGGGATACGTTCTGAGGAATGTGTTGTTAGGCAATTTCATCCCTGTGCCAGCATCATAGTGTACTTATGCAAATCTAGATGGTAAAACCTACTGCACACCTGGGCTATATGGTTTAGCCTATTCCTCATAGGCTGCAAACCTGTACAGCATGTTATTGTACTGAATACTGTAGGCAATCGTCACTCCATGGTAGGTATGTATGTATGTATCTAAACGTATCTAGACATAGAAAAGGTACTATAGAAAAACAGTATAAAAGATAAAAACGGTATGCCTGTATAGGCCACTTACCATAAGTGGAGCATGCGTTACTGGAAGTTGCTCTAGGTTGAGTCAGTGAGTGAGTGGTGAGTGAATGTGAAAGCCTAGGACATTACCGTATACTATTGTAGACTTTATGAACACTGTACACTTGGGCCACACTGAATTTATAAAAACGTGTTTTTCTTCAATAATAAATTAACCCTAGCTTGTTGTTACTTTTCTTACTTTATACACTTTTTAAACTTTTTTGACTTTTTTGTAATAAAACTTAGCTTAAAATACAAACACATTGAACAGCTGCACTAAAAATATTTTCATTTTCTTTTCTTTTCTTTTTTTTTTTTTTGTATTGGAGTTTCACTCTTTTGCCCAGGCTGGATGGCAGTGGCATCATCTTGGCTCACTGCAACCTCTGCTCCCCGGGTTCAAGCGATTCTCCTACCTCAGCCTCCCGAGTAGCTGGCATTATAGGTGCACACCACCAGGCCAGGCTAATTTTTGTATTTTTAGTAAAGTCGAGGTTTCGCCATGTTGGCCAGGCTGGCCTTGAACTCTTGACCTCAGGTGATCCACCCACCTCAGCCTCCCAAAGTGCTAGGATTACAGGCATGAACCACTGCACCCAGCCTAAAAATATTTTCTTTATATCCCTTTTTCACAAGTTTTTTTCTATTTACAAATTATTTATTCATTTACTTTTCAAACTTTTTTGGTAAAATTAAGACACAAACACTCACTTCAGCTTGGGCCCACACAGCGTCAGTCATCAATATCACTGTCTTTCACTGCATATCTTGAAACACAGGAAGGTCTTTAAGGGCAATAACCTGCGTGGAGTTGCCATCCCCCAAGGTAACAGTGCCTTTCCCTGGAACACATCCTGAAGGTCCTGCCTGAGGCTGTATTACAGTGAACTCTGTGAGGTTTGCATAGCCATTAAATTGCCTAATGACGCTTTTCTTGGAATGTGTCTCTGTCACTAAGCCACTCCTCATGGTCTTAGACCCGAAATCTATGCTAAGCCATCTGGTTAGTCTCAGTCCACCCTGCCCACCCTAATCTCTTTGTCAAAAATCAGCTCATGAATGAATAGCTTTAATCCCTACTTGGACCACCAAGATAAAGAGGTAAATATATTGAGTCTTCTAGGAAAAAAGTTTCTAAGAGTAAGCCCTGAATATAGCTTATTTCTAACTGGACATGAACAAGAGAGCATTTTTAACACAGTTGCTCTGGGAGGCATCTTTGTGCCCATGAAGAAAGCCAAATAAGGACATTAGGTTCAGAGTCCTAATCACACTATGCATGAAGTCTGTTCTGGACTTTCTGTTTCATGAGTCAATAAAATTCTTTTGCTTACTCCACTTTATGTCATAGTTCTGTTACTTGCAACAAAACGCTTGATAACGACACTCAGATTGATTGTCCCGAAGCCCCTCTCCTTCCCTCAAGTCATTTCCAAGCTCTAACCCCTTAAAACATTTGTGGCTTCCCATTGCCTAGGGGTGTAAGTCCAGATTTCTGAGTCTAGCAGTTAAGACCCTCGTTGGTGTGGTCCCAACGTGTGTTTCTCACTTGTTTCCTTCTAATACTCCTCTTTACAAACCCTCTACTAGCAGGCATGGCTTGGCCCAGAAGCTCTGGTTAACTTATATGTTATGTTCTTAAAATCAACATAGATCTCTATCTTGCTGGGCTGGTGAAGCCCCCAAGATATACAGAAGTCCAGAGGGCTAATGCAGGGCCTGGTGTGAGGAAACTCTGACTCCTGGCAATCCTCACTGCTTCTGCAGAGCCTCCCACTCTCCTGGGCTGCGAGATCCATAAGGATCATGGTTCCTAAGCTTCCTTGCCATAAGGTCCAGCTGGCCCAGATATATGCATTTCCTAGGATAGCCATAACCAACTACTACAAACTGTGTGGCCAGAAACAGCAGAAATTTATGTTCTCACAGTTCAGGAGGCTGCAATGAAGGTGTTGCAAAAGTTGGTTCCTACTGGAGACTCTGAGAGAAACTGTCCCATGCCTTTCTATATGACCTCATCTCAACTTGTTTAACCAATTACATTTGCAAATACCCTATTTCCAAATAAGGCCAAATTCTGAGGATCCTGGTAAGCATGAATATTTCAGGAACATTATTCAACCCACTAAACCAGGGACACCAACATCTCCATGCCCACCTCTGGAGCAGATGGCTTCCACTCTCTGTAACTCCAGCTGACAGGCAGCCCTGGAAACCCTTTTCATCCTTTTCTTTCTGGTGTTCTCAGAAGCAGACTCCTGTCCCCTTTTTTCATATAAATGGATTTAAGTTTGATTTCCAAAAAGCTAGACCTTCAGCAACTTCTGATTTTCCCTAAGGTAGCTAGTCCTTGAGGCAAGGAAACATTAAGGGCCTGACTTCAGGCTTGAAATGGGGGAAATGGGAATCTATAAGGGATGAAAACCACAAATGAATATTTGAAGTGTCCTGCCATACCTATTGCACCTGCATTCCACACACATCAGTTAATGGAATACCCATCGTTCCTTCTAGAAGAGCCACCACCTGGCTTTGCATATGAACCACGAGTTCCTTGGAAGGCTCTCCACCACCTGAATCCCCTCCTGTCTAATGTGCACAGCTCTTCCCGAGGCAGCGGGGGCAGTGAGGGTGGGTAGTGGAAGGGCTGCCCCCACATGAGGCCTTTGCTATTGGCCCTGTACAGTCCTCATCCCTTCCGCTTATCCCTACTGGGTCTCCCTTAAAATCCATCACCACTTTGCACCTTTGCAGTTACGGGCTTATTAGGCTCTGTTTCCTGTTCGATGGACAGATCCTGAAGGAGAGGTGCAATCCTCCCTTCTTTCATTCATTCATTCATTCATTCATTCAGCAGAAATTTTTTGAGCATCTACTGTGCGCCAGACACTGTGCTAAGTGCTGAAGACGTGCAGGTGGACATGATGTAGTTCCTTGCCTCAGGGAATCCACAGTTTGGTGGGGGCCTGACTAATTTCCAGTTACTTCTCCACATTTGGGCAGAAGTGGGTGTAGTGAGACCTCCTCTGGGGTCAGGTTCCCCGGGCTTTCGCCGAGAACTGAGTGTGCAAGCCGAGTGTGTGTGGTGCCGCCCTAAGCCAGCAGAACTCTGTGAGCCAGAGTCTGCCTCTGTTTTGAGAGCAGTCAGAAGCTCTCAGAGAATTTTACATGGTGAGCGTTGGCAGATTTGCATGCTAGGCAGACACCTCAGGCAGCCTTGTGGCCATATGTCCAGACAAGAAGCAATGAGACCATAATTTCAATCATCTAAGCGCTGCCAGGGCTCTGACCTAAGGAAGTGGCAGAAGCCTAAAAAGAGGTAGATGAGTTTCAAAGAAGGTGAAATAGATAGATCACAACAATTTTGGTCAGGGGCAGGAGGAGGAGGAAAAAGTTTGTATTTCTGTTTTCCATGAGAGCAAGCAGTGGCATTGCTAATTACACTGCCCCCTAGCATCCATCTCTTCCTTCTTTCTGGCAACAGAATTATTTTTGTTTTGTTGTTGTTTTGTTTTAAACACGCATGTGGTATCTGGAGAGGTAGCATCCATCTAGTAGGGCAAGACCAGCATGAGAAATATGGGGTTAAAAGATAGAAAGCTCTTTGATCCCTGAAAGCATTCTTGAGCATTGGAATCGATGCCAGCAGTATCCTATCTGGGGATCTTTTCTTTGTTTTATGAAAGAAAATATGCAACAATGGCTGGGCTGGGTGGCTCATGCCTGTAATCCCAGCACTTTGGGAGGCCAAAGGCGGGTGGATCACTTGAGGTCAGACCAGCCAGAGATGGCGAAACCCCATCTCTGCTAAAAATACAAAAATTAGCCAGGCATGGTGGCAGACGCCTGTAACCCCAGCTACTTGGGAGGCTGAGGCAGGAGATTCACTTGAACCTAGGAGGTGGAGGTTACAATGAGCTGAGATCACGCCACTGCACTCCACCTTGGGTGATACAGCAAGACTCTGTCTCAAACAAAAAAAAAAAAAAGAAAGAAAGGAAGAAAAAAAGATGCAACAATACTCAGCCCTAGTCCTAGTCCTTCAAGATAGCATATGGAGGTTTCCTGTTACTTGCAACCCAAGTACAACCCTCACCGACACCAGTGGATGGTGACAATCTCCAGAATGGGGCATCTGCCAAGACGGAGGAGAGGAGGCAGTGTCATTTTTATTTGTCACGGTACTTTCTGTGCACCGTTTAGTTGCTGCTGGTTCTAGTTAATAATCCTGCCTGACAAACCATCCCAAAATTTAGAGACATAAAACTGATATTTCTTTATGATCAAGGAATCTGTGGGTCATACGTTTGGATGATACTCAGCAGGGATAACATGTCTCTGCCCCACCATGTCTGGGAAGACTCGAAGCTGAGGGTAACTCACAGGAGTCACCTAGAGGCTTCTTCACTCATGTACATAGGATAAGGAATGAGCTGACTTGAGGGCTGGATGCAGCAGGGACTGCCCACTGGAGCACATCCATGTGGCCTCTCCACATGCCTTGGGCTTTTTGCAGCAAGGGGGCTAGTTCTTGAGAGTGAGATTTCCCGGGGAACTGGGGGAAGCCACGTGCCTCTTGTGGTCTAGCTCCAGAAGTAAGGTAGCTTTACTTCTTTGAACTGTATTCCTTTTGATGGGGAGAAAGGCAAAGAGTCTGTGGCCATGTTTTAGAAAGTCATGCAGCCACAGGCAGCTGCATTTTCAGGAGCTGGGGGCCACACTCAATTCACAGCCAACAGAGGGAGGCGGAGCCTGATGTGGAGGAGATTGCCTGGGAATATTGCAGACAATGAAAAGAGGGCCAAGGATGGGGCCCTGCCGACATGGTGATTCACAGGAAAGGCTAATGGAATGAATAATTCATTCAATAACATGACCTGATATAGCTAATTCCCCAGGTCAGTGATTCTTTAGTCAGGCCCAAGTAAGAGGATCTCAGTTGGCTGAGCCTCTAGTGACCTTTTGGAGTCAGACAGGGAACCTTAGAATTCTGCTTCTCAAACCTTAATGTGCACAAGGACCACTTCAGGAGGCTTATTCTAAATATAAACCCCTGAACCCCTTTTCCAAGAAATTCTCATCCAGTAGACGATGAGATCTGAATGTTTTCATCCCACTCCAATTCATATGTTTAGACCTAATTCCCAGTGCAATAATATTAATGTGGAGCTTTTAGGAGTTGAGGAAACCGTGAAGGCGGAATGGAATTACTTCCCTTATAAATGAGGCCCAAGGAAGTTCATTTACCCCTTCCCGGTGTGAGGACACAGCTAGAAGGTGCCATCTATGAAGCAGAGAGCAGGTATTCACCAGACACCAAATAAGTTGGCCTCTTGACCTGGGACTTCCCAGCCTCCAGAACCGTTGGCAGTACATTTCTGTTGTTTAGAAATTACCCAGTCTAAGGCATTTTGTTAGAGAAGCGCAAACAGACTGAAACAGTAGACCTGCAGTGCAGTCCAGGAATCTGCCTGTTTAAAACAAGTCCCTCCTATCATGACTGTAGGGGCTGGGCCGACCACACTCACAGACAGTCCCGTCCTCAGCCACCCATGCGTAAATCCCAAAGAGACAAGGCAGTCTTTTTGCTAAGACGTTCTGGCTTCAGGTCCTTGCTCTGCTGTTTTGCAGCCACCTGACTTCTGACGGTTTCCCTCTCTGACATCAATGTTCTCATCAGTACAATGAGAAAGTTGAGTTACAGCAGTATTTTCCAACTAGCCTCTATGGAACCTGAGGGGTTCCACGTTGGACACCCATCTGCATCAATCAATTTAGCGCATGTTCATTGAATGTTTGCTGGATGTCAGTCCCTGGACTAGGTGGTGGGCATGAAGTGGCATACCAGATGGGCACTGTGTGTTCTTCAGAGGGCTGACGTTGTAGGAGAAAAGGCCAGGAATTACAAAATCAATGAATAATTATCATTATGGGGCTGGGTGCAGTGGCACATGCCTGTAATCCTAGCACTTTGGGAGGCTGAGGCAGGTGGATCGCCTGAGGTCAGGAGTTCGAGACCAGCCTGGTCAACATGGTGAAACCCCATCGTTACAAAATACAAATATTAGCCAGGCACAGTGGCAGGCATCTGTAATCCCAGCTACTCAGGAGGCTGTGGCAGGAGAATTGCTCGAACCTGGGAGGCAGAGGCTGCAGTGAGCTAAGATAGTGCCGCTGCACTCCAGCCTGGGTGACTCTGTCTCAAAATAATAATAATCATCATCATTATGAAAGATGCTTCAAAGGAGAAGCACTAGATGCTGTGAGAAAAGGTAAGAAAGGTAAGAGACAACGAATGGCTTCATTCATTTCTGCTGCTATAACGAAAGTATCCTAGACTGGGTCATTTATAAACAAAATAAATTTATTTTTCACAGTTCTGGAGGCTGCAAAGTACAAGATCAAGGCAATGACAAACTCATTGTCTGGCAAGGGCCTGCTTTCTGGATCATAGATGGTGTCATATAGGTGTCCTCACATGGTGGAAGAGATGAGACAGACTCTGTGTCCTCATATGGTGTAAGGGACATAGGGACACACTCACTCCCTAAAGTCCTTTTGTAAGGGCATTGATCCCATCCAGGAGGTGCCATCTTCACAGCCTATTCACCTCCCAGAGACCCTACCTTATAATACCATCACCTTGGGTTTCAAGTTCCGACATATGAAATTTACTGGGACACACACAGCACAAAGCACAGCAGCAAAGATAGCTGAAATTGTGTGTCTGTGTGTGTGTGTGTGTGTGTGTGTGTGTGTGTGCTTCTGCTTGGGTTGCCATTTGGACAAACTGTTCTCAGGATGGAAAACACTGGCTTAGGTGCTCTCTAAGGGCCCTTGCAACTGGAAACCTTGCAACTGGTAAAATCATAGAAGGACATTATAGTCCTATGATTTTACCTGTAAGTACAGTCATTTAGTCAGAATGCAATTACTGGATTTTACATCTGTCTAAGACCCCAAGGTTACCACCTTCATTCTTGAAAATAAATTATGGGGCTCTTTAGGGATCAAAAATGTTCTATATCATACTTTGATGGCATTTAAAACTTAGCACTTTAACCTGGGAGATTGAGTGAGAGATCAGAAAAGGAAAACTGAAATGCAGCCCTGCTTGGCACCGGAAGCTGCAGAGCACAGAGGATGGGGATGAGGACTCTGGGCTCAGCCATGTGTTGTTGAGCAGCTCACCAGATGTGCTGGCCAAGTGATTTACATTTCTTTTCTTTTTGAGATGGAGTCTCCCACTGTTACCCAGGCTGGAGGGCAGTGGCGTGATCTCGGCTCACTGAAACCTCTCCCTCCTGGGTTCAAGCAATTCTCCTGCCTCAGCCTCCTGAGTAGCTAGAATTACAGGCATGCACCATCATGCCTGGCTAATTTTTGTATTTTTAGTAGAGATAGGGTTTCACCATGTTGGTCAGGCTGGTCTCAAACTCCTGACCTCAGATGATCCAGCTGCCTCGGTCTCCCAAAGTGCTGGGATTATAGGCATAAAGCACCATGCCCCACCAACTGATTTACATTTCTTTCTTTTTTTTTTTTTTTTTTTTTTTTGAGATAGAGTTTCACTCTGTCACCCAGGCTGGAGTGCAGTGGTCTGATCTTGGCTCACTGCAACTTCTGCCTCCTGGACCCAGTTGATTCTCCCACCCCAGCCTCATGAGTAGCTGGGATTACAGGCATGCTCCACCATGCTCGGTTAATTTGTGTATTTTTAGTGGAGATGGGGTTTCACCATGTTGGCCAGGCTGGTCTGGAGCTCCTGACCTCAAGTGATCTACCCACCTAAGCCTCCCAAAACGCTGGTATTACAGGCGTGAGTCACCATGTCCGGTGGTGATTTATATTTCTGAGTCTTCGGATTTACAACTGCAGAATGGGCATCTGGTACTGGCCTCAGTCATTTTAAGAAAGATTACACAGAAAAAGTTACTAGCTCAGTGCCAGATAGTAAGCACTCAATAAATGATGGTTATTACTAATTTTAGCATCTTTCTTACATGTGCTATGCTTGTCAACATATCTGCAAATGTTTTATAAAGGAGAATGGAAAATTACATCGTTTGAGAGTTGCCCAGTATCAGAAATCTGTCAGGCCAACTGCATCTCTCTGGGGAAGAAAGCCCTGTAATTCTTTTTAACAATATGTGCCCAGCTGGATGCGGTGGCCCATGCCTGTAATCCCAGCACTTTGGGAGGCCGAGGTGGGTGGATCACGAGATCAGGAGATCGAGACCATCCTGGCTAACATGGTGAAATCCCGTCTCTACTAAAAATACAAAAATTAGCTGGGCGTGGTGGTGCACACCTGTAGTCCCAGCTACTCGGGAGGCTGAGGCAGGAGAATCATTGAATCTGGGAGGTGGAGGTTGCAGTGAGCTGAGATCACGCTACTGCACTCCAGCCTGGTGACAGAGTGAGACTCTATTTCCAAAAAAAAAAAAAAAAAAAAAAAACACACAAAAAACAAAAAACAGAACAAAACAAAAAAACCAATATGTGCCCATGGTGATAGCCTTAAAATATTGAGCTTGTCCCCTCCCTTTATTTTTTGCAAGGGAGAGCAGGTTATTTTTTCCCAGTTGAAACCAAGCATGAGTATCCAAATTTGGGATATAAGATTTCCATGCTCAAAAAGAATGAAGTTGACACCCATATATGTTGTTGAAACATAAAAGGGGGTCAGGCGCGGTGGCTCACACCTGTAATCCCAGCACTGTGGAAGGCTGAGGTGGGCAGATCACTTGAGGTCAGGAGTTTAAGACCAGCCTGGCCAACATGGTAAAACCCTGTCTCTACTAAAAACACAAAAATGAGCCGGGCATGGTGGTGCGGGCCTGTAGTCTCAGCTATTCAGGAGGCTGAGGCAGTAGAATTGCTTGAACCTGGGAGGTGGAGGTTGCAGCGAGCCAAGGTCATGCCACTGTACTCCAACCTAGGTGACAGAGTGAGACCCCGTCTTAAGAAAAAAAAAAAAAAAGAAAAACAGGTCTGGAAAAAATGTTATGTGGCTGTCTTGCAGTTTAATAGGTTAACTTTCTTTGAGACTAAACCTTCAAATCTTTTCCTTTTCCTTTTTTTTTTTTTTTTTTTTTGATAATTAAAACCATACAGAGAGCGTCCAAGCGAAGGAGTACTTCTATCACTTAATGGTTTGTGCAGTGAAGCTGCCTGGAGGAACTTGGGCGAGATGTTTAGCCTTAGCTTTCTTTTTTTTCTTTTTTTTGAGATGGAGTTTTGCTCTTTTTGCCCAGGCTGGAGTGCAATGGCACCATCTCGGCTCACTGCAACCTCTGCCTTCCGGGTTCGAGCGATTCTCCTGCCTCAGCCTCCCAAGTAGCTGGAATTACAGGTGCCCACTGCCACACCCAACTAATTTTGTATTTTTATTAGAGACGGGGTTTCACTATGTTGGCCAGGCTGTTCTCAAACTCCTGACCTCAGGTTATCCGCCTGCCTCAGCCTCCCAAAGTGCTGGGATTATAGGTGTGAGACACCGCGCGTGGCCTGCCTTAGCTTTCTTGTCTTTAAAATGGGAATGATGCTAGAATGAATCTTCTAAGACTGTTGCAAAATTCAGTAAGGTGATGTATTAAATGAGCCAGATGCAAAGTAAGTGCTCAGTAAGTTAGCCAACTTACTAAAAATAGCTATTACTATTTTTAGGTGTATGATTTACCAAATATTCTGGTGTTGACTTACAAATTTTGAACTGCAAACTCATACAAAATATAAAATAATCTTAGCTTCTTGCCTTGAATGATCTGCATTTAATGATTCTGGAGGCAGCTAAATCGACCTTGAAGTTACATTGGGAGCTATGTCCCCAGTTTTAGGAGGTGTGATATCCTGCCACTGATTTTGGATACCAATAAGGTAAAACCGTGTAAGTCATTAAGGTGCCTTAGGACTGTGTTCTATGGCCAGACATGGGGAGAAGGCTGAATTGTATCAAGCAGTCAAACAGCTCACTAGTGAACAATCCTGTGGGGAGTGGGAGAATTTCATCTCTACAAATCATGTGATAGTGTCTGCAGCCATTAGGATTAAGTTTTGCTGCAGAAAATTCAAAATAAGAGTGTCTTAATTAGATGGAAGTTAATTTATTCCTTTTATAAGTCTTGGTAAACAAGGCTGGTATGGCATTCTACACTTCCAGGGACTCAGGGTTCATCCACCTTGTTGTTTTGCAATAGTAAATAATAAATACTATTCATCCCTAAGTTTACCTCATAGTCCAAAGTTGGCTGCTGTAGCTCCAGCAATCAAATCTTTATTCCAGGCAGAAAGAGAGAGAAGAACATGATCTTTACCTTTCACGGCATTTTTTACAGATTGCTCACAACACTACTTCTTACATTTCACCCCTCAGTCTTCTCCTAGTTGCCTACTTGCAAGCAATGCCGGTATATCTAGCCTTTATCCCAGGAACACATGTGCCGAGGGGAACTGGCATTTAGGGGGCAATTAGCAGTCTGTGCTTCAGGGTAAAAGGGGTTAGATTACTAAACGTAGATCAGGGCCACTGGTGCAAAAACTAGTTTCATCTATAATGTGTGGACTTGGAGTTTCTTGTTGCCTTCGTAACTAGAAGTAACTAGAGAGAAGACTGAATATGCCCAACTGTGATGAAGAAAAAGTTGTTCTTACACCTTAGACCTTGTGTTCTAGCAGAAAATCTCAGCCTGATAGATCATGAGTTCAGAATGAAACTTTCTTGTGATATTAAACACAACTTGTTTATCTTTTCACGCCGGGAAAGTTTAGGATTAATTATATAGAGAGATTAGAAAGTAAATCACAGAAATAACACTGTGCGGGAAATCAGCTTATGTTTGGTATTTGAGTTCTGTATAATTTTTTTAGAAAAGTTTTTGACATATTAGAGACAAATTAATCTTATAGTGGCCATTTAAAATGTAACTGAGTAGTAATTTGATTTAGACATGCTTTTTCATTGAAAAAAATTCAGGAAAATATTAGAAAAATTACTATGTTTGTTTAAAAGAACTCAAGAGTCCTTCTACCTGTAAGCTTAGTTATTACTTTACCAGATTTTCACCAGGCGCACGCATGCCTGTAATCCCAGCACTTTGGGAGTCTGACGCAGGCGGATCATCTGAGGTCAGGAGTTCGAGATCAGCCTGGCCAACATGGTAAAACCCCGTCTCTACTAAATATACAAAAATTAGGCAGGCATGGTGGCTTGCATCCGTAGCTACTCAGGAGGCTGAGGCATGATAATTGCTCGGACCCAGGAAGCAGAGATTGCAGTGAGCCAAGATTGTGCCACTGCACTCCAGCCTGGGTGAGAGAGTGAGATTTTGTCTCACTCTGTCTCCCAGGCTGGAGTGCAGTGGTGCAAACAAGGCTCACCAAAGCCTTGAACTCCTGGGCTCAAGTGATCCTCCCACCTCAGCCTCCTGAGTAACTGGGATCACAGGTGAGTGCCATTGTGCCCAGCTAATTTTGTAGAATTTTTTGTAGATGTGGGTCTTACCAAGTTGCCCAGACTGGTCTTGAACTCATGGGCTCAAGCAATCCTCCCACCTCAACCTCCTAAAATGCTGGAATTACAGGCATGAGCCACTGCGCCTATCTGCTGTACCAGATGTTTTGACTACCTTTGCTTGTTACATCATTTTAAACATTGGGGGCAATTTAATGAATTTAGTTGTTACCTGAACTCACTGCGTAAAGTTTATTTCAACATTGACCAAGAGACCTCTTGCAAGTAATGGTTAAAGCATCATCTATGTTTACATGAATTTGCAAATTGAAGTTAAAACCTGAGGAAAAGTGGATTTCATGTTAATACATTCTTAGAAACCAACCTTAAATATTTTTTCTGTGTGTAAAAGCTGCCCTCATAGATAATAACATATTTAAGCTCACTCTGACAACTTCACTTTTATCTTTATTTGTTTATAAACAAACTAAAAGGGCTCTGGGGATAATTTCTTTATTGTCTATTAGGGGAACTCTTATTTTTTTTTTGTTTGTTGTTCCAAAATAAATCTAGGCTGGCTCACACCTGTAATCCCAGCACTTTGGGAGGCCGAGGCAGGTGGATCATCTGAGGTCAGGAGATCGAGACCAGCCTGGCCAACATGGTGAAACCCCGTCTGTACTAAAAATACAAAAATTAGCCAGGAGTAGTGGCGAGTGCTTGTAGTCTCAGCTACTCAGGAGGCTGAGGCAGGAGAAACGCTTTAACCTAGGTAGTGGAGGTTGCAGTGAGCCAAGATTGCACCACTGCACTCCATTCTGGGCAACAGAGCAAGACTGCATCTCAAAAAATTAAATGAATGAAGTAAATCTAATGTGAAATCTTGTGTTTGGCTTTTGTTTTGAGAAGTGACCCTCCCCCATTCCAAGTCATTTGGGAAACCTGTCAGGCAAGAGACTCCCCTTCCTCAGTTGCAGGGTGGCAGGTGTCCCCAGCCAGATATATCCTCCATGCCACTTCCTTGAAGAGCCTGTGCTTTATTTCCTTCTACCTAGATCACTAGCCTTTACCTTCTTGCTTCCAGTTTTTAGCATAGTAGTAAGAAGTATTGATTCAGAAACCAGATTCTGTGTGTTCAAATCACATCTCTGATGCTTCTTCACTGTGTGACCTTGGGTTTGTTACTTAACTTCTCTGAGTCTCAGTTTTCTCATCTATAAAATCAGGATCATAATAGTATCCTCTGTCTAGTATTTTTGTAAGAGTAAGTTAATACATGTAAAACTCTTAGAATAACAACTGCTACACAGGAGATGCTCAATATATGCTTATTATTATTGTTATTATTATTTATCATTATCATTTTTATTATTAAGACCTAGTTGCTGAGGTTTTCTTTCAATTCTGTAAATGTCTTTTTGTCTCTGTTTTAAACTAGGGTTGGTTGCTTTTCCTTGTAAGCAAACTGGGTGTAGCAAGCCTAGTGTAAAAGAAGGTGTCCTCAGTGCAGGAAGAGAAAGCCCTGGCCTCACCTCATTGACCTCCCTTTACCTGCTGCAGTTTAAGATCACGGATCAGGGGCCACCAAATAACACAGTTCAAGACCCACTGCCTTCAATTATGATAAGAGATCCTTCTTGGTTTAGAGGCTGTGACTTCCTTCTCCAGTTACCTCTGTGGGCCTGGGCCACAGGGTCATGTGCAGAAGAGTGACTTCACACTCTGGACAAATAGCCAAGGAGGACCTATGATGTTCACAAGAATCGCTGATTAAAACAAGGAACTAAACTCATAATTTTACAATATATTCAACAAGGCCAATTTAAAATGAAGGAAGGCGGAGAGAAGGAGAACAGCACCAGCACCATCACCTCCTCCTCCGGACTACCTAGCTGTGACGCAATCACAGCTCATTGCGGCCTCAACCTCCCAGGCTGAAACGATCCTCCCACCTTAGCCTCCCCAGTAGCTGGGACCACAGCTAGGTGTTGCAGTTTAACATGTTCTTCTATGACCCCTCTCATCTGTGGACTGAAGGTGACAACTCCTCAGCAGGAAGGTCACAGACCTCCACGGACTGCCCTTGCCACCTCTCCACTTCAAATCTTTCTCCTCTTCTCTCCTCCTCCCATCAGATTTCATGTTCCAGCAACCCCAGCCTCCTACTACATCCTATCGATTCCATGTTCTCTCATGCCTCCATACCTTATGCATTTCCTTTCCTTCTTGCTCTCTTGGCCATTTGGCAATACCCACTTCTCCTCAAGCCTCAGCTTCCATGCTATTTTTCCTGGAAACTATCCCCGACTTCCCCAGGCCTGCCATTGAATTTCTTCCTCTACAGTCCATTGCACCTGGTACATAACTCCGTTTTTACAAGCAGTAGATGTGACTTCCTTGAGAACAGACTGTCAACCTAGTCCCTGACACAGACCCAGTGGTCTTGAATATTTCCCGTATGTAATCTTCCCCAGACCACACTGTTCCTCTGTGACATGCTTTTCTTTCCTGGGCCTGGCTGGTAGGTCATTATTCTAGCTGGGTTGGTTATTGGTGTAAGTATTGGTTTGATTTCTGCATCTCCTCTTAAAGGGATGCTCCATGAGGACACAGCCTGTCTTATTTATTTATTTTTTTTAATAGCTGGTTCCCCAGTGCCTAACATGAGTGACTTAAGAAGATGCTCAAATGAAGCTGATTTAAATAGAATAACAAATTTATCCACTCACATATTTGCATATCTCTGTAAATGCAGGCCCACTGCGGCCTTAAATAAAAAGGCAATCTCAGCCAAATAGATGGGCTGTCATGTTCTGCTCGCCCCAACATGAGGGACTGTCTGAGCTTTCCCTGGAAGCAGAAGCCTGTTACTTGAAATCTGTAGATGCCAGGGTTTGGTGTCAAGGTGAAATGATTCTGATACCCATGAGCAATGTATCTGGTACTGTGATACCAAGGTGAAAAGAAAGCTTGTCAATGTCACCCTGGGGACAGTGTGACAGTGTCAAAACAAACTCACAGCAAATGCCGTTAGCTTGGACTGAAGGAACATGATAGGATGCGCACAGAAACGGGACCCAAGGCAGAGAGACGACATTATGGGTGTGCGGCTCTCTTGCTCAGTCCCCGCACCCATGACCTCTCAGCATCTTCCACTTCTAAATCGACAGACGAAGTCAAAGGCTCTGAAATTCTCCAATGGCAGTTCTTCTGTGAAGGTGACAAAAGAAACCATAGATTGTTTATTTTATGCAATTGTTTCTTTAATAAAATATGAAGTGCTTTATGATAACAAACAGACAGCATCTTGCAAAAAAAAACTAATTAAAAAATTCACTTATTTATCCAAAATTGTTAGGGAAGCTGCAACAGCCACATGGAGTCCTGGGCTGGGTACCCACTATGTGCCAGATTTAACACACAGCCTGGCAGGCAGGGAAACAAGCAAGTGGATTCTAATCCAAATAGCATTTTCTTTTTTTTTGAGACAGGGTCTTGCTCTGTCCTGTGGGCAGATATGCAGTGGTTCAGTCATGACTACAGCCTCCAGCTGCTGGGCTCAGGCAGTCTTCCTGCCTCGGCCTCCTGAGTAGCTGGGACCACAGGCATTGCCACCATGCCCAGCTCATTTTTGTGCTTGATGTAGAGATGAGTTCTCCCTATGTTGTCCGTGTATTGGTTGGTCTCAAACTTCTGGCCTCAAGGGATCCTCCTGTCTCAGCATCCCAAAGTGCTGATCTTACAGCCATGAGCCACTACACCCAGCCTGTATGTTATTCTTTATTCAGACCCTTATAACGCAGCACAAATATGAATCCATCTCATTTCACACATCTGCCCCAGACCATTTGTGTTTTTATAATTGTGATTTGTCAAATATGCAGAAGGATACCCCTTCCATAATCGAAAAATTGCCAAGAATGCAACCAGCCTTGCTATTTACATCTTCAACACCGAAGCTTAGGTATCTCCAGTCTTACTTAATCAGTGGGTTCTGTACTGCAAAGAAGGGCTTTTGACTCAACCAGATCCAAGTTTATATCCTAACCCTTCAGTTCACTCTGCACCATGGACAAGCCACTTCACCTCTCTGATCCTCCTTTTTCTCATGTGTAAATTACAGGAGAACGCACCACAATGTCACAGAGCTCTTGCGAGGATTAATTATAGCATGATATTTCCAACCTTGAGACCATATATATAAGCTCTTCAGAATATTCCTGCGCCACAAAGGGGCCGAATTCATGTTGGTGCCTGGGTTATCCTTAGAATATCAAGGGTCAGAACTGGCAGACACTTGAACATTACTAATTCAGATCTGTCATTTTATTGCTGAAGAAACTGTGGCCCAGAGAAACTCACTGACTTCCTCAGAGTCCTGCCTATAAATTCAAGGGAGTTGTTTGTTGATTTGTACATTTAATGAAGACGTAGATAATACTTACAGTGTATCAGACAGCGTTCTAGGTGTTTTACAAATATTAGCACTTTTTAAATGCACAAAACCCCTATGACATTTAGGGTTATTATTCACACTTTGCTGATGAGGAAACTGAAGGTTAAGTAACTTGCTCAATTACAGGTTTGTAATTATTAAGAGGGATGCAAACCCAGGCAGTTGGTTTCAAATTCCGTGCATTGAACTGGTTTCCACTCCTGTAATACTCACCATACCTCTTCAATATGATACATCGACAGCCAATGGCTCTCTTTTTCTCTCTCCTTCACCTTTCTTCCCTTCCTTCCTCTCTTTAGCCATCCCAATTAATGAGAGTAGAAATTACTTTCTTTTAGAATCTGTCTCAGCCTGGCTTTCCCAGAAAGCTGAGACTAATGAAAACCTGACATGCTGCTACTTTACCAGAGAGAATGATCCCAGAGAAGCTGGGGAGAGAGAGAGAAGGAGGTAGGCAGGGAAGGAAGGGGACAAATGAGAGGTCGTGTTACCAAGCTGGCCACATTTGGTGCCAAGTGCACTGACTGTTCTATCTCCTGGACTGTCTTCCAGGATGCTTAGGGACTACAGCACCTCGGAACAGACTGTGAGGGTGGGAGGAGGGAGGGAGCAGAATGTCTGTACTACTTCCCATCAGCCCTACTTCCCATCAGCCCACGGTTCTCCCCATGGACATTACTTTTCCTGCCCTGTCCAGGGTACTGGTGCACAGCCATGGCTGGGGGATGGGCGTCTCCCACTTCAGCAACCACAGAGAGATGGACCCCTTGAGAAGACTGTCATGGTAGTGGTGGGGGCGGGGGCCTGAGCCCATGCAGAGTTGGGGTGGAACAGCAACAGCTGGGGTGGCCAGGGTAGCGAGACAGGAGAAGCTGTGAGGAGCTGAGGGGACTCCTGGGGGAAGAGGGGGTCTGCTCCACCTGCCCTGTAGAGTGCAGAATCCTCTCGACTTTCAGATCTGGCCAGGAGTTTTCAGTCTAGTGTGTTCTCCTCATTCCAATCATATCCTTAGGCTAATTGTCTGTAATTTGAGATGCATCTCTTAATTTCTATTACTTTTCCATTTATTACATGAAACAGTAAAAAGATCCAGTAAGAACATGAATTGGAAAGGGACATGTCCAAGATTACACAACTGGTGGTAGAGCCTAAAGAAAAATCTAGCTGTTCCAGGGACCTGAGATAGTTTTCAAGCAGCATTTCAGAGTAAGAAACTTTTGACTGTCTCCAAGCCCACAGCTGAAGGAGCCCACAGGACAAACCACATGAGCCCATTTGCAAATAGACATTCACTCCCTCACATCCCTGCTGCACATCTGGAAGTACAAGCTCACAGTGAGTCAAGAAAATGACTTTTCTTTGTTCTCTAACATCTGAGCTGTCATAAAAGGTTTTATACTTTTATTTATTTATTTATTTAATTTATTTATTTATTTATTTATTGGGACACAGTCTCACTCTGTTGCCCAGGCTGGTGTGCAGTGATGCAATCACAGCTCACTGCAGCCTCAACCTCCCTGAAACAATCCTCCCACTTTAGCTTCCTCAATAACTGGGACCACAGGTGTGCGCCACCATGCTGCTATTTTTTTATAGAGATGGGGTCTCCCTGTATTGTCCAGGCTGATCTTAAGCTCCTGGTCTCAAGCTATCCTCCTGCCTTGGTCTCCCTACATGCTGGGATTATAAGCATAAGCCACCTCACCTGGCCATGTACTCAATTTATAACCCAATGTCCCTGCTTGAAGATGGGATCAGTGGATAATAAACACACCCCTGCTTTGCCTTACTGTGAAAGAGGTTAACTAATTATTCAAGATATTTGGTAATTTTTGATAAAATGCATTATAAGAATAATAGTCGTTTATTAAGCGCTTCTTAGTTCCCAGAGACCGTGCTGTATATCCATCAGAATGGTTAGCAATTTTTATGCACTTCTTATATTCCAAGCATTTCTCAATGTGGGGCAACATGTATGACCCATGCAACCTTCCAGACAGTCCTGGGAGACAGATTTGGTCATGAATATCTCTATTTTACAGAGGAGATAAATGAGGACAGAGAAGTTCAGTAACTTGCCCCACATCACACGACTGGTGGGAGGTGGAACTGTGATTACAGACCAGGCATTTATTCTAGAATTTACCTTCTATACTTCTCCTCATTGCTTTTTAAGGCTCATGAGGATCCAAATTTGGCCCCTGTGCTGCCAAGTTGCAATCTTGCCTGAAGGACAAAGTGCAAACTCTTTGTAGAATATACTACCCAGCCAGCCTCCCCAACCCCACCACCCCGTTTACCCTCTGCCCCCTCTCCTGTGTCAGGAAAAGTACAATCCAACTCCTGAACCTGCTACATTCTAATTCCACGACCCTGAACAGTCATTTTCACCTCTCTGAGGCTCCGTCTCCTTATCTGCAGAAGGAGGAAAATCCCTTTCTTTACAAGGGTCTTTCGAAGAGCGACAGGCATTGTGTGGATAACCCCTAACTCAGTTCCAGGAACACAGAGGAGATTAGCCAATACCTGTTTTCTTCCCTTTCCTCTTCTGAACTTCTGAACTTGCAGTGAGATTACTCTGTTGTAACGTATCTGCCTTCCAAATGCCCCCAGCCAAAATGCTTCTCTGCACTTTGCACATGCCAGGAGAGTCAGCACACTCTTATATTTATCAGTTCGTGTGTCCGTCCTTTTCTAGGGTTATTTAAGGTGAGGCTTCTGGTTTTACCCCTTTGTGACTGACTGCCCCATACCCAACACAGTTTCCAATAGATACAGAACTTAATAGCTAATGCCTGTTGAATGAAATAGGAAACAACTGAAGACAATATGTTCTGGTCCATAATAGCAGCTCAGTAATTACTTGGTGGCTGGGATTTGACTCGATTAGATGTGAGCATGCCTGGATTGATCTCTAGGAGAACACAGTTGAGATGGATTGTTTTTTAGCTTTTCCTTGCTCAGTTCAACAAACATGGTATTACCAACCACAATGAGGCTGAAGCGGGCACAGGCAGGGGCTGATGAATGACACGCAGCCCTGCCCCAATTTCTGCACTTATTGTACCAGTTCTTCCAAACCCCTGCACAAATTAGCCACTTGAGGAGCATTTTAAATGAACACACATTTGTCCATGTCCTTTGACCAGACTAACAGCTCAGCAGAAAAAACAACCAGGCAGTCTCTAAGATAAAAGGGATTTGGGGTGTTTACTTTCTGCATTAACCTCTCTCTCTCCTTTCTCTCTCTCTCTCTCTCTCTCTCTCACACACACACACACACACACACACATACATAACACACACAGTGGTTTTCCAGGTTTAACAGTGAATGATCTCATTTTAAGTATCATGGAAACAGTAGGCCTGCCTCGGCCTTCCAGCTAGGGTTTTTAAACAGTTTTATGACAGCTTAACAAAGGTGTGCAATGGAGTATTTTACACTAAGCAGGAAGAAGGGGCCATGCCCGTCCTTCCATGATGTGTTCAAGCAGCTGGCACAAGGAGAAGTGAGACATGAAGACTCTTTAGATGGAGTGTACCTTCTTGTTACAACAGCCAGCCTGTCATCCCACTCATGAGCAGACAAAGGCATCCACATCAATTAGCATGATGAGCAAGTGTGGCAGGGAGGGGGAGGAAGGTGACAGAGGCTGATGTGCCCCCTCCATTGTGACCAATGGTGGACAGATGATTCCATGGAATCGAACTTAACTTGAATCACTTTCAGGTAAAGAAGTAGACTTTCCAGCAGACTGTCTGAGCTTGTGTGTTCAAGTGGCAGAACTGAGTCCCCTCCTCTATGAAGCTGTCAATCATTCCACACAGGCGTGCATGACGATGGGACCAGACAATGCATGAAATGGCCTATGGTAGAAAGGTACATGGCAGGGACCTTTCTCCTTTGCATGACTGATACAGCATGCACAAATCTTCAGTGGAGAGCTCAATGCATTTTTACATGTGTCTGTATCTACATAAAGAAATGTCACCTCAATCACATTATGCGACATTCCCAGCACCCTACACTGCTCCACTCTGGCAGTTCTGACCTCAAGTGATCCACCTCGGCCTCCCAAAGTGCTGGGATTCCAGATGTGAGTCACTGCGCCCAGACACTCTTGGAATTCTTAATGTAAGTGACCCTCTCTTTTTTCCCTTTCCGTCCTCTCGCCAATAAACATTACCCCCATCACTTATACTCTCTTTTTCTAACTCCTCACTTACAGGGATACAAAAGACCTTAACATGTAGCACTACATTAGAAAATAGAAGCTGACTAGAAAATTACCGCAATGTATTGCTGCTCTTGAGGCTATTGTTATTTTCACCAGGCCTGTGTTGAATATAGTCATGAATACGATGATTGCTGTTTATAAAGAACTTGGAAGTCTTCCGACCCCAAGGAATTTGAGTTTCCAAGGAGTTGTAAAGACATGACACCATCTTGTGGCCCAGTCATTGTTTGTGATGCTGAGGACTGAGCCCTGGGTTTGTGACGCTGAGGACTGAGCCCTGGAGTCAGCTCTCCCTGTCCTATTTCCTGCATTTCTAGGAACCCCCTCAGAGGCTGCAGGGCTGGGAGGGAGGACTGCCACAAGTAAGGGTTCTTTGAGTGGTGCCACTAAAAAACCATGGGGCCTTGAACAGGCTGGTTTGCCTCCTGGAGCCTCAGCCTTCTCATCTGTAAAACAGAGGGAGCAATGTTTGCTTTGCTTTTATTGGTGTGCTTTAAAGGTAAGATGCCGTATTGCTCCAGACCCTTTAGGCTTGGCTCCCTCTAAATCCTCAGTCAGAGAGTCTGAGCATTGCTGGCTTACATAAATTCTTCAGGCATTTAGGAAAAGGTGCATCTGCTGGGCAGTGCTCAACTTGGGATGCGGTGGCTACTTTTGGAGAAAAAAAGTCCCACTTGCTTTGGGCAGGTGTAGCGCTGCACCCACCAGGGTACACAATTTGATCACAAGAGGGTGGGCTGGGTTTTGCCCTTACTCATTGTCCCCTTTGTGTGGTGAGCACCCTGCAGAACTGTTTGCAATGGTCCTGCACAGGGTTGGCTGTTGCCTCAGTATATTTGCATTTTTTGAGTCCTTGCTCTGACTGTGCCACTTTAAGATCCAGATCAGATGGAACCCTGTTGGTAAAGTCTTCTTGACTGTGCCTGGCAAGCTCTTTTGGAGGGCCTCCCAATCTGCCGGCCCCTCCAGCTTCCCTGATGCCTGCACATGCCTCTGCTGTGCTGTGGTGGACTTCTGCTCCATGCTTCTCCTCATCATCTCACCAGCTTGTGAGGATGAAGAATGTGCCTGCTGCTTCTTTATGTTTCCTTTTATACCAAGCACGGCACCTGGCTTTTGATCATGCTCAGAAAATATCAGAGAGATGAAGGAAGGAAGGAAGGAAGGAAGGAAGGAAGGAAGGAAGGGAGGGAGGGAGGGAGGGAGACAGGGAGAAAAGGAGGAAGGAAGGAAAGAAGGGATAGAGGGAGAGAGAAAAGAGAAAAAAGAGACCCCAGTGGACTCGCCTATGCTTCTTCTATCCCATTTGAGCTGTAGGGGTGATGCATGGGCCTGATCTCTGCAGCCTGTTCTCCACCCACTAGCTTGACCTTGAAGGGCAGGGAGTAGATCTTCCTCATCTTTGCATTCTCTTAGCACTTGGGACCACACCTAGCATGTGCATAGGGCCCCACCACTGATAAATTGAGTTGAGATCAATGGGGTTGAGGAAGTAAGCTGCAAAGCCTACTCTCCAGACCCTATTTGTCTTCTAGCATCCCAACATGTGCCCCAGGGCAGCCCACACTGGCAGCAGACCCCAGTTCTCTCCCTGCTCTTAGCTCCTGCCTTGACCCAGACAGACCATTTTCACTCTGGACCTGCCTGACCTCAGCCTCCCTGACAAGGCCACAGGCTTGGATCTCCTTCCGTGTGTAGAGTGGCCCCTTGGCATTTGTGGATATTCCTTTCTAGGTTTTGACTCTTTGTAGAATCAATTCAGAAGACCTGCAATAAGGTAATTTGTTTACAGCACTGGTACTCAATCCAGGCTCAGCAGGTCCTTAGTTTTGTGACCCTGGTCAAGTTATTTATACTTCCTAGTGCTCATCTGCTGTAAAATGGGATGATAATGGGTGTCTTATGGGGTTAGTGTGAAGACTAAATGTTATCCATAAAGGCTCCCAACATGTGTGCCTGTGATATGGATGGGTCCTGCTTATGTTTATTCTCTAATTTGGAGTCAGCAATAATTTTCCGCAAAGGAAAGATAGTAATTTAGCCTTCATTGCCCACATATGGTCTCTGCTGCATATATATATATATATGCATATATGCATATATATATATATATATATATGTATTCATACGTAAACAAATCTTTAGCCATGTAAAATTCATTCTCAGTTTGTGGATCATTAAGATAGACATACATGGCACGGGTGAATTTGGTTAGTGCACTGCTATTTGCCAACACTGCATTTGTCGTGTGTTAGAAATTGCATCAAGTGTTTAAAGGAGTCATTTATCTTTTTATTTTTTCAGTCGTCCTTTGTTGAATTTTATGCAGGAAGCACACTAACATTTTTTTAATTGTTTTGTTTTTAAAAGTTGAGAGATTCGTGGTATTTGTTGACACGATCCCTCAACGATTTACTCTCTAATGAAAATACATGCTCCTCTTATTTAATATCTGTATGTGACAGACATTGACTTAGGTTGGGTGCTATAACAGAAACATCATAGATGCGGTGGCTTAAACAACAAACATTTATTTCTCACAGTTCTACAGGCTGTGAAGTCCAAGATGAAGACGCTGGCAGATTTGGTGTCTGATGAGGGACTACGTCCTGGTTCATATGTCTTCTTTGCCCCTGTGTCCTTACGAGATGGAAAGTGCAGGAAAGCTCTCTGGGATCTCTTCTTATAAATGCACTAATGTCATTAATGAGGGCTCCACCCTCATGACCTAATCACCTCCCAAAGGCCCCACCATTTAATACCATTACTTTGGAGATTAGGATTTCAACATAAGAATTTGGGGGCAGGGCGTGAACATACAGTCCTTAACAGGCACAGTGTCCAGTATTTTACTCGCGTTACCTAATTTAACCCTCAGAAGTTGGCATCATATCCTCATTTTATAGATGAGGCCAGAAAGGCTCAGAGAGAATGAGTAATTTACCCAATGTCACCTAATAAGAGGCAGAGCCGATCCCATGGTTGGTTCTGACCTACCAGCTGGCCCACCCTATTCCCCATCTAGATATGGGAGGAAGATGCTGGTCAGTATTTCCTGCTTAGATTCTGAGCCAGGCACCTCTTCTCTCTATGAGTCTCTAAGACCTGCAAAGCTGAGAACGAGAGTCTGAAAAGGAGCTTCATGGTGTCCAGAAAATCCTCAAAGAATAGAAGGCATCAAGGATTAAGCCAGTGCTGGATCCCAAAGTTGCCTAGAGAATCAGAGGCTGCACACAGCTGTCATGCCTGTGGGATGAGGGCAGGGAGCCAAGGCCACTGCAGGGGGCAGAGAGGACTTTGGAGGAGACGCCATTTGGGTTGTTGCATAAGCTTCCGTGTGGTTTAGGGTGAATGTAAGAGAAATTCAAATAAACCAGTGATAGCAGAAAGAAGAGGGGCATTTTATGTAATACATGTCAGAAATGATAACTAAATAAATACAGTACCAGAAGTGTAATATTGATCTCGTTGGGAGAGCAGAACATTTTGTCTTGCCAGAGGTACTGAGATCAGCCATTGGTTGATAAGCAAAGCTCTTTATAAGCTCTTCTCTTCAGATGATATTTTTGAAAGTCTGGAGTAGTCTGTGGATGGATCAGGATGCTAAGCTCAATTATGATGATCACTGTTATTATTATCTTTATTTCTAAAAACAAAAGTTCTTAAAAGTCTAAAATGACACCCCATAGATGCATGCTTCCTAAAATGTGTGTGCACACAGATCACCCAGGGATCCTGTTAAATGCAGTTGCTTATTCAGTTGGCCTAGCGTGGACCTGATTCTGCATTTCTAACCAGCACCCAGGGCACACAAGGCAGCCGGTCCACAGATCACACTTTGAGTAATAAGGCTTTCTTTTTTTTTCTTTTTGAGATGGAGTCATGCTCTGTTGCCTGGGTTGGAGTGCAGTGGCACAATCTTGGCTCACTGCAACCTCCACCTCCCAGGTTCAAGCAATTTTCCTGCCTCAGCCTCCCGAGTAGCTGGGATACCAGGCGTGCACCACCACACCTGGCTAATTTTTTGTGTTTTTAGTAAAGATGGGGTTTCACCATGTTGGCTAGGCTGGTCTCAAACTCCTGACCTCAGGTAATCTGCCTGCCTGGGCCTCCAAAAGTGCTGGGATTTCAGGCTTGAGTCACCACGCCTGGCCTGAGTAACAAGACTTTCTAAGCCAATTGTACGTGGAGGTTGCCCCTGCTTTTAAGTAACCTCTAGGATTCACTGAGGGTCACTGTTGATTTGTCTGTGGCTCTGTTGTAGCAGAAAGAATCCAAGGCTATGGGTCAGAGGAGTCCAAATCTTGGTCTGAATCTGTCCCTTATTTATAATAGGGCCTTTGGCAAGTTATTTCAGCTCTCAGAGTCTCAGTTCACCCACCTGTGAAGTACAGGAGACAAATACTTATTCCACAGGGAATAAGCCAGACAGGTTAAATGAGATGATGTATGTGGAGACACCTGGCACCTGGTAGATGATCCAGACGTGCTCTTTATCCCTATATCTGAGCCTGCAGCCGCTCAAGGCAAGCCCTCACTCCACATGTCTCCAGGGCACCCTGGGGGTCACAGGCTGGAGCCCCAAGCTGCCCGTGCTCTGTTATTTCTCCCAGATAGGCCTTTGAGTCTGTGCTTGAGTGTTGGGAAAAGCAGCTGTTTTTCCAACATCTGTTCTAGTCCCTTCCTCAGCCCAAAACATTCCTCTCTTTCTTCCCCACCTTGTCCCTTCCCTCCTCTATCTTGCTGTCACCTGCATCCCACATGATTGCCCCTCGTTCCCTGCCTCAAAGGTTCTGTTTGGAGATTTGCCCTCTTTTAAGAGCAGTACCTTTCCAAGCCCCTCCTGTGCAGCGCCATAGAAGCATCTAGAATGGGGACCACCCCACTTCCCATCCTCCAGCTGAGAGGGAAGAAACAGCTGTGGGAGCCCCAATCCCTCACCTGGGACTGTCTGTTCACCCAGTCTCTGGCCCCAGAACCCCCAGACCTCATGACCCACTGCTCAGTGTTCATCAGGCACAAGCTCCCCTCGTGGCCCCAAGAGTGGCTGCTGGGTTATACCAGGAATGACCTCTATCTGCTGCCAGAGGGCCAGGGTTCAAATATCAGCTCTGAGGACACCAAAGGCACATGAGCAACTAAGGAGACATAGACATAGTGGACTTCAAGATCATCAAAAAACACTATCAAGAAAGTAAAAAGACAACCCCCAGAAGGGGGGGTAATATTTGCAAATCATCTTTCTGGTAGGTATCTAGTATCCCAAATATGTAAAGAATCTTTACAATTCAACAACAAAAAAGGACAAACAATCATTTTTAAAAATGGGCAGAGGTCTTGAACTGACGTTTCTCCAAAGCGGGTGTGCAAATGGTCAATAAGCACATGAAAAGATGCTCAACATCATTAGGCATTAGGGAAATGCAAGTTAAAACCACAATGACAACCTACTTCCCTTCCAATAGTATGAACACACACACACTCACACACACACTCTCACACACACACTCACACACACACACTCATACACTCACACACTCACACACACTCACACACACACCCCACACACCGTCACACACTCACACACACTCACACACACTCACACTCACACACACACTCTCACGCACACACAATAGCAAGTGTTGGTGTGAATGTGGAGAAATTGGAACCCTCATATGCTGCTGGTGGAAATGTAAAAGGGTGCAGCCAGTGTGGAAAACTGGCAATTCCTCAAAAAATTAAACAGGATTTTCATATGACCCAGCAATTCCGCTCCAAATATATACTCAAAAGAACCAAAAACAGGTATTCAAACAGACCCATGCACACCAATGCTCATGACAGCATAATTCACAATCCACAGAGGCAGAACACAGATTGCTGGTTGTCAGGGGCTACAGGAGGAGGGAAGAGGGAGTTGCTGCTTAGTGGGTATGAGGTTTTATTTTGGGAGTGATGAAGGTGTTTGGAACTAGATAGAGGTGGTGGTTGTACAACATTGTGAGTGTACTAAATACCATTTTCAAATGGTTAATTTTATATTAACCAATTGTATACTTTCAAATGGTTAATTTTATATTAATCAATTGTACTATACTTTCTTTTTTTGTTTGTTTTGTTTTGTTTTTTTGAGACAGAGTTTTGCTCTGTCCCCCAGGCTGGAGTGCAGTGGCGCAATCTCAGCTCACTGCAAGCTCCGCCTCTTGGGTTCACGCCATTCTCCTGCCTCAGCCTCCCGAGTAGCTGGGACTACAGGTGCCCGCCACCATGCCCGGCTAATTTTTTGTATTTTTAGTAGAGATGGGGTTTCACCATGTTAGCCAGGATGGTCTTGATCTCCTGACCTTGTGATCTGCTCGCCTCGGCCTCCCAAAGTGCTGGGATTACAGGCGTGAGCCACCACGCCCGGCCTATACTTTCAAATGGTTATTTTTTTTTCCTTTTCTATTTTTCTTTTTCTTTTCTTTTTTTTTTTTTTTTGTTGTCTTTTTTTTTTTTTTTTTTTTTTGAGATGGAGTCTCGCTCTGTCACCCAGGCTGGAGTGCAGTGGCGTGATCTTGGCTCACTGCAACCTCCGCCTCCTGGATTCAAGCAATTCTCCTGCCTCAGCCTTCCCAGTAGCTGGGACTACAGGCATGTGCCACCACGCTCGGCTAATTTTTTGGTATTTTTAGTAGAGACAGGGTTCCACCATGTTGGCCAGGCTGGTCTCAAACTCCCTACCTCAGATGATCCACCCACCTTGGCCTCCCTAAGTGCTGGGATCATAGGTGTGAGCCACCATGCCTGGCTGATAATTTTATATTTTATGAATTTCATCTTAATGGAACAAAATGTATCCCAAGAACTAAAAGACACCCACAAATGCTCTTTCATTATTAAAAAAACCTTGAAAGTGTCTGACTGTGTGGTTTGGGGTGAGTCCCTTGGTTCCTCTGAGTCACGTGCCTTGTTGTGTAAGATGGAAATGCTTTTCCCATGCCTAGCTGAACTGCTTTGACGATTAGATAAGGGAGCACCTGATATCAGAACCTAAAGCTAAATTTTTAATAAGAAAGTAAAAAGATGTCAAATGCCCACTAATATCAGTTGGAATTCAGCCCCTTCTCCTTTCTTTTAAAATATATTTTAAAATATACACCCCTTCTCCTTTCTTTTAAAATATATTTTACTCAATCTCATATATATCATCACTTAATTATACCTTCCCTGCTACTTGTCCTTTAAGCATTCATCCCTGACTATAAATCTCAGCTCTTTATCATAAATCCCACAAAGAGAGAGATCATCCTCATATCCTCCCTCCAAGCCTCTTGGTGCCTAACCCAGCACCAACCGCACAATCATAATGGTACCGCCTTTTTTGTGTGCTTTTAGTGTGCTGAGTCCCACGCTAAGCACTTTATCCACACTGTATTTTATTACATTCTTGCAATCATCTATGAGGTAGTTATTATCATGCCCAGTATACTGATAGGAAAACAAGGTCAGAAGGCAAGGGGCTCCCCCCGAGTCCTGCAGCTGGTGGATGACAGAGCCAGGATCCACATTAACATCTGCCTGATTCCAAAGCCAGAGAGCTTAATCCCTGGATCACATCACAAGGACTTTAAAAAATCAGGATTAAGAAATTTGTTTCCACAATTGGATATGAGCTTTGAGAGAATCTTGGTGGAAAGGAAAGCCAGCAGGATGACATAGAAAGACACTTGTCTGTTGGAAAATAAAATGTAGATTATTATTATTATTTTTGAGTCGGGGGTCTCACTCTGTTACTCAAGCCGAGTGCTGTGGCACAATCACCGCTCACTGCAGCCTTGACTTCCTGGGCTCAGGCAATTCTCCTGCTTTACCCTCCTGGGTAGCTGGGACTACAGGTACACACCACCACACCCAGCTAATTTTTGGTTATTTGTAGAGACAGGGTCTCACTATGTTGCCCAGGCTGGTCTCAAGCTTCTGGACTCAAGCAATCCTCCCACCTCAGCCTCCCAAAGTGCTGGGATTACAGGCATGAGCAACAGCTCCTGGTCCCAGAAAATGTAGATTCTGATCCACAACTACCATTTTCTTTTTTGGGCTTCAGTTTTCCCATGAGTTTAAAGGGAGGCTGAATTGGTTGCTGTGATGGTGTGAGGACCTGAAGGAGACTCATTACCTAAGAGTGACAATTTCAAGCTTCCCTGTCTTTTTTTTTTTTTTTTTTTCAGGGATTGGGAGAGGGATTCTCAACTTTTTTTTCAAGGGGAAACTATAGAAAGTGTCAGGCCTCTGAGCCCAAGCCAAGCCATCACATCCCCTGTGACTTGCACGTATACATCCAGATGGCCTGAAGTAACTGAAGATCCACAAAAGAAGTAAAAAATAGCCTTAACTGATGACATTCCACCATTGTGATTTGTTCCTGCCCCACCCTAACTAATCAATGTGCTTTGTAACCTCCCCCACCCTTAAGAAGGTTCTTTGTAATTCTCCCCACGCTTGAGAATGTACTTTGTGAGATCCACCCCTGCCGGCAAAACATTGCTCTTAACTTCACCGCCTATCCCAAAACCTATAAGAACTAATAATAATCCACCACTCTTTGCTGACTCTCTTTTCGGACTCAGCCCGCCTGCACCCAGGTGAAATAAACAGCCATGTTGCTCACACAAAGCCTGTTTGGTGGTCTCTTCACACGGATGCGTATGAAAGAAAGTCATTCCAGTGTTTGAGAAATGGCCCCACACCCATACAGTCACCTAACTTGTTGTCAGACAAGAATTATGACAAGATCTCCTCAATTCACAGTGGCTGGGTCTTTGGGGAGGTCCACATTTGTGCTGCACCCAGCAGGCTTGTAGTGGGTGTGGTGGGCTGCCCAGGGCCCCTTCAGGAAGACTCTTGGCCCTCAGTTGCTGAGAGAGTTGGCCACAAACTCAGAGCCGAATCCTCCCGACCAGGAATTGCTGGTAGTTGAAGGGAGCTGCCTCCCCTCAGGCCATGCTTCTGTCCCCAGGCTGTCTGAATCCAACGACCGGTCTGAGTAGGGGCACAGAGCCAGGGCCTCTGACCCCAATTCAGCCAAACCCTGCAGGACCATTCGTACCCAGAGGTCCCCGAGGAATCAACTTCGCAGCCCAGCTCCTCCTCCTACCCAACCTGACTTCCTCCCTCCCTACAAACGCTGATGGGGTCCACTCCCTCATACACCTTCTCAACCCACATCTCTCCCCAGGCTTGCTTCCCAGGGAACCTGAGGTTGGACAGTGGTGTTCTGGTTCCTTCTGTATTTTGGATGAAGAAAGAGGGACCACACACTGATTTAACTTGCCTCAGGTTACAGGTTTGTAAATACCCCCTTCCCTGAGGGGTGTGGTTGCCCCCTAGTTTAGCAGGAAGACAGGTGTTGAAGTCCCTCACCATGCTTACCTACCCTTTATCAGACAGCCAGGGCACCCCTTCCTCATGATGTAGGAGCCCCTACCCTGTTGCTATCGATGTCTTCACAATGTGTTAATATTGTCAGTTTATGGAATGGTCTCCCCAGTCTGTGAGCACAGGGACTGAGTTTTGTTCGGTCTAACCCATGCTCAGCACATCTGGAACAACCTTCCAACACCTTCCCATGACACACAGGGCCATCTACGTCCTGGCTCTTGACCCCTCTCGAGCCTCGTTTCCTGACATTCCCTCTGCCGAGTCCGACCCACAGACCCTAGCCTAATGAGGGATGAACAAATGCACTCAGACACAGATATTCAGTGAAAGAGTGGGCTAGGGAACCGGGCCACTCACAAACACCGAGGAGGGTGCTATAAAGAGTTAGCAGCTGTGGCCCTGACAAGCCAGTGCTGCAGGCATTTATTCAGTATAGATTTAATAACAAAGACTTTGAGTCAACACACTTGTGGGCAATTCACATGGTTACCTCCACCACCGCCCCCTCCGCCCCCTTCCGAGAGAGTAATCCTGCACTCAGATGATTAAAGGGCAGGTTCCAAGGCCTAAGTAAACCAACTTATCTAGATCAGTTTCTTTACATCCGCTTGTTATCTAACCTAAGCTTTCAGGCACTGGATAAGAGAATCTGGCTGCCTTCAGCCAAATCTTTTCCCAAAGCTTTTGTAAAACCTTCCAGCCTTCCAAGAAGGTTTGCATCTTTCTATACTTTTTCCCACACCCTGACTGATCTCCTACACCTCTGCTTTAGTCCCTGACCTTCACATTTGCACTACACAGAGTGACTTCTGTTGATGCCACCAACAACATGTAACTACTGAGCCTCAATCACTGATCTTGGAGCAGAGGATGACCTAGGTCTTGTCCCAGAGCAGCTCACCATAGAGGGAGAGGTAGACACACGAACAGACAATTACTCCAAACTGGTAGTGGATTCCATGGTGCTAGCAGGCATGGGGTGCTAGGAAAACATAAAGGGGGTCATTTCACTCCATGTTATGGGTCATTCTTGCCCTCGCAGAACTTACACTACACAGGTGGAGCCCACTCACAAGGAAGTAGGTTAAGTCAAACAATCAGAAGATTTGCCTTAAGGTAGGTAGAGAAGGAACATGGTGCTCCAAGGGTGACCCCAGGCTTCTGAGTTGCAGCATCCTTTCCAGCCCTGTTGCTTCGCATATACTGTTCCCCTCACCTTAAGACTCTTTGCCCTTGACTTGGTGAACTCCTACTGACCTCTCAAGACCAATCAAAGTCATCTCCCATGTTGATCCTTCTCTGGGCCTCCCAGAAAGCGTCTACCGCTCCTCTCTAGGTGACCTTTCATCTTGTTATAGAAACCTCTGGATTAAAGGCCTGGGGGTATTGCATTTGCTATTTCATTTTCCGTGAACTTCTCCAAGGGAAACTGGTCATCTCTGTTTTCCAAGCACTGAGCATATGTCCTAGTGCAGGGTTGAACTATGGGCCACATCTGGCCCTTCATCAGTTTTTATAAATGAAGCCTCATTGGAACATGGACACACCCTTATTGTCTGTGGCTGCTTTCATGCTTAAACAGCAATGTTGAGCACTTACAACAGAGACCCTGTGACCTACAAAACCTAAAATATTGGTCGGGTGCAGTGTCTCACGCCTGTAAACCCAGCACTTTGGGAGGCTGAGGTGGGTGGATCATGAGGTCAAGAGATCAAGACCATCCTGGCCAATATGGTGAAACCCCATTTCTACTAAAAATACAAAAATTAGCCAGGTGTGGTGGCACACACCTGTAGTCCCAGCTACTTGGGAGGCTGAGGCAGGAGAATCACTTGAACCTGGGAGGCAGAGGTTGCAGTGAGCCGAGATTGAGCCACTGCACTCCAGCCTGGTGACAGAGCGAGACTCCGTCCCAAAAAAAACCAAAAACCAAAGACCAAAACAAAACAAAAAACCACAAACAAAAAAAACCCTAAAATATTTGCTATCTGGTCCTATTTTAGAATAGTTTGCCAACCCCCACCTTAGAACATTATAAATGGTCAGTTGATGCTCACTCAAATAAACACATAGGAATGGATAGATGAATAACAGAGACTACCGTTTTCCTAAATCAGATTAGTGCATTCAAATGAAGCAGTGGAGATGGTCAGGCAGTGGGTGGAAAATCAGATACAATCCTGCCAACTCTAGGGGAAAAAGTGCCTAACATCCTTCACCATCTCCTTCCCTATCTTCCTCATCTTCTGTTCAGCCTTCTTGAAGTAATATCAAGTTCTAAGGCACAGGTGGTGATTTTAATCTATAAAGCAGATCTAGCTTGGCTTAGAGTTTCTCGAAAGCACCTTTCCTTCCTTAGGCTTCAGGCCAGAGGCAGAGATTGAGGGGTAGTTGATAGTTGCTATTATAGCTAAGCATGGGCAAGGGAAGGACAGTGGCATTTCCTGAGCACCTGTCACACACCTGGGATATTACATATGTCATTGCACATGGACACAGTATTCCCAGGTGGCAGAAATGATAACTTCATATGAAAGCTGAGGCAACTGAGGCTCAGAGGAGCAAGATGACTTTCCAAATACTATATTGCTAAACGGATCCAGATTTTCCTGAATTCAAAACCCTGCTTTTTGCACTGTAGTACTTTACAGTTGAGCAGGTGTAGCTCCAAGTATATCCGGGGGTGCAGTTAGAGTGGATAGTTTGGGGCATGAGGGTGGCCTTCCCTGTACCTCACCTTTCTGCTACCTGGGTATAATAGAGCCCTGCTTCCTTGGCTCCTAAGAGGCTGCCTCCGCTCTGGTTGAGAACAAGTTCAACTGCTGCTCAGTTCATTGATATTTTGGCTGAGATGTAGCCCCCACTGTTGGGTCACATTTATGACCATGGACTAGGCAGCACAATCTGAGTAGAAGAAAGGAGGTGGGCCGGGCGCAGTGGCTCACACCTGTAATCCTAGCACTTTGGGAGGCTGAGGCAGGTGGATAACCTGAGGTCAGGAGTTCAAGACCAGCCTGACCAACGTGGTGAAGCCCCATCTCTACTAAAAATACAAAAAGTAGCCAAGTGTGGTGGCACACACCTGTAATCCCAGCTACTTGGGAGGCCGAGACAGGAGAATCGCTTGAACCTAGGAGGGGGAGGTTGCAGTGAGCCAAGATCACTCCATTGCACTCCAGCCTGGGCAACCAGAGTAAAAACTACATCTAAAAAAAAAAAAATAATAAATTTAAAAAAAATGAGGTGGCACATGAGCTGTCAGAGTATGAGGAGCAGGGGGGAGATTCGGATCTCAACTGAAGATCTATGACACAGAGCAGGTACTGGATTTCCCTGGTTTGGAAGAGCTCTGCCTCCCACTGTACTGCAGTCCCTCCCAGGTAGGGGCTGGGGAGGCTCTGGGAATGGGATGGAGTAGCCAGCTCAGTGGCACAGGAAGCTGGCCATGTGCATTTCCACACAAAATGTGATCTGACTGGGACTTCTATTTGTTCAGCAAAAGTGTAAAAATAACAAATTGTGTTTGTAAAAAGTGACAATAAACAGAACAAGTGAGTGCCTATGATAGAGATATGCACCACCTCTGGGATGGCTGACCACACCTCCCCAGCTCCATAGTAGTCGCATTCTGACTCTGTCCATGCTGTGTGGGACACTGGCCTGGAAAGCACACGCTTGCATGTTATCTAGGGAGTGGTTCTTAAACTTGTCTATGCATTAAAGTTACTTGGAAGGAGGGAAGAATCTAAACATGTTCATCCCCAGGCCATACCTTAGATCAATTCAGCCCACATCTCAGGGCATGAGTTTTTTGTTTGATTTCCATGTGAGTCTACCATGCAGCTGAACTTTGAGAATGAGTGATATTATGTCAATTGGCTTTCATAACAATCCTGAGATGGTTATTTTTATGTATCAACTTGACTAGGCCAAGGGGTGCCCAGATTAAACATTATTTCTTGTGTGTCAGTGAGGGTGTTTCAGATGAGATCAGCATTTGGATTGGATTCTGTAAAGTAAATTTCCCTCCCTAATGTGGGCTTCATCCGATCTGTTGAGGGCCTGAGGAATTAAAGGTGAAGGAAGGAGGTACTTGCCTCTTTTTTCAGCCTCATTGCCTGAATTAGATCATCTCTTTCATCATCATCTGCCCTCAGACTGGCATATGCACCATAAACTCCATTGGTTCTCCTGCCTTCAGACTTGGCCTGAATAACACCACTGTCTTTCTTGGGTCTCTACCTTGCAGATGGCAGACAGTGGGACTTCTCAGCCACCATAATTATGTGAGTCAATTCTTTATAACACATCTCCACATATTCTATTGGTTCTGTGTTTCTGGAGAGCTGTGACTAACACACCCTCTAAGAACAGGTTTTCTTCTAATCTGGGAAGCTTGGCTGGATCCAGCCCTTGTAGCCTTATTGCCCAGCTTGCCTCTGAAGTTGGGTTGAGGACATGGTGAGGACACTAGGAGACACTGATACAGTGTCAGAGTGGCTGGGGATGGTGATGTTGTGGTGTCATGTGGGTAAGCATGTCTCACTCTGTAGGGTACAGCTGTGGCATGCCCAAGGCAGTAGGATGGGGATAATTCAGATTTCACAGGATGAAATAGGTCATGCATGTAAAGTGCCTAGGGTATTACCTGGCAAGTAGTAATAAAACAACAGTCATGAGAAGGACCACTACCACCATCGCCACCACCACAGCAACATCTACTATTTTTCTCTGCTTACCACCTGGCTTTGTACTTTACCTGGATATTTTCATTTAATCCTCCCACCACCTTTAATCCTTCCACAACCCTAATAGTGCTCCAGTTAGGCACCACTAGTCTTATTTTAGAGACGAAGAAGTGGAAGTGCAGAGGCCGAAGGAGACCACCCGGTGCAGCTCCACTCCAGGGCTGTGTGCCAAACCCTGACTCCCCAGGGAGCTACAAACCTGGGTCCAGCGAAAGCAGCTGAGGCTGGACAATAGGTGGAATCCATGAGAGAGTGAGGATCCCAAGTCTCCAGGATTGCTATCTCCCTTTTCCTAGTAAGACTGAAAAAGGGAGAATAACATTCTCTGTTTGTTTTGGAGGGGACTCTCAGATGATTCTATCCTGCAAGGAACATTTTAATATGAAGGACCAAACAGAGTCTTGAAGCAAGATCAAATGATGGAGGAAAATGAGAGGATGAGGTTTAAAGAGACAGCTGAAGGTCTGGCACATCTCCTTAACTGGAAGACAAGCAGGAGAGATTTAATTTCAAAAATGTTACAATCGCCATGTGTGTTGGCTCAAGCCTGCAATCCCAGCACTCTGGGAGGCCGAGGTGGGGGTATTGCTGGAACTCAAGAGTTGGAGATTAGTCTGGGCAGGATAGTGAGACCCTGTCTCTACAAAATTTCGGTTAAAAAAAATTAGCTGGGCATAGTGGTGCATGCCTGTAGTCCTAGATACTCAGGAGGCTGAGGCGGAAGGATCGCTTGAGCCAGGAGTTTTAGGATGCAGTGAGCAATGATCACACCACTGCACTCTAGCCTGGGTGAAAGAGATGACCCTCTCTCAAAAGAAAGATTACAATCCTCTGTCCTGATAGATATTAGAATGAGAAAGCTGAGAAGGCCTTTCAGAGGATGAGATCTGGAGCAGTGGAGATGGCTGAGGACTGCAGAGGGGCTGGGGTGTGCAGAAGGGTGGATTTTCAGGGACCTTTCACTTTTTTACTGGGGTGTGATCCTGTGCCAATACCTTGGTCTCCCTCAGTATCAGCATCTTCATCTGGAGAGGAGGATGAGGTGAGATCACACACATCACCCTTGTGGCACATAAATAAATGTCTATCAAATCTGAGTCCTCAGTTATAGCTGACAGGATGGACTTAGCAGGGGAAAGGAGTAACTGAAAGAATTCACTTGCGGAGTTGAGGATCTGCCAGGGTTGTCCTTTTGGGCATTTATTCTGTGTTAAGCATCTTTTGGAGTGTCATCTAATTCTCTTAATTTCTTGGACGAAAATTCCATTTGTATTGCAACTGGACTTAAATACAATCAGTGCATATACATGCGCACCCAAATTGGTAGAGCCATGGTGGGGTATGGAGGTGAGAATTAGAGGTAAATCCATTGAAACTACCCCATTTTATTGATGGGGAAATGAAGCCTGGAGAAGAGAGGGTTCCAGAGTGCACCTATAGAAGGATTAGGATTTAGGCTTTGTGATGCCTTTGTGTTGGCTAAGAGAAAGGGAAAAAAGGGAGGCAGAATGCTTGGTTCAGATCCATCCTACCCTTTCCTGGCTTTGTAACCTTAGGCAAGTTACTGAACCTCTCCCTGCCTCAGCTTTCTCATCCAATTAATGGAGAATAACAGTGCCAAATTAATGGAATCATTGTAAGTTTAACCCTTGTACTTACATATTCAGAGACAGACACTGCAGATCCATAGGTAAGTATAGAATGCATCTAACAATCGAAGCGTATCAGACTGTACACCAACTATACATCATGGTCATATATGTTTTAGATGAAATGGTTAGGAATGGAGTCCTTGGAGTCAAAGTGGCAAAGGTGCAAGCCCCAGCTGTGTAAACTTGAATAAAGATCTTCCTGTTTCTGACCTGCAGTTTCCTCAACTGTGGACTTCCTGATTGGTAGAGTCCCAGCACAGGGCCTTATGGGTTGGTAGTATGTGTTAGACAGCACTTGCTGCACTGACATGACTCAGCAGAGAAGTCATTGCTTGTCATGGCGATTCTGAGGGGGGCACGTGCTTCTTTCTTGCATGTAAGGGAGGGGATGGGCAGCTCTGTCACACCAGCACCATTTGTGTTTATTTGTTTGGTTTTAGCATTTCGCATTTTGATTCAACATAGTTTTTAATTGCACAAAACATTACAAGTATTGCTTTATACAGTCATTACTTACTTATATTTATCCTCCCCAACGTTCTTTTATCACACTCTTATTTTCATGTTTCTCCCTGGGATTGTTTTCCTCTTGTGTGATGAACACTCTATTTTTTGTCTCTTTCTGTTTCAGTTTGCCTGAAAATATTTTGTCTTCTTCATTTTCAAAGGATAACTTTACTGCCTATATAAGATTCTAGTTGGCAGTTATTTCCTTTTTTGCAACTGAAAGATGTTATTCCATTGTCTTCCAGCTCATATTGTTTCTGTTAAAAAGTAAGCTATCAGTCCTATTGATATTCCTTTGAAGGGAATCTCTCTGTTCATCTTCCTTTTCCCCTCTCCCTCTCTCAGGTTCACAGTTCACTGGCCCTTCTTTCCCTCCCTCCTTCCCTTCCTCTCTTTCTTCTTCCCTCCCTTCCTCCCTTCGTTTCTTTCTCTCTCTGTCTTTAAATAAAAGTAAAGTATAATATACATACAGAAAAGTGCACCCAACCTAAGTGTATAAATAGCTTAATGAACTTTCACAAGCTGAACACACTCATGAAATCAGCAGACCAATAAAGATACAGATGGTGACCCATGCCTCAAGACACTCACTTCCAACACCATCACTATAGATTTGTTTTTTTCTTTTTCTGTACTTTATATACATTGAATCAGGTAGACTCTTGTGTTGGCTTCTTTTGCCACACATTATGTTTGTGAGGTTTCTTCATAAACCTGATGTGTGTAGTTGCTGGGCTGTGTCCTCAGTGCTCTGTAATATTCCATGATGTGAAGGGTCCGCAATTGATCCATTTGTCCAGTCTACAGTGAATGGGCATTTGGGTATTTCCACCAGAAGCTGTGTTGGTATGAGTACCTTAGTGCATGTCTTGGATAAACATAGCTAGGAGCAGAATTGCTGGTCAAAGTTTATGTGTGTATTCAACCTTTGTAGGTACTGCCAAACAAACAGTTGCATAAAGGGGTTATGGTTTCCATCTTCAGTGACTAGCAGATCCATCTGTTTCATACCTCCCTGAGACTAGGTAACTTTGTAGTTTATATTTAAATCATTCTGGAGGGTGCAGCAAGCTTTTTTGAGCTTAGCACAGACACCCTTATTGGACTGGAAACCACAAGTTCACAGGCCTTTGCAGACCAGAAACCAGAGATGTGAGGCAGGAAGCAGAGGCAGGAAGAGGGCACCTGTCAGCTATAGACCCTGAGGCCAGATAAAGCATTATGATTTCCACTTTACAGATGAAGAAAGAGAGGCCTAGAGAGCTGGAGTGACATGCCCAAGGCCACAGTGTTGCTAGGAGACAGGATCTGGATTAGACTATATTTTTACCAGAAGTAAAGCCCCAGTCATACCTCACTGAACACTCACCTGCCTCTTTGACTTCTGGTGCACACTCTGCTTCCTGCTCCTTCTGAACTCCTCTGCCTGTTTTGAAGATCTAGGCTCCTGGTTTTTTTTTTTTTTTTTTTTGAGACAGGGTCTCACTCTGTCACCCAGGCTGGAGTGCAGTGGCTCGATCTCAGCTCACTGCCACCTCTGCTGCCCTGGTTTAAGCGATTCTCCTGCCTCAGCCTCCCAAGTAGCTGGGATTACAGGCTCCTGCCACCGTGCCTGGCTAATTTTTGTATTTTTAGTAGAGACAGGGTTTCACCATCTTGGCCAGGCTGCTCTTGAACTCCTGACCTTGTGATCCACCCACCTCAGCCTCCCAAAGTGCTGGGATTACAGGCGTGAGCCACCGCGCCTGGCTGCTCCTGGCTTCTTTGTACAAAAAAAAAAAAAAAAAAAAAAATCAGTGACAGCAAGTAGGTAAAATGTGGTTGTCTATTTTATTCCTACACTGATTTACATGTGAGAAGACTGAGGCTCAAAGAGGTGAAGTGATTTGCTTATGTTAATGTAGCTAGTGGGTGGCCAAGCAGACTCCAGGCCTATTAAGCTCCCTGCCACCTTGCCTATTTACCTCAGTGGCTTCCAGAGCAGTTCTGAGAAAAGCAGAAAGCAGATTTCTGTTTTATTTTCTTGGCATGAATTAATGTTTGTCTTGAGCCATAATGTGAGGACTGTTTCCAAATGGGTATACGTGCATACATACATGTGTTTGTGTATGTGTGTGTGCATGTGTGTGTGTAAAGACAGCATTGTTGAAGTAGTCCCAGCATGTCAGACACAACTATTCATCTTTATTTTGATTTCTAAATCTTCACCAAAGTAGGTTTTGACTACAGGACTCTGTTCCATGTTTTGCAAATGAACTGGTGATGGATATAAATGAATGTGTGTGTATGGGGCGGGGAGGGGGAGCGGGACGCACACACAAACACTCATGCAGGCTTTACCCATAGCCCTGTCTTGAGCATGAATAGGTTAAGAATAAAAGCATTCATTGCTCAGGGTGCTGCCTGAAATTCTGGAATGTTAGGAAATATGTTTACAGTTTACTCCTAGGTCCTGGATAGAACCCAGAAATAGGGGCAGGCAAAGGAACCTGGCTTGTGGTGGATGTCTTTCCACTCACCCACCCATCCATCCCCCAAACATTCACTGAGTACTCATATTCGCCATACACTGAGCTGGGTGCTGCGGTATGAAGATGAGCCATACATAGTCCCGGTCTTCGCAGAGATTTAGAGCGACGAATATCAAAACATCTGTGTGAGAAGTGCCCTGACTGTGTACATGCACAATGGAAACTCCACGAGGACAGGCAGGGGCCTTACCTTTCTGGCTCACTTCTGTGTCTCTCATAACTGGCATAGTCCTGGGGACACAGAAGGCCCTCATAAATATGCTGTATGGTGAGTGTGAGGGTGGCACTGTGTTGACTTAGGGAATCAGAGAGTGGAGGGAAGTTAGCTAATACAGAAGCCTATGGGCTAATACGCTTAGCTAATAAGAAGCTGGGTACCCATTCATTCATCCATCCATCCATTCATTCACTCTTCTTACCCTCAGATGTTAACTGAGCCATTTGCTCTTGTGGTGCTCCTCATCCAGCAGGGAGAATCAGTGCTAACTAAATTGCAACACAACTTGGAAAATGCTGCACCAAGGTCAGTGTGAGATGTGAAACTCCAGAGGAAGCAGGGCCAGAAGTCCAAGGGAGGGTGTGAGGTTCCCCAGAGCGGGTGGCATTTGAGCTGGCCTTTGAGGGCAATGGCAATTTGTAGGTTTTCAAAGGGAGTGGTGTGAAGATGTCAGTGAGACTGGGGCACCATGGAAGGGGAGCTTCCTGAACCCTGAAGACCCCAAGTTTGGTGAAACTGACAGCACATCCCAACACTGCCATATGTGTGGATGAGCTTTACAAACTGTGAAGCACCCTGTGAATAATCAGTGCAGGCTAAGCAGAGTAATACTCATTTGAATGCCTGTAAATGTTGGCACCACAAGGTGTTGGCTCTGAGAGGAGGCATCACCACTCTTGACACTGCAGCCAGACACAGAGCTTGATGTCAGGCAGTGGGAATGGGGCTGAAGTGCTGGGTAGGAGTGGGTGATTCATTGGATTTCAGTGGGAAGAAGGTGGCGTGAGGCAGACCTTGAGGTCTCTTACTGGGTGGCTGTGGGAAGCATGGAGCCATGGCCTGAGAGACAGAGAGGGTGGGAGAAGGCTCATGGTGATGTGTCCTTTCTGCCCTCCCAAGCCCCTCCTGACTTGCATGGAAACACTGAAATTAATTTCCCACAAAGTCAGGCTTAATGCTTGTCATCTTTATTTATTTACTTTTTCTTTGAGACAGAGTCTTGCTCTGTCGCCCAGGCTGGGGTGCAATGGTGCGATTTTGGCTCACCTGCAACCTTCGCCTCCCAGGTTCAAGCAATTCTCCTGCCTCAGCCTCCTGAGTAGCTGGGATTACAGGCATGCGCCACCATGCCTGGCTAATTTTTGTATTTTTAGTAGAGACGGGGTTTTACCATGTTGGTCAGGCTGGCCTCGAACTCCCGACCTCAGGTGATCTGCCCGCCTTGGCCTCCCAAAGTGCTGGGGTTACAGGCGTGAGCCACTGTGCCCGGCCCTCATGTCATCTTTAAAGGGCAAAACATAACTGCAGTTAATGTTGCAGGGACTAACTCCAACTTCACTTGGAAGCATCAGCTCCTAATATGTCAGAGTTGACCCTCACAGAGCATCCTAACGAAAGACCATCCAAAAGAGGGCGTCCACGTGTTCGACATTGGCTCCTGAAGGGCTTGCCCTCGAAATTGTTTCTGCCACCTCTTTTCCTGTGACAGTAGGCTGGCTACCTCATCTCTCCTTCCATATCTTGATGTGGAAAATGGGGAGGCTCACCCCAGTCTGCAGGTTTGTGGTAAGGATTTGACGAGATGGTGACTGTCATGTGTTTTAATAACATGGTCAGCTCCTCTCGGCTCAGAAAAATATTTCTTCTAATTAATTACTGTGGTGGGTATTAGATTTCTGACCCATCCCTTCCCCCTCCTGAAGAGACCCAGAGGGAAAATAGAGTGGCTTTTCAAAGGTAAGCAGCCTCTTAGTGGAAGAGTAAGGTTTTGGTCTCAGGTCACTCTGTTCCCAGCCCTAAGTTCCTACTTCTCAGGTGCCCCCTTGGGTCTCCTTCTTAGCAGCTGCTTCCCTCTTCCAACTATATCCTTCCTATAAAGGATCAAAGGCTCAAAAGAAGCCCCTGGAGAAGGGAACAGTCTCCAGGTGGCCTTCAGGATTTCTGCAGCGGGTTTCTTTGTGGAATTTCAGAGCAGGAGAAGTAAACAGCAACAACACAACCAACTTGACCAAGAGGCTGTTGAGGCCAGTGCAAGGACTGGTTTCACAAGGTCCTTCTACAAACACTACCAGTCAACAAAAGAAAAAAAAATTTAACTATTTATTTACCCAGTAAAAACAGTCACTTTAAAAAGTCTCCCTCGGCCGGTGCAGAGGCTCATGCCTGTAATCCCAGCACTTTGGGAGACTAAGGCAGGTGGATCACCTGAGGTCAGGAGTTCGAGACCAGCCTGGCCAACATGGTGAAACCCCATCTCTACCAAAAATACAAAAAGTTATCTGGGCGTGGTGGTGCACGCCTATAATCCCAGCTACTCAGGAGGCTGAGACAGGAGAATTGCTTGAACCTGGGAGGCAGAGGCTGCAGTGAGCCGAGATCATGCCACTGCACTCCAGCCTGGGCTACAGAGCGAGACTTCATCAAAAAAATAACTAACTAACAAACTTTATTAACTAACAAACTTAAGTGGTTCCATTCAATTCAGCCAGTACGTTTCACTAGTGTTTTTTGTGCACCTACTATGAGCAGATGATGTGTTGGGCATGTTTACACATTCGTCCTCACTGAGGCCTCACTGCCACCATTTCACAGCTGGGGAAGCAGAGGTACAGAGCTGAGCAAGGCCAGAGTGGGAAGCCAGGTCCTCCCACCCTGGGTCTAGCATCCTTTCCACAACAGTAAACTCCCTGGTCACGACAGAACTGACCAGTTCTTCAGGCCATATTGACTGAATCCCAGCTCAGCAATCTTTTCCATCAATACAGGTCCTCTGCAGTCATTTCCTGATTAACAGTGGATCCATTTAGTTGAATTGTGGTCAGACTGGTTGTGTCTGTGGACATAGAAATACCGATGACCTGATTTCCCCCAGGAGTCTTTCAGCTTCCGGACAGGACATGGCAGAAGTTGAGAGTGACAATGTGAGTCCTGCTCCCATCTGAGCCCTCAGGGACATACTAAGTGGGCTTCTCTTGGAGGAGAAGAGAGGAAAATGATGACAAGATGAGCCTTTAACAGATGCAAAGTCCTGGATAAAGGTTCAGAGAGTTGAGTGGGGCTGAGCAGGATAAGGACCCCTCTTCTGGCTCTTTTAAATGGATAAACTCTGATGTTAGTGGTGGTTTAGTATCTCTAAGGCTTTATTTCCAGGCCTAAGAGTGGGGCTACGAAGAGCAAGCTTTTAGGGATTGTAGTGAGCATTAAAAAGAACACCCCAGACTGGGCATTGTGGCTCATTCCTGTAATCCCAGCACTTTGGGAGGCTGAGGCGGGTGGATCACTTGAGGTCAGGAGTTCGAGACCAGCCTGGCCAACACGGTGAGACTTCGTATTTACTAAAAATACAAACAAACAAACAATTAGCTGGGCGTGGTGGTGCATGCCTGTAGTCCCAGCTACTCGGGAGGCTGAGGGCAGGAGAGTTGCTTGAACCTGGGAGGTGGAGGTTGAGGTGAGTAGAGATCATGCCATTGTACTCCAGCCTGGACGACAGAGCGAGACTCTGTCTAAAAAAAAAAAAAAAAAAAAAAAAGGGAACACCTCTGCTGAAAATTGCATTCACATCCAAGTCTCAACCCTCAGACAACAAGCATAGGGCTGGGTACACCCACATTCACCCCCATTTGTGGTACAGGGAAGTAGTGAAGACTGTAGCTTCCTGAGCCAGACAGCCTGGGGTCAAGTCTCGACAGTGACCTTGAAGCAGTTGACTCAGTCTAGATTTCAATGTCCTAACCCGAAGATAGGGACTTCATAGGTTATTCTGAGAATTAAATCAATGAAAATCACGGCTCTTAGGCTGACAGTAGAAGCCAGGAAGCAAGTAGAAGGACGTGCTGGATTAGGTCACCCAGGATTTTAAGATAAAGATCAAATCCTATTCACCAAAACACCAAAGTTATGCAGATCTGGCCCAATTCCTACTGCACAGAGTTGCTGCAATGGCAAGAAGTTAATGCACAAGAATGCACTTTGCTAAGAGTAAAATGCTCTACAAATCCTGAAATAAGGTCAGAGCTTGTGCTTGTGACCATTTTTATGGAGTTGTTCTTATTATCCTGGAGGGCTGTGTTTCTGGTTCACGTTTTCTGGTTTCCAGGACCGTCCTGGCTTCTAGCAGAAACCCAGTTTACCCCCAGGGCTTGGCTCAGTTTGTGGCATATTGATGAAGTTCCCCAAGAGTTTGCTGAATTTCATGTGTCTGCTGGGTGGGACTAGATTTTCTAGGACTCTGGGCCCTTCACACTCTATGTGGGGTGGAACTCCACTATATTAGCTGCTACTGTTTCTGCTAATGATACACGTATGTACACAGTGCGTTGCCAACTTCAGTATTTTGTGAATATTCACTAATATTATTATCTGCCAAGGGGATCCCAAATGTCATCTGCCCTTTCTAGGGAAAGAAAATAGATAGTTATCTGCTTGCAATATTCTTCATCTAGCATTTTAAACACGCAGCTTGCCATGTTTTTGGAAAGAAATGCAAATGAAACCATCTCCAGGAATAATTCTCTCTCTCTAAATTTCCACATTTGCACGATGTCCTTCAATTAAACCTGAAATCAAATTATGTTCCCCTTGAGTGGTCATTTTAATATTTGCAGGTTTCCTGGGACGGGAGATTAGGAGGCGCAATTGATTCTGTGAGCCCTCTTCTGCCTCCAGAGACTCTCTTGAACACCAGCACAGTTCCGTCAGGGGCCTGGAGCAAAGCGTAGCTGCACACTTGGTCCCTCTCCTTCCTGTGTCTCCTCCTGGCAACCCTGACCCAGACGCAGTCTCTTTCTTTAAATATTGTAGCCCAAACAGCGGCTGGCTCCTAGAACGCACTGTGCCTTTAATCTCTCTGTCCTTGTTCCCTGCCATTCCCTGTATCAAGGCCACTCTCTCCTCACCCGTCCGTTCATGCTCCTCTTGGACCCTGAGCAAGGCACCTCTGTCTCATCTCCCCAGGATCCATCCTTGGGTCTCTGATCAGAGAATCTTAATTTTCCCCTGGGGTGCCACCTCTCTCACACTTTTTAAGGTGCCACATGCTCTGGCCCCACCTTCCCACCCCCGTTTGACCTGCTCTTCTCCCTGTCACTCGCTTGGGTCAAGCTAGGGGACTCTTTGCTGCTCCTGAAAACTGTCAGGCCCTTGCTCTCTCAGGACCTTAAAAATGGATCTTCCTGGCCAGGCGCCGTGGCTCACGCCTGTAATCCCAGCACCTTGGGAGGCCGAGGTGGGTGGATCACCTGAGGTCAGGAGTTTGAGACCAGCCTGGTCAACATGGTGAAATTCTGTCTCTACTAAAAATATAAAAATTAGCTGGGCATGGTGGCGGGCGCCTGTAGTCCCAGCTACTTGGGAGGCTGAGGCAGGAGAATTGCTTGAACCTGGGAGGCAGAGGTTGTGGTGAGCTGAGGTGGCGCCACTGCACTCCAGCCTTGGCCGCAAGAGCAAAACTCCATCTAAAAAAAAAAAAAATCTTCCCCCCTCTGTTAAATTTTCTCTTATCCCAGGCGGTCACTTGGCTCAGGCCTCAGCCCCTTCAGCTTCTGTACGAATGGTGTCTCCTTCTCAGTGAGACCCTCAACTCCCCTTGTTAATACAGCAGCCTAGACCCCTCTCCCAGCACTGCACCCTCATTGCTTGGTTTATTTCCCTGAGTGCTAGCGCTTCCTGCATCTGCCCCACTGTGTCTTTTACTCGTTTGTAAACTCCCCCAGGGCAGGGAATTCTGTTCTTTCTGTCCTGGTGCCCCCTCTTGTCTCACGGCAGTGGTTGGCTCACAATATTCCTTAATGAATGTTTGGGAATAAATGTCACTAGGAAAGGTTGGCACAACTTCTTCCCCATTCCTCTGACTGTAAGGATGGGCACATGGCCCAGGCCTACCCCAGGCAACACCTCCTACCCCTGCATGAAAGGAAAATATCTTGGGCCCCCAAAATCACTAAGGAAAACTCAAGCTGGAAACTGCTTAGGGCAAACCTGCCTCCCATTCTGTTCAAAGTCACTCCTCTGCTCACTGAGATAGATGCATATCTGATTTGCCTCCTTTAGAAAGGCTAATCAGAAGCTCAAAGAATGCAACAGTTTGTGTCTCACCTATCTGTGACCTGGAAGCTCCCTCCCACTGTGAGTCTTCCTGCTTTCCTTTCAAGTTGTCCCACCTTTCCAGACTGAACCAATGTACTTCTTACATGTTTAGATTGATGTCTCCTGTCTCCCTAAGATGTATAAAACCAAGCTGTGCCCTGACCACCTTGGGCACATGTCACCAGGACTTCCTGAGGCTGTGTCATGGGTGCGTCTTCAGCCTTGGCAAAAATAAACTTTTTAAATTAACTGAGACCTGTCTCAGATTTTCTGGGTTAACACCTGCTAGCAGCAGGGATTGGCCCAGGGAGATACAAGACCTAAGCCAGGGCCGGGCACGGTGGCTCAAGCCTGTAATCCCAGCACTTTGGGAGGCCGAGGCGGGCGGATCACGAGGTCAGGAGATCGAGACCATCCTGGCTAACACAGTGAAACCCCGTCTCTACTAAAAACAGAAAAAAATTAGCCGGGCATGGTGGCGGGCGCCTGTAGTCTCAGCTACTCAGGAGGCTGAGGCAGGAGAATGGTGTGAACCCAGGAGGCAGAGCTTGCAGTGAGCTGAGATCGCACCACTGCACTCCAGCCTGGGCGACAGAGCCAGACTACGTCTCAAAAACATAAAATAAAAAAACAAACAAACAACAACAAAAAAAACAAGACCTAAGCCAGGCCAAAGACAGTCGGCCCAGGACTACTCCTGAAGCTACTGGGAAATACGCTCTTTTCTTCTCTGGAGTTGCTGGAGGCTCTGGGGGCTGCTTGACCACTACTTAGGGAAATGTGCCCAAGGCTGGAGCTTGCTGAGAGCGGAAAGCCAAGCCAGGAGGTGGAGAGAGAGCTGCCATGGGGCCTGCGAACAGGCCTTTCCTTTGGCCAGATTCCTTGGGTCCATCCATGCCTGAGGCTCTATCTCTAGACTTGTTTACTTGGGCCAATAAATTCCCTTTTTTCGTTTAAGCCAAGTTGAGTCCAGATAAATTTTCGTTTAAGCCAAGTTGAGTCCGGATAAGTCCCCGGCAACAGAAAGGGTCTTGAGTAGGCCGGGCGCGGTGGCTCACGCCTGTAATCCCAGCACTTTGGGAAGCTGAGGCGGGCGGATCACGAGGTCAGGAGATCGATACCATCCTGGCTAACACGGTGAAACCCCATCTCTACTAAAAAGACAAAGAAAATTAGCCGGGCGCGGTGGCGGTCGCCTGTAGTCCCAGCTACTCGGGAGGCTGAGGCAGGAGAATGGCTTGAACCCAAGAGGCGGCGCCTGCAGTGAGCCGAGATCAGGCCACTACACTCCAGCCTGGGCGACAGAGCGAGACTCTGTCTTACAAAAAAAAAAAAAAAAAAAGAAAAGAAAAAGAAAAAAGGGTCTTGAGTAGTTTCAGGTAAAATGCTTCCTTCCTGGGGGAAGCTCTTCTCTCTTCCTGGAAAATGGACGTTCATTCTTCCTCTTCTTTGCCTTCCCGCTGTGTATCTCTCCTTGAGTGCGCTCATCATTGTGTTGTAGTTTATAATTGGCTCATTGTGTTGCAGGTTATGATTGGCCTATCTGATTCCCCACTAGCTGGGGTGTTCCTTGAGGGCTGGAACCATATGGGAGTCATTTCTAGACGTTCCATGCCTGAGACAGTCAAGCTCATAGACGAAGCCCAATAAATATTTGTTGAACAAACAGTTGAGTGAATGAAATCGACTTGTTCCATTCCTCGGGCCAAGCTTTATTCAGGTGTTCATCCATTTTCAAACATGTCCGACCCAAACACCTTCTTGGTGATGAGCCTCAGACTCCTCCAATCTTGATGTGTTCCCAAGTGTGTAGCCTCTTAAAGAGCTGATCAGAGCCAGCTGAGATAGCTGCTTAATTCTCTACCAGATGCCAGCCCATGTCCTATAGAAAAGCGGCATTTCACACAGATTAAGTTCAGCAAGCTGAGCCCTGCAGTAAGTTAGAAATTTCTTTTGATTAAAAAATACCTTTTATTACAAACACATAGAGGCCAGGAGTGAGTTTACGTTTTTAATAAGCTGTTCCATGTTCTGAATCTGATTTTATTTCTCAAAGTGGAATGAAAGGAAAACTGGGGATTGGGAAATAATCTATTAATATTTGTCCAAGTGGCCAGAGGGGAGTAGGTGGGGTGAGAGTGGGTAATGTTTGGTGGTTCGGCGGGTACTGCATGCCCCTAAATCATAGACCAGTGAGCCAGCAGCGGGAAGGGGGTTGCTGTCTTGTTTTGAACAATGGAGCAACGGGCAGCTTCCAGACTGGAGGCTGCCTGTGGCTTCTCCATTCTCCCATCTTCCATTTTTCTTTAGTCACTAGAGTGCTTTGTGCAAATTCTGACCTTCATCACTTAATAATTGCCTGGTCCCACAGTCGATCCAGCCCTATGTGTTTAATGTGGCCTGTATGGCCCTGACCACCTCTATAGCCTCACGTTGCGCATCCTCTCTGGGTGCCGGCCCTGTGCCTGAGCATCCCCTGCTCCCTTCCACCTTAGGGTCTTAGCTCCATCTGAAGATTTTCTCACTCCATTGGCTAACACCTGTTCATCTTTGGATTTCCTCTCAAATGTCTCTTTTGCAGAGAACGCTTCTGTCCTAGAATCATGAAACAGTTTTCTTTCCATAGCATTTGTAGAGTTACTACAGCTGCTCATATACATTTGTGTGTACAGTTGGTTGATTATTATCAATCTCCCTCACTATGGGGATAGGGGGAGTGTCTGTTGAATTATTGTCATTGCTGTTTCTCTGCTGTTGTCTGTCCCAGTGTTTATCACAGAACATGACACGCAATAGGTCCTGCCAAGTATCTGCCATGTGATGAGTGGATGCAGCATGGAGCTCTGGGTCTGGGGCAGGGGTGGCCCACACCTGGATGGAAAATGGTCCGTGGGTCCTCTCTGCTGGTGCACAGCGGCACAGGGATGGGATGAGCTGATGATGGTGAGGAAAATTCCCTCAATTGTTGACAAATACACAGACAATGAGGGTGAGAGTAGGGATAGGGCTGAGGTGGGGGTATCAAGCTGATTTTCACTTTTCTTTTCTGTCCTGTTCTTTCCTTTTTTTTAAATTTTTTTTAATTTTTGAGGCAGATTGTCACTCTGTCATTCAGGCTGCTGTACAGTGGCACAATCTTGGCTCACTGCAGCCTCAGACTCCCTGGGTTCCAGCAAGCTACTACCTCAGCCACCTGAGTAGCTGGGATTATAGGCACCCACCACTATGCCTGGCTAATTTTTTTTTTTTTTTTTTCGGAGTCTTGCTCTGTCTCCCAGGCTGGAGTGCAGCGGCGTGATCTCGGCTCACTGCAGCCTCCACCTCCCAAGTTCCAGCAATTCTCCTGCCTCAGCCTCCCGGGTAACTGGGATTACAGGCTTGTGCCCCCATGCCTGGCTAATTTTTGTATTTTTAGTAGAGGCAGGGTTTCACTATGTTGGCCAGGCTAGTCTTGAACTCCTGACCTCAGACGATCTGCCTGCCTCGGTCTCCCAAAGTGCTAGGATTACAAGCATGAGCCACCGCGACCGGGCTCATTTTTATATTTTTAGTAGAGATGGGAGTTTCATCATGTTGGCCTGGCTGGGTCTTGAACTCCTGACCTCAAGTGATCCGCCAGCCTCGGCCTCCCAAAGTGCTGGGATAACAGGTGTGAGCCACCGTGCTTGGCCAATTTTCACCTTTCTTTTTCTTTTTTTGGGGGGGTGGTGGGGGGAGGGTGGAGTTTCATTCTTGTCGCCCAGGCTGGAGTGCAATGGCTCGATCTCGGCTCACTGCAACCTCCGTCTCCTGGTTTCAAGGGATTCTCCTGCCTCAGCCTACCAAGTAGCTGGGATTACAGGCGTGCACCACCACGCCTGGCTGATTTGTGTATTTAATTTGTGTATTTTTAGTAGAAACGGTTTCGCCATGTTGGACAGGCTGGTCTCAAACTCCTGACCTCAGGTGAGCCACCTGTCTTGGACTCCCAAAGTACTGGGATTACAGGTGTGAGCCACTGCACCCGGCCAATTTTCACCTTTCTTAAGGACCCACATTCCAGAACCCGCTACATTACTGTGAGGAATCACACATGCACATAACTTAGAGTCAAATCTTTTTTTTTGAGACAGAGTTTCGCTCTTGTCTCCCAGACTAGAGTGCAATGGCATGAACTCGGCTCACTGCAACTTCCTCCTCCCGGGTTCAAGCAATTCTCCTGTCTCAGTCTCCCGAGTGGCTGGGATTACAGATGCCTGCCACCACGCCCGGCTAATTTTTGTACTTTTTAGTAGAGACGGGTTTCACCATGTTGGCCAGGCTGGTCCTGAACTCCTGACCTCAGGTGATCCACCCGCCTAGGCCTCCCAACGTGCTGAGATTACAGGCGGGAGCCACAGGGCCCGGCCGAGTCAAATCATTTGTATCCACTCACTCTAAATATATAGGTAGAAATAATGCATATATGCATGCTTCTATAATTTATTTCTACTAACTAGACATGGACAGTATTTGCACCTGTTGAAAATAGATAAATTATTTGTTTTCTTAAATTATAGATGGCATATTTATGACAAGCACATATAAATTGTGAGTGCACATTATAAATATATAATCCTGTTTGCAGACATTTATGGGCTGTATGCTGTGTGCCAAGCTTTGTGCTGAGCACTTTAGAGTCATTATTTCATTTTATCTTCATTGCTGTCCCGTGGAGAAGATAAAATGCACTGGCTTTCAACTTTCTCTTTGTAAAATAGAACCTATTTTTAAAATAAAATATAGCACAGAAACTTCAACATATAGAAGAGACAGAAGCTTTGCAGCATCCTGGAGATGCTCTTAGCATTCCTGCCTCCATCTCTACCCTACCCTCCAAGGCAAAGAGGCAGAGGCAAGAGGACTGGATTCCCAGGCTAAGATGCTCACCCCTTCCCAGCTGTGTAACCTGGGGCAAGTTGCTTAAATCTCTGAGCTGCATTTTCCTTACCTTTAAAAATCCCCAAACATTAATTATGAGAATACAATGAGATAATATATTAAAAATAAGAAAAACATTATAACTCAGTGACTGGCACTTAGTGGGTACAAAATACCTGTTATCTGAATTTCCTTCTGCCTTAGGTTGGCTTCCCCAGAAGCAGATCCTGAAATGATGAATGTGAAAGTGGTGCATTAGGAAGTGTGCACCTGAAAACACTGGTGTGGTTTTGGGGCAGTGGGCTTGTGTAGGGGAGGAGACCAAGCAAGGCTGTGATGTCAAGCAAAGGCCCGTGGAGGTTGACTTTGGCTCAACTCCACAGAGGAGCTCAGGAAACGGTGTAGGTCATACTTCGGAGCTGCCCTAGGCAGGGGCCAGGGAGCTGCAGCATTGATAACCTATACCCATCAACCCAAGGCTGTTCCCAGGGACTCTGTCCGTTGCATTGACCCCCAGAGTGGGTTCCAGCTGCCGCACGGCAGCCTTTTATCAAAGTGAGGGAGCGATGTGGGTTCTGTTGAGAGTTAAATGCACTAGGAGCCACATGCCTTGGATGGTCAGAGTTCCCTGGGTGAGGTGGGCAGAGTTCTGGCTAATGACCCCCACAGAGTCCTAATATGTGATGGTCTGCAGAAGGCTCTGGAACCATTTAGAAGAAGGGCTTTCTTCATCATCTCTGCCTTTACTGGACCAAGTCCAAGTGCCAAGTACAATCAGAGCCCTCCTTACTGTGGATTCACCCCTTGGTGTCTAGCAGCTCTTTCTCATTGGAGGCTTGCCTGGCAACACAGTGAAAGACCCAGTATCTCTGGGTACCAGGGTGCCTCTGCATAAAGTACCAGTCCTAGGGCACTGGAGATACATCTGTGCTTTTTGCTGTAGATTAGAATCAGGAGGGTGCATTTCTCCAAAGGTACCTGGAGGACAGTGACCAGACACACTCCAGGACTGTGCACATGGAGACAGCCCTTTCCCGAGGGCTCACTTCATGCCTTTTCCTTGGATATCACTCAGTCCTCTCATTTCACACTAACTCCAGGAGGCATTTTGCTGTTTTCATTCCCATTTTCCAGATGGAGATACTGAGGCTCTGAGAGGCTCTGCAACTTTAAGGTCTTGGAGTTAGTTGCTGCCAGAACAAGAATTTCAGCCCCAATCTTTCAGACTTCCTCTCACCACTCTGCCCTTCAGTTAACCTGAGAGATTTGGGAGCCAGGAGGAAGATTCTGACATTGCTAATTAGAGAGATACTACAGGGATTATAACAAATCTGGAGAATGAACTCTAAGATCACCAGGTGGTGCCCCTGGAACTTGTCCAGCTGCCCAAATATGGAAGAGAATGAGACTTCAAGGAAGGATGGTCTCTTTTGTCTATGGAATTAACCTATGTTAATTTATTTCCTACTAAATTTCAAGCTACAGTGTAGAAGCTTTAATTAGCACTCAGAACCAAGGATGGGTCCAGTGGGACTGTCCCAAGAACGCGTGCACACAAGCTCATCTCCAAACTCATCCCGAATACTAATTAGCCCCACAAGTTCTCCAAGGGCCTTGTCTGCTAATTTGGAACCTGGCGATGAGCTCTATCTCTGCCTAGCCTTGGAGAACAAGGACACACATCTCTTCACCTCCATTATCAATGTCATGCCAACGGCCCAGGGGGACTATGGAATCATTAATGACTCCTCATTGGTTGGCAGAGCAACTTGAAGCCCTTCACAAAGTGACTCTGCCTGGTTTGCTCCTCCACATCCAACTGTGACATAATGGGGTTAGTTCAGTGGACAACAACACTGCTGTAGTCTGGTGAGGACATTGGCCTCACCCCCTACAATGCTGACCTCGGATGGAAATGTACATTCTCGAGGCTTTGAACACAAAGGTGAACACAAGAACACTTCAGAGGAGTGTGGGGCTGGCAGTTGGGAAGCCCAAGACCTCTTCCCAGCAGCACCAGTTTTTTTTCCCGTGGAGTTCGTCATTACTTCTCTGTATCCCAGTTGCCTTAGCTGTAAAAGGCGGCTGTAATTCTTACAAAACCCTTGTCCCAGGATGATCATGAGAATTCCATGAGTGAAAGCATTTGCAACACGTAGAAAAGTGCCAGACACATCGTAAGCATAAAAAATAAAAATAAAAATAAATAAAGTTAACCCTTGATGTTATGATTCTTCCATCTTGGCCTCTGAGTTCCCCCCCAACTAGGCTTCCTGCAGGGACAATGACCAATGTCTGTGCACCAGGACATGCCATGTCAAGGCTCCCAGACCCCAGGGACCACTGCTTCAGCGGTCTGCTCTATCATCTCTTGCCACCTGCCTCTCAAACTACATTGTGATGTCTTTCAAAAATCAATCTAATAATGCCACTCTCATTACTTGGAAGTTTATCCCAGGTCCCGGTCTACCTATAAGACCCAGCCTAGCCTAACCTGTGACTGCCTCTCGCCTCATTTCTCTCTCTGTTTTTTTTTGTTTTGTTTTTTTGGAGATGGAGTCTTGCTCTGTCACCCAGGCTGGAGTACAATGGTGCAATCTGGGCTCACTGCAACCTCAACCTCCTGGGTTCAAGAAATTCTCCTGCTTCAGCCTCTGGAGTAGCTGGGATTACAGGCGCTTACCACCATACCCGGCTAATGTTTTTGTATTTTTATTAGAGACGGGGTTTTACCAGTTTGGCCACGCTGGTCTCGAACTCCTGACCTTAGGTGATCCGCCTGCCTCTGAAAGTGCTGGGATTACAGGCGTGAGCCACCATGCCTGGCCCTCTCACCTCATTTCTGACTGCACTCTGCTCGGCTCATGCTTCTGTTGCGGCACTGTGCTCCTTGCTGTTCTAGGAGCTGTGAGCATGCCTCTGCCTCAGGGTCTTGCCTCTGCCTTCCCCTCCTCCTGGAACCTTCTCACAGTTATAGTGTTGCTCATTCATTTCTTTCATCTCTCAGTTTAAAGCTGACTTCACTTGAGAGGCCACCTGAAATACATTCACAAGACAGGACAGGATGAACAGGAGGTTCAAAGTCATGGCTTAAAATAGCAGTTGAAGGGCTGGGTACGGTGGCTCAGCCTGTAATTGCAGCACTTTAAGAGGCCAAGGCGGGTGGATCCCGAGGTCAAGAGATCGAGACCGTGTTGGCTAGCATGGTGAATCCCTGTCTCTACTAAAAATACAAAAGATAAGCCAGGTGTGGTGGCACGCAACTGTAGTCCCAGCTACTCGGGAGGCTGAGGCAGGAGAATCGCTTGAACCCAGGAGGCGGAGGTTGCAGTGAGCCGAGATTGCGCCACTGAACTCCATCCTGGGTGACAGAGGGAGACACTGTCTCAAAAAACCCCCAAAAAACAAAAACAAAACAAAACAAAACAAAAAAACAGTTGAAGAACAAGGGCAGTTTAGCCCAGGAAAGAGGCACCTGGTAGTTGGGGGACAGGACTGAGTTGGAATTATCATGCTTCTTAGGGGCTATCGTGGAAAGACAGCAGGCTTACTATGTGAGGAAATTTGGGGAGAACAAGGATGAAGAGCTAGACACCACAGGGAGATAGCCACATCTTTAAGGTAACACTAGGAGAGAATATTCTCCCCATCAGACCTGTCCAGAGCTGGGTTGAGCAGCCTCAGGATACTTGAAAGTGGAGGCTGAAGAACCACCGGGCAAGATAATCCAGCTATTCCAGTTGGAGGATGGAGTGTTTGTACGTGGATGTAGGTACTGAATTTGGTAAAATTCCAAACTGGAGCTTCTGGGCTTCTTCACTGTTTTCCTAGGCATTTTGTCTCCGGAAGCCCTCGATGAGACTGTCAATGACCCCAGGAGGGGGCAAGTTTCTTGGCCAGGATCAGACCTTTGAACTTCACTTGCTGCTGAGACTGGGGAAGTGAGTGAGCCTCCTTTATTCTCTAAGACAATGGTCCTTCTACACTTATTAAAAGGAATCAAAATATTTTGTTTCAGGGTTTCTCAAACATTTCAAAGACAGGAAAACCTGTGATCTAAGGCACTGCACTGCCCCAGTCTCTCTCCCATGACCTTCCACAGCGTTTTGCTTCGAGGCCTATCTCAGGAATTGATGCAATGTACTGTAAGGATGTATTTGACCCCTCCAAAAAATGAGTCAATGAGTTTTTTATTATTTTTTAATTTTTTAAATTTTTTTTTTTGAGATGGAGTCTCACTCTGTCGCCCAGGCTGTAGTGCAGTGGTGTGATCTCGGCTCACTGCAACCTCAGCCTCGTGGGTTAAAGCGATTCTCCTGCCTCAGTCTCCTGAGTAGCTGGGATTACAGGTACATGCCACCACACCCGGCTTATTTTTTGTATTTTTAGTAGAGGCGGGGTTTAACCACATTGGTCAGGCTGGTTTCAAACTCCTGACCTCAGGTGATCCACCCGCCTTGGCCTTCCAAAGCGCAGGTGTTGGGATTACAGGCATGAGCCATCGTGCCCAGGCCCCCAAATGAGTTTTTTATGTGTGGAGTTTATGTCTTATTTATTACTGTATACCCAGTTGAGTTCAATGTGTGTGTGTGTGTGTGTGTGTGTGTGCGTGAGAGAGAGAGAGGGAGAAAGAGAGAGACAGAAAGAGAGAGTTGGGGGGGTGAGGGGGTGGTTTATTCAATCTGTGTGCAGATTGCATAAGCCAGATGACATTTGAATGATAATCAAGATGCAACTTTTCAACCTTAGGCAGTTTTGGTTCCTGTCCTCTGACTGTGGATGAAAATGATAGGCTAATAATTTCTTTTTACTCACAGGAAAATTAGCAGACATTCCCTGCATTGCTTTAGGTTTTCACTTCGACATTTGAGACTTCGAAATATGAGAGTTGTGGTAATTCCAGTCCCACATATTCACTAGAACTCTCAGATGCCTTGGTGCTAAGTCTCCTTTCTCATAGCTTGGGTTGGCTTTGGGGTGCAGCCTGCAGTGGCAAATGGGGGTGTGGCTGGCTTCTGCTTCTGTTCCATCTCTCTACCTGGTCTGCTCTTTTCGTTCTCTATGACTGGTTCTGATGTGCCATAGAAAATGCAAACAGACCTTCCGAAAAAGTCTCCCTAGAGCCGTCCTAGTTATAAACCAGCTTTGTCCCCTCGGGCCTGGCTGTTGGTCCAAAAAAAGAGCTTTTCCTCCTGTGGGCTCTGGACGGCCCTCTAGGGCCTCCCTGCACCCCCCTGACCCAGGGAGGTGGCCTCCTGAATCCCCTTCTTCGGCCACCAGGTGCTCACCTGCAGCTTCTTGTTCCTCCTCTTCCCACCCTCCACTGAGAAGGATCTGAGGCTGTTCTAAGCTGCCTGCCATAGCCCACGTTTTGCAGAGTCACCGTCTGACCACAGCGTGCACTTACACCCCTGCCCGTCTATGAGCGAACATACTCCAATGAAGCAGTGCACTCATGGCCCCCAGGGCAGCTGCTCATCTTCTTTAATCACTTAGGCAGAAGTCAGACCTAGTTTATCCTGTTCCAGAGGGTAGAATAGAACAGGTCCTTGCAAGCCCCGTTGAAGCCCCTCTTTCTGGAGCTGGGGTGGAAGGTAGCATCCTGTCCAGATGATGGGATAGGGGCTCTCACCTTATGGACTCACATCACTCTCTCCAGAGGTTTCTCCACTACTCTCTTTTCAGTTTCTTTCTCACCTTGATGTTTCCCACTGAAGGATCCAAAGAGCAGTAGAACAGGCTTTTCTTCATTCTTTTTGTAAATTTTGTAGCTGCCTGTGTTGGTGTGGGCTTTTCCCCACATCCCCTTTGGGATTCTGTTGGCCTTGTCCAGGCACGGTGTTTAAATTGAGGCAGGAAGAGTACCACTGGAACAGCCTGTTGCTTGTATGATCCACCATGTGTCAGGCTCTGGGGAGTGAACAGGGCTGAAAAGGGGAATGAGGCCAGGCTTGTGCTCTAGAGGAGTGCTTAATCTGGTGGGTGGAGGGAGGGAGAGGGACAGAGAGAGACAGAGACAGAGTGCTTCCGTCAGCCCGTATTTACTGAGTGCCTACAGACGTCAAGTATGATGCTAGGTTCTAAACATGCACAGGTGAAGAAAATGGGCATGGTCTCTGGCATTAAATATAACATTGTAAGGTCCAGAGGGCATGCAAGGGAGAGCAGTAAAGCTGAGGGCAGAGAGGTGAGGGGGCTGGGGAGCAGAGCACTTATGTTCTTGTGGGTGATTGTCAAGGACTTTGGCTTTAACCATGATAGGGAGCCATTGGAGGGTTGAAAGGTGTATCATGATCTGATCTATGTTTCAGAAGGGTCATTGTGGCTGCTCTGCCCTTATAGGGGCACAGGGCGGAAGCAGTGAGACCAGTTTGGGGGCTAATGGAGCAACGCTGTTGAGCAATGTGTGAGTGATAGGAATGATGAGAAGCAGTCAGCTACGGGGTTTATTTGAAAGTACAGCCAACATTTGCTATGGATTCCATGTAAAGGGTGACTTCAGGTCTTTGGACCAAGCTCCAAAAGAATGAAATTACCATTAACTAGGATGAAGACAATTGTGGGAGGAGGAAGTTGGAAGAAGGGTGGGAAATCAGAAACTTTTGGACAGGTAAAGTTTGAGATGCTTTTTATGCAATCCAGTGGAGATATTTGTGTGTAAGAGAGATATCAGACCTCTCCACAATAAAACTGGGGGAGTCATCAAGGAATAGACGATATTTAGGTCATTATCTTGAGATGCTGACCTCAAAGGTGCATGTAGAAAGAGAAGAGGTCTGGGGAGTAAGGCTTGGGTCATTCCAGTGTTTGTTAGTGGCTGACATGGGGAAGAACTGGGAAGCGAGAAGTCAATGGAGGAGGAGGACAGTCCAGAGCCATGTCCTAGAAGCCAACTGAAGAAAGGGTTTCAAAAGGAAGCAGTGATTAACTTATCAAACATGGCTGGTACAGTGAAATATAACAAGACTGAGGCATAACTGTTGGATATAGCAATATGCAGGCTATTGGAGTCCTTGACAATGGTTCTTTTGTTGGATTAGTGGAGACAGAATTAGGGTTGGTTGGAGTTAAATAGAGAATGAAAAAATGGTGAATGTAGACAATTCATTCCAAGAGGGGGAAGGGAGATGCATGGACAAGAGAGAATATTTGAATTAATATTCAATATTAATTCAATATTAAAATATTAAAATAATGATGCAAAAGAGAAAGATGAGAATGGTGAGAAGATGGGATGTAGGGGAACTAGCTTTATATAGGAGCATAGACAGTCTGTAGCATTTGAAAGGAAGGCAGAGGTTGGGAGTACAGGTGCAGAGAGGTACATGAGGTAGTGGCACTACATGGAATTTATCTTCTAATTGCCTAACTTGCTCAGCAAAGTAGCAAGAAAAGGGGAAAAGTGGAGAGAACTTTTGGAAGTCTGAGAAGAGAGTAGACATGGAGTAGTCTAAAATAGTAGGAGACTGGACTGATGCAGGAAAGGTGGCAAGATAGCTGGGTAGCCTTAAAGACTCACTTGAGGTTGGTGGTCAGGTTGTCATTAATTTAAAATCAACATTGCTTTGGGTTGTCTTCCAGTGAAAGACAGTTGTTTGGGTTCAGGCAGAGAGTGTGAGCAGTGAGGACTTAACAAGAATTGTAGTTTTTCCAGGAGAGTACAATGACAAAGAAAAGGGCAGTGGAGATAAAGGTGTATGAAAGAGATGATTATAATGGTGCTCTGTGACATCTATGCTAGGCTGCAGGGAAGTGGCCACGTTATTGGGGTAGGGGACAACAAAAATATGGTAGGGTCAATGGATTATAGGGTTGTGTTGAGGCCAAGGACTTGTTGGAGTTAACGTAGTATATAGCAGATGGACTGCAAATAAGAGAAGTGGTGGTCTGAGAGAGAGATGCTTGAGGTTGGAATTCTGGAGGGGCTAAAGTCATTGTAATGACAAGGTCTAGGAGTGAGTAGGAGGTAGTAGAGGAAGTCAAGTTCAAAGGCCATGGCCATTGCCTAGGCAAACCATGGTGGTGGCTTGAGTTGAAATGGCAAAAAAGAAGATGGAGAAAAGCATATGGTGATGAACATTCCAATATGATCACGGACTCCATGTAGCATAGCATTTTCAGGAACTCCAGAGTCTGATCTCTCGGGTTCTCTTCCTGGCTCAATCATGTACAAGCTCTGTGATCTCGGGTAAATTATCTTCAAATGTGATGTGGGTGGACAATAGCACCTACTTCATACCTTTGTCATGAGGATTAAATAAATTTGTACAGGCAAAGCACTTGGCATGTAATAAAATATCAATAGCGGATAATAATCTGTAACTCCTAGGCCTGGCCCCCTATTGTGGATCCCCATGGACTGGCCTACAGCAGAGGTTCTACAGGAGCACTACCTTTTCCCCTGGGGACTTATATCCTAAGAACAACTGGTATTTTAAACAAGAAAATGACATGGGGTGAGTTAGGTTTTATAAAGATTACTCTATTTACTGCAAGGAGAATGGTTTATTTCAAATTTCAGATGAAAAAAGGGCTTGGGACTTTGATGTTCATTGAAGTGGGACAAGCATTGTAATGCGTGTAGAAATGGGCCTATAGGTAGGAGAAGGTGCTCCTTGTTATGTTACTCAAGGTCCTTCAGAGTTGCCACCCTGCTTTTCCTGGTAGCTGGATCTCCAGCCACTGCCTCTGCTCAGCATTAGGCACAATTCCCCCAGCCAAACTCACACCTTGGTTTATGGGAGACCTCTCAACCCTTTCACTGGCCACACTCTTATTCATCCTTCAAAACTCAGTTCTCAGACCATCTGTGTAGACTTCCCCAGTGTCCAAAGCTTGAATGGTTCCCACTTGCTCTCTTCATTAGGATGTCCAAACTGGTTATATTTGCTGTATTCATAAAGGGATGTATCATAAGACTTAAGATTTTTAGGCCGGGCATGGTGGCTTACCCCTGTAATCCCAGCACTTTGGGAGGGCAAGGTGGAAGGATCACAAGGTCAAGAGATCAAGACCATCCTGGCTCACACGGTGAAACCCCATCTCTACTAAAAAAAAAAAAAAATGCAAAAAATTAGCCGGGTGTGGTGGCAGGTGCCTGTAGTCCCAGCTACTCAGGAGGCTGAGGCAGGAGAATGGTGTGAACCCGGGAGGCAGAGCTTGCAGTAAGCCGATATCTCACCACTGCACTCCAGCATGGGGAACAGAGCAAGACTCCACCTCAAAAAAAAGAAAAAAAAAAAGACTTAAGATTTTCCTCTTTTAGGAATAAAGTTGACCCCTAAAACTCATTGGCCATTTTACTCTTTAGCCTTGGAGGAGTCAAGCTTCCATGTTTGTTCAGGGAACACAATGATTGATTCTTGTGAGTGCACATACCCCATGGTCTTTTCGAGATCGTGGCAGAAAATATTGACTCTCTTTTTGTTTCAGGGTTTTTCTCAGTCTCTGGAGGATTGAAGACAGTTGGTAGTCCAATGGCAGGGCTCTTATCTGGAAGCCTCTATCAGATTTCCCACTGAGGCCTAAGGCTGAGAACTTTTTTTTTTCTCTTTCATGCTTCAAGTTGGGAGTGATTTGTGTCTGCTGTCTATAGCTCTCAAAGACCTGTGGGTACTGTTTCTCAAAAAATAAAAAAAATCACATTATTTCAACAGGGAGAACATGCAGAGCTGGTGCAGATTCAGTGAGATCGTCCTCGAAATCTTATGCCAACCTGCTGTTGGTGTTTCCAAGAGAGAGTGTGGGAGTGGCCTGAGACCCTCTTCCCAGGAATATATTGTGGTTATGGTCAGACTTCAGGTCCCAGCTGCAGAAGCCCTGGGTAGCAAATGTCCAGTTGTAGATAAAACCCTAAGGGTCTTTCCTCCTTCAAGTAGAGGTGGCGGAGGAGCGGTGGTGGCTCGAGATTTACTGGGACTTTTGAAACCAACGAACTTCCCTAAGCAGAGGGCTGGATCCTGGGGGTGATGTTTGAGTGCTGTCTAGAGAGAATAGAGGGGCTGCAGGAGAACCTTCTGGGGACTGCTCATGGCTTTTTTTTTTTTTTTTTTTTTCCAGATGGAGCTTCACTCTTATTGCCCAGGCTGGAGTGCAATGGTGCAATCTCAGCTCACCACAACCTCCACCTCCCGGGTTCAAGCAATTCTCCTGCCTCAGCCTCCCAAGTAGCTGGGATTACAGGCATGCGCCATCACGCCCGGCAAAGTTTTGTATTTTTAGTAGAGACGAGGTTTTACCATGTTGGTCAGGCTGGTCTCGAACTCCCAACCTCAGGTGATCCACCCGCCTTGGCCTCCCAAAGTGCTGGGATTACAGGCGTGAGCCACCGCACCAGGCACCTCATGGCTCTTTCTGCTTTATTCTTTATTTGTTAAATGCTAACATTTTAAAAACTGTGGTAAAATCCACATAATGCCAAATTTACCATCTTAACCATCTTTAAGTATCCAGTTCAGTGGTATTAAGTGCATCCACATTACTGTGCAACTGTCACCACCACCTCGTATAAATGGAATCACATAATATTTGTCCTTTTGTGACTGGCTGATTCCACTTAGCATGACGTCCTCAAGGTTCACGCACGTTGTAGCAGGTGTCCGAACTTCCTTCCTTTTTGAAGGCTGAACGATATTCCGTGGTATATACATCCCATATTTTGTTTATTCATTCATCCATCCATGGACACTTGGGCTATTTTTTGGCTATTGTGAATAGTGCTGCTATGAATACAGGTATATTTTACTCTTTATTATAAAAGAATAAAAATTAGGCCTATTCCTAGTGGAGAGATACATCTGACTTTGCCAAGTGTGTAAAACTGGCCTCTGAGAAGGACTCAACATGGAGGGTTGGGGATGGTTCTCATCCTAGAGCCTTCCAGCCCCAACCCAAGAGTGACCTTGGAAAAAATGGCTCCCTGCATGGTGTATGGGTGTGGGGGAGAGTTCTGGAAGGCTGGACCATGAGGGCTACAACGTGCAGTGAACTGTCCATGACCAAGCACAGTAACCTGGAGAGAAGAACCCGTGACCATCTCAGTGCACTCCAGTAGCCCCCTGGGGACTATGTGCTCCCTGTAGAGTGGCAGAGGAGGGTACTGGGCAGTGGCCAGATGGAAGACAGGGGTGTAGCCAGGCAGCCTGTGTTGGTGTTCTGGCTATGCTGTCTGCTGCCACCAGGACAGCTTGCCCACATGTTTAGCTCTCGGTTTCCTCATTTGTAAACAGGGATGATGATCACAGTGCCCAGCTCACCGGGTGGTTGTTAGGATGAAATGTGACAACATATGTAAGGTAATTAGCATAATGTCTGGGCCAGAGGACAATCTCGGTAAATATTCACTGTTTTTGTTGTTATTATTTCCCTCTTCTTTGAGGCTGGAGACTCCAGGATCCACTGTGCCCTTTGGACAGATTAATCAGCCCTGGCCTGCTGGCCTGTTAGGCATATTCTAGGAGCTGGGGGAAGACACACAGAGTCAAGTGGGTTTTTTCATGAGCAGCTTAGAACTACTGAATGACTAAGTAAACCTTTCTCTGCCAGGCAACGATGGGCATATTAGCGCGTGCTGGTGGTGCTTCATCGTCACTTTTTGCTTGTGTTCTTTTTTTTTTTTTTTTTTTTGAAACAGAGTCTCGCTCTTGTCACCCAGGCTGAAGTGCAGTGGTCCAAGCTCTGCTCACTGCAAACTCTGCCTCCCAGGTTCAAGAGATTCTCCTGTCTCAGCCTCCCAAGAAGCTGGGATTATAGATGTTTGCCATCACCCCTGGCTACTTTTTGTATTTTTAGTAGAGACGGGGTTTCACCATGTTGGCCAGGCTAATCTCAATCTCCTGACCTCAAGTGATCTGCCCTCCTAGGCCTCCCAAAGTGCTGGGATTACAGTTGTAAGCCACTGCACCTGGCTGCCTGTGAGTGTTCCCCCCTAGGCCCCCAGACAGTGGTCCCTTGAGGGCAGGACCTGGATTTTATTCATCTTGTGCCCTTTGTGCCCAGGACAGAGCTGGCCACAAAATGGGCAACTTACACTCAAGGACTTCGGGTTTGGCCTTTTGCTTTCTGCGAGTCTTGCCCTTACCTGCATTTGGCCTCTGTGGGAAGAGCAGGCAGGCCTCAGTGAACATCAGCAGTGCTTTTTCCTAGAAGAAGCTCCTCAGCTGCAGGCCTCTTATAAATGAGACAGGAAGCCTCCACGGGTTTAGAGATTGGGGCCTCGGGGATGATTTTACAAAATTCTGAAATGTTCTGGGGATGGAATCTTCTCAGGATGGTTCATGGGGTCGGGGACACCTGGAACAGGGCCTAGATCTGGACATCCCATTGTGGAAGAGCCTGTTGCACCCTGTCCTGTCTGTGCCCAGGGATTTCTGTGTCCCTATCCTAGAAGCAGGGCCAGCCCTGGCTACTGTCCAGCGAGGCCACTCCTGACACCTGTTGCGTTTGCTCAGCAGAGTGGAGAGTGACGGGTTTTGTTCTTAGGCAGGCACAAATGGGCCCTGTGTGCAAGGCCAGACTGGCCTGAGGCCCAGGCTAATTTTCCAGCACCATTTCCCCCTCTGTCCACGTGTCTTAGAGTTAGGCCCAACCTGAGTTCAATTCCCAGCTTTGTTTTTATCACAGGTCAACTAGCCTCTCTAAACCTTATTCTTCACCTGAAAAAAAAAAAAACAAAAAACAAAAAGAAAAAGAAAAATCCCAGAGGCTTTTACTACCCTCCCGAGGCTGCTGTGAGGACCAGATGGGAGAAGATGCCCAAAGCACAGACCCCAGGGTCTACACCACAGAGAAAGGGCTGGGTGGTTTCTTTCCCTTTCTCAGCTCCCAGCACAAAATGTGTCTCAGTATATGAGCGGCCCTTGTGCGTCTCCTGCTGGACTCAAGCTGCTCCCTCCCTCCAGGGCCTGCATCTTCCATCTACCCTAGAGAAACTGTGCTGAGTCTCAAGCTCCAATCCCTCTGTAAAGCCTTCTATGCCTGGCCCAAGCATAACTGATGGCTCTCTTCTTTGTGGCCTGGGCCTTTGGTAGCCCCAACAGAAGA